>NC_135447.1:8118549-8809383 GCF_051991255.1 Vanacampus margaritifer | reverse complement strand
GAACCAGGAAATGTGATCTTTCTTCTCTTGGGCGGTCTGATAGGGGTTTCTGGACAAACCAGTCACCACAAGTTCCATGAAGTGTCGTACTGGTCCTTGCTTTGGGAAGCCCTCCTCCAGGTGCTTCTCCAGGAAGACATGCTCATGAAAAGGGACGCTGGCCTCCTCCTCAAGGCCTGACGAAAGGAAAGACCACGGTTCATTCATTGTTTCCTTCACGTAATCGCAGCCGTTATTGACTCACCTGCTTCATTGTCAATTGGGTACTGCCACAGTTTTCCCTCTTTGGTCCACTGAATCATTTCCTCAAAGGCGTTTCGGGGCATTTGGTTAGCGGCGGAAGACAGCTGGTTAGCAAAGTCAGCATCCCACAGGGTTGGTTGAGCTAAAAAGCAGAATTATGTGAAGATGGGGGAGAACCCTCATTTTAAAGGGAATTAAGTGCAGAATTTGAATATATCAATATGTTAATTTAGAATTTTTTGGGCACATGAGGACCACAACAATAGCACAGTAGCCTAGTGTCTCACATGTCTTGTTTCACAGTCGAGTGATTTTGTGTTCAAACCTCAGCGTGAACATTCCTGTGTGGGGGTTCGGCATAGTCTCCCCTTACTTGCGTGAGTGAGTTTAAATAAATTCTTACCGAATGTTGCCTCCACTCTATCTTCATTAGTAATGGAAGAGAAGATGTTGAGTCTTTTCCCTGTAAACAATGGCTTCCTAAAATAAATAAATAAATAAATGTCAGCGTCATTTCAGCATCACCTGAAGACAGCGTCAATCCCAAAACAAACAACCTACGTTCTGGGAACTATGTCCGGTTCCGCAGCGATTCCTCGATCGTGTATGTAGCCCCGCCCATCGTCATCAAACCGGATCTGATTGGCTGGATAAACGGGCCGGCGATATGAATTCCTTCCCACTTTCATGTCAGCTATAATGGCTCTAAGAAATAATTGAAAGATCCGTGGTTTAATGTCAAAGAAGTGTACAGTACCACTGCAAAATATACACAATAACAATAACTTTATTATCTTTGGGCTCTTATATTGGTTTTATTAGATTGTGCAACTGGTCATAATGTTGTAGTCAGTGAGTGTAAAATTGTAACTTGCTGACAGCCATGTAGACTGGAGTGACGCTAATGTACCCCAGTTTGTTGATGTCATCCTTCCTGTGAGTCTCAGAGACGGCCTCGTGCTGCCTAAGCTGCTTGAGCAGCTCAGACTCTGCCTTGACGCAGTTAGGAAGAGTGGAAGCAGCAGCAGAAGCGGCTGCAAGCAGTTCTGGATCCAGTGTCTGACTAAAAAAAAAAAGAGACACAGATTTGGTGAATTAAGAAAGACACAGCAATGTTGCTGGGAAAAAAAGTCCTCCTCACGTCTGAGCAGAAGCTTCATCTGAAGCCTTTTGAAACATGCTAATGGTGCTCTCCATAGCGGCTGGCGTGGACTTAGGTTGGGAGACACTTTTCCTAGCTTCCACATTTTTGAGTTTCCGCTTGCTGGTGACATCCACCTTCATGGCTCCCAGAAGAGTAAGTAGATTCTTCTTCGCGCTACTGGCTGCAACGGGTGAAACTTCTTTTCCCTTAGCGCCATCCTTCATGATGTTCTCTGCATGATTCGGCTCATCAAGTTTGTTGATTTCACTGGAATCTTGGGTTGGTTGTTCACTCGCTGTTTTAGTTTCTGTGGGGTGAAGCCCTTTATCTGCATTATCAGAGCTGTGTGTATTTTCACCTAATTTGGCAGAACTTGTACTTAGGGATTTTGCCCTGCAAACACTTGACACCCTATGAGAAAGCAAAACATTGTAATGTCAAAAAACATTAAGTCACAGGCAGCAATTTCATCATTAATGACAGTAAAATGAAAAGGGCATGTCTGTATTATCACAGACGTCAAACTTAGCGATTATATGCGATATTATAATGTCAAATACTGTCCATAGCAGTAGCCATGACGGCGAAAATCAACTCACCTTAAAATTGAAACTGCAGCCGTGTCACAATCTATTGTAAAAATACGCGACCCTGATATATTTACTGGTGAAATTTGAATTACATGCAACGTGCGGGATAGGAATCTCAACATGATTATATAAAAATACGTCCTTCCACAATCCTAACTTGCGTCTATGTTGCAACCGCAAAACGGTTCCCCGTAAACATAAATGGGGGTAAAAGTTCCGTTATAAAAGTTGGATACATTCTTAAAAACAAAAAAAAATTCTATAAGAAGGATTGTTCTATTATATATAAGGACATTTATCAAAGAGATGAATACGAGGAATAAAACTGTTTTCTAATATTGTTATTAAAACACGTCTTGTGCATAGTTTTATCCGTTGATGTAAAGTAGTCTCGCGATAACACAACACGACCGGAAGTGGCCTCAAAATGGCGACAGAGCGCAAGCGCTCCATCACGAATGGAGGTTCCTGTTGCTATCCGCGGGCTGCTTAGTTATTTATATTGAGAATGGAGTATTCCAGCGAACGGTTTGCTTTAATAAATATGTTTCGTTGCATAGCTCAACAGTGAGTTCTCATGTTCGTAAAAGTTACCGCTTACCCGCTGAAAGGAGAACGTTCCATGCAGGTAAATTGAAAAATGTCCACTAAAGCTAAGTGACTTAGCTTCCAGGCTAACACAAAACTGCATACTGCAGCCTGCTACAACTTCATAATGAACACAACGTACGAACGAGATGTTTTCGCCGTCATCGTTGTTGTTTTAGATGCGCTGTTTGAGTTTCAGAGTTGATGTACGTGAAGTGCATGGGTAGTTTGTTCTGTCCGTCAGAGCGATTTACCCGCCTTCTTTTGCACTACTGTAATGTACAGTTTCCATTTTCGTGATTTATTTTTATTTTTATATTGTGTTGATTATTTATTAAAACTCTATGGATTACTTTTCGAGTGCGAACCCATTCAATAAAGTATGTATGTAAGTTTTTTTTATTTTTTTATTTTTGTAAATTGTAAAGCCTAATGCCTGAGTTATTACATTTTCGGCTTTTACTTACCAATCAATCAACCCATGTCACATTCTTATCTCATTAAGACGTTGTAGTTCAACTTTCCTGCATGAGTTGTTGCACATGAAATGCATTGTACAGTATTGACAAACCTGTGTATTTTGTTAGTAATGGCGGAGGAAAGGCGTCAGAAGCAGTGCTCGGTAGTCCTCCCTACTGAGTCCATGAAGGCGATGGCAGAGTCGATGGGAGTGGGCCAATTACAGGAGGACAGTTGCACAGCCCTAAGTGATGAAGTCAGCTACAGAATAAAAGAAATTACACAGGTACAGCACAGTGCTAAGACGGAAAACACCATTGTCAAGCTTTATGTTATAATGCATTTCTTCATATCATGTTTTTTATGTGCTGTTGCTCTTTTTTTAAGGATGCTCTTAAATTTATGCATCATGGGAAGAGACGTAAACTAACCACCAGTGACATTGATAATGCCCTCAAACTTAAAAATGTGGAGGTAAGGGAGAACATGCTTATTATAGGAAACTAATACATTAATTGCCGTAAATTATGCATTTTAAGTAGATTTTGCTCTTTGTAGCCCCTGTATGGATTCCAGTCGCAAGAGTTTATCCCTTTTCGTTTCGCAAGTGGTGGTGGGAGAGAGCTTCATTTCTATGAGGAGAAGGAAGTGGACCTAAGTGATATTATTAACACCCCACTTCCCAGAGTTCCGCTAGACGTGTCTCTTAAAGGTATACATATTACAGCATTACTTTATTGGGTGTTTTTCAGTGTCAGTCTAATGTTGTTGTACTTCTTTTCAGCCCACTGGTTAAGTATTGAGGGGATTCAACCGTCTATTCCGGAAAATCCACCACCAGGTAAGACTGTTTTGATACACAAAGGACCGTTAATTAAAAAAGATGGGATAAAATAATGACTTATTTCTAATTCCCTGCTTTGTAGCACCAAAAGAGCAACAAAAGGCAGAATCCACTGAGCCCCTCAAAGTTGTCAAACCAGGTCAGGAGGAGGACGGTACCATTCAAGGCCAAAATCAAGGGGCAACAGCTGCTGATGGTAAAGGTCAGTATCTAGTTTTTATGTTCAGATTTAATGTTCATTTAATTCCTTTCACATAAATAGCTTTATTTGTCCTTAAAACTGTCTTTTTGTTCATCCTGAATATCTTTTTCAGGAAAAGAGAAAGGTCCTATAAGGTTGAAACCTCGCAGCACGCACGAGCTTTCTGTGGAGCAGCAGCTCTACTACAAGGAGATCACCGAAGCCTGCGTCGGATCTTGTGAAGCCAAGAGAGCTGTGTTTACATTTCTATTCATCTTTACCAAAATCTAAATAACCAGGTGGCATAAAATGTTGATTGTGCTGACATTCTGCTGTCTTTTTGCCATTCAGGAAGCCTTGCAAAGTATTGCCACGGACCCGGGACTGTATCAGATGCTGCCAAGATTCAGCACCTTTATTTCAGAAGGAGTGAGTGTCTTTTAAAACACATCTCACCTACATTTTCAGTACCATCCATCCATCCATTTTCCCCGAGCGATTCGCTTTTAAATGCTCTCCATGTGATCTTGTGATAGGTCCGTGTTAATGTGGTGCAAAACAACTTGGCTCTGCTGATTTACCTCATGCGAATGGTTAAAGCCCTGATGGAGAACCCCACTTTATACCTGGAGAAATATGTGAGTAAAAGGAACCGAGTTGTATAATTGGTTGGGACAATGTGATAAGTATAATTTAGTCAATTTATATGATTTTATGTATAGAAAAAAAAAAATCTGTTGTTTTCCCTGTAGCTGCACGAGCTCATCCCGGCTGTGGTGACATGTATCGTGAGCAAGCAGCTGT
Source organism: Vanacampus margaritifer (assembly GCF_051991255.1). Lineage (NCBI taxonomy): Eukaryota > Metazoa > Chordata > Actinopteri > Syngnathiformes > Syngnathidae > Vanacampus > Vanacampus margaritifer. The sequence continues at coordinate 8,804,530 of NC_135447.1, read as the reverse complement.
GTTTGAGACCAGATGTTGACAACCACTGGGCTTTACGGGACTTTGCTGCTCGACTTATGGCGCAGAGTTGCAAAACCTTTAGCACCACTACCAACAACATCCAGTCTCGCATCACCAAGACTTTTACTAAGGTGATTTTTTTTTTCACTCACTGCCATGATTTTATATATATATATATATATATATAGATAATTTATTCATACCATGAAAAAAAATCAGTTTGCCACAACAGCAATATTCACACACACTTTGTGAGGTTGTAATTAACATTGATTATATTTTACAAGTGCAAAAAATCTGTCATTTTCTAACGCTTTACTTTATTTGTCTTTTCAGAGTTGGTTGGATGAGAAAACGCAGTGGACGACGCGATACGGCTGCATTGCTGGACTTTCTGAACTTGGACCTGATGTAAGTTTCTGTCTGGGTTCCCCGTTTGGCTCAGCACAACCCTTATGCCTTTGTCCTTACAGGTGATAAAGACGTTGATCCTTCCTCGGCTTACTGTAGAGGGCACTCGCATCAAAGCAGTGATGGAAGGACCAGTGATCTCCAACATTGATAAGATTGGAGCGGACCATGTTCAAAGTCTCCTACTGGTAATATAATCATAGTAATATGAATACATTTTATGTGAATGTTCATGTTTGTTTTTGAGTATATAAAATTGAAAATGTTTGCTTTCCAGAAACACTGTGCCAGTGTCATTGCTAAGATTCGACCTCCACCAGACATCGTGGAACAATACCGGATTGACTATGGTTACCTCGCACCCATGCTGTGCTCCCATGTAATGAAGGCTCGGACACAAGCTGCAATGCAAGCCCAGCAAGTCAATAGAACCACGTTAACAATCACGCAGGTGCAGGAGCAGTTCCACATTTTGTATTCTTTTGAACTCAACGTCTGCTAGCATAATGCTAACACGCAATATGAAGTGTCATAGACTGGCTAATGATGCTAGCGAGCATTCATGTTGCGGGAATGTTCAAGCATAAGTGTTCAATCTGCTGAGATGACTCGGCATTTGTCGGTGATGGTAGTTTTGAGTAATTGATTTTTGTCAGTTAAGTTTTGAAATCAATAAATAATCTTTTTTTTTTGTCTTGCAGCCTCGTCCGACCCTCTCTGTTTCACAAAGCGGACTCAGTGGCTCGACAGGGCCTCGCACTCCCAGCATCATTAAGGTTCCAAGCTCCCTCACCCTGATGTCGCCAAGACCAGGGACCCCCTCTCAGCCATCGCCACCTGCCACTAAATATATTGTCATGGGAACCAGCGCAGGAGCCGCCTCAACACAGCAGGTACGTTGAAGTTTGAGGTGAATAGTGAACCATGGGCAGGTTTAGGATTGCTAAATCCAAGCATTCATTTGTATGCGTATAATTATTCCCCCAGCAGGTAATCACCATCAACTCTTCCCAGTCTGGCTCATCAGTTACGAGCACTGTACCCAGCGCTACTTCAACCTTGCAGCCCATGGTAAAACTAGAACCGGGAAGTGCACATGCTGGTTCACGACCCATGCAGAAGTACATCGTGGTATCCCTTCCCTCGTCCACCTCTTCCATGGAGAGTAAGAGCTCTGTAATCCCAACGCCCATCTCCACCACACTTGATCCAACGCTGAAGATGGACCGATCGGACTCTCCCGGTGTGAGCACACAGTCGCCGCACTGACATTTTTCCTAAGAGATTTAACACGCATTCAAGGACTATCTTCAGGTTTAAACTGCAAACGCCGGAATGTTGCAGAGGCAGATGTCGGATCGGAAATTGTAAATATGGGAATGCCCAACGACAGGCCATCTGTCACAGTGTTTCATCCTGTACTCCAATTGATTTCATGCTCTTTTTTTAACCCAAAAATAAATTTCACTTTTTATTTGTATTGCTGCTTGTTGATGTGTGAATGTTTCAATTGTTTGTTTTTCATTTAGATTTGATGTAATGCCGCCTCATCCTTACCCCAAGCAAAGTCAATAGTAAGCAAAAGGATTTAAAAATTCACATTTAAAATTCAAATACATTGTTCGTATAGTCAATTTAACCTACCATTTGTTCTCATTAACCGTATGTTATTCTGCTTCTAATAGCCGTCTATGTTTGTCTTGTTGATTTGCTTTAATGCTTGTTAACAACCAGAGCTCTATTTAATTATCAAACCAGTTATCAAAGTTGGATTGCAACATATGCTACTCACAACAAGTTAGCGATCTTTTGTGACGAACCAAACCTATGCCGCTAAACTTAACATATATTTGTTTTATGATCAAAAAATGGATGGATGGATATTACACATTATTATCATAAGGGATGGGCGCGTACCATATAAGGTTTTGGTTTCGGTCAGTGGAGGGGGTAAATGAAAAATAAACTTTGCTGACTGCAAACTGATTCACTTCTGTTCACAAATAATATAATTTAAATACCACATTTCAGTCAGTTGAAATCATGGAAATTTCTCCACAATTTTCTTCATGGCACACACAGATGGATGAGAGAGTGGTTTTCTTCTGTCATTTCAAATTTGTGTATTGGTTCATACAGAACACACAAATAAAGCACCAAAGTGAACACACTCTAAAGACTGTAGTGTGGAATGCCATTCATTTTAAGCAGGCCACTCATAAAGCACACTCCAATTTTAGTTTGCGTAATCAGAGAAAAGGACAAGAAAATCAACCCAAAAAGTTTCTTCACAATAGTCTAAACACGGAATTCTGATTTATATTGTTTTTGTGCAATATGAATAAAGCAGCAAAGTCCACCCGTTTTTATCCATCTCAAGGGGGCGACCATTTTGCCACTTGCGGTCGACTGAAAATGACATCACAGTTACTCAGGGCTCAGCTAATGACCAAATCTGTACAAGAATTCTGCCTTCACAATTTTCAACAGTCTGGAAAGAAATCTGTTTCACAAGAAGTTTATTATTATGTTTACGGGAAATAAAGAGTGGCAGTGAGCACTGGTTCTAAAAATGACAAGTTCAAGTTGAGTTAAAGGGAACAGGAAGCGGAAAAGCATCTCTGAATTATCGCAGATTTACAGTACAGGTTACACTGGCCTGTTGTGGGCGAGGCCCTGTTTATGCAATACAAACTGCATCATAAACATTCTAAGTAGGTGGAGTTGATCCAGAACTAGTTGGCTGCTGCAATAATGAACTTCTCTATTCGCCCTGCAACAAAAGCAGACTTTAAGGACATATGGAGACTGCTCAGGGTGAGTCTGCTGGGCTAAAACAAAAATATATATCTGCAATATAGTCAAATTTATTCGATAGTATTACTGCTTTTTTTGTACTCCTTTTTCTAGGATTTGGCGAGCCATGAAGAAATGCTCGACGAAATGGATGTGACATATGAAGGTATTGTTTTTTTTTCTTCTCTAATCCATCGTACTTCACCTATAAATGAATGCATTTAATTCCTCTTCTTGGCACTGCAATTTTGAATACAGCCAAACAGTACACTTACGTCAGCAAATATTTTTCTAAATATATGTAGCCTACTGTATATAATATAATAACAATATAGCATGCAACTTGATGCAAATATTAATTCATCAGCTGCTGCTTATGCTGCTAATGAATTGATTAATCAGTAACTAAAGATAAGATCTGTTTTGACCTGTGTCTACCCTGTACAGTAGTACAGTACTGCAAGCTGCACTGGTTTAGTGTATGGTCTGCACTTTGTAAGCAAGTTGTTGTCCTCTTTAATGAATTAATAAACTTTATAAAAGTTCTTGTATTTAATCTTAATGTCCTTCCTGAAGTGTTACTTAAGTTGGGTTCAGTTTACATACAGTACCGTGTCAAAATATGTGAAATATTAGTCAGGTAAAAGCCATTTGTTTTTCTTCTTAAATCATAACACGACAACCGAACTCAACCGAATTTAAATTCAAGGCTATCCAGCACAACTGTGCTCATTTAGAGTTTAGGATTAATGCAATAACTGCAGAACTACTTTTCACCGTAGAACTGGAGCGGGACGCTTTCAACCAGAATCCCTGGATTGAATGCCTTGTGGCAGAAGTACCGGAGGAGAATACATCTAAAGAAGGTAAACTGTTTCCTGCTCAATACAGTGAGCGCAAACTAGGACACTTTATTTGGTGATTATTTCTTTGTGTCCCTTTAGGATTCAAAATGGTTGGTCTGGCAGTTTACTTTTACTCGTACAGTACATGGAAGGGACGCTCAGTCTATTTGGAGGATTTGTACGTGATGCCGGAATTCAGAGGTACGGTACAGTTTAAAGGCTACAATAAAAAACGGTTGAGTGCTGTAATTCTTGCTTCAATTAGTCATTTCTTCGTACATTTTTTTTGTTAGGATTTGGCATTGGAAGTCATTTGCTGAGCACACTTGCCAAGGTACCCATCTATATTATAAGGTAAAAAAATACGGTTCTATTTTTTTTAACTAATGTATTGTCATGTTTGTGCAGGTAGCGAGAGAAAAGCAATGTGGCCAGTTGGAGTTGAATGTGTTAGGCCAAAACACTCGTTCACTATCCTTCTACGCTGCGAAAGGAGGGCAGGACATCACTGCCAGGAATGATTGGCACGTGCTACGTTTTAATACACAAAGCCTAAATGATTTAATTTCTTGAGACTTTTTGAAAATGACAGAAAAGTCATGAATGCAATTTCTCTTTGTATGTATAAGAAGAAATAAACTTGAAATACTTGTAGTCAAGAGACGTCTGTTTAATTGACGAGAAATGTTTGGGATGTAGTTACGTAATTCTTACGCTAGAGTTCGCCATCGTCTCTTGGACTTTCAAAGATTCAAATCAGACAAATGTATTTTGAAAATCTATAGTACGGATATGCATCCTGCATATCCTGCATAGGTCATACGCCGGCGGAAGTAACATATTGATTAGATACCTGTTGCGAACATGGACTTTAACATCCGTGCCGCTACTAAAGTAGACTGCAAAGATATATCGAGATTGATCATGGTAAGTAATTCACTGGCTATTTCAAATATATCATAATCAAATACATCCTATAGTGTTCGTCAGTGTATCTTGCGCAACCAAAATATATATATATTTTTCAGGACTTGGCAGTTCATGACAAGATGTCGGATCAAGTGAAGCTGTCATGCGAGGGTAATATTTCAATTAGGAGTTTACAAGTCTACCATGCAACGCTGCAAAACCAATGCAAACTCATTGCAAAATCACACACGTATATAAAAAAATATTGTTAAATATTAAGTAATACATGTATCTTGCTCACTCACACTACAGCAGTGAAATGTTTTGATTATTTGTTATTTTATTTGACTTTAGAACTGCAACATGATGGTTTCAGCCCGAATCCCTTGTTTGAGTGTCTTGTTGCAGAGGTACCGGATGAGAATAAATCTCAAGAAGGTAAAATGTTTCTATCACAATAGCCTACCTGTCTCGACTACTTTCTGTGCAGCTTTCATTTACACCACTCACAAATATATCTATGTCAATTCCAGCCTAGTAAGATTGGTATTTAATTTATTTGGAATTATGAACCCGGCCACACACCAGTTATGAGAGGGTGTGCACACTTGTGTAACCACCTTATTGCTGTTGTTTCTTTTTATTTCCCCTCTTGAATTTTTTATTGAACTGTACAGGTTATAGGTCACATTAATAGTAGGAAAAGTGCTGAAATAATGGGTCATCATTTAAAAAGTGCACACTATTATATTCACATAATTTGGCATTTGTTGAATCTGTTTTTGACGATAATTTCTATGCTACTTTAGGATTCACAATTGTTGGATTTGCACTTTACTTTTACATCTACTGCACTTGGAAGGGGCGGGCCATGTATTTGGAGGATTTGTATGTGATGCCACAATTCAGAGGTAAAAAGTTTTTGGGCATTATCAACAAATAGTGTGTCTTGATTCTTATTTGTGTTGATCTTACAAATGTCTTACCCCTGAATTTACATTCTTTAGGTATGTACTGTAGTTTTGTAATGAATGTTAAACGTATTTTCAGAAATATATCTACAAAGTCTGTTTCTGACCCTTTAAGGTAAAGTCTACCTTAATGTATCCCATAGGGCTAATAATGAAACGTGTTTATTTTCAACTTGTAGTAAAAGTCAGTTGACTATTGTAAGAAGCCAAGACCTACCTAACAAAACTATATTGTGCCTTTTTGGACTGAAATATGTTCTGCCTCATCAGTTTATTCATGTCTTCATCAGGATTTGGCATTGGAAAAGGTTTACTGAGCAATGTTGCTAAGGTAAGAATGCTTCAAGGTAGATTGTTGACAAATTGAGAGAATGGCATTTAATAAAAATAACAAAACCGACTAGTTTTTTTTGTAGCTGCCTGTGCTTTGTGGAGAAGGTTAGGGGTGCATGGTCAATTTAAAGCCTTGTCATGTTTGTGCAGGTGGCCAAAGAGAAGCAGTGTGCGCGGTTGCAGTTGAATGTGTTGGATTGGAATACTCCATCGCAAGACTTCTATGCTGCGAGAGGAGCTCAGGATGTCACCGTCAAGGAAGGCTGGCACTTAGTACATTTTGATGGACAAAGCTTGGACCGTCTGGCAAGAGAAACCCGACAGAATTAGAAGTGTATTTTGATGAAAAGCACACACACACAAATTATGCTTAACCCACACACACTCACTTCCACCTAAGTTTGCAGGTGATGTACATTAACAAGCTTCTGTTGGATTCTATTAAAACATATAACTAAATAAACGTTTGTCAAGTGTAATGTAAATTATTATTTTCTCAATGACGTCATCAGAAATCGTCCATTAAAAAGTAGATACTTTTGTTTTATTTTGAAGGGAGACAACGCATGTACGGATACACAATTAGTGCTTCCTGTTTTTGTAACACGGAAGTTGGTGAAGCGTTTTGTTTAACGTACTGAACGTGCAAAGTGCACTCAATTTGACCCCACTCGTCCCAGTACTGTTCTGCTGCTACAAACATGAACTTCAAGATACGTTGTGCAACTAAAGGAGACTGCAAAGATATATCGAGAATGATAATGGTGAGCGTGTGATGACATAATCAGTGACCATTTCAAGGAAACGGATACAATATAAAATAGCAGGTGCATAGTAATGCCCCAAGGATTTTTTTTTTCAGGAGTTGGCTCTGTATGAAAAGATGACTGATCAAGTTAAGCTATCATGTGAAGGTAATAACAATCGTCTCACAACACATAATTTCAATATAATCATTTTGTAATTTTACGATAATGAAGATATATTCTAGTGTTGATATTGTTGAGACGTTTAGTCTCGACATTGGCCCCGTGGTCAGCGTTAAAAGTCAAGTAAAAAAAAATTCTTACGCAGAATCCTGAATAATATTACGTTTGAGGACCATAAAACATCTCACGGGGCGGCCATTTTGCCACCTGCTCTCAGCACAGTTGCTCAGGTAACGACGAATCAAGGCTCAACTTGTAAACGTCACATGACCAAACCCAGCAAACAGGTGAGCCATTACCTGAACGAGGAACTATGACGTCCTTTTCTGTTGACACTGACAGCAAGTAGTTCAATAACCATAGGTGGATTTTGCTACTTAATTCATATTCCACAAACATAATATTAATCAGTATGTGATGTTTAAACTAGTGGGGATGTTTCGAATATATATATATATATATATATATATATATATATATATATATATATATATATTATATATATATATATATTTTAACTTTCCCTTTTGAGAGTGATTTTTTTCATCTCCCCCCCCACCTCAAAAATGGTCAGGCCCATAATCAAACATGTCAATAAAGTGAACTGAAAGGGACAGTACCCTGCTGTGAATAAAAAAAGAAGTAAGTCTAGTCTAGTCAGTAATCACTTTTATTCTATGTATACACGTTTCAGATGAACTAAAAATGTGTTTCATTTAGAACTGGAGCGTGACGGTTTCTGCCAGAATCCCTTATTTGAATGTCTTGTCGCAGAGGTACCAGAAGAGAACAAATCCGGTGAAGGTAAAATATTTGTCTGCTAGTTGTCACCTGTCCACTGTCGCAGAGATATTTGATGATTTCTATGCAGAGAAATATGGCTGGGCTATATGCTTCAAAACTAATATTATTCTGGTATTTTGGTGCTAAATAATCTAAGATTTGGCAATCACTTTTTGTTTGTTTTTGTTTTTTATTTATTAAAGGAAGAAGGAGCATGGTGACCTAGTAGTGGTTGCTAGTGGCTAGCCTTCCATTGTGGAGTTTGCATGTTAAATTCAATTCAATTAAATTACTCTATTCATTTTCATTCTCTCTCTCTCTCTCTCTCTCTCTCTATTTTTTGTTCTGTCAACAATTACAATGATAGAGTGCAATTATTATTGCATGCCAACCCCAGCCTTGCACATTTAAGCAAAGTATTTTCTGTCTTCCTGTTTTGATGATAGCAGTCTCTTCATGTCCCATTAGGGTTCACCACAGTTGGATACGGCTTTTACTTTTACACATACAGCACATGGAAGGGACGCTCGATGCATTTGGAGGATTTGTATGTGATGCCTGAATTCCGAGGTAAGCTATGATTTGCAGTTGTCTTAGTAAATATTAACCACACTGTCCTTCAAGGTGGACTGTATCCCATTGAGCTAATTATTCACATTCAACCATGCTTTACCTTTTTAAGGTACGATATATTTTACTATATCTTTTTATACTTTATAATCACATTTTTAGATTTGTATTCGTAAAATACATGTAAACTATTTTCTTTACACTTCATAATTAACATGCCTCTTTGTGTTGGTCTATCACATGAACTCCTGATAAAATACATGTACATTTTGTAATGTGAAAATAAAAGATAAGCCAAACATACTACATTATCGTTTTGTTTTAGAGTGTACTAAAATTTGTAGAGAACATATTTTCTGCCTCATCAGTTAATTGATGTTGCCTTTAGGATTTGGCATTGGAAAAGGTTTACTGAGCACTGTTGCTAAGGTAAGATCGATGTAGACTAATTATAGCTCTACCTGCATGCTCAGTCTAAAGCAGTCATGTTTGTGCAGGTGGCCAAAGAGAAGCATTGTGCACGCTTGCAGTTGACCGTGTTGGACTGGAACGCTCCATCACGAGACTTCTATGCTAAGAGAGGAGCTCAGGATCTCACTGTCAAGGAAGGCTGGCACTTAATACTTTTTGATGGACAAAGCCTGGAGGATTTGGGAAATGATGCCCCTGAGAATTAAAAGGGATTTGTTTTATGATAATAAAAGATATCCTGTTGTACAGTTTTCAAATACGTTGGATGTGATTCCTATTTTAGAGAAATTCGAAATGTATTTCCAGTTTTGTTTCGTGATGGTAGAGAACGTTTAAAATTCTGGAAACAATGTTCTCTGTTTAAATTAGATTTTAATGTCGTGTGTCTCCTATTTTCGCTACTATAACTAATAAAAATGAAAAAATAAATGGTGTAATGAAGTGCTTTAATTAGTTAATTTAACTTTTTATAAGAACATTTCATGTGGCTTGCTCACTGTGCTTCTCACAGACATCAGAACATTAATCACACGTTACATACAAGCATTAGAAATGCTTTTCTCCACAGGAATGCATGCAAGTACTGTGCTTTATGATTTTTAAATGTATATCAGTACATTTGACAAGGAATGACTAATTCGATTTTAAGAACTTCTATGAAGTTGTGTTAACCACCGCAGACCCATAATGATTTTGGAAGTTGGTAAGAAGAAAAACATAAGAATACCTGGGTCCAATTTTCCTATAACAGTAAAATAGTATTTTAGTAAAAGTATTTTTACTAAACTAAATTGTAATTTTACGTCTGTCCCACAGGGGGCAGCATTACCTACGTCTGGTGAGAATAAGCCACATTTACAGTAAAATGTACATAGTCATAAACTGTTATAATAATATCCACTATTCCTCATCAGAATTATTGCAAAAATGTTTTTATTTGTATATAAAAATTGAAAATTACAGAAGCACAGTACATATCCCATAGAACAGCATAAATATAAATATTTTCCCCAAAAGCATCAAGTTCACAGTGATCTTATTTTTATTTTTTTTTATTTGGTTGTCCCTGATCGTTATTGTGATAGCGTTGTTGGATAACATTTAAATATTCAATCATATATAATCACACAACTGATTAACTCACATATTTTCTGCTTTCTACTATTTGTGTCCAAAAATAAATACAGTTAAATTTTATACGATATTGATCATACCATGGAAAAAAATCACTTGCTTTCACTTCACCTTTGTCTTCATGCAGGCTCCTAATGCACAGTAGCCATTATATTTGCGCACTGATCATGTTATTGCTCTGCAGATACTGTTATCTTTACTGCTCCACTACTCTCCTGTTATATGTAGTATATTGAAATAAAAGATCACTGTGCATTAACGTTGCAAGTTAGTGTCTAAAACAAGTATATATATAAAAAAAAGAGTTTCAGATTCGACTGCACATTTCAATATTTGATCATGTTTTCCGAGTGAAAATGCTTTGTTATGAGTTCAACTCTCCCTTCATCCCAGTAACATGTCACACATATGCATTTCTTCCATAGTTGCTGGGGGCAGATCGCGATGTAGTGGACAACACACGACCCCTCGAAGACGGCTGGTATGGATAAGGCCTAAAACGGTCCAAAAAAAAAATGGTTAGGCGATTTCTTGCTGTACTGGGACTAAGTATTTGCTTTGATACGCACACTTTTTCACCCGGCACCTTACAACTGCACGAACACACGAGACAGCTGCCCCCACATAGGGCAAGTATGGCCGAGGACCAGCCGATGTACAAACCTTCTCCAATCTCGTACCTGTGCCACATTGAGCAAAAATGATTTGATGTGTGTCAGTTTTCCTTCAAAACCAGTCAAATATGAACTTACTTTGTCCCTGGGTAGAACTCGTCAAAGAACTGCTGTGTGATGTTGGCTGCATACCAGGATATAGCGATCATGGTGCACATGCCTAGAAAAGCCCACAACGCGCTTTAAGAATTTGTCATCTTTAATACAGGCGAGATTGCTGTTTAAAATAATTATGTTGAGTCGCTCTCTGCGGTTTTAGAGGATGCTTGCATTTTGTTAGCCTAATAGCACAATTGCTATGCCGATGATAAACACGACTTTTCTGGTTTTCCATGATTAAGACTTACATGACTGAGAATCTGCGATTTTTTTCCCCCACCACCCACTTTGACCTTGATAGTCCTGATTATTTAAAACATTCGTGTTGTACTCCCCACTGGTTGATGCTGTTTTATCAAGACTCGTCACCCTCATTGTTTGATGGCCACACAATAAGTTGTAGTGTTCAGAAGATTATAAAAGAAATATAGATCTGATTTGATTACCATTTGAATACCCTGAATGGCAGCTGTATTGGCTATTAGTAAATTAATTAGCTAATATAATCAGATAAGATGACGGTCAAAACCGCAGCGTTGATGACTACTCTCACTGCATCACTTTTAGTATTTGACATTTGATAAGAAAATATTTTGTGTGCTAGAGTAATGATAACCCTTTGAACTGGCTATCCACTTTAAGATAGCTTGTCTCCTTTATACACAGATTAGAGCACCCTGACATGTTAGCTTTTCGGGTGGTGGGTAGTAATGGCTAAAAGTTTCACGTGTGCTTTGGAAAGAATTGAAATCTACATCAAATCGTCTACAAAACAATTTGTCAAACTTGTGAAACCGACTGTACGGTGGAAGTCAGTCAGCCTCTTGGTTTGTTTTTGAGCAAGCGTGATTACGCAAGAGCCACTTAACCTATTTGCATTCAACTTTGTGAAAGGGTGGGGAATAGAAAAACAGGGTTTGTTTTTGACAAAACACGATTTCTGAAATCTCACACTATTTTTGAAGACAAACTGTGCACTACTATTTGTTTGCAACTGAGATTTTTGGACTTTGTCGACCTGCTTTGTTGTGTACTGTTGAAGTTCTTCATTCATATTCTTTTATTCTTACCCTGTAGTAAGAAGAAGACCCCTCCAATGGCCGCAATCCTCCCCTTCAGAACGTAGTTTTCTCCTCCAATTTTCGAGCACTGCATTCCAATCAGAGTTCCCACAAGCCCAAATGTCCCGAACACAATGGCAGCGATCATCAACGCTCGAGATGCTTGTATGTACCCTGAACACAAACATGAAGGTACGGTGTGTTTTTATTGATAATACGAGAGTGTCAAGTTCAACAAATTAATTATTTCAGTATTCCATATTTGCTATAGCAATGCCCAAATTTGATATAAATATGTTACATTGGGACTGTGAACTGGGTTTGGGTTTTACTCTGTTGACAAAATACTCCATTCCACATTGTTAGTGTATTAGAATTAGAAGCATTGCATTACATTTGATTTCTTGCATGTCTTAGTAATTAATTAAAATTAACCTTTAAAATGCAGAGGCGTGTAGCAAAATAAAGTACTGTAGTAAACATAGGTTGCGCCCCCTTTAGGCTAATTTATTACAAACATGGAACTCTTAAACGCCACTAAACATCAGCCACAATACAATACAAAAATAAGTATTTCTTTTTTTTTTCTCAACTATCATCATTCATGAAAACAACATTCTCTTGTAAGCACATTGTTGTCCGTATCCAGCACGTCGGGTGGTTATGAGCTTGAGGCCATGAAAAAACTATTTAAAGATGTTTCATGTTTTTTTTTTTACTGGGGTTGTTCTCGCTTATCTCCTTTCATCTTGTTATATTTTTATACTACCCTTCTTATATTACCTGCGGTTTACCAAAGAACGTCACCTGTAGAGTGATGTGACTGTTTTCAATGACACGCAATGACAAAGCTGGAAAAACAACTCGAGAAATCTGATCATCAAATTCTTTTTATATTCACCTTTTTTTAATCACCGCTCTGGCTCTGTGCTTTTTTTTTCTAAACTATTTTTTCAACCTAATGAAGTAGCCGACAAACCCCCCCCACACACACACAAAAGTTTCAAACACATACCGCTAAGTGCGAGCAACGAAGGAAAATCACGGCAGTTGTGAATTCCTATCGAGTCGGTGGCGCAGGACATCCAGAGATTCTCGTAGATGGTGGACGTGGTGATAACGTTACCGTCCACTGTTGACACTCTCCAGTAACGGTTCGGAAGGGCGACCCCGGCCATCAGCCATCCCAGAAAGCCCAGGAAAAATGCAAACGCTTCCACTATGGCATTCATAACTCCACGATATCTTTCCAGAAAGTTTCCTTACAAAATCTCGCCTGGCTAAACTATCTTCCTGTTGTTTTTCTTTAGCCCAGCGTTCTCGGTGTGATTAGTCTTTTTTTCCCAGCAACCCTTGAGCTAGGATGCTACAGAAACCTCCATATTAATGATTAATTCCAAACAGCCCACTTATGATTTGCTCTATTATTCACACATCTCCTTTTCAAAAGTCCACGTGTTTACCCAACTTGAGGGGAGTGAGGTTGAACCTCGACACCTGCTGACTAGCGTCTATAGACTCAGAGCCATTTGTCACCTTCTGACAGTCGCTTTGAACACTGTCAATAAATCTCAGTCATTACTGATGGGATCCAAGTCCCAATTGGGCTCCATTGCCTGAGGGATGATGCGGGGGACGTCATTAGTGGTGGGGGGTGGTGAGGGTGCATCAACACGTGGTGACCACCCACTGATAAAAAAACTAAATTCTTACTCGCGTCCTGCAGAGACACTTTAAAGATTCGGATATTGTGCATCTTTGGATTTGAGAACATGATGTGAAATTTGATGCTTAACTGACTTGACATAATTTACATATATTGTTTTTTTCTGTGTGGAAATTAAATGAAATTACGTAATTGTCTTCAACAGGTGACAACAAATTTTCCAAAAGATTTTTTGAAAGACAGTTTTGCTTATGAACCAGTGAGATTAGTCATAAACTGTATAAAATCATAAAAATGAACAGGATAGTTGCATTTGTATATTTTCATAATTTCCTATATGGAACGGGTTCTTATTGATTTTGATGAGATTGGGGGAAAAAAAGAGCACTTTGGTTTGTAGTGTAATTTAACCTCCTAAGGCTTAGTGGCCGCATACGTGGACAGCACTTTGCATGTAAAAAACAGCTTGGGCCTTAGGAGGTTTTAAAGTAATAATAATAATAATAATAATAATAAAGAATTTAAAATGTTGTGGACTAAAGGCCGTTTCTTTAATGTTAAATTATGCACAGTCAAAAGTAAATATTGTATGTGGTAATGTCAGAAAAAAAGTCATTTTTTCATCTACTGTACATTCAAAACTAATAACCAATCACTGTGCAGTGACAAGGATTTTAATTCTAATTCATGTTCAGTGAACTTTGTGATAAAAATGAATTTACACAACCAAATACCATATACAAAATTAAACTGTTCCATTGAAGTGAAAATGTTGTTCTTTAATTTAAAAAAAACAAACATATTCATAGTCTTGTCTTTATATCTGTTTGCCTCATTAAATACATTCTAGGAAATTATAAAGTACATTTCTTATTTTTTGCACTCCTAGTGAGGCTTAACAAAAAAAAAAAATGCAGACTCAGCTAGAACTTGCTGCTGAATCATCAGCATTTCGGTACTTTACATGCAAGTGTAACGTTTGTAGAAGACTGAGCACTTCAAGAACAGTCACAATATTTTTTGCACAAAATTCAATTTTGAAAAGAACTTACCTGGTAGGGCAAAAAGGGATGGGAATTCCCGACAGTCGTATACCCCGGTAGAATCACTTGCACAAGACATCCACAAGTTCTCATATATTGCGGAGGTTGTAATTACGCTGCCGTCTGTGGTGGATTCTTTCCAATATTGGTGTTCCAGTGATGCATAAACCATCACCCAGCTGAGAAAACCAAGAGCAAGTGCTACAATTTCAAAAATGCCCTTCATTTTGGAAGTAATGTTCTTTACAATTAATGTTCTCTCTCTCTATCCAATCAGCCGAGATATTGCCTCTTAAGGAGCTCTAATGGCAACTTCTGTATCTGATGTACATTTTGGAGTGCACGCAGGTCCCCCCCCCACCCCCCCTCATGCACAAACGGGGACCAATTTGCACATTGATTTGTTGGCTGGAGCTGCATGATATGTCCGTTATTCCCGCCCAAAATTGGTTACTGTACATTTCACGTGCCTGGCACGTTACCGTCGAGAAATGTAAGCATACAAGGACCTCCCCCACCCCTTTTGATCTAGCAGAGGTGAGATCTTGTAAAATACATGACAAAGCTTTATGTTATGCAAATACTTGTGAAATGGACTGTAAATCTTTGTCTTTGATCTCCCATTGGAGACACTTTGTTATAAACGTTTTTGTTCAACATCATTCAGAAGACATTTTAGGATGATTTCATATTCCTTCAGAGCATTATAGTCACAATTTTTAACAAAAAACAAAATGTCTGTCTTGCAAGATAAATGAAGTCAATCCAAGTGAGATGTGATGTATATGAAATATTTTTGGTCTACTCAGGGAATTTAGTTGGCATTTCATCACGAACATGGTCTTTTTCTCCCTCCCTTTTTGCACATTTGGTAGCTTGGGATTTTCGAGAGGTTATCTCAAGTTCGGCGAGCAAATACTAATAAATTACGTAGTCTGAATAGAGGGCAGAGCTTATATTGAAACCTGGGTAAAGAACTGTTGGTGGGTGATTTATAGGAGGCAAAAGTGTCTATTTTAGCACTGGTTAAGCATTAACAAGTAGGAGAAACAAAAGATTCATTGAAATTGTTGCCTAGGTAAATAAAATAAAACATTCTACTGGCGCATATGGATTTAACAATGGTATCTGTTGTTGACATACTACAGTGCTGTCCATTAAAATAAATACACAAAATATTAATGTTAACTTTTCTTTATAACAAATTTGAATTGTGAAAAAACGAAGTAGATATTTTATAGAGAATGTTTTGGGGCATCATATCCAGTATTTAATGTGATGCAAAAAAAAAATCTTTTTTATGGTTTTAGTGTATCTTATCAAAAGTAAATTTTCTACTGTTGTCAAGTAATCAGCAGGAAAGTTCAAAGTTCTGTCATATAGCTACGATATTGAGCAGACATTGAGGCTTTAAATCATAATCCTTTCTCTGTTAATATTTTATTTTCTTGCCCTTCCCTTTGTCTACTGAAATATGTATTCCCTTGCGTCCGCATTGACCCCGTCTGCTTAAAGGGGAAGTGGCTTTGAAACAAACCTGAAGGACTTTTTGGAGGGTTCAGACACAGCCAATGACCAAAGGTGTCATTGGAAGTAGGCCTGAAATGCTTCAGTTTACAAATCGAATACAAGAGCTGCATCAAAAAATCGATCTTATTTATTTATTTTTTTTTATTTATTTATTTTTTTACAGGAGAGCTCAGTATTGTTTATTCGATTTGACATCATCATTGCTCTCCTTTTTTTTTTTTTTTTTTTTAAATCCAACAAATCAATTAAAAAAATGTAATAAATGTTTTTTTTTTTTTTTTTTTTTTTTTTAATACATATACATATATATATACACATATACACACATATATATATATATATATATATATATATATATATATATATATATATATATATATATATATATATATATATATATACCCTTTTTTGTATGTGGGTGAGTATGTGTAAGTGCGTGTGTGTGTGTGTGTGTGTGTGTGTGTGTGTGCGTGCGTGCGAGCGTGTGTGTATTCATCAGTTCACCTAAAGCCCATTAAAAAAAAATCCCATACTAATAATATAATATAATAATAAATTGCCAGATGCAGTAACATCAATGTAAGTTATCACGATGTAGTGGCTCTCGCTAACAGACAGAATTAAGTAACCGGAATTAGGTTAAAATATTCTATATACGTAGACCATGTTTCTATAAATTTTGATATTTGGTTTTTATTTGAGGCAGATATTTTTTCCATTAAAATGTGATTTATGAGGAGGTTAGACCATTGGTCGATATTCAGAGTTTGTTTATTTTTCCAGTTAACAAGAATTGTTTTTTTAGCGATAGTAAGGGCTACAAGTGTAGATTGAAATTGTTTATGTGGTAAGTCAGTTGTTGTTAGGTCACCTAGCAAACACAAGTTTGGAGATAAAGGTATCCTACAGTCCAAAATAGCGGAAAGTTTTTCTAAGACTTTAGTCCAGAAATACATAACCGGAGTACATAACCATAAAGCATGAACATAAGTGTCTGTAGTGTTTTGTAAGCATTGGAGACAAATGTCGGAGTCTGAGAGTCCCATTTTCTTCATCATATATTGAGTAATGTATGTTCTGTGAATAATTTTATATTGGATAAGTTGTAAATTTGTGTGTTTTGTCATTTTAAATGCGTTTTCACAAACTTGAATCCAAAAGTCAGGTTCCGGTGCTATAGACTTATTATTTCTTATTATCTTATTTATTTTACAGTGGTTTAGAATTGCTCGGCACTCAAGTGGACCCTGCAAATTCGTGGGTCAGCATTCACAAATTCTTAACATTTTAATTTACTCTCAGAAAAACCTGCCTTTTGACTTTTTTTTTTTCCAATACAGATATTTTTTTCATGGCAAAATTATGTTGAGCACTATTGTATTTTGTAGACGTTAAGTCTAAAAAAAAAAAAAAAATGTCATAGTTTGGCTGGTCCTGACTGTGTATTAAAATGGCACCCAAAATTCTTGTTTCTTTAATATGTTGATGGCAGCAAATGAGTTCTGTTCTGATTTTGTAACTTGCGTGTTTTTCAAGTAATGGAAACGTTTTTCTTTGAATCCAACTGGAACTCGTTTGCTGCAACACAATTAGATAACGGGAATTTTTGGGTGCGAAATGACATTCCTAAAAAATTGTGACTAACGATACCAAATACTCCGGAGCGGCTGTCTGAGAAATATGGTTCTCTGGTTCTGATTAACATGAAGGTATACACTTCTGAAAAAAAATAATGTGCTCAAATTACCTGTTATGTTATTAATAATGAATGATTTTTATCAAAATTCAAAAATATCAAAATTCAGCTGAGCCCATTTCTTTATATTTCTACCAGTGTTCTCATTCTGAAATGAACAGACACATGTACCACTACACCATCAGAGACTTACAAATAAGCATGACAAATATCAATATTTTTTATCATTCATAAAGGTATTATTTACATATCGCTGCCGTAGGGTCAAAACCTCGAAAATCTTCACTTTTCAGTCGACTTTTTTTTTTTAATCTCATCTATGGAAAAAACCTAGTACATTTCTCTCAAATAAAATGTTTTCGCAGCCCTGCCATTTCTAACAGTATTTTGGTTTAATAAGGGCAAAAATATTTGTATCCACGCTCTGTAGCCTCCTTTGCGTACTCACACAGATGTGATCATATGAGGTAGCTAACTATTTTTAATTGTCCTTTGTACAATCCCCTTGAGATGAAATTCGATTTTCACTCATACGGTACATGACAATTACACAAAAAGGAGCACTTGAGTTCACTCTCAGCCGAGTGATGTTTAAATAGTGTGTATACCTTGGAACACTCATTATTTGAACATGTAACAAGAGTTTCGGTGAGGTCACAGCTTCAATACGCCCTGTCAATCAGAATGATTCATTGCTATGACTGGAGCTTTTTATGCCTCCGTCAGGTGTTCATAAATGTGATTTGAAGACCACTGTTCCAGCATTCAATTGGTTGAAATAAGGTAGTATAGCACACGTTTGTTCACTCTGCTGTCCGGAATGGGTCACGATAGAAGATATCTGACTGTCAATACCTTGTACAAACTGAAAGTAAAGGGAATATGTTCATGTTGGGCTGTATGAGATTTCCACGTGACATGCGTTCTCTTGTGCGTCTGAGCAGACGCTGATTTGTAATCCGTCACTGGAGTCTCACTCTTCATGCACCAAAACCCTCACGCATACGGTAACAGTGTAGAGGAACACATATTTCTGCTTAGCAAGATTTTATTCATGTGCTTCTAGCTATGGTATATATGCAAAGAACATTTACATTAGTTGTTTTACAATATGATTATATTAAATACATACTGCTTATAATGCTAACAGTACACACATGCAACGTACATCACACACAGTTTTTTTTTTTTATGCGATACATACATATATACACTTTCACTATAATCAAAGAGTACTGTACTAATAAAACTACAATTATATGATTCCTGGACATTTTATTGGGTAAATCTCCACAGTCTAAAAAGAGTTTATAGGGGAAGTACACCTTAAACATTTGTGACCTCATTAGTCTCAATTTGACATTTTTATTAATATTACATTTGTGGAATATGAGTTATGCAGCAAAATCCAGCCCCTTTTTATCCATCTCAAGAAGCGGCCAATCACAGCTCTCCTGTTTTCTGAAAGTGAGTTCTAATTGGTTGTTGTATGTGATGTCACTTTCACTCCTTTCTGATATTGATTTTTTTTTTTTAAACTGCTGGATTTTGCTGCTTAACTCATATTCCACTAACACAATATTAACCAAAATATTGTATTTAGACTAGTGGGGCTGCATAGAACATATTATTGTCAGTAATTATTTTAATTTATAATAATAATAAATAAAAAAAAACATAGATGATACTTTAATGAACTGTTTTAATTTAGTGATTTAATAATTTAACAGCATGTTTTTTGTTGCTATTTCACAGTGGTGTAGAATTGCACTCTATCATACTGACAGATGTTTTCCATATTTTACCGCTCTTATTAAACAAAAGAAAGAAAAAAAAACATTCTACTTTAAAGAATCACACACCCTCCACCTTTAGCTTCCACATAGTTTGGGTCGAGGTCATTAGGCAGCTTTCCGTTCTCGGCCCAGATGTTCAACTCTCCAAACACACCTGTCTCAATCATCTCCTCCTGCCAAGGGATTGGAACGTTGCCCGAGGCAAAGTCGGCGTAGAACTCTGTGTCCTTGTTATCCATGACCACACCTTTGATGGTGCTAAAGGCGCCCACGTCGTCGATATCTTTGGCGTAGACCATTCTGGGGTCAGGGACAAATGGTGGAGGCAGCATACCTTGGTAAAAGAAAAAAAAAAGAGTACGAGTAAGAGTAATACGGTATTCTGGTTAATATTGTGTTAGTGGAATATGAGTTAAGCAGCAAAATCTAGCAGTTTTTATCAATATCAGAAGGCGGCCATTTTGCAACTTGCTGTCGACTGAAAATGACATCACAGTTGCTCAGGGCTCAGGCAATGACCAATCACAGCTCAGCTTCAGAAAACAGGTGAGCTGTGATTGGTCGTTGCCTAAGCCCTGAGCAACTGTGATGTCATCTTCAATCGACAGCAAGTGGCAAAATGGCCGCCGCCTCAGATGGATAAAAATGGCTGGATTTGGCTTCATAACTCATATTCCACAAATGTAATATTAATTAGAATGTCATGTTTAGACGAGTGAGGTCACATATAACACATTATTGTCAAGAAATGTTTAAGGTCGACTTTGCCTTTGATTACAATGGCCCGTCCGCATAAGAGCCGTTTATAATTTGGAGCTGCGGAAATGTGCCTAATGTTGTGACCATCGACTCTTTATGTGTCCTCACTTTAACCCTTTGATAGTTGAAAAAGCTCATACAGTATCAAGTAGCTTAACCAGTTTATCTTCACCGATAAGACGAACGTGTTGATATTTCCAATAATTTTGTGGAAGAACTGACCAGCCTCAAGACGTCCCCAATTGATCTCCTTGAAGAAGGGTTGGCTCTTGAGTTCAGCACATTCATTGTTTTTGAACCCAAGACGCTTCCCTGGATCCTTTTCCATTAGCCCGTCACAAATTGCTTTGCACTCTTTGCTAAAGTTGGGCGTGTACGGAACCGGATCATTCAAAATTCTGCGGGCCACCTCGTCATTTTCCACCTGAAAAGAGGCACAATTAGCAAATCATTTCGCAACTTTTTCATGTAGAAGACACCTGATGCATCTGTTTTTGCGTGTCCTCAACCTGCTCTCCTCGTATTCTGAAGGGTCCTTTGGCTGCGATCATCTCAAACAGAGTCACTCCCAGAGTGAAATAATCCACTGTGTAGTCGTATTCCTTTTTCTGAAGAAGCTCTGGAGCCATGAAGCCTATTAAACCATTTCAAGATAAGCCGCTGTAGTTTAAGAAAGCCTTATTTTGATTTCACTTTTCACACTTACCGGGAGTCCCTGCGTAACCAGATGTTTTGTCTTTTCCTGGTGGAAGTTCAACAGCCAGGCCCAAATCTGACAGGCGGACGTGTCCTGAGTGATAAGACATGTTGTTGCATCAAAGGTGCTAAATGTCCATCACCTGAGACTTTTTTTTTTCTCCACAAAATTGAGTTAAGCGCTGAAATGAATGATTAATAAAATGACTCGAATAATTTGATTACAAAAATGTCAAAGCCAAATCTCCGCTAGTCAGCTTCCTGGCTTCTGTTGAAGTGTCCTTGAGCAAGTCATCCACCCCCCCCCTTTTTTTTTTTTTTTATCTGAAGAGGTGCAGCACTGTTTGCACTGTTTCACTCTGACATCTTGCTTCGAATGCCTGCACTCGAGTTGCCATCTGCTTCTCTGTGTGTTGTGCAACTCAAAAATTAGTTTTCCTCATATACCATTTCCAGTATGTGGTTGTGGTTGTGGTTGTTGAATTATTTCTGTCCAATCAGATTTCGGCCTCTACGCGGCTGCTGTTTCACTCTAATCTGGCCTGGACTAATTTAAACTCTACAGTATTAACAATGGGACTGTTTCTTGAACCAGTCAGAGTTTCACATTTGGCCTTGATGACATCTGCATTTTCTGTCATCTGATTGGTTGGTCACAGCAAAACATGTTAAGAGCCAACCAATTAAACACTTAAGTAGTGATCTAAGCACATGTATACTTTTCAGTATCTCTGGTGACTATGAGGTATTTTATTTTATTTTGTATGATTTTGCCATCTTATACATATTTTTCTGATCTGTTCCAGTTGGTGTATTTTGAAGAGTTGCATGCTTTTGTATATATATATTTATATATATATATATATATATAGTAGGATGGCATGGTATTAAGAGGTGGATTAAGTCGGGTAAATCCCCACTGAAGGCTCAGTTGCCAAATGTACAACCAGCCACTGACAAAAATATCAGCAGTGTGCAAGCAGAATTTCCTCTTGAGGGAATAAATAAATAGATTTGAATATATTATAGATAAATTAACTGAACTGAAGGTGTTTCTGATTGTGTGGTCTTGAAGGAATGTGTACATTAAAAAAAATGGTGTGGGGGGAGGGGGGGTGTTTGGGTTATTTTTTTGTCATTTGGATTTCCATATTAACATCATGAAAGAAGATTATGGTTAAACCCCAAAGAGGGATGAGATTGGAGATCAGTTGTGGCTGACGTCCCCAAAATCTTTGCTCCTGATATCGAACCTGCATCATCGAGCAGCACATTCTCTGGCTTCAGGTCTCTGTAGATGATCCTGTGCTGGTGAAGGTGCTCCAGCCCACAGATGATCTGCGCTGTGTAGAAAGAAGCTCTCTTCTCGTTGAAACCAGGATTTTTTTCATCTACGTTGTACATGTGAAACCTGAGGGAGGACGCAGAACGTGATGCAGCTTTGGAGGCAACCAAATGAATATTGCTCCAAAGACGTCTTTAGCCTCTTAAGTACTCGTACTGTCTGACTTAAAGTGTGACGCACCTGACGGCCTAGTGTGTATATTAGCTTTAAGGTTTATCTATACTTGAACTAATTAGCAGACATGGGTGTGTATTGGGTCAGCGCGATGATCTACTGGTTCGAGAGTCTGCCTCCCAGTTCATCACCAGTACAATCAGGTTTGCATGTTTCCCCTTTGCTTGCATTGGATTTCTTCCAACATTCCCAAAACATGCATGTTAGGCTCAGTGGCAGTTTCTTTGCCTTTGTCTTCGCTACATTGTGAGGCTCATACATGTGTTTTTCCAAGACATTTTGGTGGTCCCCACAAGTTAAGACCTCTTGAGGGTCAAGACTTGGTTTTAGAGTTTAAGTTTGAATTGGGTTATGGTTGAGGTTAGGGTAAGGAATGGGGGTAGGCAATCATTTTTGATGGTTGGGGTTAGGAGAAGGGGCTAGGAAATGCATCATGTCAATGAGATGTCCCCACAATGATACAAAGACAAGTGTGAGTGCGTGCGTGCGTGTGAAGCCGCTGTCAGTGTTTGTATAAAGCACCTGAGATCCCCACCATTCATGATAGTCATAACTAAGCAGAGGTCAGTCTTGGTCTGGAAGGCGTAGGCCAGCGTCACAATGAAGCGACTGTGGACTTTGGCAAGGATGCGCTTCTCCACAATTGCGCCCTAAACACGGATAAGGACACCGTTAGAATGGGGAAAATGACAAATGAGCATTGTTTTCCAAAGAAGTAGTTGTTTTGACGTCTTTGAAAAAAGTGGTAAATATGCTGATTTTCCTTTCCTTGTGGTTAATCCCTACTCAATGTCCACAATCTAATCTTTCTGGGATTAACTGGTTATGAGAGTGTATACTACCTTTTATTTAAAGGGACAGTGTGTAGAATTTTTCGATTTGTCAATGTTCGTTCATTTAAAAAAAACACTATTAATTTCAATAATATGCTAAAAAAAAAAAAACGGCTCACAACAGCATATATTTTTTTGAACATAATTGTAGGTCTAGTAATCGCGAATTATATTACATAGTTTGCACCACGCCTTACAGCAGGCTGTCATGTTTTGCCGCCATCTTTCTGCTCTAGATACCCGAAGGAAAGGAACTTCATTTGTGGTAGGCTTGCGAAGTGTGGTCTCTCTGCGGCACATGCTCCAAAAGGCGCGTGGGTCAAACTTAGGTCATTGCATTCTATTAGATCACCACTAGATGGCACTAAATTCTACACACAGTTCCTTTAGGTCAGATGGTAGTGTTTCTCTAGTATCATAATCCTTATCGTTTTAGAAGCACTACGCTGAGCTTCCTTTGTGGGGTCTTTAAAATTTAGTCAGGAACTTCTTTACACTTAGCTGTCAGTAAAAACTAAACATCTGGGCTCAGACCTTTCAATGTACTCTCTTTTTTCCTGTGTTGTGTTTCTTTCGAGCTAACTTTCTCTTGGCCTAATTGCGTAAATCAGTGCTTTACCTCGTAGCCTTTGCGTTTCTTCAGCCTCTTTTTATCCAGCTTTTTATTGGCGTACATTTTACCCGTGGCCTTAGCCTGACAAGCGTACACCTCTCCGAAACCTCCCTTGCCAAGAACTCTAAAGTCCATGAACCACTCCTCGTCAACGGGCTGGCCCTCCAACCACTTGAACTGAACGTAGCGCAGAAAGTACATGCTCTGCTTGAAGCCGGCCATCGCCTTTGTCTCCAGGTGTTTGAGGAGCTGTTTCTCACTCTCTTTAAATAAGTCACTGTGGACATTTTTGAAGTCCTCCTTCACTCGGGTGAGAGCCTTCTCTTCCAGGAAGCTGCAGAAGTTCTTTGACGCTGACTCGTAGTATTTGTTGACCATTTTTTGAGCCTTCTGAACTCTGTCCTTTTCTTGGCAAATGACGTAATCTTCAATGTCTTTCCAAAGCTCTCCGGCAGTTTTGTGGGTTGCATCGCTGTCCAGAAACTTCTGGAAGAGACGCTTGCCGATGGGCTCGTTGACGCACATGCCGTCGAAGGTCTTGCCCACGGATGCTTTCATGTGTTCGCAATCTCTGATGTGCGGAAGTTTCAGCCTGGCTCGCATCTTTTTGTCTCGCATGGTGGCCGCCGCCGCGCCATCCACGCTGCCTCGGGCCGACACATAGGCCGAGTTGGCCACCACTGTCTCCAAACCACCGATGTCCATGCTCACTCACTTTTGTCTGCAACGATAAAGAATGATGATGAAGACAATCCAATTCAACCTTAAGCATTTCTTGACGATAATATGTTACGTGTGACTCACTAGTCTAAACATGACATTTTGATTATGATTACATTTGCGGAATATGAGTTATGAAGCAAAATCCAGCTGTTTTCATCCATCTCAGGGGGCGGCCATTTTACCACTTACTGTCGACTGAAGATGACAGCAAAGTTGCTCAGGGCTCAGACACTGACCAATCACAGTTCAGCAGTTTTCTAAAGCTGGGCTGTGATTGGTTGTTACCTGAGACCAGCCCAACTGTGATGTCATTTTCACTTGACAAAAAGTGGCAAAATGGCCGCCTTCTGATATTAATAAAAACTGCTGGATTTTGCCATTTAACTCATATTGCACGCAATATTAACCATAATACCGTACTTAGACTAGTGGGGCTGCATATTACCTATTATTGTCAAGATTTTTTTGTTTTTTTACTTAAGTATCTAAAACCATAGACAAATATCTCAGTAAAATACATCCCGTACAGTTCTCCACCACTGTAAACTACAACCACAATTGTGATTGTTTACTGACCACCCCATTGAGAACTCTTTCAATTGTGTAGCTGTACCAAATGCTGCAGTCTGTGAGTGTACTCAATGTCTTCCTCCAAAAGTGGATTTTTCAGAACGAGGTCGAGATCAGAAGAAACAGTGACTAGTGCTGCGCTGCACCCTGCTGTCCAAAAACTAAACATACAGGGAATATTGTTTTCTATATGTAATTCAGACGTATGTATTCACAAAATATACATCTTGGTGAAAAAAAAACAATGTGCACTGGCAGCAAAATGGAACAGGAAAAGTGGATTGTTTAATTAAGACTTCCTGGGTGTAAACGCCTTGACCTGGAACACTCGTGTGAAGTGATAGTGCAGGTGCCTCCCTCTTTCTTCATAATCCAATTAACACTGACTGTTGATACTTGCGATTTGCAGATGATTGGCCTCAGTGGTAATTAACCCACATTCTTGGATTTACTTTTTAAACAAATCTAATCCTATCATCCATTCAGTATCAATGGCTGTGTATTTTAGGATAACACCAAAAAAAACACATATACTGTACTTTATATGCACTATCCATCTATTCCCTTCACTCCTGGCAGAAAATGCTGATGATTCTCACACTCCATGACTGCGAGGGGCCTGAGAAAGTTATCATTTTTTTTAATTTGCTGATTTGACTTAATGAGAGTTTTTGCATTCAAATTCGACAGTGCCCATTATTTGCTAATCAAAATGTTAGCTTTATCAATGAGGATAATGTACAACATATTTTTATGTTTAATACTAAATTATAGAGATTACATATCTTGGCTGCAATGTCCCTTTCACATCACATGTTGATAAATATTGAGTCATACTCACCTTAACTTGCTGCAGCAGAATCAACCGGTGACCAATTTATTATTCTTTTCGTTGTTCCTTGTTCCTCCATCAACCACAAGTAAAGGCGGACTTGAGCAGCTCCACTGTGTCGACTGTCTCCTCGTACCCTCGCACAGTGTAGTGAAAGGAAGGCACATCAGGTAGAGCTTTACTGAGCACCTGAAATCCAGCTTGGTGTTTCATTTGGTGGCCAGGATTACACGTTGGGCCACTTGACACAAGCTATTAGTGTAACTAGTAGAATGTGGGTTTCCTTTTTTAGGGGCACTAACTACATGTCTACAATTTGATAGCCATCCAAAGGCAACACTTGAAGACATGGCATCTTTGTATTACAGCATCCTTATGCCACGTGCTTTCTAGTAGTCCAGATTTGCATTATCTGTGGAAAGATACAGTACCTTTAAAAGTGAAGTTTTAGGTACATTACAAAATGTGATTTCAAAGAGCTCAATAGAAAGAAAATATCTGTTGAGTGTAATTTTAGCCAATTTCCCCCTAAACTTGACAACATCCCAGGCCCATTTAAAGACATGAACAAACCCTCTAAAGAGGTTAGTAGTGAACCAGATACAAGTCTAATCCAGCTCTCTGACAAAGATAAAAACCTACCCGCTTATTTATTTGGTCTGTTTCTATCAATCCGTCTATTGATTTTCTTCTGCTTATTTGGGATTGGGTCGCAGGGTCAGCAACTTTTAAGCAAAGCCCAGACTTCATTCTCCACAACCATTTCATGCATCCAGCTCTTCCCGGAATCCCACGACGTTCCAAGATCAGCCAGGAGACAGTCTCCCGAGCATCCAATACAAATGGATGTCAATTTAACGATATATTTATTTTGCAGAATTGAATTTCCTGGCAATTGTATTGGTTACTTTATTTAGCTTCACGAGAGTATTATGTAGAGTACAGTATTGCACTTCTTTACTGCTTTTGATTTAATTAGGACTGTGCAAGGGGGGGAAATCCTATTATGATGGTACAAGCACTGAGCTGTAAGTCATCTTCAGCTGATTAAATGTAAAGGTGTGCTTAAACTTGATCCTTGTCATTTCACCATTAACCATTCAGACATTTACCTAATTGGCACATAGTTGTACAGTGGATAGAAGAAGTCTACACACCACTGTTGAAATGCATTTGTTCCCCCTGCAAATAAATGCTCTGACTGACTAGACTGTATTTGTATTTAGCATTTAGTTATGTTTTCAGTAGTTGATAGAATGAACAAAAATGTAGATTTTACTCAAACGTTGTCTTGTGAATAGCAAAATCAGAGAAACTGCTCATTTTGCAGTGGTCTCGCAGCAGCAATGCTTACAGAACCGCACACCAACGGACTACTTTCATTGGGCAAGACTAAAGAACAAGAGCGTGACATCTGCGTAATGACGACATAACTGCGTCAGGCAATGGTTTTCCGGTTGTTGCGTTTAGTGATTTCCATATAGAAAGTCTCCACTAGTTTGAATGATTCGGTGGATTAATTTGACACAATTTTCACCTTCGTCATTAAAATTGTTTTAGGATTCTAAATTACTTTTAAGATTATTAAAACAATAACTAATACGAGAACGACGAAACGGGTCAATTTAACATAATTCAGATGAAATGCAGGCTGGTCATAATTTGTACAATATCCTTTTATTTACGAATAATCATACAAGGGATAGGATTATTAATTCAGTCGTGGAATATGGAGCATCAGCTGTACTTAAAAAATGTTTACACACATTTTAAAACTTCATTTCGTTTTCGTCACTTAGAATTACGATTTAACAAAGTGTCCGCGAAGCCATCTTGTTCCGAGTGATGGCGACTGGTGCGTCCGACTCTGCGCATGCGCGAAGATTGGGCTCGTTTCCCATACGGACAGAGAGGAGGACGTCCTGTCGGCACCGCCGGGGATGAGGGGCAACCAGGTACATTGAAGAACCCGCTTAAACCTCGTCGAAACCCCACGCCGTGTCTTGCAATGGACTTTCTCCTCAGTGGCGTGGCGGCGTGCGGAGCGTGTTTAGTGACAAACCCGCTGGAAGTGGTCAAGACTCGCATGCAGCTCCAAGGAGAGCTTAAAAGTCGAGGCACCTATCAGATTTATTACCGTAATGTCTTCCACGCTTTCTATACCATCGCGAAAGTGGACGGACTGGCCGGACTACAGAAAGGCCTCGTACCCGGACTGTGGTATCAGTTTTTTATGAACGGGGTCCGACTCGGCTCGTACGCGATAATCGAGTCCTCTGGCTACATCCACACGGAGGGAAGAGTCAGTGCACCGAAGACCATCATAGCTGGAGCTGCGGCCGGGGTGGTCGGAGCTGTGATGGGCAGTCCGGTATATTTGGTCAGTAAGTAGCCCGTCTCGATCCTCTTAAAAACATCATGTGTACTATTTATTTATTATTTACAAGGTTTTGTCATGTTCATTGTTTCAAGTTAGCAGCAGTAGTCACTTGCCACATGGAAGTGCCCGGGCACATTTGATTTCAAACATGAAATAGTCTTTTGGTGTCCAAGAAGTATGTCGAATAAATAAATGTCTTTTTTTTTTCTTTCTTTTTGCTATCATGGTTTCACTGTTGTCTCACCTGTGGTCTCACCGACAGGTAAAGACTCATTTGCAGAGTCAGTCTACTGCCTCCATTGCTGTGGGACACCAGTACAAACACCAGGTAGCATATTAATACATATTAACTGTATGTTAATTCAGTGATTCCCACCTGCTGTGCTGCAGCACATTGGTGCAATGTTGCATCACAAATATCTCCCTAGCACACCACCAAAGAAAAATGCCACAACGAGTGTATTATAGCCAGACAGAATGATATGTTTGCCTCAATTTAATCAACAAAATTACATTCTGGGTCTGTTTAGTCAAACACAAAACAACCATTCTGTTGTATGAATGGCAACAAATGATACACAGCTGAATTGTAGTTCAAAGAGCTTTACTGTTACTACAGTAAAGCTCTTTGAACTACAATTTGCCAGGCTTTGCCTGTTGACAGTATCTCTGCCATAGGTAGATGAACATTATTTGTAGTTTTAATAATAGTTCACCTGATGATCACTCATGCCACACTAATTTGCCACATTAATTATCCAATAGTGAGCAAAGGTTTTGATTTACCTTAAGTTTCAGCAAATTGTACAAACAAACTCAAGTAGTAGTTATTTATTATTACTTCTAAGAGTAAATACAGTGCGCTAGGTCTGTTCAGCTATCTATGCCGGCGACATGTAAGATCAATAAAGGTTGGGAATCTCTAGATTATTAATGTGTCTTAATGTTACTGTTCCTGCTCCAAAAGGGAATGTCTCATGCCCTGGTGGCAATCTATAAGGAACACGGCATTCAAGGACTGTGGAGGGGCGCGAGCGCTGCCATACCGAGGGTCAGCGTGGGGTCAGCGTCTCAACTGTCCACCTTCTCTGCTGTCAAAGAGCTGCTGGTTGATCTTCAGGTTCGAACACATGACTGTCAACATCTTGTAAAGGCTCCACGTGCGTTTATACATAATAATAAACCACTCTGAGGCCAGTTTGGGCATTTTCAAATGTAAAGATATAACCAAGTGTGTACGATTGTGAGTGTTATAGGCTTGAACAGTAATCATTTACAGTCAATAGACGGTTCACTGGAAGCAGTTATTGTAACGTGGACAAAGCTGCAGGCAGTGTAACCTTCTGGAACAGAAATGTGACACCTTTCAGTGCCCCCCCACGACCCCCCCAGGCTCAAAACACAGAGCTTATGTAACTGCAGCGGCAGACTTTCCGGGGCGTAAATTTAACTGCTGTTATAAAAAAAAAAATGCCTGCAAAATACAAGCACCAAAGATTTCATAAAAGCCGTTACGCCACTTCCCCTTTTTCCCTCTCATGAGCTGGTTTAACTAGTCAGATCTGTCTTCCTCCTCATCATCGTCATCATCCTCACAAAACACACCTTTTCTTTTAAGTTAATTGATCACAATGCTTTTTTTTTTTAATAGCACACACACTTGTCTCATGTCAAATAGTTGCTGCAAGTTTCCACCTCCTGTCCAAACATAAACAGTGGAAGACAGGGAACCCATGTCTGTGTATGGAAGTGAGTGATCATAGATACTAATAATAGAACTATTCACTACGCCAGTTGGGTTGCATAGCAAATGCCTACATCACAGGTGTCAAACTCAAGGTCCGCGGGCTTGACCTGGCCCTCCAAGTTCCTTTATGTTGTCCATGGACGCTTGACACATTTTTCCCTCAAACTACAACCATTATTAGCAAAACACCCCTAAGTAAAAATGCTAGCCATAGTGTTGTTTTTGTATCACCATAATGACTCATTGTTCAAGCAATTAGTGTTTTTGTGTGTATCTTTCATTTCATAAAAAGAGAAACTACAGTATGTATGTTGTACTTTTCTGAAAAGAAAGGATTTATTCAATTGTTCCATTTTCAGTGTCATTAAATGTGATCCAGTTTTTGCACAAAGCACAAGCAGCTTTTTTCTCTCATTTTATTCTACCCAAAACAATGACCTTAAAACCAAGGTACGCACAAAGCCAAGTTTACTGTTGCACTCCTAGTGATAAAGTGATAATACTCATTTTAACCCAAACTATGATGTTTCACTCATTGGAAACAAATTGAACACCTTTGGGCTACATAGTTCAGGGCTGGCTTGTTTTCCTAGACTCCGTGGGAACCTTTTTTTTTGTGTGTGTGTTCCTCCTAAGGTGTTTCCAAAGGACAGCTGGTTGGTGGCCCTGAGTGCCGGTATGATCAGCAGCGTGGCGGTGGTGCTGGCGATGACGCCATTCGACGTGGTGAGCACGAGGCTCTACAACCAGTCTGTGGATCAGAGGGGCAAGGTGAGGTCGCTGGCTGAATGTGTGAACTCTCAGGGCAAAATGAATGCATTCATGACAGAAGAGGAGCTTGTGTTTGTGCGTTGGCTGCCTTCACTTGCATGTAAACAGCAGTGTTGCCAAGGAATAGGACTACACATATCAGTTGCAATGTGACAAGTTGGCCACCATTTTAGGAAAATGTAGGATTTTTAATTTTAATTTTTATTTTGTATTTAATTTAATTTTTTTTTAAATTTATTTATTTATTTATTTATTTATTATTATTTTTTATTTTTTACCTACACATGCCATCTTAGGGATTTTTTATTATTATTATTATTTTTTACAAATCATGGAATGAGCACTTCAAATGCCTCTAAAATCTTTCATAACAAATACATAAAAATAAAAATAAAAACACCCAGACTGCTCTTCTGGGTATTTTAATTTGAGCTTGTCTTATTCTATTTAGAGGTGGGTTTTGTTTAAACATATTTTCTATAGGTGACATAACACAAAAAATATTCCCCGAAAAAGCTTTTTTTTTTCCAACACAAAAAAATTAATTTCTCCGCAACGAATCATCCGATTTTCAAAATTGCCCTATGTAACTGACAAGTTATCAAATTGAATACAATTTAAATTTGTAACAAGAAAAGCAGTACATTTTCATATCTTCAAAGCATCAAAACTAATTATTCCTTTTTCGTCCTTTTAGGGCCTGCTTTATAAAGGGTTTACTGACTGCCTTTCAAAAACACTGAAAACGGAGGGACTAACGGGACTCTACAAAGGTTTGGGAGCCTCTTATTTCCGGATTGGTCCTCACACCATCCTTTCTTTGTTCTTTTGGGATGAACTGCGCAAATTGTACGAGCCGTTCAGATAACGCCAGGAAGTTGACAATGGTGAGTCATTAAGATACAAGCCACGGGTTCCGAGGAATTCTCATTAAATGAGTTTGTGTTATGAGGTTAAAGGAAAACCAGGGGTTGTTTTCTTTTTCTCATAAGGAGCTAGGGTAATATTTAAGAAAGAACACAATAGTGTAAAGGAGGAAAGGGAAGTAATAAAAAATAAAAAGTTGCACACTGCATGTACAATGCTCAGCATCTCACCGCATCGAATATGGCTCGTGACTGTTCAAATTCAATGGATGGAAATAATATTGGCGCGCTACCTCCAACATCATCATTCCATGCCATCCTATTCAAGATCTGCCAGAGAGAGAGAGTTCTGCTGGTTCCAGCCATGACAGCATCTAATGCTAAAGCTAATCAATGATTACTTCTGAATTTTTGTGACATCGTTAATTATAGCACAATATGGATTAACTGAGTGAACTTATGAATTGGCATCATTTTTTTTTCTTCATTTCGGTGTTCTGTATTACCAGAAAGAAAAAAAACACTCCTCAAATGTTCTTTACATCTACATGGTGAACTGAAGTTGCCTTAAACAGAATTGCTTTGATGAGTGAATTTTGTGTCGTATTATCAAAGTGTCAAGAATTTTTTTTTTTTTAAACCGTGAAATACGAAACTAATCATAACAAAAGCTTGGCCGATGACATTTTCTATATCTGACGCCAGTGAATGTCAGTATTTTTATTTGTCGATAGTACTATACTTTTTTTGTGCTCTGGAACCTTTTTATTGTACTGTACAATTTCCATAAGTAATCAACATCTGTGTAGATTGATTAAAAACACATCCTTCCAGACGTCACTGGATAATGAAACATTCAGGAAATTCCTGATAGGTGGAATTTGTTGTGCCATTGCTTTATCTAATTTTGTGTTAATGCAAAATTTGGTTACGCTCAGTATGTTATATGATGTAATTTACAAATATTTGCAGATAATATTTCTAATCTTTAAAAAAAACAATCATTTTACTTAACATTTAAAAAAAGTCCTTGCCAGTTTGAAAATAATTATTACACTTATTATTATGGATAATGGTTAACTTGACTAAAATATTTATAAAATGGTTGAATATGTCGGTGAAACACTGGAGTTGATTTGGTGTAAATGTTTGAATGGTTTGCTCCATATGACTGTCATAGTGTAGCACTTTTCAAGTTTTCTTCAGTCTAACTGTATTTATATAGCCTGTTACATGCAAAATGTCCACTGAATGTGATGCAAATCACTGTGTTGATTTGGGCAACTATTGCGTGTCTACAAGGGATAAGAAATGCCAATAAATCATGTTTGGACTTACATACTCTCAACAACTTTTTTTCCCCCCACCTCCTCCTGTAATTTTTTTGGGCAAATGACTCTATTTTTTTTAAAGTGTAGCTTTGTTACAAAATGTGCATTTTCTATTCCCCCAAAAATTATATCAAGATCAATGATTGTGCAATAGATTAGAAATAGCAGCTCATAATGAAAATCTGTAATAGTTTGTTAATTATTCAGAACTCAAAATTGAACTTTTCATGTCATTACCTTGCTTGCAATTGTTGCTGCCAAACTGGAAGACATCATTGCTGAGATAACTTATGCAGGTGCATAAGATCCAAGGAGGGCTATTAAACCACTATAAGCCAACACAAATGAAATTCCTGCCAAGTAAACATATGGACAAGGAGATGTGATGCCATTGTTAAAAAATGTCTGGTTAGTATCGTAATAAGTTCATATTGCCACTAGTGTTTTGACTTAAATGATTAAATTTCAACCATTGTACGAAATGTTCCTCAGTTAATATTTGAAAACAAACAGTTCTAAATGATAACTGCAGATGTATTGTACTTAAGGACAAGTGAACCGTGCTTAAAAATTGTACGGTACTGTATTAGAAATGAAATATAAAGCCACTGTATGATTGGGCAATTTGAACATTTAACTAGTGTGTGGCTTACCACTAGGGGGAGCCAATGTACATAACAGAAGCACTGCTTTAGGCAACAATTACTTTGCTTTCAAGATGCTTCGACATATATAATTTGTCACAATCTTGGCGTGTTGACTGAAGTGGTTTGTTTGCATTCCTCTCTTATGTTATTGCAT
Source organism: Vanacampus margaritifer (assembly GCF_051991255.1). NCBI lineage: Eukaryota > Metazoa > Chordata > Actinopteri > Syngnathiformes > Syngnathidae > Vanacampus > Vanacampus margaritifer. The sequence continues at coordinate 8,770,372 of NC_135447.1, read as the reverse complement.
ACTTTGCATTTCTGCTCACCTTTAACTGTGTCTCCCTGATAATGCAGGATGGGCAAAAGAATCATTGTTGTCTCCACGGTCAAGAAAAGCCCTGTAGTGAAAAAGTATGCAAAACAGGAAATGATGTGCTATCTAGACACTGCCAACTCATAGCAGCAGCTTTTAGAACATGAACAAACCTGTGACAAGGTGTAACCGCTTTTTTGTTGTTGCATTGACTATTAACAGTATGTATGACTGCAGGGTACAAGCAAATACTAGTTCTGCGCACTTTTGCTGCCCAAATAGTCACACAGCCAAAATTCAAAAACTGCTACAATAATGGAAAAACGAGCTGTATTAACAATTCTACATTTACAAAGACAATGTTGCTCAGACATTTAAAAATGCCTATTACTGTGGTGGTGGTTTTCAGTGGTACATCATACTTCCAATTGTTTCTGTTATTTGTATGACATTTTCCAACTATATTGAAGTTAATTCCACAGAATAAAAGTACCAGTTTAATGTATTTCCTGGCAGAAATATATTCTGAATATGCATATTAAAATATGACCAGTGTCCCAAAGATGTATTTATACGTTTTTAATGTTGTTGTTTTTTAAAGCTTTGATGCAGCCTCTGAACTGCCGAGAATGGTTGAAGCAATGGTAGATCTTACAAAAACGGCCAGCAGGTGGCAGCATAGTATAAGAGATCAACCAGGGCCATGTTGCAAACAAGCTGTTTTCCCCCACAGTTTAAAAGAGATTTGTGAATAATGATGAAACTTAGCTATATTCTAATGCTAATTGCTGCAAAATAAAAACAGAAATATACTCTCTTTTTTTATTATTTTTATACCTGAACCTTGGTAGGTTCCATGTTTTTTATAGCAATAGAACAAAAGGGGGAATAGCTTAACATAATGAATAGAGCTGCACAGACAGCATTTAAACGCCCCTCCTCTTCCCTCCTGCAAGTATGAAACTATTTGAGCATACTTGGCAGTTGAGCAAGCCCCTATAAGGCGGCCAAATGTGTTGACAGTAAGCCTCACCGTGCAAGTCAAAGTTGATCAAAAAAAGCTCCACATACCATTTCTCCGGCATGAAATGGGTGACTAGGAAGTCTTTGACGGGAGAGGTGGACATGTTGAGTGTGCTGCATGCAAAGCTAAGCCACATCTCCGAAGGTTTCCCAAAATGTACTGCCCCCCCTGCATGGGAGGAAGCTGCCCCTTTTTGTGGATGTCTTCTCTTGCTATACTTGATTTCTCAATGTAATAATCAATTCAAAACGGCATATTGATAATAAAAAAAAAAATAATAATAATAATAATAATTAAAAAAAAAAAAAATATATATATATATATATATATATATACATACATAAATACATTTGTATTTAATTTTTGAAAACTGCCAAAATTACAAATAAATAAATGACTAAATAAATAAATAAATGACTAACAGTGAAAATAAAAATGAATATAAAAAATATAATTCAAAAAATAAATACAAATGTGTGTGTGTTTATATATATATATATATATATATATATATATATATATATATATATATATATATATATATAGTTTGCCTTTTTATTTTCTATTTCTAGTCATAAATTTAGTCGAGTTTAACAAAACCTATGAAGAAAGTTAGCATTACTTTTAGGGTCCGCCAAACCTTTGTAGTATACACAGTATGCTTAAAAATTGTCACGTATGTAGTGCCTCATTGGCTGATTTTTTTATTTTATTTTATTTTTGTAAGTGGGTGGGAGAGCACGTTTGTTACACCAACTATCTGAATTAAGGGTACGTTCAGATGGTATTGTACACTTCAATAAACGCCTCCCTCAATTTCCTCCTTTACCCCCTCTCTACCTTCCATAAACAAAAACACCCTCTGTCGAAACCAACCATGGCTCCGATTTTTCTCTTCCCGTCCAAACCTCCCAAAGACAGTTGAAGCATTCTCATCTGCTAGCCACCGTTCACTGTAATCATAACAATTTAAGACAAATTGAAAGCCAACTTCTCTCACCTCCCGGTGCACTCTTGAAAGTCTGATGACTCAATAGCAAGAGCATTCCTAAGCTGTGATTTCGTCACTTCTTTATCATGAGATCGGGCATACCTCAGAAATTGTGTGCCACTGATTAAGCAAGGAGCAGCCCACCCCCAAACGTCATCCACCTTTACAAACACTAGGCCGGGGAACAGAAATGAAAAGGCAAACTTATTTATTTATTTTTTTTTTTACAGCTCTATTCGTTATGTTTTTATTTTTGAATGCATTCATTTTACCGTTATCTTAATGTGTGTTGTCATTTTAATCATCTACAGACCTCATTCTGGGTCAGTGGTTGCAAATCCAAATAATAGTATTCATACAACAAGAAACTGGATTTCCATATCCCAAATAATCCAACTAAATGAATACTCTTGTCGTTGCCAACAACAATTTGGATTGCTGTCTAACGAGCTGAAAACAGGACGAATATGCATAATCTAATTACAGAAGTTAGAGCCTAGAATAAAAGGCTAGTCTGTTTAATGCTATATGAACGGTATGAGATTTGCAGAACACTATCATTGTACCAATGAAGAAACAATGGCAAGTGCGGTCTATTGTGAGACAGGCATGACATTCAGGAAGAATTTGATGACATAAATGCATAATGTTGTAGAATTTGAAGTAAAAGAGAATTCCATTTTCTGCCAGGCCATCACAACTACTTACTATTTAATCAAATTCATTTATTAAACAGAAGGTGACCTGCCTCTTTAGTGCATGAATAATGGAAAATCTGCACCGATATATAAAGTTATTTTTTCACATTTAACCCCTCAAGCTAAATGGTTGAATACATTTTGAGTCACTATTCTCATTGGTAAGATCCTGACCAACTTGAAACCATCTTTCATTGAACAGAAAGCAAATAAGTTATCGGAAGCATCATTTCATTTCATTAACTATACAATTATCTACTATTTAATTTATATTCATGAATTAGGTAACTCAATCCCCGTTGGAAGAAAATGATCGATGGATGAATTTTCTGCCACATTGAAAAGAAAAAAAACATCTAAGAAAAAAAGCATGAAGTAACCACGTTAGTATCGGTATCGGATCAATACTCAGCCTTATTTCCAGGCCATTTTACAATCTAGAACTATGAATTAGGAATTAGAAAATTGCCATTCCTTCTATGTGATTTTAAGGAAAAATGCTATATTACTTACGTCTTTGTTTAAAGTTATCCGTCATTTTTTAGGGAACGTTTTATATATCAAAAGTATTGGAATTGGTGACTGTCTACTCAAGAGTTGAGTACTCCTACTGAAAAAAAGTCTTTATTGACCGTTGTCAGATTTACTAAATATCAGGTTCTGAGCCAAATCCTGAATTTCTGCTCTCTACTGTTCTCATACCAACAATAGTGCGAATCATAAACATGAATTTAAAAAAAAAAATGGCAAAGGTAGTGAACTTTAAATGACCAAAGTTTTGGTTTGACCACATTTTTTGTTTACATCCAGAGTATGAGCAAGCTTTACATGTGGGGAACTCAAGACTGCAAATTGACTTTAAAAAAAAAAAAGAAAAGAAAAGAAAGGTAGTTCCCCAGGCTGTGGCTTCCCAGAAGACCAACCATGTTTTGGTATGTTTCCTGCATCATTCCAACCCATATAAATTTCCATTTTGTCACAAATGAGACGAGCCCCATCAACATGAAAGTGTAGCCTGTGTGGTTCAACCCCCCCCCCCACACACACACACACACACACCCCCCAAGGGCTTGTTATTTAATGTTTTACCCGCAGTCGATGTCAATGACATACTTCTCGCAACACTTCAGAGTGTCCAAAGTCCAACATGTGCCGTGAATCTGATTTGTGAATTGATGGAATTGAAGATATTGAAGATACTTGAATATGATATGACGAAATGGCATCACAATGAATGTACCTGAACTTCCTCAATCTATTAATGTTTTACAGGCCAAGTGTCAACAAAACAGGGACCGTCTCACTAGGATTGAGTCACATTTTCTTTTTCCGCCTATCCCAGATTGTGTTTGTTTATGGTATCTGCTTGTCACTGCACCTCCCACACCCTCACATCACTCAGAGTGAACACACAAGTACGCATGCTTTCACCCTGCTAGGGTCAGTGTCTTCAAAAGAAAAGGAAAAGGAGGAAGGGAGCCGCCTAAACATCCTGAACGGGAATTCTCAGCCTTTTTTTCTTTCTTTCTTTCAACAGGCAGCAGTTTTACTTTTGTTAAAATGTGCACCGGGACGTGTTCGCGTTGCCTTGCTGTGTCTTTGTACCCATTAGCGCTCATCTCCATCATTTGTAACATCGTCTTGTTCTTTCCTGATGGGGACATCAAATATGCCAAAGATGGGCATATTACCGAGGAGGTGAAATATATGGGAGGACTCATCGGCGGGGGAGTAATGGTAAGTTGTCTCCAAACGTGCTCCTGAAGGGTGTGACGGAGCCGCTGCTGCACATTCTTTTGTTTTTGTGAACCCTTGAGAGAAAAATGCTACCTAACATGAAGGTTTTCAACATGCGCGTACATTTGATATTGCACACTTACAAAATCCAACACTGCACACGAGTTTCATGAACATTTTGTTATTGTGACATTTCCGTGAGTCGTTAATGAAGTTTATGTAATGACATTTAACTCATTCATTGCCATTGACGGCTATAGACGTCAAAAATTCATTTGAACTTTTTCTATTAGTTTGACATTTTCCCCCTCACTTTTGTTAACACGAGTATGAAAACCTAGATTTTTTCATTGTATTAGAACAGATATAAAAAAATTGTGATTAATCGTGAGTTAACTAGTGAAATCATGCGATTAATTACGATTTAAAATTGTAATCGCCTGGCGCTCCTAATTTTTAACAATCTTTTCTTAAAAATAAAAAAAAAGAAAGAAAAAAGATTCTTAAAAATTAAACACTTTTTTTTGTTTTGTTTTTTAAAGAAAAGATGATTAATTATTAGGAGCATCAGGCAATTTTTTTTTTTTAATCGTAATTAATCACATGACTTCACTAGTTAACTCACGATTAATCACAAGTTTTATATCTGTTCTAAATGTACCCCCCAAAAAATCTAGGTTTTCATTCTCTTGTTAACAAAAATGGGGGGAAAAAAGTTAAACTAATAGAAATAGTTCAAATGATTTTTTAAAAAGTCTATAGCTGTCAATGGCAGTGAATGAGTTCATATCAATCCGTTTCAGGTGTTGTTACCAGCACTTTATATCCACCTGACTGGGAAACAAGGATGCTGTGGAAATCGCTGTGGGGTGAGTGAGTCTGTTTATTAAATTAAGACTATTCACTGTATTTGACTATTGACCTGTTGCCATGAAAATTCTGTCATGTATAAAGAATGGCAGTGAATGAGTTAAATATCTATAATATTTCATATGAATTCTTACTCAATTGAATCTCTCTAAAGTTGATCTGCGCCAATACTTTTGCTACCAAAAAAAAAGTGGTTTGCTTGTGACTTTAAGAGTAAAAACGGATGTTATCTCATCACTCAGCAATCGAAACAACAATGTCAGGATGAGGACAAAATGTTTAGCCCACCTCAAACTCCATTAGGACATGTTCCTAAACTTTGCTTATCTTTCCACTTCCTCAGATGTTCTTATCAATCGCATTTGCCGCAGTGGGTGTGGCCGGCGCCCTGTACAGTATGAGTGTGGCCGCACTGGGTTTGAAGAACGGCCCCCTTTGTAAAGTCATCTTGATATGGACCACACCTTTCACAGACAGGTAACACTTTGATCAGGTTTATTTGATGGGTGGCATAAACATGATCATTTATCTCTAGCTGCTTCTTTTGGAACAGTCCCGTTGACATACTGTAAGTAAGACAAGTTAGCAGGACAGGCAAATCTACAAAATGAAGGTTTTGTTGAGGGATGGTGCACGGGTCAAGAAATAATTGTATGTAAGGTGTGAATACACATTTCTTTTTAACCATTTCCACAAAAAGAGTGGAGAGTCAAGAAGGTCAATTTATTTGCCAAGGATGAGAAACGATCTCTAAACAGCAGAGGGCGTTTACTGTCGCCATCTAGTGGCTGACAATGGAATCACATTCAAATTAAATACTACAGATTTAAAAAAAAAAATAAAAATTCAAATTAAATCACGAAATTGGGGAGCACTGACTGCACTGAAAAATGCCTCCTAAATACTGAATTATGATATGAGTTGGACACCATGCGCAGTGAGACATGAGTTATTTGGTGTGGCTATGGAATAGATTAGCAGTACCAGATAGTAGACTGACTAAACAAATATTTAACTAGTTACTCATGGTTAAGACAGGTAGAAAAAGTATTTGATAAGGTTGGTCTCCAATATAGAAATAAATCAATATGTCATGTCAGCCAAATTAAATCAATACTTGGGGACTCAGGAAGTGCTAGTTATATAAAGCATAATTAATCATTAAGTCAGTCTGGAGTTTTAGATTACTCCTTCTTTTTTTCCCCGTTCTGCTCAATTGCTCATATCAGTTTTGTATTCTAGCATCGAGTAAGCTGGTGTGTAGCACGATGAAACAAGATAAACAAAATACCCGGAACCATGAGGCAGACATGCTAATCAAGCTCATTTGTTCCCAGTGACCCGAGTTACCTGACTGACGACACCTGGTGGGTGAAATGCACGGAGCCCAAAAACATTGTGCAGTTCAACATTGGCCTGTTTGGCACCCTGCTGGCCTGCAGCTGCGTGCAAGCGGTTCTGTGTGCCATCCAGATGATCAATGGCCTCTTCGGCTGCTTGTGCGGAACATGCACCAACAAAACCGTCATCTGAATCCTGGAATTTAACACTGCCAGCTGCTTTTACAACCTATACATTGGTAGTCCAAATTATTGTGTAATTTCTTTTGCTTTGCAACTGCACTGCGAAAAAAAAAAAATCTGAACTGCCAGCGACCCCTGCTGGCAAGCGGCTGTATCACATGCTCTTGAAAAAACAAATTGAAAAAAATTGAATAATTATTCACATTGTCTTATGTAAAAGTACGGAAGCGTATTGTATTTACTTAAAAAAATATATCCTGTTTTTCTGACAAATTTTTGGGGGGAGCCTTTTTTTTCTGTTTTATTGAATAGTTTTATAATAGTAGAATAGAATAGTTTTTATTGAACAGTTTTTTAAAAGTTTTTTTCAGTTTTAAAAAAATAATAATTTACCGTTTTTGTGTCATTTTTCCCTGTTTTATAAAATAATTATTTTTCTGAATATTTTTTTCTTGTTTTTCCTGAATATTTTTTTTAAAGGGGTTTTCCCTCAGAGATTAGAGAACTAACCACAATACAGTAGACACATTCATCCCTTTATTGAGAGCCAGTAAGTAAACATGACCATCTTATTGCATATCGAGGTATGCGAGAAAGTGTCCGCTTCCGCTATTAGCGAGTCTGCAACAAGTCACTTGGAGTTCAGAGGTAAAAAAAATAAAAAATAATTACTCAGAAAAACAGAACACCAGCTATATTTTTCGGAATCATTTTTTTCCATGTTTTTCTGGATATTTTTTTCAGCCTGTTTTTCAAAAATATTTTTTGACAGAAAAAAATATTCAGAAAAACAGAAAATAAAAATAAAATACTCAAAAAAATTAGTCAAAAAAAAAGTTTGTTTTTTTTTCCAAGTGAATGCAATACGCTTCCGTATAAAAGTTCACTAAGTGTCTTGCTGAATATCCTCTAATCATAAAGTTAGGCATATTTGGCTTTGGGCTGAAATGTCAGGTTGAACCTAAAATGCACTACAATCTTCACAGGAAGCTGAATATCGCAAAATTTTGGGGAATAGTGTATAAATCAAGTATATGTCGCACATTCATTATTAGAATGTTAAATACATGCTAGACACACAGCATTGTTTACCATAACTGCAACATGCTTTACAGTAAAAATCAGTTTAAGATGCTCAAATAAACACAGGAAGTAAGCTGCTTTAGTGAAAACTTTTAATACAGATATTATACTACAACATCAAGATAGTTAAATATACCAATATGTTCAATTGTTGGCATTTTCTTAATAAAACATTTCTATTAACAGAGATATGACTGAATTTTTTCTTTTTTTTTTACCATGTTGAATTTTTTATTTAACCAAATACATTTTTCATTCATTCATTGTTTGTTGCAAAACAGTGGAACGACCCGTTACATGGTGTGAAAATGGAGTGATCAATTGCAATCAAAATCAGAAGGCAAACAATGAGTTGTAACAATCGAGTGTGTTTTAGTTCAAGTTTAGTTAATTAATTTGGTTTGTAAAAACAGACCCTGCTATTTAAACAAGACACCAGTCAGTTACTTTGGAACTACTGTACTCAGTCAAAAAAAGCATAAAATTGAAAAACTAGGAAATAAATAATTTCTAAAAACATGAGTGATTAATTCAATTTCGGAATACTATAAGTTAGATAAACTCATGGAGTGGCACTATTCTTAACCCTTAATTCTTAATGTGCATGCATACATTAGATGCTTTGAAAGGCATGTACAAAATACTGTATATTTTTGTGCATTTGACAACATTGAGGTAGGCAAAAATTTAGCGCGGACAAGACCACATAGAAAAGCTGTCTCGGAAATATTGGCAGTAGAACCTCTAACAGTTGTTAGCTCTAAAAACCCATTAACATCATCATTTCAAAAATACAAACACAATGTGTAAGTTGAAAAGAACTCCATCAAGAAAGAACAAACATGATTCTTCACATGAGGTCTTGAGGCCCGAATACATCCTGACTGCTGCTCCTTGCAATTCAGCTATCAAACTGCTTCATCATGACCTTGCGGCTGACCTCATAGCCCAAGAAAAGTGCTCCGTTAGCAGGAAAGGTGCGGACCATGGTGGGAGTGAGACCAGAGTAGAGCGCTCGAATACCTACAAGCAAGAAATTAAACAAAAACAACTGAGATGATTTCAACTCGTTCAGACAAAATGAAAGATTTACTACCTTCTGTTCGTGCGATGGTCATAAAGGTTTTGAAAAATCCGCCCTGCTTGCTCGTCATGGACATGACCTGGATCCGAGACTTGACACAGTCCATGGGATAGACCACCAGCCACAGGCACGCCCCTCCGAAACCCCCGCTGAATACAATCGGAGCCACGCCTACGCAAAAAGTTAAGACGCAAACACATTGATAATCATCAGACGATGACATCCCAGAATGCATTGCGGCGGCGGCGGCACGCTCACCTATGTCATCTTTTCCGCACTTCATGTAGTCTGCAAAGGCACTGCGGCAAAGCTCGTAGGCGCCAAAGAAGCAGAAGTAGCCGGGGACCTCTCTGGCGATGGTGGTGGTCAGGCCCTGGAAGAAACCCTGTGGGCCTTCGTTCTTCATGATGGATTTGACCACGGACCACACCGAGCTGCAGAGGGAGCACACAGGGATCAGAATGGAATCGTGAGACAGTCGCGATTGGATTCTGCTTTTTGGGTCTGCGATTCAATTCGGAATTGATTTTTGATTTAAAACGATTTGATTGGCAATGATTTCTGCTATCTATAGATGTGCAAAGAATCATCTTGATCTACTCTCGACAAATGAAAGTATCTTTCCACATAACCACAACTGCTACTCTATGTAGCTAAGCTAGCTATAAATGTGATCGCTTTTATAGTATATAATATTCTTTCCTCCTTCAGCAGACAGTTAGGCAGACATCAAACAGTCCCTCAAAGAGTCCAATGTTGCTGGTATCAAGCAGTTTGTTACACTCGAATTGAGGTTAAATGGTTAAAAGGTAAACCCAAACACGCAAAACAAAGAAAATAGCTTGTTTCCCGAACGTAGCTAGCTCAAGGCTAACGCACAAAGGAAAGCGCCCTTGACTCGCTAACGCTAATTAGCGCTCCACTCGCGTCACTTTTATCACACAAAAGAACGGCTATTCATACAAAAACGCGGCAGGAATGTATACAGAGAAGCATCTTAACATTACTCAGACCTATACTCTTCCTAAAAAAAAACAACTTGTATTAGCATAACTTGACCCAAACTTCTTTCTTCTATTCTCTAATGCGGTTACAACACTGCCCCTAAGTGGCCAAATGCTGTACAACATGAACAGCGCTCCAAATAAAAGGTGCACACAACAAATGGCAATACAACAGAAAATAAATCAATAAAATTGATTTTATGACCCCTAATATTGAGTTCATTCAGCCGTTATTGTTTTGTGTCTTGTCTTACATACAAGCCATTCTTGTTCTCACTCGTCATCCGAACTGGAAGACTTTTTAAAACCACTTACTTTTGACTCCTGGCAATCTTGCCCGACGCCTCCATTTCATACATGGCTTGCAGACGACACTTGACAAGCTCGGTAGGGCAAAGGACCAGCGAAGAAAAGATGGACGCCACCGAGCCGGCGCACGCTTTCTGCATGTCACTAGCGAGCACACAGATCTCCCTTTTTTGTGTTCTCACAACTACGGGCCGAAGCGTTTATTGTTGAGGTCGCCCTACCTCAACACGGCATCACTGTGCAGTCCCGCCGTGAAGCGGATGACCTGCTGGCAGAAGCCGTAGCTCATGAAGAGCACCGAGTTCTCAGCGATGTTCGCCATGAGAGCCGGCGAGGTTCCCTGGTAGAGACCCCGGAGACCGACTTGTTTGTACGTCGTCGTGATGCAGTGGATGAAGCCCCTGTAGAGTGTGGGAAAGGTCTGCATCTTGACCTTTGCGGTGTCCAGAGGTTGTCCACTGAAGACACATGCAGCACCACCTGGGAGGAGACAACGTGGTCCAAGGAGGCAAGATTTGGACATCTTCTATCTTTATGGACTATTTCCTCCTGGCTGACAAGATGTCTGCGGACATTCTTAGTCATCCATTTTGCAAATGCTATTCTGCAAATGTTCTTGTTTGGTGAAGCTAAAAAGGCCCAGGCTTATTTTTGAGTTTGTTTGTACCTTTGTCCCTTAGGCATGGTGTGTTACTTTTAAGTCATTCACTGCCATAAATTCATTTAAAAAATTTTTTTTAAAAAAGATTATTAAAAATTAGGTGCGAGAGGCGATTCATTTTTTAAATTGTAATTAATCACATGACTTCAATAGTTAACTCACGATTAATCACGAATTCTATATGTTCTAAAAATTCTAGATTTTCATACTCTTGTTAACAAAGTTGGAAAAAAAAAGTTAAACTAATAGAAATAGTTCAAATGAATTTTGGACGTTTGTAGCCGTCAATGGCAGTGAATGAGTTAAAAATTAGGGGCAAGCGGCGATTAAATTTTTTAGATTGTAATTAATCACATGACTTCACTAGTTAATTTGCGATTAATCAAAAATTTCATCTACAAAACTAAATGTACAATAAAAAAAAAATCTAGGTTTTCAACAAAAGTGGAAAAAAAAATGTAACTAATAGAAATAGATCAAATTAATTGTTTACGTTTATAGCCGTCAACGGCAGTGAATTATTTTTATTTTTTTTAAAGAAAGAAACTATTATTAAAAATTCGGGGCGTCAGGTGATTAAAGTTTTTAATCGTAATTAACCGCATGACTTCACGAGTTAACTCGCGATTAATCACAAATTTCATGTACAAAACTAAATGTACAGTAAAAAAAAAATCTAAGTTTTCAACAAAAATGGAAAAAAAATGTTGTTGTTTAAAACAGAACGGTCAGGAACACACAGAACAATAATGGATAATGTACTGTACTGCACTGTGTGATTTGTTTTTATAATTTGAAGGGGGGGGGGGTCAGGTTACCTATAGCTCCAGCAGAGAGGTCGATGATGGCTTGAACCGCAGCATGAGGTGCCATCGTGTTCTAAATGGTCAGAAGAGATTTCTCTTTCTGTTCAGGCACCTGACAACCGACAGGATGGAAGCATCTCATTAAAATGTGGAAAGAGTCAACTTTTTTTCTTTCTTTTTTTTTTTTTTTCTTTTTCTTTTTACAGCTATACTTCTAACATAAACTGAAAATTTACCATCTCAAGAAATTACTATACTACGTAATAAATCTAAATTATATTGAAATATAATCAATTCAATAGGAATTGGTCTTGAAATTTAAGATGCAAGTTTAGTTTTATGGTTATTACAATAATGTTTTCATCTCAACAGTCCCAAGGTAATCTGTTGTATTTGCAATTGTTCTACTGATTGTCAAACAGGCACACAATTTATTCACTAAGGCCTTTTTGAGTCATTGTTTTATTAATTGCGTGACTTCACTAGTTAACTCACGATTAATCGCAAATTTTATATCTGTTCTAAATGTACAATAAAAAATTCTAGGTTTTCATACTCTTGTTAACAAAAGTAGAGAAAAATGTGAAGCTAATAGAAATAGTATTAATATTGAATTTTTGATATCAATGGCAGTGAATTAGTTCATTACGATTAAAAATTGTAATCACATTTTTAATACAATTTTTTTATCGCATCATTATTTCTTATTTTAATTAATTTTTTTTATATTGTAATTAATCGCATGACTTCAATAGTTAACTCGCGATTAATCACAAATTTTATATCTGTTTAAAATGTACAATAAAAAAATCGAGGTTTTCATACTCTTAACAAAAGTGGGAAAAAAATGTTTAACTACAAGAAATAGTTTACATTAATTTTGACATCTATAGCCGTCAGTGGCAGTGAATGAGTTAATAATTACTTTATGTTGTTATGTTCATATTTATTTATTGGTGAATTTAAAATGGGTCTTCCGCCCATGCACAGCATTATACAAGTACATAGAAATAAAATATGTATATAAAGTGTTTTTTTGTGTGTGTGTGTGTGTTTTTTTGCTTATGACGTATGACGTTTTTATTTGAATAGCACATTTCTTATACACAAGGCAACTCAATGTGCTTAGATGTCTTTTGTTATCAAATACCGTCCCAAATTGAGCATAACCCCCCGTTACATCGTCGTTTATTTTCCCCCGTTTTTATTTTTATTTATTTATTTTTATTTATTTTTTAAATAACCATTGCTTTAAAATCCTTGCTTTAGATCTTTGCTATTAAACGGCAAAAGTAGCATACCTTGCACTTCTGTGAAACAGCGCATGCGCAGTAAGAACAGTTTGGGCAAAAAATAAAAATGTTACTCCTAAAATAAAAAATAAAGCCATTCATTTGCAAAACTGCTATTAAAAAAAAGTTATTTCGAGATCCTTCCTAAGAAATGTCAGTAGTATGTACTTTTGTTGCCATGTTAAAGTTACAACCTATGAAGGTTACCGGCAGATGGGGGTGATGACTCGACCCTGCGCATTTTTAAACTTATTCAAATAAAGAAGCTTACTAGATGTACTACTTTGCATCGTAATAGCTTCAATGAAATAATACGTACTTTTCTCATGTTTTAAATAAAGTGTTCTTTAGTAGGCCTTAATTAGCGATCCAACTCGAGGAACAGTGGACATTTTCTGCGATTACACTGCAACGAAATTACTTTAAATAGCGCTGTGGTAATCAATAAAATATAGACAACATAAAATATATACAGTACCTACCTTGGTGAGAGTGAGCGCTTTACTCCGCGTGACCTCAGTGGTGAAATGCGGCTCACCCGGCAACTTGCTAAGTGGAGCTAACGTAGAGCGTGCTATGGTACACTAGCAAAGCACGCATGATTATCTCAAATGTTATCTCTTCTGCAGCATCTTCCCCTCCACAGTGTGGCGTCAATTGATGGATGAATGGGCGATGATAACGGCGCTGCTGATCAGAATAACAATAGATGATTTTGCAGCACATCTTTGTAGACAGGCTTTCAAGAGGTCCCTCTCTGCTCCGCTTGCAGGTACAAAAGTCTTTCCCCGTCCACTCTTGAGCCGTTCTCGATTATAATGGACTTAGCTTGGACAGCCGTTCGGGTTTGGTGACATGGTCTTAGAAAAAACAAAAAGGCTGCGGGCTTTATTCATTTTGTTCACAGTTTTTTTTTTTTTAACGAACAGCGTGAGGGATCTTCATTACGTGGAATTCATGGATTTTAAAACTTCCGGTTTGTTGACTCGTCAGGTGGTACAAATTGTTAGCACGCCCTCTGCTGTTTATTTTGTGAAACGTCGGACAGTCACAGTTTGTCAAGTATGGTGACAACTACCGGTACTAATTTTGTACTTAGTACAAGCAGATACTTGCATATAAAGAAAATTCTGATAAATATAGAGGTAATAATTCAGTTCTGGACCAAAGCATTGCAATAAATACATAGAAATGAACGTCCTTGTCTGTCTTTATTGCATATTTTGGGATCTGAATTTCATACTCCTAAATTGCCACCTTGTTAAACTAAATTACAATGAAACGGAATTATATTAACACACACACACACCATAACAAGCCTATTTTGACCAGGCAAGGAGTACAAAGTACAGATACAGTATCTGTTTTGAAAGGCAGCGAGTAAATACAAACTAGTCACGGGGGGCGGTTTACTCACAAACATACATCTAAAGTATCTACAAAAGTAATTACCAAGTGTTGTTGCTATTAAAACTTCAGAAAGAAAATCTGTCAAATGCAGTATGATTTGTACAATTTGTCCACTGTGGTTTGCTTTCGTTGTCTGTCTGTTACAGCGCAAGGATAGGAGCAAAGTTCAACTGTACACATTTCCCATAAAATGTGCAAACACAGCATTCAGCTGCAATGATCAAGAGTACAACAAGGGCCACAATACAAATAAAGTAGAGTCGTGTTCCTGCGTGGGGGTCAATGTGCAGGTGTCATGTCACTAAAAATATTGATGTGGCAGATGGATTTCTTAATGGTGTGTACACAACAGTTGTATTGACCTCTTTATGGTTTCATCTACTTGAAAGTTGGAAGGTGACTTTTAACAAAGCATCTGAAGTCACCGTATGGCTGCACGGGCAACAAAAGTGCTTAGTTAGCAATTATTAATTTGATGAAGTAGTCGTAGTTATGATTTAGCAATTATTGCATGTAGGGCTGATTAATTCATTCACCTCCATTGACGGCTATAGTTGTCAAAAATATTTCTATTAGTTAAACTTTTTTTTTTTCAATTTTGTTAACAAGAGTATGAAAACCTAGGGGGGGGGGGGGGGGAAATCTTGTACATTTAGAACAGATATCAAATTTGTGATTAATCATGAGTTAACTAGTGAAGTCATGCGATTAATTACAATTACAAAATGCAATCGCCTGACGCCCCTAATTTGTAATATTTTCTTTTTCTTTTTTTAACCATGTCAGGTGATTAAAATTTTTAATTGTAATTAATCGCATGACTTCACTAGTTAACTCACGATTAATCACATTTTTATAAATGTACAATCAAAATGTACAATAAAAATTTTCCCTAGGTTTTCATACTCTTGTTAACAAAAGCGGAAAAAAAAAAGTTAAACTAATAGAAACAGTTCAAATGAATTTTTGCCGTCTATAGCCGTCAATGGCAGTGAATGAGTTAATAAACATAATTATTCAATTATTTCAAACCTTAATATATTTTCGCCTACCATAGTTGAACTTTAAATAAAATAAAAAATTCTGGAAATAAATTAGTAACAAATACAGGTAAAATAATAATTATACTAAAATAATAGCAATAAACAACTTGGCCTCATAGGGGCAGTGTGGAGCAGTGCATACATTGAGATACATAGATAAAAATAATAGAAGAAGAAAGTCGCAATTAAACTTTATTGTATAACTCATTTTTCACACATAAGGAACAATATACCGTGACTATTGTTATATTACTTGTCTAAATATTTGTTATATCTCTTCCGGAACACAATGCTAAGTTTCTTTTAGCCTGTCAATAGGATTTCCCATTCACAGTTTGCATTAGCATTAGCATTGGCGATGTTTCTAAAAAAGTATGTGTTGTATTGAATTTATGTGTTTAGTTTGATAGTAAACTTCAACTGGGGAGTCAATAAATAACTTAAACGATACTCAGGGAAGGCAATACACGTCACATTCATAATTTTTCTTCCATTATAATGTGCCCAGCCTAATGTGACAAACATTCAACTGACTAAAAGGCACCTTGTCATGCTATGATCTTGCCAAAATACCATCTGTTAGGCCAGAGGAGTCTGGGATTAAAAATATAAAGTCTGGCTAATACCTTCAAAAGTCCGACTAGCATCGCCCCGCAACAGTCTGCGCTCACTAAATGTAAATGTTGCAATATTGACTTTGAACACATGGTCGATAAAAAAAAAACTCACAAACAAACGTCCTTTTTTCCCCACGTTGCCTTTTTATATATAGATTTTTTTTAAACAAAAAAAAAAACATTGAGGTTGTCTACATCACAGACAAGTATCGTCAATATTCTGTTTGGAAACAATTTGTCATGAATTGAATGAACCCCACGCACCCCAACTGTCCCACCCCGACCTTCATCAGTGAACTCCTTTATACACATCATATTTTACATAGTTCACGTTCAGTCTTTGTACATCAATATCAAAGTAGTATCAACAAATTTAAAATACATAGAATGCTCTTTCATTGTAATTACAGACGCTATCTTGATTGTACAAACGGTATCATTTCCCACACTTAGAGTCAGTCCGGTCTTTCGCTCAGAAGCAGATTTACAATGAAGAGCTTTTTATTGATATTTTTTCCACGCATGGGATGATGTCCTGTCGTGCTCTTAGACTGTGAGGGGTTTAACTACCAACTGCTTTTTTTGTCTGCATGGTCCTCAGATTATGAGGTACAATCAGAATGGCTCCGTAATCCCTAATTAGGTGAGTAGCGCTAAAGGAATAACAAATAGATTATTATAAAGGACCACTTCAATTAAATCAACTAGTTAGTTGAATTATACTGTGAGTGTCAGGCAGTCAAGTTGTTATTCTGAAGCACAAACGATTGGCAGTGGTGGGCTTTTCTGATTTAAATGACAGGTCATTCCAAATGATTTAACCGATGGAACAATTTCAGGGGTGTGTAGACTTTTTGTGTCCGCTGTATTTGCCGAATGTGTCTCTTTTAACTGGAAGTGACAGACGAAATTGTCTGTAAGAAGTCACGTTAAGAGACAACAATGGTGAATATTTAGAAAAATATAACTTCTTAATGTTATTTGTCACTTTGGGGGGGGGGGGGTCATTTCCACTCACTCAACACATGAAATATACTTTAACTCATTCACTGCCATTGACGGCTATAGACGTCAAAAATTCATTTGAACTATTTCTCATAGTTTCACTTTTTTTCCCCACTTTTGTTAACAAGAGTATGAAAACCTATATTTTTTTATTGTACATTTTAAACAGATAAAATTTGTGATTAATCTTGAGTTAACTAGTGAAGTCATGTGATTAATTACATTAAAAAAAATAATCGCCTGATGCCCCTAATAAAAAAAGATTATTAAAAATTAGGGGCGTCAGACGATTACATTTTTTAATAGTAATTAATCGCATGACTTCAATAGTTAACTCACGATGAATCACACATTTTATATCCGTTCTAAATGTACAATAAAAAAATTCTAGGTTGTCACACTCTTATTAACAAAAGTGTGTGGTGGTGGTGGGGGGGGGGGTGATAGTAATATAAATAGTTCAAATGAATTTTTGACGTCAATAGCCGTCAATGGCAGTGAATGAGTTAATTCAATATTTGGCTTGAATAATTTTCAGCTTGAGTGTAATCCCCCCCCGCCCCAGAAAACTTGTCACAAATATGATTCTAAATGTGGGAAAAAAGATACCAGTGTGAAAAATACATCGAGAAAGCCTTCTTCCCTTGTACCCTGTATACACATAACCAGAAACATGCTGAGTTTGTTACTGAAGCCTTCGACATCATCGTGTACTGACGTTTGTTTTCAATCATATCCATACAGTATATCTCCATTTATTGTACATTTTGTTGAATGTTTCATTGAAGCTGCAACTGGACCAAACCAGACTTGACTGGATCTGGGTATGGTACGCAACCAGTCACAAACTCACATGAACGTCATAAAAAACACTCCTTAAAAAAGTTTTGTGAAAAAAATTTAAAACATATTTTGGCCCCGTAGCACTTTGAAATCAGATTTGTTTACAAATGCTCTCCTCGTCAAACTGTATTATTGATTGTTTGGCAATTTGGCAATCCCACAGCAGCATAACTAATAGAAACAATACAAATAGTGGCTTATGTGAAGACCGGACCAGGTCTTGGGTTTGAGTAGACAGAAAGGAGCACTAGTCACACAATTTGGGGACTGAATCCACATCCAAATATAGAAAAAAAAACACACACACACACACAAGCGTGTTCGTAGTGTTCTAGCCCAGGTAAACACTTAGCTGCTCTGAAGAGTTCAAATGACCGCCGCTCGTGTTTGCTTTGAGGTTCAAAATACACCACAAGCCAAAATCAATACATACATTTCATTTGCAGTCCAATATGAGGCTGCTTTGTTAGTATTTTATATACAAGAGAATGACAGCTGTCAGGTAAAAAAAAAATAAAAAATTGCAGAAAGTTTTATGATTCAAATGTAGACAATTTAGAATCCTCATGTTGTCAGTAACATTTTTTTCGGATGAAATATCAGCCCATATTCAGATTTTTTATTTTTTTTTTGCTTCACTTTGTTGGGCAAAAACTCAATTTGACAAATAAGAATGAGGGAATGCTTACATAGTGGCTTAATTGTTAGGTCCCCCCCCCCCCCGCCCCCCAAAAAAATAAAAAAAATCTTTTCACGTTTCAGATACACAGTAAGGCAATTTATTTTATTTTTTTAAAACTGATATCAATGTGTTTGTTTACTCTTTTTTTTTTCTCATATTTTACAACCCATTTTAAGATTACCTGTGTAAAACAGCTACAATCGAAAAAGAGGCACTTTATAAAAGAGTATATAGATATCTAGGCTAAATAGTATTAATGAAAATACTGTATGTATAGTGTATTTCGTAAATAACGTGTCACATTATATTTATGTAAACTGTTATGCGAATGAGGAAAAACAAGCTGCAGTGTTTTAAATGCTGTTTTCTTGTATACTGTATTATGAACAATATACAGTCAGATATATGAAAAAAAACAAGAAAAAAAACAAAAACAAAAAACAGTTGCCATAAAATAATGTCCACTAAATCAGGACCTTCTAAAATTCTAACTGTACAGTATTATTATTTTTCTATATATATATTTTTTTATTATTATTTTTTTGGACCGAAGGCAACTTTTGCACCACTGTAGAATTCAGTTTGTGTGAGGTTGGTTCCGTTATACTGAGGACACGCTGACCAACAATGCTGCAGAAGAATTTTATGCAAATTTGCCAATTGTTATGCACTGTTTGTACCAGCATGCATGCAGCATAAAAAGCCTTGGCAACTGGCAATAATGCATCTTAGAGTGGGGACTTGACAGGAGATGCTTAATTGAATCACATCAGAGGCTGTATAAGCATCGGCTTGAATTGTGCGTGAAAGCACCAGAAGTGGCCCGAAATGACGATTCTTAGCGCTGAACTACTAAATCGTTGCTGCCCTGGCAGAAATATTGAGTACCGATTTCTTTAACAATACAAACCAATGAAACAACCACAAAGCTCAAATTCCTGATGACAGATAAACACATAAACAGGAAGTCAACACAAACATTTTCTTTACAACAATATGTTGTATGTGCCCCCACCAGTCTAAACACGGCATTCTGATTATAAATTGCGTTTGTGGGAGATGAATTAAGCAGCAAATTCCACCCGATTTTTTTAAAATTCATTTTCAGGGGGCGGCCATTTTGCCACTTGCTGTCGACTTAAAAATGACATCATCAGGGCTCAGGAAACGGCCAATCACGGCTCAGCTTCAAAACAGGTGAGCTATGATTGGTTGTTACCTAAGCCTTGAGCAACTGTGATGTCATTTTCAGTCGACAGCAAGTGGCAAAATGGCCGCCCCCTGAAGATGAATAAAAAAAAAAAAAACTAGTGGAATTTGCTGCTTAATTCATCATCAAAAGAGTTGTAAAAGCATTTATTCCATATCCTACTAGTGTGCAGAATATAGCTCACGAAAACTAATGAAATAAACTAAATAAAAAAATAAAAACATTTTTGAAACATTTTTTTATTTTTTAAAATTTGTTTTGTAAAACTATAAACTAACTAATTATAGCGAAAATGTTCTTAGTTTTTGTCTTTGTCAATTAATATCATACATGAGCTTTCAGGGTTTATCTTGCACTTAAATACTCCATTAAAAAAAACAATTTAAACGAACACTTATCGTAAAAAAATTATAAAAAATAACAAACCTGCTCTAAAACATAATTTCAACTAACAGAATTTGACAAAAAAATAAAAAACTATAATGAAAAATATTATACTATTATAAGCCTGGTACGAATATGCTCTTGCCCTTTTGTACTAACTTGTACCAACTTCACTAACTAGTAAGACAATTAGTAGAGTGACTGGAGTACAATAGTAGAATAACTAGTGATGATTTTTCCACTACAGAACTGAAAACAATTCGAATTTCAAGTCACTTTTATGATGTCGTCAGCTAGAATCGTGGACAAAACGTCACTAGTAAAACATTTATTGTACTAGTGTGCTGAATTGTCTAACTAGCGAGGACAAAGAGTAGGATATTGAATAAATGCTCAAATGGTTTAGCGACGGTATCACGCTACGTGTCTGTCAGGGACCTTTACTTCATTTTATTTATTAGTTTTATTCTTTTGCAGTTTAATTTGTGTTAACTTGTAAAAGTGTTTTCACTTTTTAGTATTTTACCAAACTTGGACCAACAACTCAGTGGTGTCCAAATTTAAAGAATCCATCATGTCACAGACAAAGTGGGAAAACAAACTTTTTTTTTGTTTTGTTTTACTTTTTACAGCTAAAGAAATGTCCTGAAGTAACATTATGGCTTTAATGGCACCTGTATGTATGAAATTGAAAACAATGACAAAGTGTATAATTGTATATTTCCTTGACACGTTTTCAGAAAATAGACAAAGGATGTTGCTGCACACAGGACAAAAACAAAGCCTTTTGGGACTGGAAGCTGCAATAAGACTCCATCAACAAAATGGATGTCGCTACTGAGCCTTGAACGATCACATTTCATGACATTTGCTTAGCTACCGATCACAATGATGTCAATCTTGGAGGCAATCAAAGCAAACGTGTGACATTTTTACCCACTTTATGGCTTTGCCCGATTGTCAAAGTGCTTTAATCGTGTCAAATGGACATAAAGCCGAACTGTGAACCCACATAATCGCACATAATCCTTTATCAAGTTCACGTTGATCAAAGCAAGGCATACAAACAGATCGTTTCCTTACCCATGTGTGTGTGTGTGTGTGTGTGCGTTTGGCACATGTTTGGTTGTCAGAACATGGCAGACGGATGAGGACTGGTTTCCCAGAGTTCCAGTTTTTTTGGGACTCGGCGTACAGTTGTGTTGCGGCATCACGCTGCTTCCATCGTAGACTTGAGCACAAATCAACAATCTGGAGGAAAACAATCAAACACAGGCAGAAATTTAAAATGGGCCTTTTTGGGAACAATTGTTTTCCCTTTTTATTGTTATTATTTTGATTCTTATTCACGCTGTATTTATCGTTATAGTCGCTTAGGTCCATCTGGGTATGTTAGTGTACAAAAGGTCGCCTGGTTCTTCAAAAACATTTCATTTGCGGCTGCTTGTGTAAACATCACATGATGCGTGATATCTTTCTCAAATGATTTTAATGATAAGAGCCCTCCTTGCAAAGTGGCACACGTGTTAATATGATGCAATTGCATCGGCTCCGTGCTATCAAGAAAACAAATGAGCGTAGCAATAATCAGCTTGCGGTGGCCGTGAATGTGCTCCAAAGTGATCCACTGGGACTAAACGACCCTCTCTTTATTAAAGAATAGCCTCATAAAGCAACTAGTTTGTACCTCAGGGGACACTTATGGATAAAAGTGCCCATACATCAACTTGACTCAGGCTGACCATTTGCTCCTGTCCCTCCTAAGAGGAAAAAGATGGCGAGGAACTAAAAAAAAATACACACGTTTAATAGGTCTGTTTTTCTTTTTCTAAAATATGTATTAGTTGGATTTCAGTTGGCTAGCTAGCTATGCCTACACCACCAAATTGTCTCTTTCTTGGATGCCATCATTTATAAATCAGCTAAGTGTTGTTATTTAAATTCCTATCCTAAGCAAAGAAGTGATGCGGGGATATGCGCTGAGAAAAATGGTGGAATGGAAGCATGTTAGCTTGCGAGCTAGCTTGCAAGCTAGCGCCTCGGTTGACACAATCTCATGATTTTGAAGCCATATTTGATGTATTTGTCTTTTTTTTTTTACATTCAAATTTGCTAGGGTTCTTTTATGTTGTGTGTCAAATTTAGGAGACATTTATTTTCACTTTACTTGGGCTTTAAGGTTGAGAACGCTGGTAAATGTTTTCAAACATATTTTTACACTTGCTGTTATCAATTAAGAATGTTAAAAATGGTAGTAAAAATAAATCATGTTATAATTAAATGTTTTATGGTTACGACAGATTGACAAATTCAATTTCCATTATTTAATATGGGAAATCTCTCAATTCTACATCCACACAAATCGGATGTCAACCACAATAAGGCTTTTGTTCAAAAACATCAGCTGTGATTTAGCAACGCAGGCGCCCATCATTACTGTCTTGTGCTATATTTAAACAATAAAACAAGTCTGCTGAAGGTTAATATTCTTTCTGGCCATGCTGTTTTTAAGCCCTAGAAAAGGTGACAGATGCCGTGTTGCATACTTATTAACGTAAGTAAATGAAATAAACGTGAGAGAGGATCATTCGGGTCAACGCTGAACCAACCTGTACTTTTCCTTCAGAATCTCTTGATGCAAATCTGACTAAGAACTTAATGAAAACAAACATCTGAATTCACTTATGATGTTCATTAAACATTTCACTTGGAAGTCATTCCTATATAATTGTTGAGCGTACTTAGCAACGTTGTGCGAGTTATGAGTTGTTGTGCATGGAATAGCCGGTACATACAAGCTTAGCATACGCGTATACAACATGTAGCATATACGAGAAACAGCACAGCCAATCAACAATCTCAGAGGAAAAATGTATAGGAGCTATTGACCGAATATTTCACCAGCTTTCCTCACTACTCATGTTAAATGCATAAACAGGCAAACAGTGGCAATAAGGAGGCAATTACAGTATTATGATCACACACGTGCATTAGATGAATCAATTATGCAACTATGAATTGTCTGAATAAATAAGAGGCACAAATTGTGTGTTCCTGATGAATATTTTATGTCCTTGGCTTCCTATAGTGTAATGTACACTCCTCGGCTGCTACAAACGACGCTCCTGCACATTTCACAATAGAGCCGGTATCAACAATTTTGTATTTCCAAAGCTCACAAAGCTTCATTTTGACTGATGGCGAGAGGTTAATTGAAAATACTTATGATTACGGTTGTGCGGTGGTGGTAGAACTGCAAACGCATTTTGGGTACCTTATTTAAACCACATGAGAAAGAGAGATACAGAGGCACTCCCAAAGCAATTATAAACTATCACCACAATAACAAACAAAACTGAGCAATTCTATTGTAAAATGTGACATATGATACCGCTCAATAGGCGTACCTGATGAAGTGTCAGGTTAGTGTCAATTCGCTTCTCAAAGATATTTCTTGAAATGAGCGAGCCGCTCATCTCTAATGTGCTTCAGAACACTAGAATATCCATCAAAACCATTAACCGTTGCATGACTTTGAGCCGTGCATGGCATGATGGGAGACCTGGAGGTTGCCGTGTGAACCGCTGCGGTCGACAGCTCGCCCACACGCAAACACAAATACCTGGCCCGTGTTCCCCTCTGTCTATCACCTTTTATGTGAAAGGCTCATTACCAGCAGCAGACACATCAATTGGCTGCGCTCTCACTCAACACCCACTTGTCATAATAAGAGACCTTGCAGACAACCCACAGTTTAAGAGACGAGGCACTCCAATGTGCGCAGCTGACTGAGAGCCAAACGCAAGTTTTGTCTGCGGTTCGCATTAAGCAACGTGATCCAAATGTTTTATAACCTGATAGTTTGGAATTGTTGACATTGGAGATTCATTGCAGCAAATGTTGCCCCTCAGTCACTTGGTCAAAAGTGATTACTAACACCCTTAAAACTACTGGGTCAAAAATAACCCAGTTTTGGTCAAAAAAATTGGACCGACCCATTACTTGGATCAATGTGACCCAACTCTTGAGTTGTTCTGATACATAACAATCAACAATTTTGAGGGTTTTTACTTTAAGAACAGTTGGACAAAAAATAACTCAAATTGTGTCAAAAAAGTACCAACCCAACTTTTTGGGTTATTCAATTAACCCAAAAAGTCAGATCAAATGAACAATCCACAAAAGAACCCCAAAATTGTTATTTTTGTGGGCTGTTGAATTATTCTGACCCAAAATTTTAGGTTAAATAACTCAAAAAGTTGAGTCGGTTCATTTTTGGCCTAGTTCAATTGGGCTATTCAATTTACCCAAAAAGTTGGGTCAAACGAGTAACCCACAAAACAACCCAACAAATCAGGTTGCTTTGTTTGTTTTCATCTCATTTGAACCAACGTTTCAGATTAAATAACTCAACAATTTGGGTCGGTTCATTTTTTACCAACTTCGGTTGGGTTATGGTTGGGTCAAACGAATAACCCCCCCCCCCAAAAAAAAAATTGGTTTATTTGTGGATTATTAATTAAATTTTTTAAATAACTCAAAAAGTTGGGTCAGTTCATGTGTGCCCCAATTTGGGTTATTTTTTTACCCAACTTTTTTTTTTTTTTTTGAGTGTATGTTGGTGTACTGTAGCTGGAATTAAAGTTGTTCTGAAACAACAAAATAAATCCAAATAAATTCACCTGTGGCCCTTTGAGCCCTTACCTTGATCATCCTGTCTGCCAATTTGGTGCGCTCTCAGTTCCTCCGACTTATAGAAGTCAATACTGGCGTACGTATTGAGGCTCGAGCCGCCGCCGCCCATAGCGCCTGCGCCAATGTTGTAGGCGGCAGAGGAACGCTCAGCTCCCGCTTGAGGGCTCTCCTTAATGGCCAAGTCAAGGTCAATATAGTTAAGGCCTTGTTCAGCAGAGGCTTGTGGAGGCGGCGTGTCAGACAAACTAGCAGCCTGACCGCTTTCCCACAGTGAGCAGTCCAAAGTGTGCCGGTGGGCCGCCGGCTGGCCGCCCTCTGGGTAGATGTTGGTAGCGGAGGGGGGGTGTCGAGGTGCAGAGGGAGGGGAATTAAAGGTCTCTGAGTGGTGGCCCCGCCGACCCGGAGCGTCGGCTCGGCCAAGTCTGCTGCCGTGCTCAGGAGACTGGAAGGTCTTGACAGGAGAAAACCCCAACCCTTTTTCCTCCTCCATGGACACAGGTGGGCCTGAGTGGGCGGTCGGTCTCGCTGAAAGGCTGGGATCTGAAATGTTGCTGTCAATGAACGAATTAAGGGCATCTCCTGCCATCTTTACTTTGGATCGATAGACAGAGTTTCCTTCTGTTGCCAGAGGAGATGATGTGCCATGTTCAAGTCGACCCTTGGGGGCGACAGCTGGTGGACCCCGCGGGGGGCTGAATGTCGACCTTAGGGGTGTTGACGACTTCCCTACATCCATGCTGACATACTCAGCAGAGGTGGACAACGGTGCGGAGAAGCTACGAGGAAGGTTAGCAGCGTTATCAGGAACAAGGAGGGGCTGGTTTGAGGGCCGAAGGGTTCCATGCGCTCGATCTGACCCTGCACATCTTCCGTCGTTATATTTATTGTCTTCCTTGAAAACAATACTGACATACTCGCCAACGTTGTGAGGCGCCATTGGGGGCAGATTCTCTTTGACTCGAGGCAAGGTGTTAGCTTTAGCAATGTCTGAAGACATACTGAGGGGACGGCCCCTCCTTTGTTGCTTTGGGCTCTTGCAGCTCGAGCCGCGTTTTTGGAGATGGCGACCATCTTTGGCGCACGTTCCTGCACTCTTGTACAAACTTAACCCTTTCCCTGCCGATATGGACTTGTCCTCCAGGCTTTCACTGCTGGCTGAGCTTGAGGAGAAAGACGAGGAAGACATGGAGAGTTGAAAGCCTCCCGTAGGGGCGGCCCCCGTTTTGTTTCTCTTGTTGTACCCCGCTCCCCCGCTCATTCCAGCGCTATCACTGCTGTCCTTTTTGCACTCCCCTTTGTTTAGATCCTCCTCAAAGCGACTATAGAGGGTATGCTGATAAGCACGGGGCAGAGAGAAGTAGGAATTAAACATTTTTGGTTGTAGTTGGTGCTGTTCAGGGTGGGAAGGTGGTGTGCTACAGGCCGAGCGGCTAGTGACGGGCGAGATGTTCATGTAGTCACTAGCAACCCGGCTCTCCATGCTCCCCCTGCTGTCCCACATTCCCATTCCATGTAACTCTGTGGAGACGCTACTATTCGGGGACATGACCATGTAACCCTCTGTACTCGGCTGCCGCATGTGCTGAGGCGGGGACACGCTATTGTTGGGCGTCATGGCCATGTACTCGTCGTCCGCAGCTGGGGACGTGACTCCAGGCAGCATTGACATGTAGCCGCTATCCGAAGGAGCTCTCGTGTCTGCTTCTCTCCTTTTGTCAAATCGCTTTCTGTTTTCCCCCGCCACATCACCTCGCCCGCACCCCACTGCCAAGCTGCCAGCAGCGCCTTCTCTGCTCGCACTCTGTGACATTACGGCATATTCTTCCTCGTCCTCGTCCTCATCTTTTCGATGTGGAGCGAGTCGTTCGTGGGTGGCCAAAGGCAGAGAAGCTCTCTTACTTAGTAGTCTTCGTTCTGCCTCAGAATCCCGACTGGATGAGCGCCGCAGAATGCGCCTGCCTTTGGAGCGATGATGGGAAGCGAGGAGACCCTCTCGCTGACCCATGACTATGTAGCTGGAGGGCCCTTCTCCGTGCCCGTGATGGGCAGCCATACTGGGCATGAGCAGGGAGTGTTCACCAGGACTGGAACCGTATTCGTCAGAGGATCCGTAGTCGCTCGGTGAGCCCGAAACAGAAACTCTCTGAGACACGCGGGGGTAGGAACACACCGTCATGCCACCCACTGCCGCGCCCACTAGACCACACTCGGATCCGTGACCAGAGCTGGAGGAGAGACTCGGAGCGGGAGAGGGAGCAGGGTTAGGCGTGTAGCGCGCAAGGCTGAGGGTAATCTTTGCAGGGGTGGGGGCCCTAGTGGGCTTGGGCCTGAGTGTTGGTGTAGTCGAGCAGGATCCATTAAGACTCGGGCTGGAGCTGGCCCATGTTGACCTGGTACTTGCTCCGCTTTCCTCCGACCGGGCCCCAATGCTAGCCGTTCGGGCCCGCGGAAATCCATGGCGTGATGTTGGCGAGGTGCTGGTACTGCTACCACCCGGAGTCTCCGTACGGGCTCGCCTGGTGAAGCCCACCTGACTGGGGGGCAGATTGGGATGATGTCGGCGACTCGGAACACTGATGGGGTTTGAAGCAGTTCCGCCGCCACATGATGTCCCCACAGACTGAGACTTACTGCGTTGACGGAACTCCTCGCTTAGCGCTTTCATGGCTTCCAGCAAGGTCTCGTGCATGTTCTGAGCCACCACTGAATCATCCACTTGCATCCAAAACTCTCCGGGTCCGGTTATGGCTGAACGGCCCACCTCGATGAAGAAAAAGTTCTCTGAATGACCACATCGGCGAACATTCATCAGCTGCAGCACGACAGCTGCCACATCGGAGTTGAGCTTGACAAAGTTGACTGTCTTGTCAGTTAGGCACAGGCGGTAGATGCCTACTAAGTTCCTGGCGTGTCCAAGACCCTTTGGCCAAACTTTAACCTGCCACACTTCCTTGAAAGTTGGAATTGGAGACGGAGAGCTACACTCCCCACTACTGCCATAATCTTCAGGAGATTTACCTGGAAATGAAAAGAAGGGACAAGAATTAACATAAGGGTACCTTTTCCCAAAAGATGATTGGAAATATAGATAACCCTAAAAATAGTAAGATATTACTGAATACTTCTAAAGCCAATTTGCTAAATTAGCGATTGGTAGGTATCACTGTAAAAACAAAATAAAAACAGTCATATTTACTTGAAAAAAATAGTAAATTTTTTTCACTCAGAAATTCTAGATACATTTTACAAGGAGAGTTTGGGGGACTTTTTACCAGTTTATTTAATTTAAAAAAAAAAAAGCTACTCACGGGTTGAGGAACGAACCCACAACCTTCAGGTTTGGAGAAACTGAGACCACACTATAATGATGGTGTCAGGTAGAATCCTCCAAGGGACCTGTTTATTTATTTTTAATCTCATTTTGGACACACCAAGCTGAAGGTCATGAGTTTGCGTCTCAACTCAAGTAACTTTTTTTTTTTTTTAAATAAACTGGTCAAATGAACTCAAAACTTGTTTTAAGTAAACATTACTCATTTAAGATTAAATTTGTGACAGTAGCGAATGTTAATTTCTCATCGGGGCTCATTAAAATTTGCAAGGTTCACTAAACGTACTAATGTTTAGAGGTTTTTTCTTGTCGCAAGGAAATTCTGAACATGTTTAGCGAACCTTAATCGAACATTGCAACCTTGGACGAACCCTGATGAGAAATCAACATTCGCTGACTGCGCCAACACTCGCAAATGTTCGCTCCCTCGGCGGGATAATGGAATATGTTTGGGTTCACCGTACCTGGGGAGAACATGCAAATGTCATGATTTGAATCCATATATTAAATATGTGCGAAGAAACTATTTGGTTAGCTCCAGCCGATATGCAGAAGCCCATAAAATCCAAGCAGATTAAACAGATTAATTCAACAAAGGCGTATTATAAAGCTCCGAGTCTGAGACATCATTTTGAACAAAATGGTACTCTGAGCATCCATCAGTCATCTCGCAGCGTTCATGTTTAGTGCATGCAGGGCTGGGAAAGCCCGTCAGTGGGTGCACAGCGAGGGGAAAAGGAGGGGTTGAAACATGAACGTAAACAACACGAGGAAAGCCGCACAGAACGACGCTTTTTTTTTCTCTCTCTCTCCCTTTTTTTTTTCTTTCTAACATGCAGCCACGCAGAAAGCATGGATGCACGTTGATGCCGCCTCCTGCACAAATGTAGGTTATTAGAGGCGGGCGGGCTGTGCAGAAAAACAACAACACGGGCTGGAGCGGTAGTGCTCCGCGATAGGCTAGCGCTATATGATGCATCCCGTGGATGGTTGCTATATGCCCTCTGCGCCATGCAAAAATACGGCTGCACCTTCTTTGGAATATTACTACGTGTTATATGTTGCTGGGATGGAATTAAGCTGCTGGTCGTATGTGAATCTCAAAATTGCACAAACAGCACATGCCGCCCTTAACGCACCAGTTCACTTGGATCAGGTTGATTTAGATTGTTTTTAAATCCCTCCAATTAGATGCGTTTAATTTATCTGTAGATTAGGAGCTAAATATGAACAACATGGGTCATGAAATGAAATGGAGTGCATGCGGGCAGATGGGGAGCAAAAACAGCCTAAAGGCAGGATGGGCCCGATGCGGAGACACACAGCAGAGAGAGCAACATCAACGATTCGACTTTTGCCATCTTACAATTGCACTGGAGGTCCAGCATGGCTTGGTACCACTCGTTTTGGACCTCCTCGCTGTCGGCGGCGATGGCAAAGCTCTCGCTGCGGGTGTAGAGCACGATCAGGTGCTTGTTCTTGGAATCCGCCCGCTTGTTGATGTTGAAGCACGTCTCCAGGTTCAGCACTTTCTTGGGCACGGGAGATTTGCTGCGGAATTTCTTCTCGTTCTCGTAGTACTCCAAGCGAGCCGGACCACGTTCTGAGGCCGTCCTCAGCACGAAGAAGCGCCGGTGCATTGATTTGTGCTTGCGGAGGTAGCCGCTTCTCTGCACGTCTTCGTAATTC
Source organism: Vanacampus margaritifer (assembly GCF_051991255.1). Taxonomy (NCBI): domain Eukaryota; kingdom Metazoa; phylum Chordata; class Actinopteri; order Syngnathiformes; family Syngnathidae; genus Vanacampus; species Vanacampus margaritifer. The sequence continues at coordinate 8,740,375 of NC_135447.1, read as the reverse complement.
TGCAACTCGGCGCCAGCTTGGTTCTCCATGGCCCCCCCGCTTGACTCGAAAGCACTCGCGATGTCAAAAAACGCACAAGTCCATGTGCTCCTCGTTCATTAATCCATTGCAACTACATGCCTCCTCCTTCTCCTCCTCGCCGAAGTGTTCAAGCATGTGCGCCGTGATTAGGATGGGGAACCGAGCCGGAGCGTGCCTCCATGCACCATCCAGCAGCTGCAGGAGGATCCCGAACAGCGTCCTCCGCAGTCCGGCCCGGTTCTGCCCGATCCAAGTCCGAAATACGGTGGGTGCACCTCAGTCGACTGGAGACGTCTCCTCTCCTCCACCTGTCTGACTGAGGCTGCCCACCACAGTCTCCAGACACACAGGTCAATTTGGGCGGACTCTAACGCGACATCCGGTTACGGTTTTCCACAATAAAAGAGAAAATTGACTCGTCATTGCGTTCTGATTTGACAGATCAGACTGTCCATATTATTTTACTGCTACAGTTTTATAAAATATAAAAGATATTTTAAACGCAAATGATGAACTGCACTGGGCATATTTGGCTTTTGGGTAAAATTTGAACCCAAGCACTGTTACAGGTCAACTTAATTTGACCTTTAGAACTAGTGGGTCATGGTTCAAGTCACAAGAGGGAAAGAAAAAAACGTATAAGTGGCACCTAGCTGTTGGAGATATTCTAGTCCACTTCCTGGCTCTCATCAAAGTAAGGCACATTCCTGCATGTGCAGGTTTTGGTTCTATGTGTAAGCGCCAGGTAGCCCCCAAGGAGCACGTGAATAGCCCACGTGGATGTTCTAAAAATAGCTCACCAGTGTAGGGCGGGCATTGTGATTTTCTAGGAATATTGCATAAATGGTCATTTAAAAATGTAATTGATTATTCGATTAAATTGTAGTACAAGAGTTGAGCGCTTTTATTTTGAAAGTCAGTGTTGTAGATTTCCGGGTGTTTTCTGTTTTCTTTTAGCCGACTTTCCAAATTTCGGTCAGACTGGCACGTTTAAGCCGGTGCCAGTCAAGATTCGGGGCGGCTTCAGGACACGGGAGGAGCGCCGTGGAACACGATGTACGTCTGACATGGGGGCGAAATGAACAGAGCAGCCCTTTTTTTTCTTTTGTACTCGACATTTGTGGGAAATATTTCACCTAAAAATGACATAAAAAAAGACATAGCCTGATGTGCTATAATATATAGTATAGCTGTAATTGTAATGTGCTTTTTGGACGGATATTTTAAATAATATTTGTGCATACATATAATATAACAAATGACTTTATGGAATCATACACAAGCCTAAACAAAACCATGAAATTTGCACAATTGCAAATAATTTTAGAACATACATATTTGACTACAAGCGCTATAGAAAATGGATTGATGTATTTAATGTTGTTTGCACACTGGTCCCCGTTTCTGAATATTATTCAAGGTTTAGGCAGCAAAGCAAAGTCCACAACCGTTTTCAAGGAAGCCATAATTTATTTACGTAAACACAATGAATTTCCCCTTGATCAGCACACTCCACTTGATTTGGGTTGTGACAAGTGTATCTACCGTATTTGGCAAAAATGATTCAAAGTCTATAAAAGAAGGTCTTACTATTGCCATTCAAGAAAATACATATTTCATCGCTTTGTTAATCCACATCTGGAATGTTGCTTTTTTATTATTATCCTTTTTTGTTTGTGGACCAACCAAAATGCAGCCATGTACATTTACAATATATACAAATTGAAATGATGTGCATTTCAAACTCGGTTATTTTATTCTGCAAGGGTCGAACTTAATATAATGTTAAAAATCAATGCACACATAATCAAAATATATGTTGTGATTAAATGTGATTATTGTTTTCTGGTTGGTATTTTGGTCCCGGGGTCATCTTCATCATTTAGTCTTTTTTTTCTGAAAAGTGCTGTGTGGCCTGACTTAGAAATCCATTATGGTGAGGAGATTGTCACATCACTGTAAAAAATATATCTTGTATTTTTGGGGGCCTAAAACAGCAGACATGATCACTTTAGGTGACTTGCTTTCCTCATGTCTCCTTTTTTCCATCTAAGAAATTCGGGGCGCTAACTAGCATACTGCCAGGCTTCCCGTTCTGCCTCCCTCTGTTGATCATTGTTAATTTTTGTGTGTGTATTTCTCGGGAGGGTTGTGACTGAAGACAAATTGACTTTTTTTGTGTGATTCTGATGACATTCAGTCCTTTTGCACATCATTCAGTCCTGTTTCAATAATGTAGCAGATTGCTGGCTGAATATTCATGAAATGATCTAAAGTCTTCGCATCTAGTGTGAGGAACGTTCACTATACCTGAGACCAGATATGTGATGAGTTTGTGCAGCATGACTACAAATGAAGGTTACACACCAGCAAAAATGGTTTACATCAGTCCCTTCCTCTAGCAGCACACATTTTAGACCTTAACAGGACATATTGTAATATTATGTCAAGTCTATTTGATAATGGTGCACACGCTGCTTTTCACAATCTCAACGGGTGTGGATTGTTTCAAAACAAACAAAGCGTTAAGCACCAGTCTAGCCCATCTTCTTCTGTCGATCCAGAAACTTTTGTCTTCTGTCGGGAGGGATCTCATCTAAACCGATGCCGTGATTTCTTCCCCTGTGAGAGGAAACGGAGCGTGAAAAAATGTATCGGATCGCCAACTAATGTCACACTGTCGCATTTGATAACCGACATATCAAAATTGTCATCTTAACGGGCTCACTGGAATTGCACGTTTGCATTTAAAGCACTCTATGATGCTGCAATGTTGCTTAATGCTTACCCTTGAAGGTCTGGTGGAATTGGCAGGGGTTTCTTGAAATCTTCCCTTCCCACCAACCAGAAGGTGTTCTCAATACCTTTACCCTATTGAACAAAAAAATAATAATCACAACGTAACGTGCAAGCCATGTATTTTTTGGGGGGTTGTTTGTTTTTGCAAGCATTCAGCGAGTTTTATCCAGTTTACCTTCAATTCCGTCATACCCCTGACTTCAATTTTGTATCCCAGCTTCAAGCTGTTAAGGATGTCTACTGTGGTCTGGTTCACGTGTATTCTGTAAGCTACACAACACACACACACAAAATGCAGTTAATATTCATGTAGGTGCAAAACTGAAATCTATTTACGTTTGATATGCGAGATCTGTGTTTTTATCTACTCGGAGGCAGCAGATATTAAAAATTGCCACAATATCGTCGTCGTCATGTCACCATATTTAAAGCAGTTCTGTACATCTGTTAAGGTGAGGTTGTATTCTATTCATGCAGTTCTAGCACCCTCTGGTGGTTAGTTTATTTGTAGTTTAATTTTAATCAGGAGTGTTTTGGCCGCTGTCCAACAAACACCAGCAAATGTTTTTCAACATTTTTGTCAAAAAACATTACTTTTCGCCCGATTCAGCTGAACACTATGGAGAACCAAAAGTGCCAAAATATATATATTTCTTAAATTACTAAATAAGTAAATAAATAAATAAAAGTTCAAATAAAAACAGATATAAAAAATATAATTCAAAAATTTTATTAAAAATATATATATAAATTGTATAAATAAAAATAATCTAATATAAGGAGCCATGCATCCGGAGCTATTTAATAATAATACTATAGGGATGTGTTTAATACTACTTTCTTCAGACCGATACCAGTACGAGTATTCATGCTTGAGTACTCACTGATACCAAGTACCGATACCACTAGTACTTGTGATACCTAAAATTTCAATTAAAACAATGACATATCATTCTGAACAAAGACCATCTTGTCTTTCTGACGCACATGATTCACCAAACAAAAGACTTATTCAATGTGAGATTTTTTTACAGATTTTTTTTGTGCTTTCAGTATCAGTGGCTGGTATCGGCATCCTTCGCTCTGGTTCGACCACGCTTCTCAATCAAAGTCAGCTCACCTGTGACGATAATGAGGACATGTGCCATAGAGTAAGTGGATGCATGGAAAATTAGTAACTGGAGTACAGTAACTCAAAAAATTACAATTTGAATTCTGAATCTTAAAACGTCATGTGTAATGTTGGTGGATGCATTCTTTCCACATAATTCCTTAACACCAATGCATACTTTCAGGGTTTTGGCCCCATCTTGTGGCACCATTACAAAAAGAGCACCAAAATACAGGTGAATTTGCAAATAGGCTTTATGACGCTTTAACACTGAAAAGGAGCGATTCAAATTCCATCATTTTCTCGATGAACATTTTTTTCTAACTGTACAAATTGGAGATTGACCAACAATCTTGTGGTGCATCTGAGAGGTTCCACTAAAAGCAAATTCCAACATGATGTTAAATGTCACAGGATTATCTTTCTGGCCATTTCGGTTGAAAATCCCTGTTGCACTTCATTCCTGGAACATGAAACCGGGCCGCCAGCGCATAACAGTTTATTTACAGTAAAACTTTGAATTGACCTCTAATTCTGTTTATAGTCTTAAGAGATTAGAAAGGACTCGTCACTTAAAGCCCTGTTTAGCCTCAAGCGGCATGCACACACCTGCCCTCAGCCACATGTTAGTCTTAGGGGGTAAAAAAAAATTAAAAAATACAAACTTGCTTTTCTTCTATGTGAATTCATTGAGCATGTGACGATGAGACACTCACGCAACCCGGTGGACTCCATTCGAGATGCTGTGTTGACCGTGTCTCCGAAGAGGCAGTAGCGAGGCATCGTGAGGCCCACAACTCCTGCCACCACTGGGCCTGAAAGCGCACAAAAATGAACAAAAATAATTGACAATTTTTAAAAAAAAACCATTTTCGTTAATGGAATAAAATAAAAATGAAGACTAAGTGAAACTACATTTTACGTTTGTCATCGGAGCAAAAATTTCCTTTTTAATTTTTTTTTATTTAATTCATATCATACCTGAGCTTTGGGGGTTCATTTTAAATGTATTTATTTTGGTACTGCGGTACATTCGTACAGAAGATGGAAGGTCAAACAGGTTTTTTTGCGAATAGTAATTTATTTTATTGCACCCTAATTATTACTCCATATATTTAAAAACAAAAACAAAATAATAATAAAATAATAATAAAATAATACAAACAAAAGTAAAATTAATATTTTTTTTAAATAATAAGAACTAACACAATCTAACCAATTTCCAATTAATTTCAGATCAAAATGTGCTTATTAAAAAATGAAACCTTTACTTTATCACTGGATGAATAGCATTGACTTGGTGGTGGATGTTGTGTGTTAATTGGATGACAGCACCCTAAGTGGATAGTGCTTCACTATTTCAGGAATAAGTTCCAGACGAGGATCAAGGAGGTAAAAATACCTCCTTTACTTAGCAGCTTGTGCTACCTCATGCGTACCGATCTGCAAGAAATTAACTTCACATTTTTTCTATTTTATTTCCCATCCATATACCACAGTATATAACACGTGTTAACAACATAACAATACGTTTTGAAGCATTATTGTAAGATGACCAAATTCGACTTCCTGTTTATTTTCATGGCCGTTGCTCACCGGAGTGCAAGCCAATCCGGATCCGAACTCTTAATTCAGGCATGTGTCTCATCTTGAAAGTGCCGATGCAGTGGAGGATGTCAAGAGACATGTTGGCCATCTCAGCCGCATGACGGTTGCCGTTCCTATTGGGGACTCCGGAGGCCACCATGTACGCATCTCCAATCGTTTCCACCTAAAGACCCCCCAAAATGAAATAAAAAAAACACATTAAATATCAATTATGTATCTCCAGGGATGACCGCTCCGTCCGCACTCACCTTGTACACGTCATGAAGCCCGATGATGGCGTCAAAGAGCGTGTAGAGGTCATTCAGCAGGTCGACCACCTCGATGGGCTCGCTGAGAGCCGAGATGGTGGTGAAGCCTACGATGTCGCTAAAGTAGAGCGTGACCTCGCTGAAGTGTTCGGGTTTCACCGGCTTGCCCGTCTTCAGCGCCTGAGCGACGGACCTGCGGGAAGCAGCATTGTCATCCTCAACCACCTTCCTCACTTTTTCAAGATAGCCAACAGATGTAGCATGAACTGAAGCGCCACAGAATTAGCACCATTTATGCTAGGTATGTTTATCACCTCTTTTTGATTTTGAAATGATTGTATATTTCAAAACACTGCTGTAAATGTCTGGAAAGAAAGAAAGAAGGAAGGAAGGAAAGAAAGAAAGAGAGAGAGAAAGAACGAAAGAAACGTAGCAACTGTGGCTACAGTGCTAATACTAGCTTAGTATTGTTAGCGGTGCTATTTTGTTGACGTTTTAGTAAAGTGAGGTTACATTGCTACCTTGCTAGCAGTTTTAGCATTGGAAACGCACCCTTTTAAGAATTAGTCACCTGTGTAATCATGCCACCTCTCCAAATTTGAACATTTTAGTTTCTTTGATAAAAAGAAACTGTGGATCTGATTGTGTATGAGATAATGCCTCTTTTTTAATCTGTGTACACTACTGATTAAACATATCTGATATTTATAGGATACTAATCAAATGAAATACTTATAAACTAACAATTTTAGCCTCTTTGATACTATATGACACTAATTCTCACGGCTGTAAACCGGTATACACACTGTAACATTAGCTTTAAATTAATTGGACTGTGATAAACTTTCTTTCTTTTTTTTTTGGGCACAGTATTTTTGATATTATATCATCGTGTGGATTCTCGTAGAAATTGAATGGCAACCTTCTGAGATTTAAAGAGGAAGTCAAGTAAAAAACAAACAAATAACTAAATAATTAAATTAAATTAAATTAAATTAAATTAAATTAAATTAAATTAAATTAAATTCAAATATGTTCTGTGTGTCCCCACGAGTCTAAACATAGCATTATGATTAATATTACGTTTGTGGAATATGAATTAAGCAGAAACGTCTATCTGATTGTATCCATGTCAGTGGACTTTTTGCTTTGTGCCGCTATTTGCTTTTAATTGAAAATGAAATCACAGTGCCATGAAAAAATGTCCCCCTGAAATGAATATAAGTGAGTTTATTTTTCTGCTTATTTCAGAAACACAATATTAATCAGTAGACAGTGTTTAGACTAGTGTGGTGTGTTTAGAACATATTGTAAAGAACATTTCTGACTTGACTTCCCGTTAAAAAGACATCCAGGTTGACAAAACAATAGACATTACAAAACAGATAACCATAGCAGAGGTAGATATAGGAAGGAAGAAACCATGCAAAAAACCCAAACATGCCCGTTTTCTTTTTTTATTGCTTGCTTAGTTCTAATCCAAACTGGTTGGGCTGCGTGTACTTTTTAAAATATTTTTGAAATGTTTACAAGAAGACTACAAATATGATTCAAAAGAGCTTCCCTCACGTGTGATGTTGGCGTAACTCACTTGGGCAACATCTGCGCTACCAACTGGTCCGTCTTTTGTCTCTCCACCTCCAACTCTTCCGTCCTCTCCCGGATCAGATCCTCCAAGTTGGACGAGTACTGCTCCAACATGCGCAACATTGAGTCAATGATGTTGGTCTTCTTGCCTTTGGTGATGCTTTTAAACTGTCAAGACAAAATGGAGACAGAGTGACAGCCAGGTACAGTTAGCATGTCCGCCAGATGTAGCTTTTGTGTATTTTCACCTGTTTGAAAATATCATGAAATGTGGGCCTCTTGTCTGGTTCTTCGCTCCAGGCCTGCTTTATGACCTGGATGATGTCCAGGGGGGCCTCGTCTACTGAAACGGTGGGCCGACACAAAGGAGGGGGCTCTTTGACCTTGCTGATAATCTCTGCCAAAACACACAGACAACACGGATATAAACAATAACATGGAGACGCACATGCAGATTGAATGTCTTGCTTTTATATCGTTAATGCGTTATAGTGATGAAAACAAAATGTTGTTTTGCATTTTCAGCCACAGTTGTAATGCTTATCAGTCCTCTAACTGATGTGTGATAATGATGACAAGATTGAAAATAGGCAGTGAACCTCAGTAGGTTACATTCCAGAAGACTTGAAAATACTGTTTCTGTATTATGATGACTTTTGCTTAAAGTGGGAAATAACTTTAAATATTTCTTGACAATAATATGTTATATGTGACCTCACTAGTCTAAACATGACATTCTGATTAATATTACATAAATAAGAGTTACGCAGCGAGATCTAGCCGTTTTTAGCCATCTCAGGAGGCGGCCATTTTGTCAACAGCTCACCAGTTTTCTGAAGCTGAGCTGTGATTGGTTGTTACTTGAGACCTGAGCAACTGTGATGTCATTTTCACTCGACAGCAAGTGGCAAGATGGCCGCCTTCTGATATTGATTAAAAACTGCTGGATTTTGCTGCTTATGCTCATATTCCACTAACACAATATACAGTATTTAGGGTGCATTGAACATATTATTGCCAAGAATTTTTGTTGGGTTGACTTCCCTTTTAAAAAGTAAAATGCAAAGAAAGAAAAACAATTTGCAAATGACTGACATCACGTATCAACTCACCCTTGGGCGGCATGTCCAACATACAAAAAGGTGCAGAGCGGGAAACCACTTCCTGTGCAATGATAGAAAAACTGTAGACGTCTCCCGGAAACGTCCCCTTTTTCCTCAGAGCAAGATTGCGTAGCAGCTCAGGAGCGGTCCAGAACAGATCTTTTGGTTGAGACGGCGATAAAACAAAAACGATGAAAGTTATATATTGTAGGGAAAAGGAAATGGAAGACCTAACGTGAACTCACCCTCGGGCTTTTCGTCCTCTAAGGTGATGCTTTGGGCACTGAGAAGTTCATTGAAGCCATAATCGGTCACCTTCAGCACAAAGCGTCCGTCCACTACGCAATTCCTGGATTTGAGGCGCCCATGAAGGATTCCTCGATTGTGCAGGTACTTCATTCCCTGTTGAGACATGACCAGTGAGTCCACTACACACACACACACATACACACAAGTGTGTGTTTCTATTCCTCCTCTACCCTGATAAGATCCATCAGCAGGGACGACTTGAACATCCAGTCCAGCCGCACGTCCTCGTTGGTGAGCAGGTCCTCCAAGCTGCCTCTGGAGCAGTGTTCCGTCACCACTCCGAAAATGCCGCAGTCGTAGAATAGTCCCAGGAACAGATTGAGATTCTCATGCCTCATGTCTCGGAGCTGCAAGAATTAGCCACACAATTGGAACGCGACGCAAAAAGCATTCCCGTGCAGGACTTCCTTCTCATCCCTTCAAACACTGACCTTGATGAAGACCGACTCGGTGCTGCTATTGACGCTCGATACAGCTCCAGGCGGGCCTTTCTTCAACCAAACCCAGTCGCCCTGAGATATACAGAAAACAACAGAAAATAATAATAATAAATAAAAAGATAAATAAGCAAAACATTTTTAAAAAAATTACATTTTTTTTCCCCCCAACTCACCTCAAATACAGCAACATTGGAGTTGTCTGGTGTAGAGGCCAAATAGCTGCGACCGGACACGGAGTGGTGAGGTGTTTTCATATCCAGCTGACTTCTCATGATGCTTTCATCATTCAGCTTCTGCTCTCAACATAGCACAACAAATAAGCAGATTACCTTAACTAAAGTATCGGTACATTTTAATACTTTATCAATGAGAAAATGCTAGAGAAGATTTGGGAGGGTATGAATTATATACTGTTTCAAAAGTCGCTTTACACTTCCCGTTTTCGATTTCAGTTCTCATTCGGACAGACTTGAGGCCATCAGCAATTGACAGTGAAGAGGGTCTTCTGCCTAGATTTAGTCATAACTGTTTTAATTTTCCTTATTTCCTCAGTAAAGCTTTGTGAGTGTTATCGCAATTTCTGCCAAGTGTGGTACCGCCCTTCAAAATAGTATAAGAAAGTTGTAAGTGTCTGTAATCGGGGCACTTGCGAGAGGCTGCCACCATTGTCTGGGAACTCGCTTGTGCCCGGAATATTCTGTAGAAATAAAAGCTTCGAAGTGACTGTTCATCGATCTCCAGCCTGTATTCGGATAACCAACATTCTCACTACCCGAAAGAAAACGAACACGCGAAGAAAAATATTATTTTCTTCAACAAATGCTTATGTATTGCAGTTTTTCTATACATGAAGAAGTTCGGCGCCGATTTGAGAAGCTCGATGGCTGACGCACTGCTTCAAAGTGTAGCACATTTTACACTATCCATAGAAAGTGTCAGGTTTTGCTCAACAACCTGAAGTCGATACGGGTAAAGCTTACTCGCCCACTGGAGCAGCTGCTAAATGGAACTTTTGTTGATGTTGAGTTTCAGTGCAGCCATAGCGATAGACTTTCCTTGGATTAGCGCGAATGCCTCCTCTAGGAGTTCAGTGTTTTTATCAGTGGTGGTAGATAGCGGAATTTTAGCGCACGTTGAAGCCTTGTGACAGCTATAAAGCTTCTCAAACTGGTGCTGAACTGCAATCAGGGTCAAAAACAGTTTTTGCTAGGTGGCAATTTTGCAACACTGCTCCAAAAACTCAGAAAAACGCCAGAGCCTCAGTTGTCAAATGTTGATAGACTCACGTCTGTCCAGAGGCGGAGAACCCGGGTCCGGATAGTAAAGGTGCTTCTAAACGAGCTCGTTACCTGCCATGTGAGTAGAAACATCTTCGGCTAAAGCTAATCTGTGGAAAAGTTTTGACTTTCTGGACCTGAATTTACCACCTCTGTGTCCGTCTTAATGATAAATCTGCTTAGCTAAAACTGTTTTACTAAAATTGTTTTCTGGAGTTAACATTTAGAACGAGACACCGAAGCCCCTTGTTCAGTACACAGTTTGGAGGTCGGCTTTCCACTTCAAAACCGAGTTAAATGACAAAAACCACAGGGCACGCATCATTTCCCACGGAATGAGACAAACTAACGACAACGGATGAGAAACGTTCTGGAATCCGATGATGTAGCATCCTAAGCTAAGGCGATGCTATAGCTATCCTCAAATCCTAAAAATAAAAGTCACTCAGCAACTAGTTAGAAACAAAACAAACCAAACCAAACCAAAAGCCGCCAAAATCGCGCGAGAACTGACCCTTCGACTGATTTGAGTGTTAATGAAGACCAAGTCATCCAGACTCAGGAGTACTTTGGTGGATCCGCCACTGTCTCCAAAAGTGAAGCCCACTCGGCCGCTCCTCCTGGATGAAAAATACATTGTATCAACCATACAAACATTGGATAAAGAAAAGTTTTCCACTACATACTTGAAATGAATGAAGATGTTTATGGCACCAGCAAGCACCATAGCAAAGAGAAGGAAAAAGAAGATGGCCGTGTAATCCATTCCTGTAGGACGACAAAAGGTTCACTGTGGCGGACTGCGAGTTTCTTGCGAAAGACGGCGTCACTCACCTCCACTGCAGGCAAAATACGGACTAAACCAACAACTGGAGTCCGTGTAGGGGGTACTGCCGGCAAAATGGATCGACCGACCAAGATATTTCAACCCTCCGATCCTGCCGTCCGTGTGCGCAGCCTCCAGAACGTGAGTGGAGTACAGCGAGTTTCCCATCCCGCTGTAGTCCAGCACCACGTAGCGGGCCTGCATGCCTTCGCCGTCCCGACCCGCCCTCAAGTGCTGATTGAAGCCCTCGAACTCGAAGCCGCCCTCGCTGGCGCCGAGGATCTCGCCCGTCACCCATCGGCCGCCGTTGGCACGGGCCTGCTCAGCTGCCATGGCTATGTAATACATCATGTTGTAGATGGAGCCGAAGAACGGAGAAACCTAGAAAAAGGAGACGGATGCCGATTATGTGCTAACGTGAGCGGGGAAAGCGCTTCCTGAAAGTCATGCGTGATCTGAGCGGATGTTCTCACGTGTTCTGCCAAGGTGCTGCTGCGGATTTCGTAGCCGTCCTGGGCCTCTTTGTAGGCCTGGTAAAAATTGCGCTCTCCGGAGTCGATGGTGATGGTGAGGACTCCGTCGTAGGCTTTCCTCAGTTTGGTGTCATTGCCCAGCTTGTAGTAGAACGCCTCGTCGTACGGAAGTGAGTAGAGCAGCGTGTCGTAGGGGATGAAAATGTAGCCGCGGTCGATCATTCGCATGGCTAAAGCCGATATCAAAAGTTCGTACTGGGATTGGCCGCCGATCAGGACGGAAGGCATGCACATAATGATCACTGTGAAGATAAAACCGGATCGTTGGCATGTTATCAAGATTGAGGTTTTGGTTGTATATAGGGGTGTCACACGATAAAAAATTTTTTTATCGTAATTAATCGCATGACTTCTTATCTGTCCTAAATAAATAAAGTTTTCGTATTCTTGTTATCATAACAGTGTAAAAAATAGAAAAATGGGTGCATCTTTTAGTCATTGATACAGTAATTTCATAATAATTCATAAAATTTAGTTTAAATTAAAAAGAGGTAAAAAAAAAAGTGTGATATGGATTTGTGTTGAGGTCATTTTTCTGCCACTAGATGGCATAAGAGCATTAGTAAGCAGACAGCTCAGTGTATTTTTCTTTTCATATCAAGATCTATTGAATCTTTAACATGAAAGAACTTGTGAAATTCTGCACATTCTTAAAATTGTAAACTACAACTTGAGTCCAGTCTCCACAAATATATCCCTTATTATTAAATTTATTACTGCTAAATTTTCATGTGGAGGCGTCTGCTGCGTACCTTCTTTCCAAGTAATGGGCGGCAATTAATCTTGCGTTAAAAAAAATGGAGTGGCATTAAAGGAACTTTAAATGAACTCAAAATGAACACACTGATTTTGACACCCCTAGTTGTGAAGCACCGCAGCTCACCTCTAACCCGATCTGTTTCCCGAACTTTTGTCAAGGCCTTCCTCGGCCCGTCCTTGCCCGCCTCCATGGTCACGACAGGGTTGACGGGCAGGCCCAAAGCCCTCAGAGACGAAGCCAGCTCGTACCCGGTGGCCTCCCAGATGTCGCTCTCCTCCGAGATGATCGCCACGTGGGCCCAGCGGAAGAAGCGCAGCACTGTGAAAAGGACGCGCGAAGACAACGGCTGTGGGCGGAGGAAAGTGGGATACATCCCTCCTTCCCCCATCTTTGGTTTCAGGCAACTCCAGGAGAGAATTCCGACATCCCACTCTTTAGCGTACAAAGCAGCCGAAGAGCAGTACCCCGGGTTGGCCGGGCCCAGGAAGGCCGAGCCGTATCCTTCCAGCTCGGCGAAACGAGCCATGGCGCGGGACGACTTGCAGTCCTCGTTTATCAGCGTGTAGTCGTACCAGTAGCCTTTGTTGAGGTGGGGGTCCTTGTTGATGCGCGCAGTGGCCAGGCGGGCCGCCGTGTCCGGCAGGGCTTTGGAGTAAAAGGGGTCACAAGTCCAGGGTCCGACCAGAGCCACCTTGAATGTGGTCGCCCAGGCTTGACATGGTAGGGATGAGATTAGGAGTAACGGCATTAGGAGCCGACTTGCCCAGCAGCTCGGAAAACGCCGCAGCGGGGACGATGGCAACTGCGGTTTTAATAACGAAGACAATGTGGACGAGGAACGGAAGACACGACCAGCTACGTCACTGTTTGTCCACGTGTGTCTTTTTCTCCTGGGTTCGAACGAGTCATGCTGCCATCGAGGGTGGTAGGACAGATTGTGCAGGAAGCGAGGGTCTCTGTGACTTGCCATTCCTTCGCACGGTTACTATGACGTAGAAGATGGGGAGAGTGGCTTGGTGGTGTGACGGTGGGTGGCGGGAACCTCTCCCTTGGCACTCAGCGGGTCCTTGAGTCCTAAGATGGACCGATGTCCACAACACTCCGAGCCATCACTGCCTCCAGGTGAGAGGAAAATATGTGGGGAGAGATAAATATATATGTATTGTTAAAAAAAGATATCATATTTTAAGGATTTCTCGAAGACCAGATTTGGGGTCAGCAACATTTACTGTTAAGAGCCATTTTAGGCCAAAGAAATAAAATTTTCGTCTGGAGTCGCAAAACATTTGAACATTGTGATGAACGAAACAGAGTCTTATCTTATTGTAATGTGCTGAGGGCCCCAGAGCTAATTAGAATTACACCATAACAAAAAAATTATAAAAATGCAGCATCCAATACATAGAGATTCATTTTCTTTTACCGTACATTTGTGGATTTTTTTCATTTTTCATACTTCGTTTTTCATGCATTTTTTAGACTTTTCTGTCAAATTTCTGACAATTTTATGGACATATGGTCATTTTCTGCCTCTCTTCTTCCTTTTTGAACTTTTTTTTCTTCTGTTTTTTTGCTACAAATTTTCTGTCATTTTGGGCAATTTTGTGGATATTTTATGGTCATTTTCTGAATTTTTTCCTCTTGTTTTTGGACATTTTATGACAAGGTAGGGATGAGATTAGGAGTAAGGGCATTAGCAGCCGATTTTCCCAGCACGGTTGTTGTAAATAGTTGTGACTTAAGCTTAATTTGATCAAACCAAGGTCAACTGCAAATTTGTCTTAACCTGATTCTTATAGGATACATTTAGAAATATTCCCAGTCGTTGTGACAGTTCAATAAAATTAAAAACTTACCTGGATTGGTTCTCTTTAAAGAGGATCCATGTCAATGTTGCATAGCATCCAAATTCCAGCTTGTTTCCAGTTATGGTGACAAATGTCATAAGTCATTCATGAGAATAACAAACAAACTCCTAAAAAATCTTCTTTCAAGTTGAAGTTCCACAGTCACATCTCAATATCTCCATTTGTTAAATCTCTCATCGCTTGTTGCTCTCCCAGCCTGGGACTGGGACCCTCCCCAAACCTCAGATGATGCATGACAACAAGAGCAAATTAAAAATAATAATAATACATTTAAAAAAAAAAAAGAAAAGAAAGGAGGCGGGGAAACTGCTAGGACAAGATAACAGGTAAAAGAAAATGGAAAGGAGCGGGGAGGACATTCAAGATGTGACTTCTCAGCCGTCTTTATCTTTTAATCCATACTAGTGTGGGGAGAGTGAGTGCGGGGAGGGCTCAAGGAGATGAGGGGAAAGTTGGGACATACACGGGCCATGGACGGGGTTCCCACTCCGACCGGGAAATTGTCATCATAGCATAACCCCACATATACAAAATGATTCACATGATACAATCAAGTCTACTACTGCTGGATGTTGAATTGCGTTTAGTAGCATATTATCTGTATCTTGATTTTCTGTATTTCTTGTGCTCAGTAGGGTCAAGGGTGACCTGGAGCCTAACCCAGCTCACAATGAACACTATCATCATATTATTGCAATTAAACCCAAGCAAGTATAGGGAGAAGGTACAAACTCCACACAGTAAGAAATTCGAACCTCAGCTGTATTGCGGATGTGCTAACCGCTAGCCTACTCTGCACATTTTAGATTTGATTATGGGGTTATAATAGTTTGGGATTTTTCATTAGAATTTTTTTACATTTTGACATTTATTTTTTTTAATTCAGTCAGTTTTAATACATTTTTCAAGTAGGTTTGTTAGCTTTTAATAATTGTTATTTTTTTATTTATTTTTTAGAAAATGCTTTGATTTTTTTTTTTTTTTTAAGGTTTAGTTATATATTTATATGTATATATATGGGGTATAGTTGCCAAGAACAAAAACAAAAGCTCACTAGTGTATACTAAAGTAAACGACAATTGTCAAATGGCCTTTGACCTTCCTTCTGTATGGACGAACAGCAATACCAAAATGGATGCATTTAAAATGAAGCCTCTGGCCAATAGATTCAGGCTGGATTTGGGTTCGAATTTCCCGCTCTCTGTCTGCGGCTGTGACTCATGTATGCATTGTGTACTTGAAGAAGGGAGTGTGCAGTTTTATTTTTTGGCCACAGGTGGCAGTAGCGATTCGAAATTTCAATTTTCTGCCTTCAGCCGTTTGATATTGCATTTGTGGAACATGAGTTGGACAGCTGAGCCATGAGCAACTGTGATGTCATTTTTGGTTGACAGCAAGTGGCAAAATGGCCGCCCTCTGAGTTGACACGATATTAATCAGAATGCCGTGTTTAATCTAGTAGTGGTGCACACAACATATAGTAAAAAAATCTGTATAAATCTTTGGGTTGATTTCCCTTTTAATTGACAAAGATGAAAACAAAGGATATTTTAGTTATCATTTTAGATAGTTATAGGAATGTAAGATGGAGTTTCAGTTAGTTTTAATAAAAAAATAAAATAATTCTATTTTATTTTGTTAACAAAAAGTTTTTGTTCACTATGGTAACAAACAAATCAGATTCAAACCCCCAACCTCAGAATTTGACCATAAATCAATCCACAAATTACACGTTTACGAAAGGCATTAGTGGCAAAGCTAAATCTGAGCATCTTCCACATGGCAGTGCCACCACAGGCTCAAGTGCCGTATGATCTGGAGGTGATGGCTGAAAATAACCTGCCCTGCGCTAAGCTACTCCGAGTCTGCCGTGACTCTTCTCTCCGGTTTACAACAGCTGGAAATGACCCCCCATGGGAGCAAACTCCCCATTTTGAGTGTAAAACATCCCTAAAATCAGGCATACCACATATTCAAAATGGCTCCATTGTGGAACTCGACATCTTATGGCTCCACCTCCACACGAAAGTGCGATGATGTGTTTGTCCCGACTCGCACACTGATAGCTGCCTGGCTGCAGTAATCAGATTAGTCCGGGGAGGCTGTGCTAAACTCATCTTGCGGCCCGCAAGCCTCTTAGCGACATGGCTAACGGCACTGACGGAGAGCCCGGCCAAGTAAAGTCGGCCACGCTCAGCAAAGGAGCAGCTTGTGCCAAAGATGAGGAGGCAGCAATGGCAGCGTTCAGCACTTCTGAACTCGGCATAACCTCTGAACTTTGGCAGAAATTGTTGCCCTCCAACAAATCGTATTCCTCTTTGAGATTGGATTGACCATTTGTGGTACAGTGTCAAATTTCTAAGAACATCCCACCAGGAATTCTTTATTCTATGAGAAAGCTTCTTGCCACCAGGAATTAATCAAACCCTGTAGGAGGAGCCAAAGAGTGGCTTAGACATTTGCCTTCACATTGACCTCACTTAATTGCTCAAGTCAATTAAGATAGGCACCTTGCATGTCTTCCCAGGATAACTTCAAAATGGCCCTGGATGTCCTTGTTTCTTGTATGTGAATGTCCCTCTATGTGTCTCTTTGTTTCTTTTAAATTTTTAGTTTCATCAATGACTTTGTAAAGTCTTACTTATATAAGTATGATTTTTTTTTTTTTTTAAATAAACTCAAACTCAATAGTCTGAAAGCAGGATTAAACCTGAGTTAATTAGAAGATAATACTAACAGTGTGTTGTATTGGGATGTTTTTCAACTTAATGCTTATTTCTGTTTGGCATTTGGCTTGGGACAAACCTTAAGTAAACTTTTAATAATGTACGGCAAATTAGATCTCCGCCGTCATCTTCAGTCCTGTCTAAATTCAGGGCTAGCTGTGGCTCCCTCTAGTGGCTGGCAGGGTTGAACTGTACTTTAGGCCTTTTCTGAGCATCCCAGCGAAAAAAATACAAATACATTTAAATGTCACCACGAAAAAAAAATTATTTTCTTTCTGGCATGAGATTTTTGAGCTACGAGCCATTCATTGCTCTTTTCTTTTTGTTCTTTTTTTTTTTTTGCTTTGACTGGATTTATTAATTATGTAACTAATGAAAATATTTGGAAAAAAACAATAAAGAGGCTACAAGCTACCAGTTGAAGCTAACTGTCAAACTAACTTTGTGCATTGAATACAACCACATAACTTTGCTTTAGAAAAGTCAGTTTAGCTTAATGCTAACAAACAATGCTAATGAAGTGTTATAACTTGTAAACAATAGATATTTGAACGTACACATTGTGGCATGACGTGGACAGATAATACAATAAGGCTCCATTTTGAACGCTAATTAAAAAAAAAAAAAAGTCTAAATGTGGAAGACCTCCAATGGAAAAGCATGTCAGCAAAACTGAACGTCTCCTGCTGAATTTAGCGATGGAGCATATATCCCAGCTGACTTTGGCCGCATGTTAAGATTTCCAAATGAACACGCCACGGATTGTTACATGAACCCACGGTGCGAATTAGTGAACCACTACACATCAGTGGCTGTGTGCACAAACAACACAAAACGCTTGTACCCGCAAAAGGTTGAACAGAGGCGATTGGGCTTGTTCTTGTTTGTCGGACACGTTTTAGCTTTAATCCAAAAGGCTTCTTTAGTTCTCAATTTTTAGGTGTGGCTTTAGAAGTGAAGAAGCTTTTTGGATTAAAGGTCAAACGTCTTCAACAAACAAGAACGAGTGCAGTCGCCCCGATTGAACCTTTGTGGATTACCATGACCTGGATGACTGACAATCTACACTGACATACAAGATATTGATTAAAAACAAGCTAACATGCTAACGGAAACATCCTTAAAAGCCCCCAAGACAGACTAAACATCTAAACTTACTCAGAAAGGCTTTTTCTCTACTTTTTTCCCACAAACATTATCAGGCTAACATTTAATCAGGAGCATTGTTAGTTTATCAATGTACGAGCGTTGCTTCATATGAACTTGGCAGATTGTAACTCTGGTACAATTGTATCACACATTCTCAACATTGCGATGTAAAACTGTGCGTTTCACACGCAGTATTGGATTTAGGCAGCCGGTTTTGTGTCGTCTGCCTACCTGATAAGCGCTAAAGAAAATGGCTGGACGTACGTTTTGTTAATGAGGTAAACGAAACGTCTTCTCCAATCTGTTGTGATTAGATTGCCACTGTGGATTTTATTGGACGTGAAGCTCAGCGGCTCAATTTGATGATGTCATTGTTATGTCGCACGGCTATCTCTTACATTTGCTTTTTCACAACAAATGTTCAGCGTGGTGATTAAAAACTGAAATTGCATCATGGGAAGGAGGAACTATCCTCAACATTGAATAATCTAGTTCATTTGAATCTATTTTGTGCACTTGTATTTTGTTATTTATATATATCGACTGAATCCTTACATATATTTGAATTGTTTTCTTCCTGATGTGTTTCCTTAACATATTAAAATACATGCAAGATAATGACACACATGGTAAGAGGTGGAGCAATAAGGGAGGAGCACAGGTTATCATGGAACATAAATACTTGGACTTAGAATTAGACTGTGCCAAAATGTCTTTGACTGACGCCCTGGTCATTATTGGTGGATTCACATTCGTGTTCTACTCGATAAAAGCAGCCTGGAAATGCTACTGCGGATTCAAAGAGTTTATTTTATCGGAGTTTTGGCAAGTGGATCTCAGGACTTACGGGCAATGGGCAGGTAAAGTTCACATTTGTTAACATTTTTGTTTGTAAAATTAAAGGAACTTTTGGTAGATTTGGTAGAATCTTTGTTTGTCTTTTTTCTCTTGGAAGGTAAGAAAAATAAAGTTAGACAATGGAGTAATCACTTTCACTAAAAAAAAAATCATCACAGAAGAGGAAAGAAAATGTTTTTTTTTTTAGTCTAAAAACATCGGTCTTGATTTCTCTTGCAGTTGTCACGGGAGCCACATCTGGCATTGGTAAAGCATACGCCGTGGAGGTGAGGCTTTGAAAATCCTGCAAAATTCTTCACGTAAAGAAAAAGCAGCGGCGGTGGCTCTCGTGTTTTGATTTCATTATGCGTGTGCGTGTGCGTGTGCGTGTGCGTTCTTGCCTGCAGCTGGCTCAAAGAGGCTTGGATATCGTTTTAGTAAGCAGATGTGACGAGAAGCTTCGACAGGTGGCTAAAGAGATCGGTGAGCAACAAACAGCAACAATTAGCATGTTTATGACATCCTTCAAATATTATTCTGGAAGAAAAAAAAAACATCAAATGTGTCAAATATGTACAAACATAATGTTTTTTTTTTTTGTCTCTTCAGAGGGTCACTACGGTCGAAAGACGCACACCATCCGAGTGGACTTCACACACGGCCATAATATTTACCCTCTTATAGCCAAGCAACTACAAGGTCTGGAGATTGGAATTCTGGGTAAGTGGACATGTAGCATGTTAGGAATAATTTCCTGAAAATCTAATAATCAAAAATGAAATAAACCCCAATAATGTAATCATCTTACCAATAATGTAATAATAATAATTTTTAAAAAAAAAATCCTGATACTGATGCAGCCATATTGGAGACTTATTACATTTTCAGGTGAGGCTTTTATTAAAATAAAAAAAATTGACAAATAATGTCATATAAATGTTCATATTCAGTCCAAAGTTCTACATTTTGTGTTTTGAGAGTTAGACTCTTATATACATTCACTCAAAAATTGTAGTGTTAAAAATTTTGGTGTTAAACGTTTCAGAATTGATTTAAACCCCAAAAGTGTTTAAAAAATTATTATTATTATTTTTTTTTTATCAAAGTAAGCTCCGCCCACTTGATTAGAACTGCTCTGCTGCAAAGACTTCTGGGATATGATTTACAGTAATATGTCGCTGGCGTCGGGCCGAAACCCTGTAGCTCCAAAATAGCAGCCATCTTGGTTAAAAGCACCCCAAATTCTCGCACCCGCACCAATCCAGCCAAGTGGCTCACTTGGACAAAACATTAGGTACACCCTTGACGTAACAAAAATAAACGGTCAATAAATATGCTTGTTTATATCTGTTGCAGTTAACAACGTGGCAATGTGCTACTCTGACGATTTTGCCTCATTCCTGGAAATTCCAGATGCTGAACAGGTTCGTTTTTTAATTATTTTATCACAAATGAAACATCTTTCGGTTGTTGTTGTTGACACTTATTTTCTCTGTTTTGTTGTTACCAGAAAATCACGGAGATTCTGGACTGTAACACGCTGTCTGTTGCTCAAGTAAGATCACGTGATGATAAAACGAGCCATGTTAGGGTTATCTGTACATTACAGTTGGTCTCGTTTGTTTGTTTTTCTCTCAGACGACAAGATTAGTTCTGCCCGGCATGCTTGCAAGGTATGCTAATGATGACGTCACACGTTGAATAGAATTCACTGCAGGATTACGAATCGTTTCATGGTTGCTTCTCACGTCCGTTGCAGAAGGACGGGAGTGATCATCAACATTTCCTCGCAAGTGGGAATCCATCCGCAGCCTCTGCTGGCCCTTTACTCCGCCACCAAGGTACGCGCCATTGCCCTGCGAGTGTGGCATCAACTTAAATCTTTTTTTATTTTATTTTTTATTTCGCACCTTCAAGCTCATCTGCGATTTGTTTTTATTGCAGGCGTTTGTCATGTATTTCAGTCAGTGTCTGCATGCTGAGTACAAGGCGAAGGGGATTACGGTCCAGGTAAGCAAATCCCATCCATTTGCACTTTTTTATAAGCACTACTTTTGTCTAAATGAAGCTCCTCAATTAACTTCAAATTGGTTCCTTTCTCAAAAATGGAGGCAAAATATTGCCTGAAAGATGCTTCTCAACTCAATTCAACAATAGTTTCTTGGCAATAGTATGCCACAAGATGGCGTCAAATAACTACTTATTGTCTAAATGATGCACTTAAACTCTCTTTAACATAATCCTTTGGCACTAAGATGTTTTTTTTTTCTCAAAATGAAGCTCTTCAACCCATTTCAATATTTGTTCCTTGACACCAAGATACCAAAAGATGAAAGACAAAACACTACTTTTGTCTAAAAGATGCTCTTTAACTCACTTAAGCATAGCTCCTTGGCACAAATATGACACAAGATGGCGGCAAAGAACTACATCTGTCCTAAAATTAAGCTTTTCAAGTCATTTCAACATATATTCTTTGGCACCAAGATGCCACAAGACAGCAGCAAAGCACTAATTTTGTCCAAAAGATGCTTCGCAACTCATTTCAGCGTAGCTCCTTGGCACCAATATGACACAAAATGGCGGCAAATAACTAATTTTGTCTAAAGTAAGCTCTTGAAGTCTCTTCAACATAATATTCCTTGGCACCAGGATGCCACAAGACAGCAGCAAAGCACTAATTTTGTCCAAAAGATGTTTTGCAACTCATTTCACCATAGCTCCTTGACACCAATATGACACAAAATGGCGGCAAATAACTAATGTCCTAAATTAAGCTCTTGAAGCCACTTCAACATAATAATCCTTGGCACCAGGATGCCACAAGACAGCAGCAATGCACTACTTTTGTCTAAATGAAGCTCTGCAACTTAGTTCCTTGACACCAAAATGCCAAAAGATGAAAGGCAAAAACACAATTTTTGTCTGAAAGATGCTCCTCAACTGACTTCAGCGTGGCACCAATATGACACAAGATGGTGACAAAGAACTACCTTTATCTAAAGTAAGTTCTTCACTTCAAAATATTTCTTGGCACCAGGTTGCAATGCGCTACTTTTGTCTAAAAGGAGCTCTTCAGCCTAGTTCGACATAGTTTCTTTTGCACCAATATGACACAAAATGGTGTCAAATAACTACTTTTATCTAAATCCAGATCGTCATCTCACTTCAACATAATTCCACAAGACAGCAGCAATGCACTGCTTTTGTGTAAATGAAACTCTCCATTTAGTTCAACATAGATGCTTGGCAGCAAAATTTCACAAGATGGGGGCTACTTTTGTCTAAATTTAGCTGCTCAACTCCATTTGAATTCCTTAGCACCTTGGCTCGACTTGCAAACGGGTGAATCCATGAGTTGAAAATATGCAGGACAAGCAACTACTATATTTATCTCCCAATAACAACACTGTAGTTTTCACGCTATCGACGCACATAAGGATCATCTCCCCCCTCTTTTCCCACAGTGCGTCGTGCCCTTCCTGGTTTCCACCAACATGAACAGAATGAAAAGCAGCGGCTGCGTGAAGAGCGCCGCAGCTTTCGCCCGAGAGGCCTTGAACACCGTGGGTTACTCCAACTACACCAGCGGCTGTCTGTTACACGCACTGCAGGTCAGCATCACTAGCACAAAAATATAATCACCCCCTGCAAAAATATTCATGATTGCGTTTGTCATCCTGGTGCAGAGCTTTGCTATCGGCGTACTCATGCCCGACTGTCTGCGTATGTCCTCGTTCCTCGTGGCCAAGCTGCACGACACAGCACACCAGAGAAAAGTCCAAAGAGGAGAAGTGTGCAAAGAAGTTCATACAGATTCATAAAAGGAATAAACATTGCACTCTTGACTGCACTTTACAATAGATTTTTTTTTTTTACAATACAAATGTTTTTAGAGGCTCACTGACTAGTGAGTGTAAACTGAAATATAAGTTACAAATGCACACATGTGTTTAGATTCATTTTTCGGGCGGCAATAAAAAAAAAATGTTTTTACGATAATTGAATCTTGTACATTAGTTACTTGTTGACACTTTGATGAAGGTGAACAAATCATTTTTAGATTACAGTACACCCACATCAAAGTGAAGTTGCATGTTTTATTTTTTATGGACGACAAAAGACATATACTGTATGTATGGTGGCACAATATTTTATTACACTTGTGCTTTCACGACGTTACAAAGACCTGTTGGTAGACATTTGGTATTTCTGTAAGTAACAAACACCAGCGTGCTATTCATCTCAAGTCAACTTTAAAGTGGAAGTCGACACCCCCACCAACATTTCTTCACAATAATATGTTTAATGCAGCCCCACTAGTCTAAATATGGTATTCTGGATAATATTGCATTTGTGGAATACGAGTAAGGCATCAAAATCTAGCAGTTTTTATCAATATCAGAAGGCGGCCATTTTGCCACTTGCTGTCGACTGAAGATGACATCACAGTTGCTCAGGTCTGAGGCAACAACCAATCACAGCTCAGCTTCAGAAAACAGGTGAGCTGTGATTGGTCGTTGCCTGAGCAACTATGATGTCATCTTCAGTCAACAGCAAGTGGCAAAATGGCCGCCCCGAGATAGATAAAAAGGGCTGTATTTTGCTGCTTAACTCCTATTCCACAAATATAAAATAACATTTGAATGTCATGTTTAGACTAGTGAGGTCACATATATTATTGTTAAGAAATGTTTAAGGCTGACTTCCCCTTTAACGTAGATATGTGATGACTTTTTCCATCAACAGCTACAAAAAAACAGAGCATGAGAGAGAAGCCGAGTCATGTTAGCTGCTTCTTTTTTGAGGCAATTTCCTGTTTGTAGTGAGGTAACATGCAGTGGTAAACACAACGGAAAAGACATCAAGAAATTGGATGAGATACTTTGTAGAGGTGAGACAATAACAGAGTAACCTTACACTTTGATTTACAATCTTGACCTAATTTGGTCCGTCAGCAGTCCTGGTCCCATCTAAAGGCTAAATTCTGATTTAATTATTCATTTTTTTACGACCGAGCAAAACAGCGGAAGTCAACACTGCCAGAGTTGTTCCTAATTTTATAATTCTCTCCTCAATTGAGTTTACATTGATGAGTTTAATCAATTCAGCTGCAAGAAAAGCGGCTGTGTAACTTAGTGCTGCGGAAAAAATAAATACGTTAAAACAGACAATGTACCGTTTTTCCACAAAATTCTGAATGTCACTATAGATTTGGACATTTCTTGTTGGTCAAAATTGTACTTTTGTTCTTTGTTTTCTTCAACATATTAGTCAACCTTGTAAGGAGATGTACTGCATTATAAGTTAGGTCGGTAAACATTGTTTAATCACCAAAGCAGTTTAAGTGCATGGAAGTAGGAACATATCCTACGAGAATGTGGAATCATCAATAACCAGTGTTTGTATATACACTTACATGAAGTCCCTCCCGTGCTTAGAGATCCGTGTACGTCACTGGGGTGACGCCATGGATGAGAAGCGTTGGACCCAAACCGCTGGTCACCGCTTCCAGCTGGGCCAAGTACGTCTGGGAACGGCTGTTCATAGCGGGCGGTCGCGGTAAATACAGGAAGCGGACGGCAGCCTGAGAACTGTGCTCCATCAACATGGAGTTGACCGCAGACAGGAAGTGGTCAGAGAGGGCGTGGCTCTGCTCCTCGGCATCCGTCCGAGCGTGGTGCTGCACCACCGAGTCCCACGGGACGATCTTGATGGACGCTCGGATGCGAAGCTTCTTCAGCAACTCTCGAAACGTCTCTTCGTCCACCACCCACCCTTGGTCGCTGGATTCCGTCTCCACGTTGAGGAAGATCCTCATTCTGGCGTGGCGCCACTTGCTGGACATGTTGAGCACGCAGGCCATCTGCAGCAGAAACAGGCTGCACACGTCTTGATAATCTCGACAACCCGGCTGGAGGAGGTTGAGAGGCCACACGTCGATGGTCCGCTCCGAGCCGTCCACTTTGCTCTGCTTGCTTTCTCCCTCCAAGTGGAAAAAATATCGGCCCAGGCACACGTTCTTGTTCATTTTGATGGCGTCGGAAATGATCCCCACGTACTCGTCGGGGGAGAGCCAGCGAGGGCTCTCCACGTGTCGGACGGGGGGGAAATGAGCCTGTAACGAAGGCAGGTCGACCCCAAAATTGTACTCGCCTTCTGTGCTTTGTCCCGCTGAGGTGCTGCAAAAGGCGGAGTCTTGGAGGAAGAAGTCCTCGGGGGTGCAGCTGTCATAGAAACCCAAGATCAGAGTGTTGGGCTTCATGCCGCCTTGAACAGAAAGACCGCAGAGTGAATATACGCAAATCTAGGATGCTCCTCCATCGCCATTTTCTCTTACCGAGGCCTGTGATGCGTAGAAGATGCTGTGTTCCTTGTCGGACCGATGGCGAGAGCGTGAGGTCTACGAAGGCCTTCACCCCGAGCTTGTCAACTAAGCTCAGCCAGAAGTTGTATTGCTGCTGCACCGGGTCTGACGGAAGAGAATCTAAAACACGGACAGGATATGATGTCATTACCTCAAAGGCTGAGCGCAGCGATGGGCAACTTAAATGCTGGAGGGGGCTACTGGGGGGCCACACATTTCCTAACCAGATGTATGACAAAAAAATTGCAGATTTTTTTTTGTATTAGAAAAACAAAAACAAACAAAAAACCTTTTCCTCCCCCCGAATTTTTTGGGGTGAAAATTATTCAATTATTTATGCCAGTTGCCCATGCGTACAAATACCCCTGACTGCCACCAGGGGGCCTGAGCATATGAGAACTGTAAATGGCAATGTCTGGATCCTGATGAAAAGAATCTAAAATTGTGTATAATTCTATGAAATGACATAAAGAAGCCATATTTTAACTTATCAGTTTAACTCATAATCACAAAAGTTGAGTTACATGACGACTGTGCCACAGAAAACAAAAGCTTGTGTACTTCGCTTAATAATATAAGGTGCTCTAGAAAGACTATATTTGTACTCATATTTATCACTTCCTGTTTTGAGAAATAATTTACTTTCAATCATATACCACAAGGTATCAATTTGCTCTTCTGGTAGGATAGGATAAAGAGTGATTAAATAGAAGAGGAACATTGCTTCCGCATGTGGCAATACGCAACGTCGAAAGGCCAGCGGAACCACAAAGAAAACAGGAAGTGAATGAATGGCAGGCTGTTGTGCACACTGTTACGCTATATGGAAGTCGTTTGACTATTCGAGTCATTGTGATTGACAAATTGCATTTGCCGCGCATGTGCATGGTGGGGGTGGTGGTGGTGGTGTGTGTGGGGGGGGGGGGTGCTGTTCAAGGAAAAGATCAGCATCATTTAATGCTGTTAGCTGCACATGTCCCACGCAGACCATTCACAGACAATTACCCAGATCTCCCAGCTGTACGTGGCCCAGCACAAACAGGCCTCCCTTTTTCAGCTGGTTGACAAACAGGATGAGCTGGCAGGAGGAACGCGGATTGGCGACCATCAACAGCACCTGTGGCCTCCAGAACTTCACGTGGTCCTTCCTCACATCCAGCATCAGCAGATACTTGCGCACCTAAAAGCCAAAGGGGCGAGTGAGGAGCTTCAGAGTGAGGTGTGATGGACATATGCGGTACCTGATGGAAGATGAGGGCTTGGCTGATGTAGCCCCAGCTGCTAGTGGCAGAGCGGTAGTGGAGGAAAAGCAGCAGCAGCAACAGGAGGACGATGCTGCCCGACGAGTAGACGGGGTTGATGACGAACATCATGACGAGACAGCTCAGGATGCCCAGCAGGCACGTGTGCCATGAGAAATACTGGAAGGTCGGCCTGGAAAACAGAAACAGAAACCGCTTAAAGACATTCTGATTGAAGATAAAGCAGTCTGGCTCTGAGGTCTGCAGGAAGTTTAAAGTTAAATTCAAAGCAAACATGGTGAAGCCGCATTTTGCTGTTATGCTGCACGCAAATAGAATAAAATTTGATTACGGTCTTTTAAACATGTTTTAAATCAATTTCAATAATTCTCGACTCATGTGAGTAAATTTAATTGATTTTCAATGATATAGCGAGATCATATTTGATTTGCCCATTTCCGGAGGGTGCTGCCACTAATCCTACTACAGAAAACCTTGCAAACCTTCACTTCCACACCCACTTCTCCTGGGGGTTCATTTTTGCTGTTATTTTCAGCTCCGCAGCTGCTGCAAAATGATGTTTCTGTCCACGGTCCATTTTACAGACGGTATGGAAGCCTTCCAAAGTCACTTAGTGACCCCAAATTGGCCAAAAAGTCCCTTTTTGCCAAGTATATTTATAGTCATCGGCCATCATTTACCAGGGGGCATCGCCAAAGGCCCTTTGACAATTAGGAGGATCATTAAACCTCCTTAACCCACTTCACAGGTCCACGTCAGACCCAAAAATGGGAGAGAAAAAAACACCAGGGGGTTGCATTTTCAGCCCTTATCTAGAAAACCATTGCAGGTCAGTAACTGTCACAAAATGGTGTCACTGACACATTACAGAACGGGGAGTCTGGAAACCTTGCAAAGTTACACCACGGTATGGGGGGGGGGGGGGATACTACTACTTCTACAGCAATGGATGTTAGCTAGTAGATGCTTAGTACCTGAAATTTGGCGCAGACGCCCACTCGAGAGCCAAACACGCCAGGTCAACAGCTGCGTAGGCAAGCAAGTAGAAAACAGTCACCAAGCTAGCAACGGCATTGAGCTGGCCTGCAAACACCACACACTGGAACGCAAAAGTTAGAACACCGTGAGAATCTCCAGGAAAAACAACTTAACGCTACAGAGGGCCCGCTAACCTGTGCCAGCCCCCACGTATAAACCACTGCCATCCACGGGTTCCCCGAGCTTGTGGTGATGGTAGCGGGTGCTAATGGCAAACCTGTGTGAGGGTGAAAAAAAATCTTCCAAAAAAAGGAATTGACACAAAAATGTTGTCATGTGGTGAGATGAGGTCATACCAAAGAGATGATCCACAGCAAGCGCATGCAGTATACGGGATGCTCCAATCATGGAGCACATTGCAGCAAACAGAGCACCACAGTAGATCCCAATAGTCACAAATGGTGGCCAGATGTTAATCCGCTGGAGGAAACCATAATCTTGAATCAAAAGAGTTCTAGACAAGAAAGACAGAAAAAAAACAAAAAAAAGAATTAACACCTGCAGTGCTCTAATTGTAGTGAAAAGAAAAAAAAATCAAGTTTCACTTCAGTTTCCCACCTGTCACAAGTGGCACTGACAAAGACGAAGAACAGGATGTAAACAATGAAGGTGTAAATGACGGCCACGATGGTTCCTTTGGGGATGGACACGCTGGGAGTTTCCAGGTCCCCTTCAGTCACAAGAACAAGAATGAGTGTTACTTTAGTAACCAACAATCGCTTCATGAAACACATTTAAAGTCTTCAAACTGCATAAGATCAACGTTTCTGTCGAGATCAGCAAATCTAATTGAATGCTTGTCCATGTCGTTTTGAATTGTAAAGAAAATGCCCTCTATGTAGCTAACTGCTAATTTTGATAGCCTCTATAGTTAAATTCTGCTAAACAGTCCAAAAGACTCCAATGTTGCTGGTTTCAAGACGTTTATTACAATCCAGTTGAGGCTAACTGTAAAACTAAACACACAAAAGAAGAGAATTACACACTTAAATACAATAACACTTTGATTTAGCTTGTTTCCCAAACGTAGCTAGCTCGAGGCTAATGTACAGTAGAAAGCTCAATTGACTCGCTAAGGCTAATTAGCATGCTACTCGCGGACCTTTTATCACTCAAATGAACGGCAATTGATACAAAACGCTGCAGGGATGTATATAGAGAAGCATCTAACTCATTCACTGCCATTGATGTCAAAATTTAATTCAAACTATTTATTAGTTTTTTTCCCACTTTTGTTAACAAGAGTATGAAAACCTATAAAAAAAAAATTACTCTACATTTAGAACAGATATAAATTTTTGGATTAATCGTGAGTTAACTGGTGAAGTCATGTGATTAATTACAATTAAAAATTTGAATCGCCTGATGCCCCTAATAAAAAAAGAAGAAAAGATTATTAAAAATTAGGGGTGTCAGACGATTACAATTTTTAATCGTAATGAACCGCATGGCTTTAATAGTTAATTCACGATGAATCACAATTTTTTATATCTGTTCTAAATGTACAATAAAAAAAATTCTAGGTTTTTATACTCTTGCTAACAAAAGTAGAGAAAAAAATGTGAAACTAATAGAAATAGTTCAAATGAATTTTTGACGTCTATAGCCGTCAATGGCAGTGAATGAGTTAACATTACTTACAAACTTGTATTGACATAACTTGATCGTAACGTTTTTCTTCTACTCTTCAATGTGGCTACTGGCTACGAGAGTGCATGAGTGCATCTGTACACGTGGAACCACACCGCCCCTAAGTGGCCAAATCGTGTACAACATGAACAACGCTCCCAATAAAGGCACACACAAACAAGTTCAATACTGTATAAAATAAATAAAAACAGTCAACTTTGGGACATTTTATATTGATACTGAACACCTCTAATATCTACTTGTGCTTGTACTGTCTTTAAAAAAGCAGCATTGATGCATTCCTCGTAGCGGATCAATTCTAACCTGACATGTTGGCTCCAGCCATGATTCCAGTGCAGCTGGTGAACATAACGGCAAACACGGTGGCAAACGACATGACCGAGTTGGTGCTGTAGTCCAATGAGTAACCAGCTGCGGGGCCAAACAGTGACGCATACATTAACATGAGTCCAAATGTATAATTAAATAGTACATTATATCCAAAACACTCACAGCCCAGGTTGTTCTTCAGCGTGGTCACGTTAAAGCTGGTGTAGCTCGCATTGTAACGCAGAGTCTGATTGCCGGGACCCGCGTGAGTGATGACGAAATTCAGAGGCTTGACAGCCAAAGCGCTGATGAAGACGGACAGCAGCGATACGGTGACCAGCAGCAGGATGCCGAAGGCCATGCGGGAGTAGATGTGGGCCCCCACCAGACAGACCACCAGACACAGCAGGAGGACCACCGAAGAGTAGAGCACGGTGTACCAGTAACCTTGAGGCAGCACGCGCACGCCCTCCGACATGGACGTTTCTTAAAACAAAACAAACACAATCTTGATGGAGAGCTGTATTTTCTTCTCTCTTTCATTTTCTTAAGCTAAATAATTTGATCAGGTTATTTTGTGGACTTGCTAGCTTCTGATTGATGTGTTGTAAAAGTTAAAAAATTAATTTAGGCTAAACACGTTTTCTGCGTTACAAAGTGGAAGAGACTTCATATGAAGAGTTCCAAGCTTGGTGTAGGAACAAAATGAACAACAAAAACCACCACTTTATTTTGTGTGTAGATGTGAAGAGGTTCGGTGCAGGTCAATTGGCCTTTCGCTTTCAGTTTCCCGCTTTTGTTTAAATAAGGTCGTCAATTCAATCAGCATTGGGAATGTTATTTTATAAAAGTAGTTATTTATAACTTGCTCAATAAAGTAACCAAGTTAGTGATTGACTTACTTCATAATAAAAGTAACTCGTTACCAGGTAAACTACCTTTAAAAAAAAAAATGTTTTTTTAATTTTTTATTATTTTATCTTATATTTATATTATTATAATTATATTTTATTATCATACAAGGAATTTAAATGATATCCAGGCTAGGTTTTCATTGATTTTTGCGAATATCTATGTCACACAAATGTCTTACTCCATAATATCATACATGTTCTACCACTGCCAATTACTACAGCAATCAACATAATCATAAAAAATATAAATAAATGGCAGATCTCTAACAATGTTATTTGGACCAACGTCAGTCTTGTCAAACCCAGAACCAGTTCCAGGCTAGCGATGTGGCTAAATGCTAATGCTTATTGTGAAACCAACCCAGAAACGTTGTCGGTGCTTAGTCTACATTTTCAAAGGATTATGGGTCTTGAAAAATAAATGAAAATGCTTTAAAATGGCTGATGACGAATAAGATCATGTTTCAGATCATTAAAAAAAATAATACACAGCATCTTTGAATTTGAAACCATAATAAAATAAACTTACCAGCATCCACGCCAAACACATCAAGAATAGCCTCCACCAGACCAAGAACGTATTCTCCACACGCAAACACTTTTGCTAAGAAGAACATCAAACCAATACTTCCTCCGAACTCTGGGCCCAGAGATCGACTGATCATGTCTGATGAATAGAGTCAGAGATTTTGTAACACAAAGAAGATAAGCAGAGAAATACAATTTTATGAAGGAAGAAGGATACAGTAAGCGCCGCCTCCCTGTATGGCTCCATTGGTGGAAATTGCGCAGATCGACAGGATGGTAAGCGTTATGATGATGTAGGCAACAAGCACCATCAGAAGGCCTTGCAGGAGCCCCGCGTGGCCGACAACAAAACCTGCAACATCAACTCAAGTAAACCCGAGTTCACAAAAATACCCACTGTACAGTCTTCACAAATCGCTCACCTGTTCTCAGAAACAAAACGATGCTGAACATGGAGAGGATGGTGGGCACCATCACGCCAAAAAACGTGTTGAGCTTTCGGGACTCTTTACTCGGCGGCCCAGAGGCGGAGTCAGGGGACGCGTCCGCTACGGTGCCGCATGTCGCCACCGCCATGGTCAGACCGCACATGCCCGGGGCGACGAGAGGGGTGCGTTCGTTCGACATGGTCGCTTCCTCAGCCCTGTGGATCATTTATACAGTATGAATTCGCATGAACAGATGGTGTTCCACAGGGCTCAATTCTAGGGCTTCTGCTGTTTTCATTGTATTCGCTGCCCCTGGGGTCCCTTTTCACAACACTGTATGATACATTTAAAAAGGATTTAGTAAAAAGTGATCTAGTTTCCTTCAAGTTAACCACCCGCAACTTGTCACATGTTCAGAGCTTCCTGAAAATAACAAATCAACAGCATCAAAGTAGTGTTACATTATAACCCTTCCATGACGTATTACTTATTATTGGGGTCATCTGAGCATGCTTGAATGCAGAAAATGTCCTTTGTACCAGGACTTTTATAAAATCACATCTTTAAACGGTCACAAGTTATTTGCGGTAATTTGTTGAAGGGAGTACAGATGCGCTTGACGGGTCATGTTACTTTTACACAATCGATTTGAAATTAAAAAAAATCTTATTTTCAGCCTCCATGGACAGCAGAAACTAGTTCTTTGAATAAAGCTCAGTCAAGTTCAAACAATTACACACTAGCAGGATTCCCTAATGTGTGATGTTAGTGACGCGCCGTTCTTAATGACAGCTGCTCACACCTCAGCTTGGTATTTGGAGCCAGCTGACTCACAGCTCCGTGTCTCATTTAACATTAAACTCTAACAAAAAAGAGCTGAGCGGCATGTATTTCTTTCTCTCTCTTTTTTTTTTTTAACCCACTGGAAGTTTCTTCTTTTCAAATGCCTTAAGTCACAAGTGGAACGAGATAAGACATGTCGGAAATTAAACTTCTTTTCATCTACCTAATTTTTTTTACATCATTCAAATAATAAATCAGACCTGGGTTAAGTTTGTCCTCATTTTGTATGCTAGATGTTTTTTTCATGGCTTGATCCATTAACACAATAAAATCATATGGAGAAAAAACAAACAAAGTCCAAGCTGCCTACAAACAATAACTGTAACTTGTGACTGTTAGACATGAACTGGAAAAAAATATATACATGATAGCCTATCTGTTCTGGTCATCATACAGCATCTACTGCCACAGAAGTATGTGATTATATTAGAATAAGATCCATTACAAGAGAGAAATAATTTGTTACTATTATTATTATTATTTAAACAAACATTATTTTCATATTATATGTGACAACCCATTTTACAGTGTGCATTTTTTGGGTAGATGGATGCTTTATAAATCTAACACTGATTAAACATAACATGCGACTCCCAAATGCCATTGGAAAATATTTAACGACCTTCCGCATAATTGGCGAAATAAAATTGAATTGAATTCAATATCACTATCAGTGGGCCACTGTTTCCACAAATGATAGTTACTATATTAAG
Organism: Vanacampus margaritifer; assembly: GCF_051991255.1. Lineage (NCBI taxonomy): Eukaryota > Metazoa > Chordata > Actinopteri > Syngnathiformes > Syngnathidae > Vanacampus > Vanacampus margaritifer. The sequence continues at coordinate 8,707,121 of NC_135447.1, read as the reverse complement.
CACATTTTCCAAGCATTAAGAAATAAACAACAAGAGGGGAATCATTTTCCACATTGTGTTCTGAATGACAAGTGTGGTGGAAAGCAATGATGAAGTGGATCATGCTGAAAGATATGGTGCCCATTATGATATTGAAAAAGCAGGCACTTAAAGAGTTGTTGGAAACTTTTGTCCCAAGGTATGAGCTTCCAAGCTGCTAATGTTTTTGATGAGGTTGTCCAACTCTACATGAGAAAAGAGAATAAGAGACTACAAGTAGAAAAAGAAATGATGCATGCATATAGTGGTGTCGGACTTGGTTTAGTATTGTTATTTTATTAGCACATCAGTTATCCCTTATAGGCATGCACTTTTTTTTTTAAATGATAGGACAATTTATTATTGCTTATTCTTTTATGGACCCAAATTGATTATCACTGGTCTGAATGTGTACTTAAGGTTAGTTTCTACTGCAGCCACATAAGTTGGCCATAGAAAACAACATGCTACGGTGGGCTGTAACTGGTTACATGTGAATGATATTGTTCTGTTATTTGTAACAGTTTAATTATTGCTGGGGCTGCAAATAATGGATGTAGCCCCTTCCAGATGTTGATGCAAACCGCCTGGAAACATCTAAAGCGGCCACCTGGTGGTCCCTAGCCTTAGTTTGGACTAGGTTCAAGTAAACAGTCGGTTCTGTCACATGTATGCAGAATGGCGGCGGATCTGGACGCTGAAAAGTTTACAGTTTTTAAAGCCGTCGAGAAAATATCTCCCTTGCCAGTGCTGTTTTGGAGTCAGGAAGTAAAAGCACCGGCTCGGCTGCACACGGCGTTTGAAAAAACAAAAACAAACGCATCATCTTAAATCACATTCAAACGTCGACAATGAATAAACGTACATTTGAGCTCATGCGATAGAGTAGTGACGCGCTTCATTCCCCGACCAAAATCAGACTTACCGCGGCCGTCCCTCAACAAACAGTTGTCCACTTCCTGCTTGCAAACCGACCGAGTCTTACGTTTGAAGTCCGTTTTACGTCCACTTGGTGCTGGCTGTTGTCGTCCCGGGCCGGCGGCAGTCAGCACCGAGCTGAGAGGAGGAAGATGCCCAATAACAACACGGCGGCATGACACGCCTCGTCCTCCGATTATTTGCTCGAAACTGTCACGGGAGAGCGAAAAAGAGACCATGTGACTGACGAAAGAGGAGGGAGAACGCCTCCAATTTTTTGAAGCCACCTTCCAAACAAGAGCGATGTTACTTTCCGTCATTAGCCACACCCCTTCTACGTCACTACCCGTAACACACACGCAATCTAAAATGTATTTATTTATTTATTTTTATTTGTTATTAGTAATAGTTTTTCCACATACTAGAAGCCCATCGCTGTTATATATGTATAAAGTTGAATATGTTCCACTGGTAATTTTTTGCGCACACCAGGGGGCGTTGTTGTAAAGCTAAAATACAAGATGGCTGAGGCTCTACTGGCCACAACATTAGGTACAGTTGCACGCCATAATTAGGAAACTTACTCAATATATGGCCCGCGGGTCACAAAAGGCTCACTCTTTTCTTAAATCCGGCCTACTTCACACTTACAATGTCAAGACAGCTCTAGTGTTTTTTGGATTAAGATAATTAGATTATATAATAATGTGGCCGCATTTTTTTCTGCTGGGCAAAGTGTTTTAGTTTTAGTTTTTTTGCTGATTTTGACTCTTTTTCCACATAAGAACAACATGGAAATTATGGGGTTATCTCATGTTTTTAGTTATTATAGTGGACGCCAGGATAATATGGCTGTAACGTGTTGTAAATGTATAAGCTTGTATGCAACATTTTTTAACATGAACATAATGCAAATCAACTTGCGATTGTAATTGGTTATGTATGATCCAATCATAAACTAGAGGTGCTGGCATCATCCAAATTATGCGTTTTATTGTTTTAAACATGCAAATATGTCATGTCCACTGGGTCCATCTATGGGTCTTAAGGGGTTAATAAATAATTAAAAAATATATATATATTATACATTTCTTTTGTGATGTTTTTTCCTCATTGAATAATTGGTTAATTCTCAACTTCATTTATTTACTAATTTCAATCAAACACTTTTTTAATTGATTTTTTATTAAATAGTTGGTAAATTAATTATCATCCATAAATTTGCCCATCCCTGTTCTAATGACCCCCCCCCCCCCCCAAAAAAAAAATCTATTAAAAAGCACACACAACCTATCTAATCTTTCTATCTCTGGTTTTATTTAATGTATTATACTGATTATAATTCCTCGAGTGGAAATTCAACACAACAATTGTACAATATGTTAACTACAGAATACATCTCAGACATTATCTACACAAGCATTATTATTTTTGTAGTAAAGATGTTCCCAATACAACCCATGTGTACTGAAGGTTGTGGTCAGTTAGTTTATACTGCAGCCATTGTCAGCCACAAAGATTAGCTGCAGAAAAAGTTATTGTGGACTGTCGAATTGTGCAGAAATTCACTTTTTCAACAGTATTTTGTATGATAATAATATTATAGTAATTCAAATGAGATACAAAACTTTGTGAGAGGGTTGACCTTTTCCTTTCACTTAGAAAACTGTTATGCTTGTGCTGGAATAAGAACTAGAAGAGTTAAAGTTACAGCCCTGTCATCTGATGTGACCACAAATTGAAGTCTCACTGGAAGGCAAGCCGTATGTAGCCTACAGTTCTATCACGTCATCAGACTTATCACACAGAATTGCAATGGGGAATATAACATTGAAAGGGTGTGTCAACTCGTGCAGTTGTTGGTTGAATATGTGCAGATCCCTTTGCTGTACAAAGGCTTGGCCTCGTGATGTTTGCCTACTTTACTTCCTCATGAGAAAAAAAAACACAAGCACGACATATTGGCTGATTATTCCCACGTAGGGACTAAAATACGTTTTTGTTATTTCATTATGAGACGCTTTTTCGCAGGTTTGCCTTTCTATTGTACTTTAGGCGAGTGATGAAGAGGGGGAGGGGAGCAGGAGGAGGAGGGCGAGGAGGAGGAAACCACTGAGAGAGGAAGGAAATGAAGATCACGTCACGAGAGCAAAATCGGAGTAAAAAAAAAAACGGAGCGACTGCTATTTGACGCTCCTTGGCTTGACGCGAGCGTGGACTGAACCGCAGCTGTATCTTTAACCAACATGCTGTCGTGGACTTGTTCGACGTGAAAAAAGGGGAAAAGCCGCTACGCAGCAGCTGTGGATTTTTTTTTTTAGCTCTTTTTTTTTTCTTGTGTGGAAATGTGTGAAGACCTCCTCCTCTTCCTCCTCCGTATGCCTGCCCACTGACGCCTCTTCGTGCGCATCTTTTCTGCATATTTCCTTTTTTTTTTAGATCAATATTTTACATCGCATGAGAGAAAATACTTATTGTAAAACCCACGGGATTATTTATTTATTTATTTGAGGGAGTTGGCTTCCCCCACCCCCCACCCCCCCTCCCTACGACAATCAAAGAGGAGCATCGGTGGAATTAACAGGTAGCCACCCATCATTAAAGTGAATAGGCCAGTTTTCAATGTGTAAAATGGCTGGGTGATGATGATGATGATGATGATGACGACGATGATGATGATGATGATGGTGCTCTATCCATCTGCATTGAAAAACATCTTGTTGCTATGACTGCCTCCGTGGGCTCGTTGTCCATTTTGAATGAAGTGTGGAGCAAAATTCTCCCTCTTCCGTGCTGTGGTGTATGTAGTCACATTTGGTTGAGTTGAGGCCTGCGTGTTCGACTGTGGCAGTGAGCTGGGCCTCAGTATCCCTGACATTACACTCTTCATGTTAGCTGTGGGCTCACCTCCAGCTGCAGATGTAACCATGGTGTGCAAGTCAAAGGGGTGGGGCACTCTGCTCTTTAGCTAAAGAGTTTTAAAAAAAATAAAATAATGAAGTGATCATGCTTCCCATAAAGAGGGATGTCAAGAGTAAAAACAAAAAACAACATGAAACAGATTTGTTAAAAACATGTCATTTTGTCCTCCATTGGATGTTTCATATCTCCTCATTGGTTATACAAGCAGAGGTGTCAGGTGGTGACACCCTTTTTTTTTAAGCTTCTATTATTGGTACCATGCTTCCAATTGCTAAACCCCTTCATTGATTCACTTCTTAGTGTATTGCTGTGACCCCAGATGGCCTCAAGCAAAATTAAGACGTTGGTCCACTTCCACTCCGATATATATTAACCTTCTTAGGTAAAAATAGTGCGTCCCAGCTTGTTACACAAATGTAACAGGTCCCCTCGGCTTTCCTGGGAGTGGTCCCTCAGCATCTTCTGCCTGCTAGTGATGCACGCCGACTCTGTGGCAGCTTAGTCTGTGCAGATTATTACTCCGTAGTTCAACCGGACACGGTGGCACCATTGTAAACAGATTACGGGGTTTATCCTCACTAGTTAGAGATTAAAAAAAAACATGGTTTTATTTCATTTTTAATCTCATGTCCAGATCAGCGGTGAAGAAAGTTAATCATTAGATGAACTACTCACCAGACATGAGTTACACATAATGAGATCCAATATAAGATTTACGAAACAAATTCTGCCTTTATAAAAATAACACAAATTTGAAAGCAACTATCATAGAGGTTTTAATCTAATTATGGCGTGTGTTGTGTTATTATAATGTTAGCGATGTTCGATACCATCATACCACTAGTACTTGACAAATAATTTTGAAGAAAGACCGATAGCATTTTTCTTTAAAATTGCAGGTAATTAAATGTCAATTTTCTATTCTGCTCATTTCTAGTTCCTGATTATAAAACGGCCACAAGAGGGCAGTTGATACCAGTATCGTAGGATCTAGTGCAGTTCTACACCGCTATATTAAAAACATTATTTCCTGTTGTCATTATATTAGACTAGCTTGGATACAGCTTTACTACAGGTGTACCTACATGACGTGTCTGGCTAGCATAATAACGTTTTTAAAGGCCAAGTCAACCTTAAACATTTCCTGACAATAATATGTTATATGTGAGCTCACTAGTCTAAACATGACATTCTGATTAATATTACATTTGTGGAAAATGAGTTATGCAGCAAAATCCAGCCATTTTTATCCATCTCAGGGGGCGGCCATTTTGCCACTTGCTGTCGACTGAAGATGACATCACAGTTGCTCAAGGCTCAGGCAACGACCAATCACAGCTCACCTGTTTTCTGAAGCTGAGCTGTGATTGGTTGTTACCTGAGACCTGAGCAACTGTGATATCATCATCAGCAAGTGGCAAAATGGCCGCCTTCTGATATTATTAAAAACTGCAGTATTTTGCTGCTTAACTCATTCACTGCCATTGACGGCTATAGACGTCAAAAATTCATTTGAACTATTTCTACATTTTTTTCCCACTTTTGTTAACAAGAGTATAAAAACCTAGAAAAAAATTATAGTACATTTAGAACAGATATAAAATTTGTGATTAATCTTGAGTTAACTAGTGAAGTCATGTGACTAATTACAATTAAAAAAAATAATCACCTGATGCCCCTAATGAAAAAAAGGAAAAGGAAAGATTATTAAAAATTAGCAGCGTCAGACGATTACATTTTTTTAATTGCAATTAATCGCATGACTTCAATAGTTACCTCATGATTAATCACAAATTTTATATCCGTTCTAAATGTACAATAAAAAAATTCTAGGTTGTCACACTCAAAAAAATGTGAAACCAACAGAAATAGTTCAAATTAATTTTTCACGTCTATAGCCGTCAATGGCAGTGAATGAGTTAACTCATACTCCACTCACGCAATATTAACCAGAATACCCAATTTAGACTAGTGGGGCTGCATAGAACATATTATTGTCAAGAATGATCATTTTTTTGGTTGACTTCCCCTTTAAGTAAATAACATTTTAGGCCAGGGGTTTCCTTCAAAGTTATGACTGTGAACCCAAATAAATGATGATCTCCTCATCTTACATATATGTTCAAATATTACATTTATTTTAAAAGGGGAAGACAATTTGCAATTTTGGTGTTTTATACATGAAATCAATGCACATACTTTGCTTTCGTGGGCCACAGAGAATGACGTAGCGGGCCAGATCTGGCCCCCAGGCCTCGAGTTTGACACCTGCGTTTTAGGCACAAAACATGAGTTATTCTACAAAGTTTGCTCTGCACTACTCCACTGTAGATCAACGGTTCTCAAGTATTTTTCGCCAAGTACTACCTAAAAATAAATGTGGGTCTGAAAGTACCTGCATCGTGACTAACATGAAATTACAGAGAGGGCTAGTTAGTTGTTCATAAACAAAAAAGAGATTTCATGCCTAAAAAGTATAGCCACTAAAAATGATATTATATTAGTTACAATGCATTTAAATAAAGGCAGAAACAAACAGCTCTTGAATGATTCAATTAAAATACATCTGAACTATACCTAGGCAGTGACTTCAGTGACTATTACCTCATACAAAGCACTGTATATCGTTAGCTTGTGCAGGTGTACCTCATATTGTATCCAATGACGTCTCTTCTCCAACTAACAGGCGGCATCTACAACAAATTCCAAAATGAGTGAGCTGGAGCAGCTTCGCCAGGAGGCCGAGCAGCTGAGGAACCAAATACGAGTATGTTGAGTATCTCTCGGGATCACAAATCGTTTCTTTTTACTGTATGTCTATTTTTCCTTCAACCTCCTGTTGTTGTTGTTTTGCAGGATGCCAGGAAAGCATGTGGGGATTCGACCTTGACACAGGTGAGCGTCACAGAATGGCTGATGACGAGAATATGGAATTTAGAGCTTATCAGTGCACAGTTTTATCAATAAAGGTAAAAAAAAAGAAGAAGATCCAGTTGTCCTGTTTCTAAAATCTACCTGTTCCTCATGCACTACCCAGATAACCGCTGGCCTGGATCCAGTGGGGCGGATACAGATGCGAACAAGACGCACTCTTCGTGGCCACCTGGCGAAGATCTATGCCATGCATTGGGGGACAGACTCAAGGTGAGTCTGTAGTGCTATTCTTTTTGTAGCATGTGATGGCATTCCTCAGGGTCAGGTGGAGGCCACACACTTTCTTATTTACATACTTAAGGGAGTTATTCAACTCAACTATACCAAAGAGTCGCAATATTTTTTTAATTGTCAAAATTAAAAATCTAAGCTTAAAACGATTTAATGAAATGTATAATTCATTGTTAATTAAAAACACATTTCTTGGGACAAATTGTTTTGCTTGTTAAGAATTTTAGTGAGGATCCAGATGATCAAGGATTTTGGATGTCTCATGGCGTAGTCGGTAACATAACCGCTGGACGGCCATCTTAGGACAGAGGACACCTCTGGGTCGCCCTGCTGTATAGTCTGTACTCATAAGTCGCTGAATTCTAAACGGATTGATTTATAACTTGGCTATGATTTAGGCTGAATTTTTAAATTGCAGATTTTTGGGGGGAAAACGTAGCATAGTTTGTGTCATATCTAAAACAGCTCTGACTCCAAGATGGCCGCCGTGTGGTTACGTTTCTTCCACTGATCTGTATATATCACTGGATAGCCGATAGCCCATACACGCCAGTACAAGCCGTTGAAGCCACAGGGCGGCCATCTTACTCCTCCCATCTCGCGAGCAGACTACTGTACAAACTGTACGTATATGTATAGATTCGACATATACAGCTCGTAGGCTCTTAGTATAGGGCCGGCGGTTGGGGGGGTGGTTGGTTTTTAACAAGTGGATGGTATGTGCTGCTTTGAACACTCCCTTTTTTCTTTTATCGCTCTGTTCATCACACCCCAATATTAGATTTGGCAGAGGCATTTCTAGTGGAATTACAGTTATAATTCTTTACTAATAAAAAATATATATACAAGTTTCCTCCTATATATTTATTTATGTAAAATGTCTGAAGTCCTCTTGTTTAGGTTTCCCAAATTTAAAACATCATAAATCATGTTGTTTCTACTAATTACTGTCCCAAAATGTTCTCCAATTTCGATACTGTAAATGTATAGGATCGTATGCCGAGAAACATTTCTTGGGAGGAGCAATATGTCGGCCTTGTGGCTTCAAAAGTCTTGGCCTATCAGCTCTCCCGTACTATACACAGATCAGTGGTTTCTTCCCATTGGCGCAGTGTTGGCACCCACTATGTAATTCACACTATTGCCTCCTACAGGGCTGGAGTGGAACAACATCACCCGTCAAGTCCTGCTAGTTCCACAAAATGAGTCGTTTGATTGGACCCTTGGTTAACGTCTGCGGTCTACAAAGCAATTCTCGTTATGATTGTTGTTTACAAGCGTGAGCTAGATGCATTTTTGATGAGCTATCAGATTAACCGAGTATGTTCAATACAGAGAAAAAGAACGAATGAATTCCGCTAAGACGCGTTTCTGAAAGTTCAAAATGCATTTGCAGTAATCACATCATTGTGCTTTCTGAGAAGCCCGCGGAAGCCCAAGTGAGCGCTGATCACATGATGTAATGTGTGTGTCCGCAGGCTTCTTGTTAGCGCCTCTCAAGATGGCAAACTGATCGTGTGGGACAGCTACACCACTAACAAGGTACACTCAGCACACTCACACACTCGTAACACTTATCCTGACATCTTCTGTGAATTCGCTACATTAGTAACAGTCTACGTTCTCGCTTTCGCTACTCCAAATGTTGCGTTATTTGTCACCTGATCCCGTTTTGTTTTAGATCCACGCCATCCCCCTGCGCTCCTCCTGGGTGATGACCTGTGCGTACGCCCCGTCTGGGAACTACGTGGCGTGCGGAGGCCTTGATAACATCTGCTCCATCTACTGCCTGAAAACACGCGAGGGGAACGTCAGGATCAGCCGGGAACTACCTGGCCATACAGGTGAGGGAATTTTCTATCAAACTGATGACACAAGTGTACCTTGATTGGCGGCCTCATGGGGAAGGAGATTTGATGAACGTGCTTAATTAATTACTGGCTGGTAATGAGGTGAGATGTTACCTCATGTCATCTAGACGCGAGTAATTGAAGTCAATGTGTGTGTGTTCTTTGGCAGGAATACCATATTTCTTTAAATAGAGTCCTTTAATAAATGATGTGCCCCAAATAATTGCTGGGTCATGTACTAGCATAAATAAACGTCACACCTTCAATAAATGCCCCCATTTTATTCGCCCATTACTGAAGCCTGTAAATCAAATAGCTTTCCTACTCGCTCTTTTTTTCTCTCTTTTTATCGCTATGTGGCGTGCGCAAATCACGGCCAACAACAAGGCACTCTTAAGGCCCTTTTCACACTGCGTTTAGCAGGACACAGTGCACCGTTGTTGATCCCATTCATTGTGTATGTGGTGAAGGGCAGGGACCACGGAATGGAGCACACTGGCAACCGATTATTTCGCTTTAGTGCACGATTCTTTCACACTGAGTGCAGTGTGAAAAGGGATTAAAGCAGACAGGCCTGGGGACTATCTGGAGTGAAGATGTATTTTTGGGGTGTAGGCTTAGCTAGCTAGCTAAATGCATGTCACAATTGTTCCGGATCACCGTTGATGTGCTCAAGTTCTTATGTAGTGGGGGAGGGGCAATTTATGAGTCATTTAGCTCCCCCCACCCCCTCTCTCAAAAAAAAAATCAGATCAACTGAAATGGTGAAAAACAGTTTGAAGTTGGATTCCCCACAATTGAGTAAATATTTCTCAATCTTTGAACATGTTTGCATGATGTATAATGTATTTAGAAAGAAATCCCTAAATTCACTTTAAAGGGTGTTTAAAGAGCGAGCCAACATTTCTTGACCATTATATGTTATATGTGAACTCTCTAGTCTAAACATGACATTCTGATTAATATTACATTTGTGCAATATGAGTTATGCAGCAAAATCCAGCCGTTTTTATCCATCTCAGGGGGCGGCCATTTTGCCACTTGTTGTCGACAGGCAACGACCAATCACAGCTCACCTCTTTTCTGAAGCTGAGCTGTGATTGGTTGTTACCCAAGACCTGAGCAACTGTGATGTCATTTTCACTCGACAACAAGTGACAAAATGGCCGCCTTCTGATATTGATAAAAATGGCTGAATTTTGCTGCTTACGCAATATTAATCAGAATACCGAATTTAGACTAGTGGGGCTGCATAGAACAAATTATTGTCAAATTTTTGTTGCGTTAGATCTGACAGCTGTTTTTAACTCATTTTTTTGGTGCATCATTTTTATTTATATTTGGCCTATATGGCAACTCGTGTATTTTCTGCATGTGTTGTCTCAGGTTACCTGTCATGTTGCCGTTTCATCGACGACAATCAAATCATCACGAGTTCAGGAGACACCACCTGGTGAGTCCCAACACAAAGACGAATCGCTTTCCCCAAAATTATCGTCGTCTAATTCACACGCTCTTTGCCCCAAGCGCGTTGTGGGACATCGAGACGAGCCAGCAGACCACGGTGTTCTCGGGCCACACGGGCGACGTCATGAGTCTGTCCCTGGCGCCCGACCTGCGCACCTTTGTGTCGGGAGCGTGCGACGCCTCGGTCAAACTGTGGGACATCAGAGACAGCATGTGTCGGCAGACCTTCACGGGGCACGAGTCGGACATCAACGCCATCTGTGTGAGTGTCTTAACGACAGAGAGGTTATTAACTCATTCACTGCCATTGACGTCAAAAATCCATTTGAACTATTTCTATTAGTTTAACATTTTTTCCCACTTTTAACAAGAGTACAAAAACCTAGAAAAAAATGTTTATTATACATTTAGAACAGATATAAAATTTGCGATTAACTGTGAGTTACTGAGTGAAGTCATTTTAATGGCCTGACACCCCTAATTTTTTAATAATATATTTTTTTAAATATGTGTATATATATATATATATATATGTATATATGTATATATATATATATATATATATACATATATATATATATATATATATATATATATATATATATATATATATATATATAATAATCAAGTAATCATTTGGAGCCATTTTTTAATGTAAAACTGTCCAAATACTCTGATTTCAGCATATCAACTGTGATGGATTTCTGTAGTCCTTCATTTAAAAAAAAAAAAAAAGAATTATTGAAAATTAGGGGCGTCAGTCAATTAAAAGTTTTAATTGCAATTAATCGCATGACTTCACTAGTTAACGCACGATTAATCACAAATTTTGTATCTGTTCTAAATGTACAATGAAAAAAATCTAGGTTTTCATACTCTTGTTAACAAAAGTGGGGAATTTTTTTAGAAATAGAAATAGTTAAAATGTATTTTTGACGTCTATAGCCGTCAATGGCAGTGAATGAGTTAAAAACAAACAAACAAACAAATAAATAAATGGTAAGTAAAAGTAGGAAAATGCACAAAATTCAGTCAAATTCAGTCTGAGGGCTAACATAACTACAATTTTGACACTCCATTTTTAAAAGCTAAAAAGTTTAAAATATAATTCAAAAATTAAATACAAATGTATTTATTTCTGTATATATATATATATATATATATATATATATACACATTTTAAAATATTTCCATTTATATTGATTTTTGGGGATTACATTTTCGAATTATATATATTTTTTATATATGTTTTTATTCTCACTTTTAGACATTTATTTAGTCATGTATTCATTTTTAATTTTGATCCTCCATACATAATGCCGCCCTGACCACTATGAGTTGTGATATTTCCTTCAAATTCATCTGCTTACGTGCTCACGTCAGCCATTGTCTCCCTTAGTTCTTCCCCAATGGCAGCGCCTTTGCCACGGGCTCCGACGACGCCACCTGCAGGCTGTTTGACCTGCGCGCCGACCAGGAACTCAGCCTCTATTGCCATGACAACATCATCTGCGGCATCACCTCGGTGGCTTTCTCCCGCTCGGGCCGCCTGCTGCTGGCAGGCTACGACGACTTTAACTGCAACATCTGGGACGCTATGAAGGGAGACAGAGCAGGTGGGTGCAAAAGACATTTTGGAGATCCCGCACAAGTCAACTGTGGTGTGTTGTGTTTCCATTTAACTATTAGAATAAGGTTTTATTGGATGACAGTACCAGGCGTTCATGACGTGGCAATGTAACCATAATTTTTTACATTGTAAGCTAACCAAGGCTAACACATTTGAAATGCATAATTACGGAAATTATTTGTATGAAAAAACACTTCTAGGTCCTAAATTTGAAATAATAAATTTGGCGGTAACTTAGTATGTCATGTCCCACAGGATAATGTATTCTTCCTCCGCTGGGAAAAGTAGTTCCTTGCATGCTATTTGTAACCTCAAAAATGGTGAAAGTAAATGTTTCTAGTAAAATAAATAATAGTCAAGTGAAAACAGTACGTAGGCCTACAGCTGCAACACAACATGCCTTTCTTGCGCTTCGGGACAGTGCATTCTTACGCCACTGCGCTAGCTAGCTAGCTAGCTCAAAGCACACAGTTCGCTAACCTTCAATTTTCATAATATTAAAATATTTGAATGAAAAACACTACTAAGCTATAAATATAAAACAATCACATAAAAACAAGTAATTAAAGCAGTAACTCAGCGTGTCTTCTTGTGTTAACATATGTCACTGCGCAACGTGGGCTACTAGCGAGCAGTTTGTAACAGAAAAATGACATTATACAGTAAATATTTGTATGAAAACACTTCCAAGCCATAATCATACAATAACAGAATGAAAAATAGTAATAGTTGTAACTGAGTGTGTGTTATGTGAAAACTTAATTCTTACCTCACTGTGCAAGTAAGCTAGCTAGCTAGCTAGCTAGCTCATTGTGCGGTTCTCAACCTTGAAATGTCTTGTACTAAATATTTGGATGAAAAACACTTACAGGCCATAAATATAAAACAATCATATGGAAAACAAGGATACGATAAGTGCATCCTGACTGCCCAAACCACTTCAACTCGTATAAGAAAACAATTTATCACATTCCAGTAAAAACTGAAGGTTTAGTAGTACAGTAGAGCGTAAAATTGAAGGAATTATGATTGATGTGATAGATTAAAACTAAATGAAAAATTTTATTTGAACTGAAGGCATTTTAATTTGTATTACTAAGTAAATAATTTAGGCCAAAATGGGAATTCATAATTTGACTTCAAACAGTAAAGTCTTTCATATTTACACATTCACAGCGTTATTTTGGTGCAAGATTATGAAGCGCCGTGAGACACAAGGCCCGCTTGTGTTCTGTGTAGGCTTAAGACGTCTCAGCTCGAGTCTGGAGAGCAAAACATTTTCAACGTTAACAAGTCTTCTTTTGTCCATGCCGGCCCTCCTCCAGGAGTCTTGGCCGGCCATGACAATCGTGTGAGCTGTCTTGGGGTGACTGATGATGGCATGGCTGTGTCTACCGGGTCCTGGGACAGCTTCCTCAAGATCTGGAACTAAAAGAAAGACACGCATACACACGCACACACTTCATAGAACACATGTGTTTGCACTGTATGTAAGGTCCAACAAAGTGCAACAATTGTACATAAGACATAGTATGAAGACTTAGTTACACCAATCACACGTGCTACCGTCAGCTGACTAAAGTGCAAAACTGCAGCTGCAAAGTTACACCCACACACGCACACACGATGTAAAAAAACCAAAAAAAAAACCACAACGTGACCAAATACAGTTAAATCTCTATCTTGTATTAAAACCAACTATGACCTGAAGCCTTTTAAGATGTTACAACACACACACGCACACACTTCTCCCCGCCCCGAGAGACATAGCGCAGAAGACGTCATTGGACAATTCTGTCTTCGTTTACAATGAAGTCCATAATGCACTTAAAGACAAATACTACTGTACTATGTACTTTCTGTCTCAGTGCCACCTGTGTTGCAAGTGATGCTTTTTGGGGAGAACGTGGAAGAGAATCATAAGGGTCCGTTGATACAAGAGAGAGAGAAAAAAAAAAGAAAAAGTTAAAAGCGGTATATTAAAAAAAAGGAAGAAAAAAATCTTCAAATTAAACCATGTTTTAGAAGGTTTTTTATAGCTATATGCCCCATACTCAGTGCATCGTTTAGTTTTTTTTTTCAACACTTAATTTCTTCATGTTTTCCCCTTGTGCCTCAGATACACTTAAGGATTATTACTAGAGAATATTGATAAGGGGCTAAGTAACCTGAGTAAGTGGCTACAAAGTAAAAACATTAAGATGAGTCTGAATGGAGCAGGAGCCAGTATTCAAACTTCAATCTGAATATCATGATGGTAAAATTGTACATAATATTAATAAATAAGTCTCTCCTGCCAGTTGAATGGAGTCTTTTTTCCCCCCTTTAAGCACTGTTGATGTGAATATTTGTGTCACATTTAAATGGAGCAGGTAACTTGCCCAATCGTTTGAAGTCTGAAAGGTCATTGGATGTGAATGTGGGTGAAACCTAACTTGATTGGTGTTGATTTTGGCAGTCAGGTTTTTATAGGCAAAATGATTAGTTATGGAAGACACAATTCACTACAGTACCAAATAAATGTGAAGTGGATCAAAAATGATCATTAAGTACAGTATTTTACATTTCACCACACTTTTTCCACTCAAGTATTTTAAACGCGTGCAAATTGTAACCCTCTGACGCATCAAGGTGGCTTGTGGCGCCATCTTGCGGCAAAACATCAAAATGCAATCTGCATGATCAACCAGTATACAGTTGTTTTAAGCTTTTACGTTAAGTTCCACCCCAAAAAGTTGTTCAAGCACCTCCCAATGACTCATATAAAAAGACGAAAATAAAAATCTACAACAGTAGGCCCAAGGGCATATACATGTTTTCATTAGAAAAAAAATGATGAATGTTAAAAAGGTGGATATGCAGGTTAAATGAAACTTCTGCCATCTAATAAAAAGGGAAACAATTATTCATTATTCGTAGTAAAGCAATAATTTTCAGACTAATTAAGTGAAATTGGAGATAGTTTCCCTGACTGGCACACGACGATGGTAATGCAAAATGACTGTTTTAAGGGAATCGAAAGTGTGACAGACCAAATACGATTCAATAGAAAATACAGCACAATAAAATGAGACAAATATGAGATGAAGAAATTTTTATTCTGTATTAGACATGAACACAATCTTTTCAAAGTTTTAAAGAGCTTATGAAATACACTCTGAAGTTAACCTCTCACAAATAAGAAACACTTGCAAACTTAAACACTGCAATGTTTACAGGCATAAAAGAAAACAAACAAACATTTAGCTTAATGTTCAAAAAGTCTCGAGTTCTTGGGCTGCACTATTATTGATTTGCTTCATAAGCTCCTGTAGATAGCGAGCTTTCATCAACTTATCAATGTGTCTAACTCAAAATGGCAATTTGGGGATTCTGTAAAAGCAAAATAAGATTGAGCATCACAGTTACTGATTGTGAAAAGATAACATAGAAAAGCTAGTATCCCTTAATTGTAGAAAAAAAAATGTATTGAAATGCAAAACTAGAGTAAAATCCACGAGTGACTCGCCAACCAGCCAACATTTTGGCTGCCAAAGGCTGCTAAATACTTCCTGAAGCCACACTGGATGAATTGATCAAATGCTTGTATTGCTTTTTTTCCTCACACTTTTGTGCATCCTGACTGTCCAGAAACAATCAATCAATCTCGTGGTCACACGCTTACGTGAGGTTTTGAAGGCTCTGGGCATTAAAATTGGAGACGTGACTAACCAGTGGCACTTGAGCAGTTAATCACTGCAGGGCCTAAAATAATGAAACTGGAAAAATTAAACAAAACTTTTTTTTTTTTTGAGATGGGAATTAAATACAATTGAAACTAGGAATGTATGGCTCATAGAAATCCGCATGATCACTGGGCCTACTCATTTACGATACTGTAAACCAACCTATCAATCTATCCAAACATAAAAAAAAATCTAAACTGAAGACACATTTCAACTTCAAAACCAAAAGCCTTCAAGTGACCTGGCAAATGGTCCCGTCTGTGCAATCATACCGGTCCATGCCTGAGTATACAAAGCAGACAGTGGACACCCCACGTCACCTCGTAAGTCTCATCAGACCACAGCCATTAGGTGGTCTGCACGCACAAAAGAAAGGTGACGACTTGCTTGTCTCCTACCTGACAACCAACTGAAAATATATTGTTACACGTTGTGCTTTGACTAATAGAGCGGCACGCATTTTTTTTTTTTAATATAAATACAAATCTCTCGTAGATAGAAGTACATTCACAGTTATTTCTCAGACTAATTTACTTTTTTTTTTTTTTATAAAATAGACTTCTCTAAATATAGTCAGGCTACTTTCCCCATTACCACGTTACATTAGCAACATTGAAGAGTAAGCGCCGACTTTATCTTTGCTGCGACAATCTACGAGCGGACGTCACTAGACACAATTCACAAATATGGCTTTGCTCTATGCTGGCTCCCATTCGAGTCTGGACCGTTTTGTTTTTTTTTTTCCTATAGGGGAAGTGGACCCAAAAACTCTTTACAATATATTCTATGTAGCCCTATGAGTCTCAACACTGTATTCTGATTAGCATTGTGCTTGTGGAATATGGGGGGCAGCCATTTTGTGAATTGTTGTTAATTGCTGTGATTGGTCATTACCCGAGCAACTGTGATGTCCTTTTCAGGCGACAAGTGGCAAAATGGCCGCCCCGAGACGGATACAAATGGGTGGATTTTGCTGCTTAATTCATACTCCACAATCAATATTAATCAGATTGCCGTGTTTAGGCTTGCCAGAATGCATAGCTTATATCGTAAAGAAAATATTTGGGTTGACATTCTCTTTAACTCATTCACTGCCATTGACGGCTATAGACGTCAAAAATCCATTTCGATTAGTTTAACATTTTTTTCCACTTTTAACAAGAGCATGAAATTTATTATACATTTAGAACAGATATAAAATTTGCGATTAATTGTGAGCTAGCTAGTGAAGTCATGTTAATGCCCTGACACCCCTAATCTTTTTATCTTTTTTTTTTTTTTTAGATATATATATTAATAATCAAATAATCATTTGGAGCCATTTTTTTTAAAAATGTAAAACTGTCCAAATCCTCTGATTTCAGCATATCAACTGTGACTGATTTATGTAGTCCTTCATAAAAAAGAAAAGATTATTAAAAATTAGGGGTGTCAAGCAATTAAAAGTTTTAATTGTAATTAATCGAATGACTTCACTAGTTAACGCACGATTAATCAAAAATTGTATATATGTTCTAAATGTACAATGAAAAAAAATCTAGGTTTTCATACTCTTGTTAACAAAAGAGGGGAAAAAAAACTAATAGAAATAGTTAAAATGGATTTTTGACGTCTATAGCCGTCAATGGCAGTGAATCAGTTAATCTCATATGGACATTAAATTCTAAATTATTGCCAATTTCTGCATCGAATAGTCCTGTTTATGTGCATGTCAATACGCATTTAAATGATTTAAGTGCACTTTAAGGGGCAGATGATGACAATCAATGAGGGTAGAAATTACACCTCTTGTTCCGGTTAATAAGAGACTTGGGGGCGAAACTTAAACCCATCCTCTAATATCTTCTAACATTGTCGTCCCAACTCCAAGGCACTGCTTAAACTGTAAACATGGCAGGTTGATAAAATAACCACAGGGGGGGGAAAAAACATATCAACAGTCCTGTGTGAAATGTAGGCCATGGCACACGATAAGAAAGAAACACAATAAAAAATAAAGGGGGGGAAACAACTTTGATACACTATTAAGAGTTCAATGGCTTACATGCACACTCGAACGCTCGAGCTATTGTACATTGATATCTATCTATCACTTTTGGCTTGACAATATATAAACATCTCTTGACTGTCATCACAAAATGTGCCGTAGCGCAACAACCCCATCCTTGCAAAACCAACAAATCCCTGCCAACTAATAAGCGCTCCGATATCACGCAGCCAAAAGCTTCACGTCGACAAGACAGCAAAACCTCCTGCAGTGTTTCTATTGCAAACCAGTGTCACTATACAGATAATGGGGAAGTTTAGTCACGTGGTTGGGGGGGGGGGGGGGGGGGTCTTCTCAACTTAACTCATTCACTGCCATCGATGGCTATAGACGTCAAAAATTTATTTGAGCTATTTCTATTAGTTCAACATTTTCTCTCTCCAATTTTGTTAAGAGTATGAAAACCTAGAAATTTTTTATTGTACATTTAGAACAGATAAAATGTGCCACTTTATAAACTCACAAATGTACGAGTTTTTTTTTTCTCACTTTATAAACTCGCAAATTTACAAAAAAAATTCCCTCGCAAATTTGCCACTTTATAAAATGTCAAATTTGGGAGTTTTTTTCCTAGGAATAACACCCCCCCCCCCCCCCCCCCGAAAAATTTATTATACATGGCCCTAATACACTGTCTTACTAATAACACAGATCCTCAATAAAAAGAAAAGAGAAATTGTTTTATGGGAGATGGAGCATATTTCGATATGTTCTAAATGTACATTTTTTCTTCTTCTCGGTTTTCATACTCTGTCAACAAAAGTGGGGGAAAAAAATGTTAAACTAATAGAAATAGTTACGTATTTTCCACATTTTAAGGCGCCCCTAAAAGCCTTTAATTTTCTCAAAAACCAACAGAGCGCGCCTTGTTTTTAAAATAGGCCATTCATTGAAGGTGTGCCTTACAGTGCGAAAAATACGGTAAAATGAATTTTTGACGTCTACAATGGCAGTGAACGAGTTAAAATCATGTCCTTTGGCCTGTAATCGTCCCCTATTTAGCAGTGTATACAGTACAATGACCTTCAGCCATGTATACTTAAGTGATGTCTTTCTATCAGTTCAAAACAAATATCAGCCGCAGTGCACTACTGCTCATAACAGATCCGCACGACAGCTGGAGTCTTTTCGAGCAGAGGAGCCCGCTGCACTCCTCCGAAATGATATCGTCACATTGGCTTAACACCATCAGCCACATACACCGACACTCTCCTCAAACAAAGACTGCACAATAACAGGATATATTGAAATAGAATTACAGTAGAGCAAAATCAAGAATACCAGTAATTCAGAATCACTACACATAAATATCAAATTGGTTGTAAATCTCTGGAAAATGCTAGATACAAGTTGGAGGAGACTGATTGGCTCGCCCCAGCTGAAGGAAAAACAAAACAAAAACAAAAGCAAAGTAAGACGTGTCGCAGTACAGCCTGTCACAGTACTGCACAGTTATGACTACTTTCTAATCCGCAGTGGCTAAGACATGAGCAAAAAGCGAGACTCCCAGATCGGCTCCAATTTTTGGACGAGCTGGCCAAAAACTTGCCTTTAAGCCCGCGTGAAATTCTTGCAAGCTTCGAAAACAACTGGGAGACGTAAGCCACAGCAGATGGGTGTGCCGCATTTTCCGTGCCATCACAACCAAGGGAGGCGAACACCAGAAGAGACCTGCAGATGATTGGCTGACTGGCACTATTTACAGTTCGACTTGGAACACATACAGTGTTGGTAAATAACTCCTTCTGTATCTGGAGAACCATCCAGGAATGTACAGTACTTCACAATTAAGAAACTGAGCGGTTACAAATGAGTATGGTTCACCAGGGTAAACAGTACAGACAAATGCTATCAACAATTGGAGATCAGTGATTTTTCATTATGAGAAATTATGGTTATTGGGGCCATGAAGCTGATCTGAAAACATTTAAAGACTGCTTTTTTTCCTCTTTTTTTTTTCAAATCTGATCTTTTTTTCAATCCGTGTCTGTGTTATGTGTGTAAATAAACTACTGCGAATGAGCATGCTCGCCTGTGTGTGTGTGTGTGTGTGTGTGTGTGTGTGTGTGTAAGAGAATGTCGGATGCACTCCCATCTCCAAATCCTGCCGCTTCACCAGTTCATGATGCAGTTCCTGTTCAAGGTCATGAAGTACACCTGGCTGCTGCCTCCCGACCGCACGGAGGCGAAGAACACCTGAGGGGAGGGGGGGGGGGGGGTGGGGGGGAGATGAAAGACGGCTTTTGTTGGTATCATTTTAGGCAGCGGTTACTCAAGTACTCACACTTCAGACTTACTGTGTAGAACTACAGAAATGTTTAAGTACTGATTTAACTTAAAGGAGAATCCAACATTTTGTGGCAATAATATGTTATCTCACTAGTCTAAACATGACATTCTGATTAATATTACATTTGTGGAATATGAGTTATGCAGCAAAATATAGGCGTTTTTAATCCATCTCAGGCGGCGGCCATTTTGCCACTTGCTGTCGACTGAAGATGACGTCACAGTTGTTCAAGTCTCAGGAAACAACCAATCACAGCTCAGCTTTAGAAAACAGGTGAGCTGATTGGTCGTTGCCTGAGCCTTGAGCAACTGTGATGTCATCTTCAGTCGACAGCAAGTGGCAAAATGGCCGCCCCCCTGAGATGGATAAAAATGGCTAGATTTTGCTGCTTATCTCATATTCCACTAACGCAATGTTAACCAGAATACCATATTCAGACTAGTGGGGCTGCAAAAAACATATTGTCAAGAATTATTATTTTTTTGGTTGAGTTCCCCTTTAAATGGACTAATACAAAAGTAAAAATTAATATAATAAAGTGTCTTTTTCAAACCGAATTATTCATTAAAAGTAGAACAAATCACTTTCGATACATCTGAAGAAAAATGCCACATTTACTGTAACCTACTGACAAATTGATTCATATTGTAAAATGCCAAACTAATTGCATAATACCTGCATAAACTGAGCTTTATCATAACAAATCAAGGATTTGAACCGAATTGTTCCACTCTAAAAGGAACCATCCTTGAATTGTATCGCACCCATTTTTACTGGAAAGATTAACACCTTTTATTGGACATACTATTAAAACGTGTTTCCGAAGCTTTGCTAATGTAAAATGGCTATAAAAAAAAAAAATTCCAGTAACAAGTATTTGTATTTTGTTAGTCCCACCACCGAATTGTGTTCTTATTTCTTGCCTTGTCATTCCTCTCACAAAGGAACTTCAGCCTCTGAGCTCTCTTGTGCATGAAGACGCCGTCCAGGTGGCCGGTCTCCACAGAACGGATCTCAATGGCTTTTTCTCCCCAGCCCATGATCTGATTGGAGCAGATATGGGCTGCAAACGAAAATGATAATACAAAGTTGACAGCTGGTCGATTCAAGCTGGCGAGTCCATCTTTTCACTTGATTCCGTACCAACTGAGGTCGGCATTTCCCCCCACTGCAGGACCACATCCTTGATGATGCGTCCGTATGTGTTGACATAGACGCCCTCATCCTCATAGCACAGAAGCATCTCCATGCCATCGGAACTGGGCAGGAACACGATTGCGTGCGGCGTCACGTGGCTCTGGATCTGTTTGTGACCAAAGAGAATTTGGGTTGGGTTTGAAATCTCCCAGACTGGCGCTAGTCAAAACGCTGCACAACTTACATGAACCGGGATGTATATGTCGTAATTGTTTCCAGAGTCCACGTCGATGGCGTGGAAGCCAGCACAGGAACCGTAGATGACCTTTAACCTCTGACCCTCCTCAACAGTCAGGTCCACAAGGACAGGCCTGTGTGGCAGGTCTGCAAATGACTGGTAAAGGGGGGGGGGGTGTTTGCAGGAAGTAAATACAAAGAAAAAGATAGAAATACTTGATCCCGTGTGACCGCTCATACTACCTTGAAGGCCATGAATTTGTGATAAGGCTTGGGCGCCCAAGCGTACACTTCCACAGCATTCTTCAAAGCAATCACCAGGAACTTTATCCTCTCATATTTCACTAGAGGGAACAACCACAAGGACATGCGAGAGCGCGCATACTCAAAATCAATAATTCAACCCCACCGAATGCATTTATGAGAAGTTGCCACAAGCAATAAGAAGTCTGTCACTTACCAACTTTGTAGTGCACGCAGCCCTCCATCTCACCCACAGTGGTCCATCCTTGCTTCTTCTCCACTTCAGGGTCATTGTGGAGGATCTTATTCCTCAGCCAGGCCAGGTAGTAGACACGCACCTTGTTTTTCTTGCCTTCAAGTGGAACAGTAAGAGATTACGTTTAGGACTAGACTTCTGTTCTCCAAGTCTATTGTCACTAGAAAATTTCAGCAGGAATTTTGAATGGGACTGCTGAGTATTGCTAAGTTCAAAGCCGCATTTGGTGAATAGTTTCAAGTTGTAATGTTTTGAACAGACCGAGTGATGTGGACATTTATAGGTATAAACTCCAACTTTAAAAAATGTTTGGCTTCTACTTAAGAAATTCTGAAGAAAAAAATAGGAGGGTCAAGTTGAACACTTTAAAGATGGAATGGTTTGAATCTGCAAAAAAAGGAAGGGAAAAAAAAAAGAGCTTAATTTGGGTTTTTATTTAGAAAACATATATATATATTTAGGATAAGATGAACAGTTTAAAGTTTGAACCATTCAAATTGGTCAAAAAATTTAGAAATTAGAAGAAAAAAATGAATCTTAATTTTGGCTTTTATTTTATTTTACTTAAAAAAATGTGGTAGGAATAAGCGGTTAAAAAAAAAATTAGATGGGTGGAATTTTTTATTTTGAATTAATTAGTGTGGATATGCTTAACTGTGTGCATAATTCTGTCTGGGTAAAAAAATCTGAATAAAGCATACAGAATAGTAATACGGGCTGCTTGCTTTGCAAACAGTGCCACTGTTCACAACACAGGATACAAACTGCAAGTTGGTTCGAGTTAAATTGGACAACACAAGCAGTCATGTCTTCAAATATCTTACATCCAAACCCAAATGCAGCAAGCAGCATTATTGACCTGAAATGGTGATGAGCAGGTTCAGGCCCTCCAAAACGTCCATCTGCTGGAACCTGCGCGAGTTGATGAGTGAATAAACTTTGCCTTGTCCACTGCGGTCCAGCAACTTCAAGCCATTCTCCGTCCCCACCAACAGGTTCACACCTAGAGAGAGACACAGTTTGTTAGAAGTCTTCTGGACGGTCAGTTACCAAATCAAGGAATTTCATGTAACAGGTTTTACAGTTGCCAGATAAAAATATCTTTGAAATAAAGTAGTTCCACCACAATTTAAAATGATCCCCATCTGCAGATAGGGTATCAGAAACTTAGAACTCTCAAATCAGGCGGTGAGATGCTACTTATGCTAAACAGCTTTTGCGAAAAGGTCAAAGGAGCTTGAATAGATTTGAATAAAAACACTGATAATACAAACAGATTTACTTTGTTTTCTCATGGAGAGTTTTTTTGTGTCACAGAATGAGCAACACAAAATCTTCATTTCATGTGATGCAGGCTAGTTTTGGTCACGTTTGTGAGCACCACAACTAGTCGACTGATTTCCACAAAACTTGGATGGCTGAGGAATGCAGTATAAATAATTCATACTAAACAATATTCTGTTCCTGGTATCCCCCCCCCTTTACCCCAAAGCGCCGCACACAGGATCTCAGAGTTGAACCTCTTCTTGTACTTTCGGATCTCTGGTGTGTCAGTAGGGGGGCGTGTGTTGGTGGGATTCACATTCACCATGGAACCTTTCCTCACCTCCATCTTCAGCTGTTCAAACCTTGAGCCTAAATATAATAGGGGAATTAGCAGGGTTTGATTAGATCAAGGAATACAATTTGACAAACAAGGCTTGATGAATAAATCATTTATATTGCACTTTTGTAAAACAGTTAAGACTCACTGGTAACAGAAATGTTATCCCCGGTACCTCCCGGTGTCTGGTACATTCCAAGATCCACAAAGGTGGTGAAGGAGGACTTGCCAGGTGCCTTGACCAAACATCTGGACTGATACTAGTGGAGAAGAACATGGATGAATGCTAGAAATAATTTCCTTGAGGGGAAAAAAAAATGTATGGAGTAAATAAAGCAATACAATTTGAGGTTCAACCCACATATTACAATGTGTATGTTTGTATTGATAAACCTCAAATTACTATTATCAAACTTGCTGTCTAATTGCACGTCCTATGTGAAGTAGAAGGAGATGCAGTACTGTATATACAGAACACATAAAAATAACCCGAGTATTTAGGGCTGATATACTTAGCATCTCTCTTACATCATAGACAGAGTCCTTCCCTGGGGATGAGTGAGTGGCGGAATCAGTGGGGGAGTGGGAGGGCTGGACCACATCTGGTAAGTTAGTGTATCCATTGTGGCTCCTCTTTTCTGGGGTCTTTCAAATACAAGCAGACGCATACAAATTATATTATATATAGTAAAAAAAACAACAACAACAACAACAACGTTGGAATCTGATAATATACTGAGCAAAAATTCAAACTTGTTATCCAATTTCTGTTGACATCAAATGGAGCAAGTGAACAAAATTGTCTTGCTGGCTCCAAGTGACTATTTCATTTAGCTCATGGTGCATTTTCAGCTTGGTTACACACGCACAGCTCACCCTTTGTACCAACATGGTCTGATCTCCGTAACCTCCAGCTTGCTCCCCTTCCGCCTCCTCGCCCTCGTCTTCATGAACCACCATGGTGTTGACTGAATCGGTGTCTGCGTCCCTGTGACTGAAATCAAATGGAGGGTGAACACTTTTTTTGCCTCCATTTTCACAAGTTCCCTGTGTATTGACAATATTACCGATCAGTGGGACTCTCCTCCTCTTCTATTCCTTCTCCGTTTTCACTCTCCTCGCTACTTTCACTACTCTCCGAGGAGGAGGAGTAATCATTGGCTTTGACTGGGGGCCTCGGTTGTTCCTCAGCACGCTCTTTGGCGTAAAGGCCATGATCCTGGAATGTTCATCACCATTAATTTGCACGCAAAAATAACTGAATTATGATACATTGATCAAGTGATAACATAAAATGAAGATCACATGATGATATTTTATTGACATTCAACGTCCTTCATTTTAAAACGTTCAGCGTAACAGTCATACTAACACTTCCTTTATGTGTGACCAAACATGCATAACATGCAACTCAAATGTTTCTATTCACAAGTGAATGCGGATGAATGAACACAGAACACACTCAGTAAGTACTAACCTCTCCTATAGCTCTCTTGTAACTCTACAATAGCGGTAATGTCAACACGGATTTAGGAGGAGGGACAGCATGATGTGGAACAAGTCAAAGAGGAACGTTTAGGTTAGGAGAAAAAATTCAATTAAATGTTAATATGCAGTCCATGATCAAACTGAAGACATGCATGTAATTATTATTATTATTTTTTTTTTATATAAATTACCCAGTATTTCGCTGACACAAATTCATCAATGTAAAAGTAGTGGATGACACCGTATCACTTACAGCAGGACGCCCTGGGCGAGAAGAGGTGCGAGACTCCCCGGGCTTCTGACGACTATCATGGGATATAATGGGGGAGTCCATTTTGGAGGAACCTGAAAATGATAGTGGTTCATGTAGTTATGACTTCATGAAGTTATGGATCAAACTTGGAAGTACAGAGAGTATTTCAGGACAGAAGGACTCACTGAGGATGCGATGCCTTTCCAACGAGCCCGTCTGTGGCAGATTAGATATGATGCCAATACTATCTCCTCGCTCCCAGCGATCGTTTCGGCTGAGATCTGGATTACTGCGCAGAGGATACCATTAGTCTTGAATCGCTATAAAACCCCACTAAAGTAATGAGAAAATTCTATTCTTTTAGAAATTGCGCGTGAATGCTGAGTGCTGAGACACAGCAAAGTCAAGAACTCGAACGACATCGTCAGTTGATCACACTAAGTAAAAAAGTTGCTAAACAAGTGATTGTGCAATTGGTATATGCAAGCCAATCAGATCAAACAGTTGTAATCAAATATCCCACCTTGAAGATAACAGCTCAGCTTTGATCATACATGTATAGGGAATCGGGTTACGACGCACTCGACAGCCACACCTCGTCAGCCATTTTGTTTCCATTGTTTCTGCCTAGCTAGTGCTAACGCTTGTGCACCGGGAGTATCTTTAACTTTTCCATCCACAAATAAGCAGTAATGGTAAGTACAGGATCTTTTTTTTTTATGGTGATGTATTTTTGTTTTATTAAACAAATTATTTTGATGTAAATTTTGACTATCGGTGAAATCTGACTTACGTGGAAATTCAGGTTACGTCGCCAGCGTAAGAACGGAACTCGTTCGTAACTCAAGGGACTTCCTGTATCCATTTTTGGGATCCGATGGAGTCACTATGCCGCACATTGATCTGATGCCTGAATTATTTATTTTTAAACATTATGTATCCATTTTAGCTCATAACCCTTACATTTGGTTACTGTTTTTTTGCAACCCTGCCATCTAAAACCACAAAATAAAAGTAAAAAAAAATATTTTATAATAGTTGAATAGAGATACCAATGCTGGGTAATGTTGAGAATTCAACTGCCATTTTTCTTTTACCGCATTTGAACCAACTAACAATTTCCAGAACACAATGCAGAACACTAGCGCCAAAGATTGACTCTTACCATTTAAGAATTTGAACTCAAGAATTAAGATTCATTTGGGTGTGCAAGGTACCTGGCTCTCACTGGATGCCGAATGCCAGAAGTCAGGTTGGTGTTGAGGGCTGTAGCAATTGATGCTGTTCTCTGGGGAATCTGAGGGTTGAGATTCATTAGTAGCAAGTAATGATAAATACAAATGAATAAACGTTAATACATACAATAAGAAAAAACAGGTTTTACCTATCAACAAAAATATATTGCTGAATTACAATCTTTGTTTATTTGCCAAATGTAATCCACAATCTTGTATGTACTATAACTATGCCATATCTCACCTTTGGTGGGAGTTCCACATCTGGCAAGCGGATCCAGGGCCCACGGTCGTCTCTGATTTGGTGCGCCAGTGGTGCAGGGGTCTCAGACGTGGGGTCGGAGTTCTGACGCACCAGCTCTCTGGAGTGGATAGGTCGGGGTGTGGGGGCGAGGGAGGGGTCCTGGGTAGGGAATGCGGACATGGTCTTAGTAGGCTGGTCGCACAGAGACTGGGAGCGTGGGACAGGGGCAGCGTAAGGCTTTAGTGGAACCAAGTGAGCCATCTGGAACTTTAGGGTGGCAGCAGGAGCACAGGATGACGGAGCAGGCCCAGAAAAGAGTGCAATCCCAGTGAAAAGGTCAAGTATTTGAGGAAAGAAGAAAAAGGTGTGTGTTAAAAAGGTAGCAGATGAAGCATTTCAGTGTAAAGTAGTCCCAGAAAAATGAAGAAAGACGTCTTAATGCCGGATTTGCAAACAATGGCTATCACCAACCTTGCCCTGCCCGCCTTGAGGTTCGACAGGCCTCTGCATTGGGGGGGTCTGAGCAGACTGAGCCACCCCAGACTGGCTGATCGACTCTGAGCGAGACTGGATGGCGGTGTCGGAAACAGTGGTGCAGATTTTTGGAGAGCCCTGTCTGTTGAGCTTACTTCGCTCCTCCACCTGGTGCAAGTACGACACAGAAGGATGAAGGTAGTCGTATACTGCAGGTTAAGAGCATCTGTAGTTTCTCGCCCTTCTACCTCACGGGCCCATGTGGGTTTGTTGTTGGGCTCCAAGTTCTTGTTATAGTGGTAGAGTTGGGGCTTCTTTTCCTGCTGCTGCTGCTGCAGAGACACCAAGTAAGCATGCTCCTGTTGAAGCTGCCTCTGCAGCCGCTCTGACTGACGCTGCTCCTCTAGCTGCTTACGCTTATACTCCTGGAGCAAAGAAACAAACTGTGGTCAGCGTGCTGTTGGACACAGCCAAGACTTCTCAGCAAAAAAAAAAAACACAGCAAGTGATTCCATTGACTGGCAGAGGTTTCACATTTTTAGGGGTACCCACGCCCGACTTTTAATTCATCATCCAGTTTGTACGCTTTTATCTATTTTTTTTTTGCTTCGCATATCATGTGGTACAATAAACACAGTGTAAGTGCAAGTCAGTGAACTTATTGGTTTTTAATTGTGAGTTTTAAGCTACGTGCGTCACTGAGATGTTTGATGGTCGTTTCTGCGAGACAAGAAATGCTGAAGGAATGAAAACAAATTCAACCATGAGTCACTTGCCAAGCATACTTGCAATTACAGTCATACTGAATGTTTGAAGAATTTGACATATTTTAACAATCTGCAAAATGGCCTTCTTGGTATTTATTGCTGAGAGAACACAGGATTAAAAGTCAACCCAGTCACATGGTCCTAGTACATATGAAAAGAGTAATTTAAGAGGCATGTACCTTAACGCCGAGACTACGGAATGTTTGTATTTAGGAAAAACATGTACACTCAACAACCACTTTAGGTTCACATGCATAATGTAACATCAAATTCAAGAGATAAAGAAAATTATGCGTTCACAATGATAATACTCAATTTTGACTGACAGTCAACAAAGGGATACTTATTGAACTATGTTTATAATTAGAGACGAGCAAGAACCGATACAAGATATTGGGCCTTATTTAAAGGTATCGGTACTCGCACGTTATCGGCCGCCCTCGTCTTCCGATCAGGAACTAAAGTCATACATGTCTGACAGATGCCTATTCACTAAGATTTATAACCAAATATTGTATTCATATTTTATTGTTTATTTATTTATATAAATTATGTATTTTATGAACACATGGGAAGAAAATAATAGAAAACTACCATTTAATTATTTCAGGCAATTTAAAGGAAAAACACCTCTTTAAATTACCGGTATCCATCTTTCTTTTTATACATCAAAAGTAGTAGAGGTATCGGTCACTGTTTAACTTATTGAGAACTATTTCTAATTTCTACCCGTTGTAGGTTACTAAAAAGGTAGTCAAAATATTAATTGGGATTGAGTTCTACACCACTGTAAACTATGACTAAAAAAGAAATAAAAATTATATTGAAATTGATTATCTTGTAAATTGCTAAAGGATGATGTTCTAGCTTTCATTCCATTAGGAACCAATTGTGAACCTAATAGTGTCCAGTGAGCGTGTCGTCTACTTGTGACATTAAAGATCAGTAAGTCTGACCCAAACATGATCACCCAATAGTAAGGGGACTGACTATTTACCATAAGCAGTGCCTGCTCCTGAAGCAGCTGCTGCTGAAGGATTTCTAGCTGCCGCTGTTCTTCTTCTAACTTATGTCTTATAAACTCCTGAGGAGAGGCGAGGGGGCAGGGAGGACAGGAATAAAGGTGTGAAAGGAGAAAGCAAATATGAGAGGAGGGGGGGGAGGACGCAATCAGAACAGTTATGTAACATTGACTTCAGTAAACAGGAACCACATGATACCCTGGAAAAAGTCAACAATTTTCAAACGGACGCAAAATAAGCACCATTGCTGCTTGGGAATTCAATGAAGAAAAATCAAAGCCAGCATTCAATATATGATCATTGTTGAGAGAAATTCATAATAGCAAAAGAATGTTGTTAGTCAAATAAACATGACATGCTAGTGATTGTGATTTGATAGCAGACAGTTTTCATTGGGGAGACAGGAAACGGAAAATAGAGACAGAGCGCTCACCCACAGAAAACTCATCTCTGAATAAATACACTAATTTGAACCCTTGCTGCTATGGCAACCTACTCATGGAATTTCACCACTTGCGCTGTGTTGCTGTACGACACGCCCACAATTCACCCCAATTGGCTGACTGTGGCGCTTCTCCCCCATGGTTGGTTACCTGCTCCCTTTCAGCCAACCTTCTATCCTCCTCCCGTCTCATATCGTCGAGTCTCCGATGGGGACCTTTTTCTTGCTGCCTCACCATCTCTCTCTCCTTTCTCTGTTGCTGGGAGAGAGAGGGGTGACAGGAAAGAGAGAAATGAGCACAGGGGCAACGTTTGCACAGGAGAATTTATAATGGTAGCCTGCTTATGAGTACAACCGCCCACATTTTTGCGCAGGGTTGGGGAAAGAACTAAAGGGAATGTAAAACCGAATAGAGATAGTCATTCTGTCAACTGCACATGCAAATTCACAAGACATATTGCATTACTAATCTTAGAAACACTTATTTTTTTACTTGAGGGATATTACATTTTGCCAAATTTATTGCTAGCAGTTTATTATGAACACATTGGTACAGTATAATGTGTTCGATTCCTAGATATGGCAGTCATCAAATTTAAGATTTAAGGCATCCTTTAAATAAGCAGGCTCCCTCTTTTGGTACATGAAAGAATCAGGACCTAAGTACTGTTAAGTGGTATTTAACTTTGGAGTCAATACGTTTGCATTTTTTCCACAAGTGCTTATTTTAAAATATTTAGGTACAAAATTGATATTACTTTTACGTATAACACATTTTAATTTGAGTCATTAAGTATTATTTTCATATTTAAGCTGTTTAACGTTTGGCTCTGTCCTTATAAGTGCAGTGTTAATGATCAAACTGCATGCCATTGGCAAAACAAATATGACCTGTCTTACTTTTGATAAACACTTTTTTAAATGTTTATTTTATTTATTTATGGTGGTATTTTCCAGCAGGTGACAGCAGAGTATAAGAGATCAACCAGGGCCATGTTAAAACAAGCTGATTTCCCCACAGTTCAAAACAGATTTGTGAATAATGATAAAATTTAACTATATTCTAATGCTAATTGCTGCAAAACGGAAACAGATAGGAATATACTTTTTTGTCTGATGAAAGAAGGGACTCTAATCTTTCTTTTGGTAGGTTCCATGTTTTTATAACAATAGAACACAATATTCTGTGGGCCTTGCAAAATCAGTCAAAATCCAGTAAAAACAGCCGGGAGCAAAGGGGATTGCTTCAGTGAAAATGGCTGGGAGTGAATGAGTTAAGGGCTATATAAATAAACTTGACTTGAACTTGGTATGAGTATTTTTTTTATTTTTTAGGTGGTGCATATAAGTCAGATAGGTAGTCGGCATAAAGCGAATTTCAGAGATCGTTTAATTTTTATTTTTTTATGGTGTTTCACATTATGGAATGTTAGGATTAATCTGGCAGACTTTCCTAGACAAAATGACAGTACCTGGTTTGGTGCAATCTATCCCCCTCAATAAAACTGGGTTCACTGTATATCTCCAAAAGCTCATGCAACATTTGATGCTTTGTTACGAGAGGCATGGTTCTAACTAGACCTGCCTTCAAATAACTTGCTGGCAATTGGCGCTATATAAATGAAACTGACTTGACATTACCTCTTCCAGTCGTCGACGCTGCTCTTTTTGCTCCTCAATGCGTTTCTGTCTGTCATGCAGCAGTTGCCTCTTGTGTTCTTCAGGGTCCCTGCGCTGAGCGGCAAGTTGGGCCTGCTGCCTCTTGTGAGCCTCAGAACGCTCCTTGTTCTCCTGTTGGAGACGCTGGAAGTCCCGACGCAGGGTGGACTCTCCAGGCACATTGAGGATTGAACTGGTGGTCAATAATGAAAAGGCGAATGAGACATTGTTAGGGGTGTTTATTCACAAATCAGGGATGGATTGATGGTTTACCGTAATCTAGCGTAGGAAAGCTTTGTTTTAAAGGAAACGGACAACCATCCAAGGGTATACAATTAATTATGTACTCAACTATGTTGCTGCCTTAATTTTTTTTAAGCGATCGTTTTAAAGTTTTTTGTTTTTTTTAACAGTACTATATAGCCAAGAACAAATTTAGACTTGCACACTTGATGTGGAGTAACACGTTGTGCTAGCACTGAGCTACTGGAAGACATGCAGCAACATAATAGATTTTTGTTTCCCAGGTCCCCAAACAAACTCCAGCAATATTAATTAATTTGTTCCACATAGCAGAGAACATATGCCTGACTTTTCCCTTAGTGCAGTCAGTTAAAATGTCAGGCGTTTCGGCTTTCTCCATTTGCACACAAAGTTTTTGACAGTACAACACTGTCGCAAAATTAACTAAAAGTGCAATTCAGCAATAACTTTTTGAAAACGTTATGTTTTGTTAAATGCCGACAAAAAATAAACAAACAAACAAAAATAATAATACCTTGACTCTCTGTCATCGCTTCTGTTTTCATCATCTTCATCACTACCACTGTACTCATATTCTGTCTCCTCTGTGATGAAAATCAGAATAAAGGTCAAAGACGCAAGATCATGTGCGTAATGGACACGTCAACTCAGTGATTGCCAGTTCTTCCCCATTTCACCTACTGACCTTTCTCGCCCCGTTTTTTGCGCGTCCGGTCAATGTGGTCTTTGAGCTGAATGCGGACCTGTCGCTCAGTAGGCTGGTCCCTGATGAAGGAATGCTTGAGCAGCTGCTCAGTGGATGGTCTGCTGGGATAAGTCTTCACAAGGCAGGCCTCGATAAAGTCGATAAATTTCTTGGACCTGCGGGAAAGTTTGTTAGTGCTAGGAGGTTGGGATCCATTGACAGCTGGCTAGCTTATGTCCAGAGCACTAATTTACCAACCATGCAGCATCGTAAATCTGGTTATTTTCTTACTTCGAAGAGCTTGAAATTAAAACAAGATTTAAAAAAATATATAAAATGCAGGTCAATTTACCATGTCAGTGTCAAGAATTAGTTGCATAATATGTTGGTAGAAGTGGTTGTGAAGTCAAAAGTGGCCAATTGTTTTTGGTGGTGCTGAAACATGCCACTGTGTAGAAGCAATGAGGTATTTACAATTGCATACCTACCATTTTATTACCATGAAGTGTGACAAATTATTGCGTAACATACTATAAATTACACTCAGTTGCTGATCATTATTTTTCCATATATACATAGCCTGTACAACTTTTTTTTTGGTGTCTGGTAAAATATGCTGATTCTTATGAAAACAAGAGCATTTAACTCACCACTTTTTTGATTTAAGTTTAGGAGGGGGATTCCTGGGAATCAGGAAAAGGGCTCTCATTGGATGCATGTCACACAGTGCTACAAAAAGAAATAAAACAGGTTAGGATGTGCTATGACATAACCCCCAAAACAATCATCAATTAACATGGAAAGATAAGACAAGACAAACTAGACTGTCATATTTTCCAGCACACAGTGGCTTGAAAATAAAAGCAGCAATCAATGCAAAGATCTTCAAACATGGGCACAGCTGGTGTTATCCAATCTTTCCCAATGCCTCAGGCTTATTGTTATACTGAATGTAAAAGCAAGGACCATGAGTCATGTTGTTCCCAGCGTAGGTAGGTTGCTAAACCTGACTGGTTAGCTTTTATGTTTCGCAGTACAGTACAGTACATACACTATTGTGAGGCTGCCTTTTGGAAATCGGCTTGCCAAATGATGGCAAAAGACAATGACAAAAGGAACACTAAGGACAATTACGGATGATTTCAGATGACACAAGCCCTTTGTTATATTGCATATTTAAATACTGCATATACAGTGCATCAGGGAAGTATTCACTGCAGTTCATTTTATGTTTCAGCTTCATTACAAAATCGATTCAATAAAATAAAAAAATATAAAAGCTAACGTGGGGGAAAAAACACTGCTCAAAATAGCTCAGGTGCATCCCGTTTTCACTGATATTTGTACAGTTTAGAGTCCACCTGTGGTAAATTGTGTTGATTGAACTTGGAAAGGTTCACAAATGCAGTGAGCCAAGATATAAGTTATTCTACATTAAATGATTTATCACAACACTGAAGCTACCGTATCTACCAGATGAATGTAGCATGCTAAGCTACAATACACGGACAAAAGTAAAATGACAAAAGTAGCCCCCTTCATTTTCACTGCAATTCAGTGATCAATGAAACAGAATTCATGGAAAGTAAGATGTCAGATTCTACACAACCAACAAAGTATTTGTAGACAATTGGGTATAGGGCTCGGAGGAGGCGGGATTTCCGACTTCTTGGTTTTCACACATCAGCTTTGTTTCCGTTTCTTGTTTATGACGTGTGGGCCGTGTCCCCGAACGTCCGTGGCATCTACCCCATTGTATGGACAATTTGTCAGAAAAAAAACAGTCCAAGATGGTTATATTCAAAATGATCAAATTCCCACAGATCAAATCAACAACAAAACGGACACTAGTTTGAGCAAGACACATGCCTTCATGAGCAAAGTTGACCTCTTTTAGCCCTTCATTGTGCTCCTGAAATCTGGACTGTGGGGGAAGCAATTCAACCCATGCTAAATTGATAAATTATCAACGCAGTTCCAGTTTCAATACCAATAAATAACAACATCTGGAAAAAAGTGATCTCTTGCTATTCTAGTTTCCAAATCAACACTGCAGTTTAAAAAAGAAAAAGACTGACTGATGACAACACAATATAATAACATTTTACTCTTCATGGCTACCAAATAAACATTGAAAAAACAATCCAATATTCTTGTGTTTAACAGTGTTGGTTGGATCTGTTGAAACTTAACTGAAAGTAGTGGTAGGGCGATCAAACATTTTAGAAATAAACAGCTTGTAAAATTGTGCTCAAGCATTATACTTGGCGATTAAGTATGACGTCCTCAAAATAAGATTACGTAAGGTCATTCAGTCTTGCTGTGAACACGGTCGGCCATGAACAATTTTAACCAGATCTGTGATTAATTGCACAGGCAAGCTCTCCCTGCAAAGCAGACCGGAGCTATCAGTGCAATCAGCCTCCACAGGCGGCGTGCCAGTTCACGACTACACTCGCTTGATTGCAATGAGTCAGCTGTCCATCTGAAGACAATAAAACTGCATATGCAAGACTCAATCACACAGAGCTTCGAGACTATGAGCTCGCCGTTGACTCAACCACATAGGTTAAGTGTGTATTCAACCCAATAAATGAATGACTGACTTACGCGGCGCTCCTTCGGCCATTTCAATGGCGGTGATTCCCAAGGACCAGATATCACTCTGGGGGGGCGGGAGGGAAGAGGACGACACTTCAGTCTCTGGCTTTCAAATCCTCAGAAAAGCGCACACAAATTCATAGGTGTTGTTACCCTGTAGTCGTAGGTCGAGTCGGGGTTCTCGTCGCAGGCAATGACTTCCGGCGCCATCCAGTAAGGCGTACCAATGAAGGTGTTTCTACGCCCCACTGTCCTGTCTAACTGAGCACTGACTCCAAAATCAACTGCACACAGGAGGTGAGACAGAGTTACGCTACAAATTATTAAGCAGTAATGTTTTTGTTCATTTTATTAAACAGTCAAAATGATTCTCAGTAAAACATTCTTGATCATTATTATTAATTACATTTGACTTCTACAACATTGCTGTCATCCATCAGGCCAAAGCCTCAAACGTCCAAATTTGAAAAAATCAAGGTTTCCGCCTAACACCAGCAAAATGCAAAAACTTTATACAATGGCCAATGGCTTTCAAGCATACCAAGTTTGACTTCTGCGTTCTCTGTGAGCAGAACATTCTGGCCCTTTATGTCTCTATGGATGACTTTGTGGGTGTGAAGGTGGGAAAGACCCTGAACACAAATAGAAACAAGACAAAATATTACCATCTCTTGTGATACATTTATACCAGGAGTCACTAACTCTGGTCCCCGAGGACCCAACCTATCCAGCACGTTTTGGACGTTTCCCTCCTCCAACGCACCCAATTCAAACGATCAAATCTGATAGTATGAATCTGGTGTGTTGGAAGAGAGATACATCAAAAACATTCTGGATGGGTGCCCTCAAGCACCAGAGTTGGTTATATGAATTATTTATACACAAAAATAAATAAAAAGTAGAATACACTTCAAATTCTACTTTTTTTTTTTAATGAGATGTTTGTATACGCCAAGCGGTTTATTTTCATTTACAACATTGAAAATCTTGTCTGACCACATTTTTTTCTGCAACTGTCACAACACTAGAATATAGAAGTTAAATTAATTTCTAAACCTAACAATTATTTTTATCCATAATTTTCAAGTGTACTGTTTAATTCTGACTATAATTGGTAAAATAAATAAATAAATAAATCACCCACCAAACCACTAGTCCTCAATATAATTTTATTTTTATTTTTATCAAAAGCTCACTAAAAATAAAAGTCTAAAATAAATGAATAAATAAATCAATAACACTTCCTGCTGGATGATCTCTAAGACAAATAGTGACGTAAATGTGTTAAGCCCTTTATATGTGTGCATATAAATGTTTCACTGCTAGTCAATCTAACTCCCACTCCAAGAGATAAACCAGTCAAATCACTGCGCAGTGTAACCGCCTGTTTGAAGTGGCTTGACTGGTGTGATTGTCATTTCTCACCCGTAGGATTTCTCTGCAGATGTACGCTATCCAATCCTCCTTCAGAGAGCTGCCCTTTGTGTTTTTCACCAAATCAGTCACTGAGCCAGCCCCGCAGAACTCCATCACCAACTGTAAAGAAATGCACAGCTTATTTTAGCAAGCAACAATAACAATGCTGTGGGAATAATCAGCAACAGACCCAAAGCTGGTCATCGTGTCCTGGTGGGCTCTTCTTGACGAAGGCACCGTAATAAGTGGCTATGTTGCGATGGTGGCTGTATTTTTTCAGCATGTTGATTTCAGCTTTGATCTCCTCCTCTTCCTCTTCTGTAACATCCATCACCTTGATGGCCGCTAGCTGGCCCGTTTTCACATGGCGGCCCTGATTTGAACGGCATGGTGAGATGATGCTCAACTTCAAACATTGCATTTGTTCCAGACACAGTCAATTAAAGTGTAAATAATCACTGTGGAAGTCATTCTGCTCGATCAGCAACAGTGTCGTAGCTTACTGCTAAAGCCAATTTTATATTTCACACTGAGGGCTTACATTTTACAGACGGAAAATATAAGAAACTTCAACTCAAACACTAATGCATGGTAGGAGCCAAAATGGTGAATTGATTTCTAAATCCTTCACCGTGTATCAAATACTGTTTTTTTTTCTTACACACAGCAAAATAGTCTTGCTAATTGATATAGTTTAACTTGGGTTATTGTACTCGTGACCTCTATAACAGTTTTTCTACATCACATCTCACCTTGTAAACCTGCCCATATGTGCCATTTCCGACCACCTCAACCAGCTCGAAGATTCCTGCAGGATCCTGTGGAATGCACATACACATTCATTGAGGTCACAGAGCGTTCATAAACCTCAAGACACAGACAGACATTCTGTATCTGGGAGTGCACACAAAGTTCTTAGCACAGAAAGTGCCCAAAGAAATAACCGGATTCAAATTGGCATCATCATAATATATCATCGCATATGGTTTTGGGATCCTAAATCAACTACACCTGCTGAAATACGGCCTCGCTGATGTGAGGAGCACACACAAAAACACCACTGAACAATTCCAGTCACAAAATTAAAAACTGCTTTACAGTTTACACAGTTCAGTTTACTTTGTATTATGTGACATGTGGAATTGTGGACCCAATTGCAGAGAAGCAGGCAAAGCAACGTGTGTGCGCTCACAAAACTTGACATTGACTTTGCCAAAACATAAAAGGAAAACAAGTCACTTTGGAATATCCAAGATACTAACAAACTCTACACTCACTTGGGGGACATGATGAAACCAAGGAATCACTAACAGACACAAACTATGTATCCAACAAAGACCGAACAGAAGCAAACTAGATTTATAATTGCTTGTATACAAATAGTTGAGTCAACTAGAGTGCTTGCCTAACCATCGAGTGTGAAATTAAATAACTAGAACATCTTTTGTTATCTATCTCTCAAAATGAGTGTGCAAGTTTGTGAGCGAGTCATTTAGAATGTGGTCACAAGTCGGGGAGGTTATGGTTAAAATGGCCGAACAAGGAGATCCTTGTTCATTTTTCATGAGATTTTATATATATATATATATATATATATATATATATATATATATATATATATATATATAAAATGTATTTTATATAACGAGCGAGCGAGCGAGCGAGCACTAACTAGCTGGAGCGGCTAACAAGAGTGGCTAGCAGAAGACGCTAGCAAAAGCTAATTAGAGCAAAGCAGAGAGACACAACCGGTGGGAGCACGGAATTCAGCGACGACCACTTGTCGGTCCCACCTGTGGAAGGTATGTGGCCGTTGATCACTTGGTCCGACACGAGCTGCAAGCACCACCAGAGGCTAATTATGTTCGCAAAGTCCTTTTCCATTGGGCATTCGTAGCATTTTGGCGGCAAAAATGTCAGTCTCTTGCTATTTGTTGCAAATAATTGAAATTAATAATGTTTTTTTAAAATGAATGATTAGTTCTACTCTAGATGGCACCAAATTTTACACATTGTCCTGTTACAACACCTGTACGGGTCTTGAAATTCACAGCGCGTTTATTTGATATACAAATCATCTGATCTCAATTTCTTTGTCACCCAACTGACAAACTCTATACAGCCTCACACAAGCTTTCAATAGAAGACAGCAGTGACAGCACATACTAAATATTGACAACATCAACATGGATGCGAACATGGAGACGGCCTCCGGCCATTTTCTTGATTTGGACATTGAAAGTTTTGCTGACCACGACTTCAAGCGCTTCTAATGAGGGTGTTGCTCTGAATTAAATGCGCAACTCCCTCCCAAGGGAGATGGAGGAAAGTGACAGGCACATCCACTTTCATGCTATTTCAATATGGCGTTAAGATGTGTGGGTGGTGAGACTGCTGCTTAGGTTTTAGAATGTAAAGCATGGCCCGTCCCTGCTTTCATCTGTTTCCAATGACGGGGTTTCTGCCTCCAACAACGCAAGGAGAAATTCCTTTGGGACAGGAAACATTCATGGGAAAAATAGTACACACACTTTGATAAATAGCAGGATATAACTCGAACAAACATTCCTGAATGATGAATCCATGTAGGTACAATGCAGACTAAAGAAGAAGAACCATAGTAGGTACAAGAGAGACATATATGAGAAATAGAGGAAAATAATGTAATGAACGAGTGGGTGGCCAAAGGCAGAGGCGCCAGTCACCCACGTCCAGCACAAGAGAGTAGGATGAGAGAGGAATGGAGTGATAGAAGAGGAGGGGTACAGTTCTGCTCAAGGAGCGGTGCCGGAAGCGGCAGACAACTGCCAAACAAATTGTGGGCAATGACTGCAAAAATGCTAAATGCAAGGAAGCGTTAAATCCAATTGCTTTCTGCAGGTGCGACTTACAAGTTTTCTTGCTAGAGCCATGAAAAACTGCATCGCTAATCGCTTTGTTCAACACGCTGTCATGTTGATGTGCAAATTCAAATGTCAGCCCATTGTTCACAGTACGTCTCAAAAAGACACTAAGACTAATGCTTTTTGCAGCATACAGTTAACCCACTATCAAATAAACAATAAATGTTTTTTAAAAAATAGTTTCCCCCCATCACATTAAGTAAAAGTAATAGCACACTTGAGTAGTTATTTCCCATATTAATAAGTATAACATGCACATTGCTAGATGTAATGGCAGCATAGTCGAGCCAACAAGTGAAAAGAGCACCAGAAATACTTTTTAAATTTAGTAGTCACTCTTGCTCCTTATGTTAGCGTGCTTCACGAAAAATGTTGTGGCTGACCCAAATCACAAAATTGCAGTTTCACACTAACAGTAATAGAAGCAGCATCTCCTTTTGAGACAGCCACCGCCGACCAGTACAGAACTGAGGAAAACTGATTTAATTGACTAATGCTTTGATTAGGACAAGTGCCGTTATCTTGCGCCAAACTGAGCACATCAAATGGCTTCCACCATACCACATGAAAAAGACCTCAAAAATGAAACTTGGCAGGAATTTAAAAAAAAATGTCTGCTGCGAGTACCTGTACCCAATTCCCACAATAGATGTGAATTCAGGGGCTGCTAACATTGATGTATTTCACTTACATATTGATATTAACCTGTTGCTAATTTGAAATACAGACGCTCCCCTACTTACGAACATTCGAGTTACGAACAACGGTACATACGAACATTTCTGCGCGTACAGTATGTCGAAAAATGTTCGGGAAGAGATGCTGTAAGTTAGATTTTGTATTGCGCGTAGTGCTTCTTTCCGCCACTAATACCGACGATTGGCGCTGTGAGAGCTCATTGGAGGCTGAGCAACGTGTCGAGGAGGAGGAGGAAGAAACGCCGGTCCCCATGAAGCAGGAAATAACTTTTGAAGCAGATTCCAGCGACGACGAAGAATCTCTCATGATATAAAATCCTCCTCTTCCTCCTCCATCATCTCCTCAAGCATCGAGTACATCTTCCAAAAGTAAGTTAAACTTCATTTTATTTATCTTATT
The DNA here is from genome assembly GCF_051991255.1 of Vanacampus margaritifer. Taxonomy (NCBI): domain Eukaryota; kingdom Metazoa; phylum Chordata; class Actinopteri; order Syngnathiformes; family Syngnathidae; genus Vanacampus; species Vanacampus margaritifer. Next base: position 8,667,062 of record NC_135447.1, on the reverse strand, counting down.
ACGTACATGTACATACTGTGTGTGTGTCTCGCTCTCTCTCTCTAACATACGTAGTACAGTACAGTACTGTACGTATTCTCTCCATTTTATTAAAAGTTTTTTTCAGTACAAACCAATGCAGGTTACTTGTACAAGCCTTAAACATACTTATATAAACCTTCAATATACTTATATAGGCTTTAAACATAAATTATAATACAAAATATAGCACTGAAGCAACTTACGAACAAATTCACCTTACGAACGATCGTCCGGAACGTAACTCGTTCGTAAGGTGGGGAGCGTCTGTACCAAAGAAAAATAAATAAATGAGGACTAAAAAAACGGATTACTACATCACAACTGGCTGTGTGCTTTAGATTGAAATCTCCCAGAAAACAGGACAACACACTGCAGCTAAGAGTGTGTGCTGATAATTTGAATACTAAAGCAAGAAATCAACTCAGGTGTCACATGACTATTTTGCTGGTTATTATGTTACAGTAAAGCACATTACACAAATCCCCAGATACAATGCAAATATGCCCACTTAAGAATTACAACACAGCAACCTAATTCAATGCCTAGTAAGCCCTCAGTAATTGCTATTATCGGCATGCAAATGTGAGCAGCAGCTACTATAATCAATTGAGAAATAGCTAAGCGATGGTGCAGTTAAAATATCATTATTATTTTTTTTGGAATGACAGCGTTGTCTCAGCAGGCTGTGTGTGTTAATGCATGCTTCTCTGTCGGAGAGCATGGGTAAACTATAGCTTTCTGGGAGAAAAACTAGCAGGCGTAAGGACAATTAAGGGATGATTTACCTCTAAATATATATTTTTAAGTCTTATATTAGGCATCTTCTTTGTAATTTGAAGAAAAGTTTCACCTGAAACTTTTTTTTCCTCTCCCAAATTATTGTTTTTGGTCCTCACAGGAGGTATTCACTGTACTGAGTGTCATTCTGGTTTCTAATAGAGGACCAACAATTGGAGCCCATAAAAATCAATCAATGAACAGTAAGTTGTTGATTTTTCCAAAAAAGCCTGCGTGCAGATAGAAGCTGTGCCACAATAGCGTGCATCATCCACTTGAACAAATAAAGCACCAAAACGTCAACAAGACGCCTCTGTTTTCGCATCAGGAAGAAAAAGGTGGCGACACTTGATAACTGCAATTACCTGACCTATGACCTTTGATGCGCTTATTGTTTCACAGTACACACATCATCACAAGAGAAACCAAGGCATCTGTAAATCTTAGGCTTATTGTGTTTTTTGTTGTTTTAAAATTATGGAGCACACCGCAACTCAAAGTTGGTTATTGGACAGCTACAGCGTTGTATCGTGTCTTCACTGGGAGTGGGTGTTTTAACGTGTTAATAACAAGTGTGCCAAGACCATGATTCTCTTAATTACTTCATGTAATAAAACAATATTACAATAATACAGAATGTAAGGCGATGAAAACAGCTTTGTGATTCCCAATCCCAACCGCTAAGGAACTATTGGGTGTGTGAAGGGAAACCTAAGTAAATTGTGACGAAACTTCAGTTACTATTTTTGACATTTTTGTTTGCTAGTGGGCTGTGAGACTTTTTCTTTCTAATGCAACGTATGTAGTACCAATAATCAATAACTGTTGGGAAACACTCGTCTACAGACCAAACGTGTAACGTTGAGGTTTACAGTGGATTTTTTTTTTATATGCCTTTATAACCAAATAGTAGGCACACAACAATTTCAGTGTTGGAATGATGGAAGGTGATGATAGTATAGTAACCAGTGATTCTTAAACCATTGTGTGGTCAAGTGTGCCACAGGAAATAATCAAATTTTTGTATTTGCTACCAATAATGTATCAAAATAGTCATCAACTTGATGGCACGAGGTACAATTAAGATGTATATCATCATTCATTATTATACAATATACTTTGGTGGCGTGCCTTGTCTGAATAATCTGCAAGGCTGCAGTGGCCTGTTACAACTAAAAACAGGCCACATTCATTCTAGCTTCAACTTTGTTGCGTGGGCGTGAAATGGTCGCTTGTGCCATAAACCTACAGTTCTTTTCACACTGAACGTTGGTGCTCTGCATCGATCGACCTCAACAATGGATAAAGTGCATGCAACAGGATTCTTCAAGCGCTCGCAGTACTTGCGTACTCACCCTCAGAGCTGCCAGGTCGATGTCATCCAGGCTTCGCGTGGGGGCGTTTTCAGACATGGCTGGCCAAACTTGCAACGTTAGCTGAACAAGTTAGCCAGATTTTTTTCACAAGGAGCACTTTGAGGGTGTGAAGGTGGCACCTTTGGTGTTCTTAAATAGCCGCAATAGGCAGTTCGGTTTGCTTAAAAAAAAAAAAACTGTTACGGCACTCAGATTAGCAAACACATCGCAGTTTCGAGCATGCGCTGGCTAGCTCGCGGCAACTCTTGTCGACACCACCTAATGTCCTCTTGTCGAATAAAATAATAAATCACGTCGAGCTAGACCACGGCCACCTTAATATTCAACATGTATTTAAACAAACTTTTACTGCAAGTCGGCCATAGGCGCCCTTCGAAAAACGGTCAGCTTTTCCCAGCAGACGTGCACCTCCACTGTTGAACACCTTGCTGCGATCATTATAACAAGACGTCTTTTCCGAATAACATTCCGGCTACGTTATCATGGGAAGCATTCCGCAGGGGGGGAATTGCACCAATGTATTGTTGATTGAGTTAAAAGGGGAAAGCCAAAATACGCAGCGTTTTTTTTTTAAGCGAACGCAATGATGCGATGGCGCCCGGGTTCTTCAGCACCGCAGCAGAACCGCCTATCAAACTGGCACCATTATCCTTAAGTAAATATACCCGAGGGTGTTGTTGCAAGTGTCTTTCAATGCGTCTGCGGTTTGTTAAACTTCCTAAATAACCCCAAATTTGACGGTCCGATGAGACAGGTGGGCGCGATCAAAGCAGCTTTAGCTAACGCAGCTAAGACAGCAGGCTAAACAGTCTTTTCTAGAATAAACTTTCCGTCTTCCATTTTCTGCGTTGACAGTCGCGCCCAGCGATGCCAACCTTTCCGGAAAAACACACACAGGCAGGCGGGCGGTGTGTTCTGGACCAGCCCCCGCAACACTTAATCGAAACCGGGCCCTCGACTCTTTAAAGTTGCGCGTCGCGTTCGTATCCACCATCCAGATTGGAGCACTGTGTCGCTGTAAATCCAACACTGCGGTATATAGCGCCCAGCCTCAAAACAGCGTCTGACGGGCAAACTTGTTATTTCGCCATGTTTTGCTTCCAAACGCTCCCTCCCACTCCCAGCCTCGTTCAGTACAGTCTGAGCATTTGCGGGGTTGTGTCGACGATTGGCTGCGCACTAAACTCCTCAAGCGTTTGCGTCTCTGTGGGTGGCTACGGCAAGATATCAGGGACAAATGAGCGCCATCATCATGCTGGACTTTTATCACATGTGCATGTGACGTCACGTCATCATGATGCAATGCATTGTCATGTTTTTCCAGGTTGGATGCAATTTAGGTGTTTCTCAACCTTAATTTTAAATTAATCACAGTGTTTCCAACTTTATTGAGCCAAGGCATATTTTGCATTATAAAAATATCAGAGCACACACACACACACGCACAAAAGTCACAATAAGTACTGAAACCATGATAAGCGGATGAAGTAGAAAAGTATTAACATGCCTATCACAATGTCACTGGCTGAACCACATTAAATAATTTGCATAATTTCATATGGGACACCGGACGAACTACCAAAAATTACAACGCACTTAAAATCAACAGTTGTTAGGGATCGCTGTATTAGAAAACATAGTTAATCATTTCAGTCTTTTTATTTCTTATTTTTTGCTCAGTCCCCTGGTTTCTCGAAATTAAAGAAAGCCTATATTTTATGTTTGCGTTTGTAAATAATGCATGAGTCACTTCCACAGCTGTTCTCTAAGAGTTCAATGGAAAAATCAGGTTGTTCACACAAAAAAAAAAAAAAACCTACAGCATGGCAAAACTCAGGGGTGGTTTTTGGTGCTTTGTGAAACATTTGTCCCCCTCCAACAATTTTTTTTACAGACAATTACAATGCAGGTTTATTAGGTAAAACAGTAACATCTCAAACCCTGAGCATTAGTGACAGGAATGACCTAAACTTTGAGATTTATAGTACATACATAAAGCATATAAGAAATGCGCTGCAGTAATACATTTGTGAAATCTGGTAGTGAAAAATTGTGGTTAGTGCAATGAAATAATCATCATAAAAACATTTTATAAGGTCACTTGTCAATATATCACAGCCATTTATGAGGAAGATGTAACCAAACACATTGTATCCATCGAAAGACGGTCACTTCTTACCAACTCAGTGGCCTTGTGGTAGAGTATCCGCCCTGAGACTGGGAGGTTGTGGGTTCAATCCCCGGCCGGGTCATACCAAAGACTATAAAAATGGGACCCATTCCCTCCCTGCTTGACACTCATTATAAAGGGTTGGAATTGGGGGGTAAAATCACCATGTGATTCCTGAATGCAATCATTGCTGCTCACTGCTCCCTCAGGGGATGGGTCAAATGTGGAGAATGAATTTCACCCCCACTTAGTTGGGTGTGACAATCAGTGGAATTTACCTTTACTTCTGAGGTGCGTCACAAAGAACAACACTCGCAGATGTTGACCGTGTTTACAGTCGTAATGATTCAGGAACTTCATAATGCAGTCCGTCCAATATTGCTCACTGTTGGAGATTTGAGAGCTTCAATTTAGTATTTAGTTGAATAAAAATATACCTAGCCATCTTTTTGCAGACACTTGAAAGAGAAAATTATGATAATAGGCCACTTCAACGACTTGATGGTTACAGAGAGAAGTAGCCAAGCATGAGGCTCAAATGCAAACACATCTGGGTAGACATTATTAACAATGGAACATAGTACAAAATATGTAAATCAGTGTATATTTTTTAAAAGCGGGGTCAACCATTATCATACAGTGGACACGATATAATTAATTAAAATGTGACATACTAAATGCCTATTGCAACAGTTTTGTGGTTATGTGACACCACTATTGAAACTACAAAGACGACTCAGTAGTAATGATGAATGTAATGTAAATACTGTATATACAAGCAAATGTATTCCTACATCAAATTAATACAGTATGTAAAGGTACAGAATTGTGGAGTTCAAATTTGATTCTACTGATTAAATAATTCAAACATCTATGCTTCATCGAGTGGATGATGGGATGTCCAAGATGAATTCAACAATTTAGTTAGTGGCCAGGGTACTTTAAACGAGTAACAGTAAATCTGCAAACATCTTAATCAAAAATGTTATGAAATAAATTGCACTTGCATAAATGGACACATCTTATTCCCACTTGCATCACCCATTCTATTTCTCGATGAATAGCCTGCCATTTCTTTGTATCCATCACCATAACAACCACACATTTTCTGACAGATTTGCTGGCACTGCAGTGAGGGGTGAAACTTCAGTGGGAGAGTGAGACACACAGAGAAAGAAACAGGGAAGACCCACCCATCTAAAAAAAATGCTCCAATAAATGTACAGTACACTTGTGTAGCCAAATCATGTGAGATGAATTGTGGACATAGTAAAACAGATGCTAAAGAAACTGGCCAGTTAATGTCAATCAAATAGTCTCACATTGTGTCATAAAATCCACATTTCAGTGGTCAATACGCACAAAGAAAAGTTGGATTTTCCTCACCGCTGAATTGCCACGGCTGCCGACATTTATTGTGTGTCAATTGTATTGAATGTTAGCTGTAACTGAGCCCTCAATGGTTACCTTGTCATCTGAATGGCCTGTGCTGCACTTATGTCCATAGACCGACAGGGGCAATGCCCTCTCTGCTGCCCAGCGGAGGCAGCAGGTTCTCTTCACACAAGAACTTCAAAGGGAAGTGGACCAGCAGTCCTTGGATTGCCTTGAGTTCCTCCCTGGCCTTTTCGGGGTCTGTGTCACACAGGCGTGCATTGCTGGTGTACTCCTTCAGCTCTTGCATGTTGTGGACAGAATTGCAGGGTAGGCAGCAAAAGACCTGGACCCCAGAAGAAGTGAGAAACAATTAAATGATCATTTAATAATAATAATAATAATAATGTAATATTATTCAAAAATCTGAATGACTCCAATGCAACTTTATGGCAATATTTTTCAAATGATTCCATCAGTATCATAATTTAATTTGCGTTCCATAATGTGAAGAAAATTGTCATTAATCAATATATATATATAAAACCTTTTTTTAAATATGAAATGATTCAATACAAAGTATTTGAAAAATAAAAATTTGTTTTAAAAATGTTCTTTTAAATACATTAAAGCTGAAAAAAACCCACTGCTGTGCCAAGTTAGCCGTTTTATAAAAAAAACTGAGCGCCACATTTGATATTTGATGCTACTGTATTGATAAATTAATGATAGGATACATAATTGTCTTGCACCAGTTTGGTAAATCCACTAGACAGTTTTCATCATAAAACATCTGCGGTTTCATTGATACCTTGTCGTAAATTGTGGCATTCAGTTTGGCAGAAGAATTCCACACCAAGAAGAACAGCTCATCACTGATTGGATCATCAATATTGATGCTGGGGTCCGAAGCAGCTCCCAGAAGCACACTGAATGGAAGACAAAAACAGGTTAGTGAAATAAGAACTAAATGTAAATGTTGTCATCAAGTGTTACTTCTAAAGTGGAAATTGTAATTTGGTTTAAGATCAAACAATAGCATTTTATTGTGTCCTGACCCGAAGCACTCTTTGCGCAGAGCAAGTGTAAGAGGTCCTGCTTCGTACTCTTCCCCTCCCATGATGGATGGGATCCTCTCTTCATCTTCCACAAACACTGCCAGCTCACTGTCTCGGCTCCCCAGCATGCTGCGATCATTGATGTTGGCTGATCCTGGGGTCAAAGCAATTACTGAGAAGTCAGTATTCTCCTTTTTAAAGTATGAAAGCATACATCGGCATCCATATGCAATCAGGCAATTTCTAGTGATCCAATTAAGATATTTACATGTAAAGGTCAAGGTGAAAATGAAGCACTGACTGACCAATTATATAGCAGCGGTCATCTGCAATGAGGGTCTTGCTGTGGACATAGATGAGCTCTGTGACAAGCGACTGGGAGAGCTCCGCCTGTTTTCTCAGGCCACAAACTGTGATGTACTCTGTCCACCTGTCCTCCACTGGGAAGCACAACAGAATCACGTTAACTATTTGATATAACGCCCAAACAAATTCTCACTTGAATACATACTGTATTTAGAATGAATGTCAAGCAGGTGAAGAATGAAAATGGAGATAGACTGGGTATATTCCTAAGATCAGTGCCTTTGATTAGCAGGGTAACACAAAAGAAAGAAAGAGAAAGAGGTTACAAGCGGACAGGTGCAGTTTAATGATATGAGATGGGTTTAAGAAATTGGCGCATGAGAAGACGAGAACACTCACTTTCACTAAGTCTTGACAGGATGGACTGTTCCCCCCGGCATATAGTCCTGTGACATTAAGAATCAAGCAAATCTGTCCGTGAGCGAGCTGAGAGTTGAATATGAGATCAATAAAAAATAAAAAGGCTCTAACCTGTAAGTGAAGTGAAGAATGGCTTGGATCGGAATTCCACCTCCGGTACTGATGTCTCCCTCAAATCCAGGTAAAAGTGGGATCACCACAAACACTCTATATTTCTTCTGTTCTCTGTATGCATAACAAATAAATAGTTGCTCCTATTATCTTTTATTAATGGTAAATAGACTGCTTTGCCAATAGCATTTTTTCTACACCATAAGGTAACCAAAGTGCTTTAGAAAGCCTCACATTCACCCATTCACACACACCAGTGGTCGGGTCGGCCAGGTCCACTGGGAGCAAATTAGGGTTTAGTGTCTTGCTCAAGGACACTTCGACATGGTCACAAGGGCTGAGGATCGAACCCACAACCTCCCTAGTTGGGAGACAACCACTCTACCACTGAGCCATGCCGCCACAATTTTTACTAGATTAAAATTGCATGTATACATGTTTGCTCTATTTTATTAGTTTTACAAGCCTCATTAATGTTTTACAAAATATTGACAACATATTCTTTAAAGGGGGAAGTCAACTTTTTTGTTGTTGGGTGACAATAATATGTTCTATGCAGCCCCACTTGTCTAAATACGGTATTCTGGTTAATATTGTGTTTGTGGAATACAAGTTAAGCAGCAAAATCCAGCAGTTTTTATCAATATCAGAAGGCGGGCATTTTGGCACTGAAAATGACACCACAGTTGCTCAGGTCTCAGGTAACAACCAATCACAGCTGAGCTTCAGAAAACAGCTGAGCTGTGACTGGTCGTTGCCTGAGCCCTGAGCAACATTGATGTCATCTTCAGTCGACAGCAAGTGGCAAAATGGCCGCCCCCTGACATAGCAAAAACGGTTGGATTTTGCTGCATAACTCATATTCCACAAATGTAATATTCATCAGAATGTCATGTTTAGATTAGTGACGTCACATATAACATATTATTGTCAAGAAATGTTTCAGGTTGGCTTCCCCCACTTTAACATGCACTCACATATGCTTTGTTCTGCATCAAAATGCAGGTGTTATAGCAGGCAGACCTGTAAGCACGAAGGATTCGGTTCACAATGGCATCACCAATTCCATTGTAGATTGTCTTGCCATCGGCGCAGCTGATGAAGAACTGGTTCTAATGGCAGCGGAGAGCAGATGGTGGCTCAGTGTGAGGCGAAGACTAAAACAAGATACTGGTTGCTTGCTGGCAGGTGGGGTTGCATTCATACTCAGAACGTGTCAAGATTAGACTAACACAGTTTGTCACTAACATGAAATTAATGAGTATAGTAACAAAATGGCGGTGTGAGCCAGCACAAAACACTTCAACTTTCTAAGGCCATCTTACCTTTACATACCGGTCACAGGAATACTGAAACGCATGCTGCTGTATGTCTTTTTAGTACAGCGCATGACTACAAGTTAACAAATCGTTCATGACACCTGGCGCACATTCCAACGTGTTCAGTCACTGATTACAAGACATTCCTTTGTTACCTCGATGTAAATGTAGTGCTGGCTGTTCTCAATGGTGTGAATGTAGGCATTGAGGATTGAGTTCTCACAAGTACCAGTAGACCAACGATCTGCAGAACGCAACACCTGGGAAAATGATATGTAGTAGTCATAAAAAAATTAAAAAAACATTTCATGTAAGAGATCCAATAGAGATCCTGACGTCACGTGAATTTCTCTCAACACGCCCCCCCTACGGCAGGAAACTATTGGTGCAACGTTAATGGGCTACAATGGCATGGAGGGCGAAAACTAGCGTTTATCCGTCAACTTTCCGCCCAAGAGTATTGATAGTCACTTTGATGAAAAAAAAAACTGATATACAATGTGCGAGGTGGACATGTTGGATTGCCGATGAAGTGTCAGGAGAGCTTTTTTTCCCCTCAACTTGGTGACGCTGCTAACATGGAATTACTTCCTGTGTTGCCGATGAGTGCTTTCAAATCTGATCATACAAAGGCTTTAAAAGTTTGTACAATCCAGATTTTTTTCCTCTTTATGTGAGGTCAAAATGCCATCAAAGTTGAAAGTTTCACGCAAGTCTTGGCGGTGTTATTTATGTACGTTAGCAACTTAGCAGCTGCTAAATAGGCCGTCGTCATTTATACCGTAAAAAGTATTCTTTATGATGTTGGTCAGTTATTAAATTCAACTGTGTAATATCTATTAAACCTTAGCAGCACAAATGAACGAAACTGATTATTTGCCCCACATTTTGTGTGTGGTAACAGTTAGCATCTGCCGATTTAGCCACCATGAACAAAGTGCAACATTGGCTACGCATTGGTTTTGATTTTGGTACCCTGGAGCATGCTCAATCTTTTTTTTTGCCTATTCTCATTATGGCAGCTGGTCCACAACAGATGTCAATCATTGTTAAAGTCTGGCGTTTGCCGTTTACTCAAAGTGGTAGACGCGTTTTCTATGCTGCCGAGATGGTTGCGTCATTTTGGGACGTGTGACGTCAACGTCAAGATCTCTATTGTGTTGCTAATTACTACAAGTAAAATGCACCCCATTCTCTTCCAGATTATTAAAACAGTAAACTGTTAATGAACCCCATGAACTATACTGATGAAAGCTGGTGTGTTTAAGATGCATAGTGTTGTTATTTAGTCATGGCAGGTGTACAAACAAGGAAGCAAATAATATCGCAGCCCTAGCTCAAGGTTATTGAATCCTGAAAACAGTTGAAACATTACCCGAAAACCTTGCTGGATACTTGTAGGGACGCTGCTGCATAATGGCGTTCAAGTTACAGGCAAACACTCACAACACAATAAGTAACTGACACACGGTCAATGGGCTCTTCTTTTATTGCTACCTGCCTAATTTGGATCTTGTAATGTCAATGTTAACCACATCTACGGTAAATCCTGTTGAAAATGTAGGATATCGACAATCGTACTTGCTATTGTTTCCCCCTACTTCCTTCAAACTTTGTTAAGTTTCATTAAAGGCTGAAAACTGTTCCCCAGCAAAGCTGCCATACGTTGTACTGTGCATATAAAAACTCTGGTGTAAAAGCACTCACAAAGTGTGGGAACAAGCCACCGCATGGGCCGAAGAGAACGTAAGCATAGGATAAAGTATGGATTTGTGAGGGCTTAAAAACCGCAATGCAAAAACAACTCAACCCGGCAGTGATGGAAAGTTACATGTAAAAATGGGACAAAAGGAAAACCTCTTTATAATAGAGGCAGCTCTGTATTAGCTTTTGCATTACTGTGTTGTCTGTATGCTATATAATGACAGCATCATATACTGTAAAATGAGCAAATCAAATACTATACCTGCACTTTGGCCTTCTTGGACCCAGGCACAGTGAAAGACGGTGTGTCAGCAGAACAATGAGATTTGGGGAGAAGGTAGGGATAAAAATTGTCCTTGTACTTGTTTTTAAAGATCTGCAAAGACAAAACAAAAAAACGAGGTCATTTTGACCTTCCTCTTAAAATCAACACCCTAAAGTTGTTTGTGTGTACTGCATAATAAAACAAACAATTATGCAAATGATGTACCATGCTTTACTGTTATAATTGTGAATCACAGTCACCATCTTGAAAACACTCCCTAAAGTTCGTATCCCATGGGGGGGGGTGAAAATTTGCAACGCTTATGACGTCAGGGTTCGTTCAAGGTCACAGTGTTTCCTAAATGTTCTCTAAACAGTCTTAATGGTTCTCTAAGCAGTCCTAATGTTTTTTCTTGTCGCAAGGAAATGTTGACCAACTGACAAGAAAAAACATTAAAACTGTTAAGGGAATGTTTTGGAACATTTCGGAAACGTTGCAAGCTTGAAGGAACCCTGACGTGGGATACGGTCTTTGGTAACTTTTCCTTAATTTGACCTTGGCGAAGTTCCAACGCTGGATGAAATGGCGAGCCACATCCCTGGCTGCTGTACCATGAAGCGCTGCCGAAAGATCGCGCCACGGCATGCGAGGAACTCGAGTACGGTCGATGTTATCTGAAAATATAAAAACAGCGATTCTTTTTAGCTGCAAAGAGCCACGTTCAGTTTGGAGCCATACCTTCAAATGGTCTGTCCAGCTGGACCCAGTCTTTCCTAATGAAGTTGCTGTAGTCTTTGCCGAGCCACAGTTTGGTATTGCCTGTCAGGTCCACAACCTCCTGTGTTTGATTATCAGATGGTTTTGGACCTGCCGTACCATTCTCCTGGTGAACATGGTCAGAAGTGTGACATACCGCAAGTATCATGGTCAAAAGATGGCTTGACACATTCTTACATCTGTCTCTCCTTGTGGCTCCGTCTCTATCACCTTTTCGGCAGTGTCTGTCGAGTCAAGGTCAAGCAGCCGGTACTGGCTGTCGTCCCACCTCCCAAATGCCAGGTCGAGTCCTCCGACAAAGGCTACAGTTTGGTCAATTGCCACCATCTTTTCATGGTGAGCCCAAAGGAACACCACAGATGACACATGGTCAGGATGTCTCATTACCTGTTGAAGGAAAAAAAAATATTTAAGAACTAGCTTTCATCTCTTATGTATATATAATATTGTGTCAAGAGATAACAGACCTTGATGTTTGGGTGCATATCCATGAGAGTCCTCTTACTGTGCTCGCTATTGATGCCAAGTGCGAGTTCCACCTCTTTGTAAAGCATAACACACACTTTGACCCCTTGTTCCTGCAGGGGAAAAATAAATGCCATTTCCATTGAAAATGTGCAAATACTCTACTATAAATGTAGCAAAACAAAAAACCCAGACAGAAATTAACTGAAGACTACAGTAGATATCATGCAAATATTAGCAGCTGATGATGAATTTTGTTTACTAATTTATGCTGAAATTTGTCACGTTTTACTAATAGAGCATTAAGGCGGAAGTCAACCCAAATAATTTATTTACAATAGTATGTTCTATGCAGCACAACTAATCTGAACATGACGTTGTGATTAATATTGTGTTTGTTGAACATGAATTAAGCGGCAAAATCCACCCGTTTTTACCCATCTCACGGGGTGGCCATTTTGCTACTTGCTGTCAAATGAAAATGACATCATAGTTTTTCAAGGCTCAGGAAGTCAACCAAATAATTTATTTACAATAATATGTTCTATGCAGCACAACTAATCGGAACATGACGTTGTGATTAATATTGTGTTTGTTGAACATGAATTAAGCAGCAAAATCCACCCGTTTTTACCCATCTCACGGGGTGGCCATTTTGCTACTTGCTGTCAAATGAAAATGACATCATAGTTTTTCAAGGCTCAGGAAACAACCAATCACGGCTCAGCTTGCAAATGTCACATGACCAAACTCAGCACACAGGTGAGCAATGGTTGGTCGTTACCTGAGCCCTGAGCAACTGTGATGTCATTTTCAGTCGACAGCAAGTGGCAAAATGGCCGCCCCCTGCTGCTTAATTCATATTCCACAAATGCAATAATAATCGTGGTTAGTCTCATGGGGGCACATAGAACATATTATGGTAAAAAAAAAAAAAAGAATCGGGTTGACTTCCCCTCACAGCATTTGTTGTTGTAGTGTTCAAAAAAGGACAAAAAAACAGAATTATTTAAGAGTGTAGGAGAAATAAAGACAAAATATAAATAAACAAATAAATAACAATACCCACAGCTTTGCGTTTGAGTGCTTCGTCCAAGCGCCAGACGTTATTAGTCGCTGGTCTCTTCAGGAACACTTCAGGGCTGAGCCTGATATTATAAAAAATACTATACTGTAAATATTACTGTATAATCACCTCAAAAAGCAAAACTCTCTTCATCAAAAAATCCAAGCACGTACCACCAGTCTGTGATAAAGATTTCCTCTTTTGCTTGCTCGAGCGCATCAGCAAGGTCGGCAAAGTAGTCGCTCCCATTTACATACCTTCAACAAAGACAATTCCCCATAAATGATATTCTTGTTCAGACGACCGCCTAAAGACAACCACTCAGGGCAAATTACATAAGATACCATTTAGTTAGTGTGTTATCCCGTGGAGGAGCAAATCCATCGAAGCGTTGAACTTTGAGGAAATTGCAGGTTGCAGCTAGCCGGTTGATTTCATGACTCCACCAATGTGCTTGTCTATAGTTACTGCATTTGATGACCAGATTCCTGAAACCAGCAAATGGGAAACACGTGTCACACACAACATTACCAGAGAAAAAAGGATGATCACTCTATCACCAAATTTACCGAGTGAAGTTCTCGATGCATACTCCATATTTAGTGTCTGTGTAAGCACGGCCCACTTTCACTGTGAACTCGGGGTCGAACAGCAAAACAAAGTTGATGTTTCCTTTGTCTCGGTTCATGTACATCAAGAAAGAATCTTTCACCACCAGCCAGCGCCGTGACCAGCGGTAGCAGAACTGATGATGGCCGATGCAATTCAAACCTTGAATGCGGTGACCTCCTGACCTCTTGAAGATGGACCCTTCTCTGTAGTAAGCAGCACATACAGCACAGTAAATCAATAACATGCCAATAACATAACAAGTCATTTCCACAGTCGCCTAAAGGCACTGCTTACAATCCTTTGGGCCCAAGATCCTGGACGAAGGAGAGTGCACTGACTGAGAGGAACTCCAGCTTGAGGGTACAAAAAAGAAGAAGAAAGCATGCCAATGAGTTAGTCAACATCACATGATTAGACTGCATGCTTTTTTCTTTTTTCTTTTTTAAAGGTTTTACCATGCTGTGGTCATTCTTACAGAACGTGTTCTCCAGCAGACCATTCAGGTACTCTTCAAGGTATTTCTGCACCAGAGAAGTAGAAAAATAAAGTGAACAATCAGAGAGTGCACCATTTCATGTTTCCGTAACCGACAAGAATAAAATTGCCAAATAACTGTCAGCCTGAATAAGGATTTAGTAACAAGACAATAAAAGAACAAATCTACAAACACAAAGCTAAAAAATTGGTATTGATAGCACAACACTGTCTCTTTAGTGTGTATGGAATACGCCTGTTTTTTTCCTGATACCATTTTGCTGGAGGTCCTTCTGGTCCGTTCAGTCCCTCGTAGGCTGGGCATTTCCTCAGACATGGCCCTCAGTTGTTGCCTCTCCTTTGCAAATCTGGAAGAGACATTTGAATACAGTACGCACACACACACCAAAAAAATCAGACATTTTATGCTTTATACTGTAACTCTGTCAAGGTTGATTTTCATAATCAGTTGCACTGACTTTCCCAAAGGCAGAAGATGAATCATCATCCGATGGTTGTAAAGGTCTCGATGCAACTCCTGGAAGTTCTTGTACTTCCTCTTTACCGTCCAGTGGAATTGACCATGAGTTAGTATCACTGTGTACAGGGTGCCTACATGGACCTAGAGAAATTAATAGGGATGTTCAATACCACTTTTTCTTCAGACCGATGCCAGTATTAGCACTCAAATAAATAAAAAACAAATCAGATAATTATTTTTTAAAAATTCTATATATCCCAATATAGCATTTTCCCTTAAAAATGCAGGAAATTCATGGTAATTTTCAATTTTTCTAATTTCTGGTACTGATAAAATTAAAGGGGTGACTTGCGTCAGGGATCCAGTGTAAAAATTGTATCAAACAAATCATGTAAGTAACTCGCTGTGGAGCTGAAAGTTGATTTAACATTAAATTAAATTATCATCATATAAACATATACTGTATATTAACAATAAATATTTAAAATAGAACAGAAAAATGACAATTATTTCCCTTAAGTAATGTCGTACTGTAAAAGCCAATTTTTTTTTAGGAGATATGGTAAATAATTTTACAATCACAGTGACCATCACAATAAATACCACATTCACTGTACCTTAGAGCGAGTTGTGTATCTCTCTGTATTATCCACTTTACATGTGATAGGGACGCCAGGTATCAAAAAAGGTATGCCCTCTTCTTTTAATTCTGGGAGATGATGTATCACACGAAAAGGACGGCCATCTGTTTTGAAAAAGTAGAAATACAATTTCTTCCAATATTGTACTTAATTGGTTTCATAGACACTCAATACCATCTGAAATTGATCAGATATTTCTTACCGCTGGTGGATAAGAGACTGTCAATCTCATCTTGATCCAGAACACGAAGGTCATGAGAGAAGCGTCTTTTATCAAGGACTTGGGCTGCAGAGGCCTGAGAGGGTGGCTCAACATCATTCTCTGGAGTGGCGGCCATTGTGGTTGCATGAACCAGCTGCACTGCTGTAATTTAGACAAGTGTAAAAAAAAAAAAATTCTTTCAGAGTCTAGGGTTCAGCATGCACAATAGACCTTTGTGACAAAACTGCAAAAGCTTTCAGGGAGGATTTTAATTTCAATTTCGCAACAAGAGTTCTGGCAGTTTTCTTGGAATGACGTGATCAATCTCTAGTTTGACGGGCCAAAGCTTCAAAGTTGGAAATGTCAGTTTCAACAAGGATAACATGAGCTGGTTTGACAGGTTAACTGACAGTCACCAAAAGAAATGTCCATTGATTGACCAAATAAGATAAAGAGGCATATCTGCACCTCAAACTCCCTGACAATGTTTTACCTATGGAAATACAGCACCATTTATACAAGCGTGGTTTTGTGGAGAAAATCTAATTTTGAAGGAGAACATGATCACGCATGAGGTCATTGGAGTTCAGCAACATCATCGCTACAATCAAAAGCACTTATCTGTGCTTGGGTCATCGGTGTTGAGGTCTACAAAAGGACAGGATGCAACGAGGAGTAAGAGTGAATGAATGTGAACGCTTTTGTGTAGTTTATGTAGGCCTACGTGTGTATGTGTGGGAGGATGTCTTTGAATGTTTCCTGGGAAACAAGCAAAGGGAAGGGAGGGCCAATGTGAATGTGAGTGAAAAAAAAGAGAGAAAGTGAGGTGGGGGGAGGGGAGGGCCATAAAAGATTAGCAAGAAAACAGATTTTCCGACACTGTTTCATTGTACTCACAAATTTACCAACTAGAACATTAGTCAGTGTGCATTAAATACCATTCATTATTTAATAGGATAAATATTTATGGTAGATGTGGGCATTTCACCCTCAGTGACAAAAAAAAAGTGCTTTCTAAACCCTGTCAAATGGACATTTTTATTGCCAGAAGAATTTGACACTATATGTCAACTGTATCCAAGAGTACAAAACTAAGCAGGCACATATATAGATCTACATTGAAAGATTCTCACACAAGCAAAGTATTGTGCTGGAGAACACTAATACTGTACTAAAATCCCATTACAAAAAAAAAAAACAGTTACTGTATTAGGGCCTGAGCAACAAGGCTTCCATGCATTTTCTGACATG
Source organism: Vanacampus margaritifer (assembly GCF_051991255.1). Taxonomy (NCBI): domain Eukaryota; kingdom Metazoa; phylum Chordata; class Actinopteri; order Syngnathiformes; family Syngnathidae; genus Vanacampus; species Vanacampus margaritifer. Next base: position 8,650,192 of record NC_135447.1, on the reverse strand, counting down.
TGTCAAACCATCACCAAACTTGCTGACAATCACATGTTGGGATGTTCCATGATCTAGGAATAAATTATTCATCACAGTATAGTCAAATGCAATTTTCAAATGGCAAAGCCTGCAATTTCTGGGAAAATGCTTAATTTTGGTTTGTCATTAGGTTTTACTTGTATTTTGTGTATTTATTTATTTATCTATTTATTTAGTGTGTCCAGATAAGTGCAGTGTTTAAAAAGTGCAGTCCACGTGGTTACATACAGTATGATTGTTGCATGAAACATGAAAAGTTGAAGTGATAAAGCCACAGATTGGTTTGCATTATTGTTGTAATCTTATTTATGAGTGATTTATGTTTACGCCACACTGGTAACATGTTGTGACATTGTAGAGGACGCTTATACGACTGCAAGTCAAAGTGTTGAGTAAATTAACAACTCTAACCGAAGTAGATATTTAACTCTCTTTCATATTAATTCATTTGCCTTAATTTTAGCAACAACAAAAAAAACCTTAACTAAGACCAAACCATGTATGTATAAATAGATTATTGCAATACAGATTAATTTACTATTTGTGTTTGTTTAAAAACCAAGCAAACAAACACACACACATAGTAAGCGGATCTTCAGAGGGGGATGGAGTGGAATCGCAGTTAGAATATTTTTGAAAATCATTCTGTCCTTCTAAAGTGCCGTGAATTGCAACAAAAACATTCCACTGTGCAGGTGTAACTAATGCATTGGTCGCGGAATAACGAGTTGGTGGAAGTGCCCCCCATGAATTATAACTCAACTCCACTCTTTGCAGACTGTTTTGGGGGTAAACCCTTCCTCCTTTTGGTGGTAAAAATGTTACATATAGTTGTCACTGAACTCAAAAATGCCCAAATCTGTACGTCGTCTCCACCCAGCTATATTTTCGACAGAGCAACTTTCCCGAAGTAAGTCAATGCATTTAAAAATCGGGCGACAATGACTAGAATAAACAGTCATACGCACTAAACAGTCAAATGTGAAGATTTCATCGCCAGTTGTGCGACATAGCGATGTAGTGAAGCATCGAGCTCAGGCCCAGGAGTGCCGTCGCCTTTCATACTCACTCACTCTCAGCTCAAAAGGAAACAGCAGCAGTTCGGCATACTCCGCTCCTAAACATCGACGACGACCTCAACTTAACCGTGCGTTCACACATAAAGCCATGTTATCACCGCGGTCCAGTGTTTCATTCAAGACTTCTTCCACACTCGGTCCCCACGTACGTGATGTACAATACACTTTAGTCCCCTCCCATTTGGCGTCCATAAGGACATCACCGCAGGGAGAGGAGGACAAGGGAGGAAAGAGGAGTGTCCAAACAAGCTTTGTCACACACAAGCGAGTAACAGCTAGTTATGGGAGGACTGTATTTTGTGCTTACGGTTTCAGCCAGCTGTGTCATGCTAGCAATTTCACGTTGTTGTGGCGCAACCACGAGGATTAAATGTGTGTATCTGATGAGGAAAATGGTCTACCGACAGGAAGAACTGTTTAGACAGTCGTTCCAGGCAAGCCGCAACTTGTCTGGAGCGAGCTGTCACGCGAACTCTGAGGAGAGGAATGTGTGATCTGTGACGTAAGGTAATACAAAGGTGCGGCTTGCGGCGACGCGAATCACGCAGAGTATCACGAGATTTCCCAGGCTGTCAGACGAGACTCCACCTGAAGCTTTGAACTCAAAACCAACCTACCCCTACATGGCTCATTGGTGGATGAAAGCTCTTTATTATTATTATTATTATTATTATTATTATTATTATTATTATTATTATTATTATTATTAATTTATTTATTTTTAAGCGCAACAAAGCAATACATTTTTTTTATTACTTTTAATAAATCAACGTCAATGCAGCAAATTGATAGTGCTTTAATATTTGTCCATTTCTCAGAGGGAAACGTGCGGCAGTCGGACTATTTGATGTAGTTCTTTTTATGACCACATAGAGGCACCCAATACCCTAAAAATGTCAGTACACGATCGAAATAAATCCCAAAATGGACCTCTTCTGTGTTGTTGTTTTATTTTTTTGTTATGAACAATTGTGCTTAGTACGCTACAGTATTTTTCAATTTGGTCACTGTGGTGGTACTTGAAGAGCTGAATATTTTTTCAAGGCAGTACTTGGTGTAAAATGTTTGAGGACCACTGCTTTAGGTGACAGGAAGCAAATTTGAATTATGCCACTAATAACGCCAAACAAGTAGCCTACCTTTATATATTAATTTCCAACCAACTTGACACCCTAATTTGACACTTTATTATAGATGTATTACAAATTATGCTGATCTAAAAATAATTCACTAGGTTGTATATTTTGCACTCATAACTGAGGGTAACAAAATGGGTAAACAAAGTAATAAGAATGTCACAGTGTGAATTAGTGCAGTTCAACAACACTGCAACCAAAATAATAAACATGCTAATTCGATTGCTAGGTCTGAAAATTATTACGGTTTTATAATTTACATATTGTGTAATCTCATGAAATGTGGGTTATATTTTCAGGGATTAGATTGGGTGAGAAACCACTAGTACAAACTATTCCCAATGAAACTGGGACGCTGTATAAATGTAAATAAAATCAGAATACAATGATTTGCAAATCCTTATAATATAGGTTGAAAATGATTTGCAAACCACTGTGTTCTGTTTTTATTTACGTTTAATACAACATTTCAACTTCATTGGAATAGTGCCGGTTTTGTACTAACAAATCTATTCTAAATCATATTTTCCACTTGATAATCATGCATGTGTTAAAATTGTATTCCAGCCAGTCATAATGCATATATTCAATTATTTATTTAGAAAATATGTCACAATGAAATCAAGACATCAGCTCTCCCAGCTGTCTACCTCCTACAAGGCATTCTGATAAATAAGTAATCATAAGAACAATAAGGCTTTGATAAATTGTCTGGCTCAAGTTCCACACTCATGTTCTTCAAATAAGACATAGTCCTGCAAAGAAAACTCAATCAGTCTTTATCATACATGGTGGCAATGCGTAGAGTCACTAAAGGCCCACACAAACAGGGCAACATTATGACGCAGTCTAGGGGGAAAAAAAACAAAAAAGTAGCCCTTTCTTCAGTAAGTACTTTTCATCTCATACAGAATATAAATGTACAACTAAAACTTGCATGATTTGACAATGATTTAAAAGATTTAGAAGAGACCTGACCCATCTAATTAAGTGTATGTCTAAATAACTAACACCAAGATGAAGATCAAGGTTGCAAGTCAGCCTGGAATCTCAGGGGCTGTGCTGGGCCGTGATGAGATGTGATGTTGCATCTTCGATGCAGTCGATTCACGCCACGCGGAGACCACTACGATCATTCTCACACACAGCGTGAAGTTACTTTGAACCTTGGGGAAGTCTCAGGCTCAGGAGATTTGAATTTGCTCTCTTTTTTTTGTTTTGTTTTTCATTTTGGGGCATATTTGTTGTTCTCTCCAGGAAATGGCCATTCGGGCGCCCTGTTGAAGTGTCCTGTCAGGAAGATCCCCACCGTGCCGATGATGAAGAGGAGAATGGCGGCCCAGAAACACACCTTGTCGATCATCTTCCCAATCAGTACCCAGCTTTCAATTTCCTTTATTTGGAATCAAAATAAGAATCATTTAAAGTACTGTAAATGGAAAGACAAGTCAGACGTCTAGACACACTCATGTGCTGATTATGTGAAAGTAACACTTACTGAGCCAATGTTATTTTGTTGTTTTGTGGTCTCGGCGATGAAATTGCAGGCATCCACGCATTGCTTTATCTCAGGTGCAGCTTGAGCTAAACTCTTGTACAGATTGGCTGTCGTATTGGCATCAATGCCATCTACTAGAAGGGAGCATATACATTTTAGACAAAATTTCATAACATTCTAGTCAGATGGTCAGTTGGAATCCGCAGATGTCTCACCATTCGGTTGCATCAGCCCATGCTTCTCTTTTTGTTTGTCAAACATCATCTCACTGCGAGGTTGTTTGAGCACATACTCCTCGGCTCTCTGCATGAGGCCAAAGGATTCACGCCTCCGATCTCTCACGCCATTCACCTCTGATGTCACCTCGTTGTCGTCCAGAAGAGGCGACATGCCAAGGAAGCGGGGTACCATTTCCAAAAACAGCTGAAAGAGGACGAAGGGGCATAAAATATGGATTTTTTTTTTGCGTTTTGTAAAAAAAAATTATATTATTAGGGGTGTCAGGCAATTATTTTTTTAAAATCGTAATTAATTGCATTACCTCAATTGTTAACTTATTAATTGCAAATTTTATATCTGTTTAATTTTTTCCCCAAATTTACATAACAGCATAACAGTGGAAAAAATATTAAACTAATAGAAATATGGCTGCATCTTTTAGTCATTGATACAGTAATTTTATAATAATTCATAAAACTGAGTTAAAATTAAAAAGAGTAAATGTATTGATTTCTAAAAAAACGAGTGTGATATTGATTTGTGTTGAAGTCATTTTTCTGCCACTAGATGGCATAATTGCATTTGTAAGACGTTGGTGACAGCTCAGTGAATTTTTCTTTATATATTAAGAGCTATATCTAATCTTTAACATGAAGTAACTTGTGAAATTCTGCACATTTTTAAAATTGTGAAATACAACTTAACCCCAGCCTTCACAAATATATAAATATTATAATTAAATGTATTACTGCGACTGTTATTCCCCCAGTGCAGGCTTTTCAAGTAAGGGTCATTAATCACGCATAAAAAAATATATATATACTAGCATTAAAGGAACTTTAAATTAACTCAAAATTAATACACTAATTTTGACCCCCCTATTTTTAATTTCGCAATTTAATTAAATTTTTATAATTTTTTTATTTGTTTTATAATATAGTTTATAATTGGTAATTGACAGTAAAAACAATAAATCATTTTTACTTTTGTACTTAAGTCCATTTAAGAGTGTGTACTTTTTGACTTTTGTTAAATAAAGGAGTTGAATCAAGTCTTGGACTATACTTCTATTTAACTACATAAACTTTGCTACCTCCGATCATTAGGTCACAGTGGATATGACAACGGCACTTACATGCTTGATTTGATGGGACATTGTATGAGTGCTGGGGCTGCGCAGGGAGAAGTTCAACACCACAATTTGATTGGTAGCAATAAGCGTGGTGACACACATCACAAAAATGATGTACCTGAAAGGAGACATCACAGAAGGACAGTGAAAATGTGCACAAACACACACAAGCAAGCAAAAAGTTTGTGCATGATATTGCATTTTAAATATCACTTGAAGCCCACAGCCTCACACTGACTCACTTGCCAATGAGGGGGACAGAAAGTGATGTCTCGGGGATCTTCTGGGCAATGAGAAAGAGAAAAACAGTTTGGGCCAGCAAGACCGAGATGGACACCGTGAGCTTTTGTCCTCCAGCTGTGCAGGAGAAATGAGGCATTATGACATGTACAACAAAGCACAGACGTTTTAGAAGTAAAGTACAATGCCTAAAAAGTGTCTGGAAAAAGCCAAACACGACTTGCAAGCATTATTTACAGTTAAAGGACTCTTTTGTCAGAAATTATATTTTATATTCACATCAATAGGGTTTCAGAAATCATGACAAACACAGCTGCTATGTAAGCTGTAAACAGTATCTTAAGCTACTGGGATAAATAGCATATTTGCTATAAATATATCTAAATATATTAGTTATGGAGTTCCTCAAGGGTCCGCCTTAAACCCACTACTATTCTTTCTACATAGTAATCATAGTGTGGATGGAGTTAATGTTTCTTTATGTAGTTTATTGTGCTGTTCCCTTGATCTCAGAAGCTCTAGCTAACTTTAAAAGTGTGTTTTCCATTTTCCAGAGCCAGCTTTCGCTGCTAAAATTATCAATTCCAGCAAAAATAATAGTTATGCCTATTGTGATTCTTTCTGTACATTGGAAATTATCATGTGTTATAACGAAAGTAGCTCGGTGTCTGGCTTTTTGATTACTTTTCTTGGTTAAACATCGGTTTAATCAATATTCCTACAGTATAATCCAAGTTATTACATTGCCTATGAAACAACTATATTTAGGTCTGATTCTGACATTTATTACTAATTTAACAATAATTGGAATACAGTACAAATGTGATTTCATGTTTATGAAACTTGACCTAACAATTCTGTAAAATTGCCATATTGTGAAAAAAAAAAAAGATGGATGAAAAAGTGGCCTTTAGAAATAAGTGATGGCCTTGCTTACCTTGTGCGGGTAGGAAGTAAGCTAAAACGACCAGTGAAGAGATGAGGGAGCAGGGCAAGATGATGTTGATCACGTAGAAAAGGGGCTTTCTCTGGATGACCAGGTTGAAACTGATCTCCTGATACTCCAAGTCATCAGGGGAGTAACGTGAGTTTATCATCTTCCTGGCTGGACGATGGACAATAGCCCACTCGCCATTCTCTAAGAAGTAAAAACAATCATGCGCAAACAATATATATATATATTATTATTATTTTTACAGTCCTATAGCTTCTTGGATAAAACAAAAGAATGTAAGCCTTTACCAGTGAAAGCCTCAGGGTCGATGTCCACCCATTCAATTCTTTCGCCTGAATCTGCGGCAGCTAAAATGAGGTCCACTTCATTGGCACTGTATGTCTGTGATCTGACAACATAAATGACATTAAGACATGGACAATTTGCTCTACAGCCACTGGATTTTGTTTTAAAATTTTAAATTGTATCTCACCTGAATGCTAGTGTACAGTTTTGATAATCAAAAGGGAAGTAGGTGATTTCTATGGCACACGTGCTGCGATAGATAGCAGGAGGAAGCCAATATATGGAACCATCGTTTGAAATCAATACATTGGCGTAGTAAGCCACATCAAACTTTCCATCAATGCTGCAGGGATGGAGGATGAATAACAGAAATAATACTTCAAGATTGAAAAAGTTACTGGCAGGAGAAATTGAGCCGTTTCTTCTCACTTGTTTTCAAGGACAATATCAGGGAGCCACACATTTTTGCAGGGGATGCGAATGACCTCAATGCCATAGTATTGCGATGCATTCCACGCAAGACGATAATCAACCCATTGCTGTAGAGGACATTTGAGATCTCATGTGACAATTACAACTACAGTAGTTACCGTGGAATGTAAGAGAAGCTCAGAAAATATTCAACTCACTATTTCAATCCAGACGTTGGTTGTAAGAGTCTCTTCCTTTTCATTCTGTCGAACAAAGCGAAGAAACACATTCAGGATAATTCACTGTATGCGTGGTTAAACCCTCTGTCTGAAGAAGACTTTTTTCATGTTATCGCACATTGAGTATATTTTCTGCTACATGCTATAAGCCCTCCATCCTATTTTTAATGTGCAGCGGGGCTTTGTTGCAACAGAAAGTAGAGCGCGCTCACCAGAGAGATCAGGTTGGTGAGGGTCAGCTTGATCTGAACCTCCAATTTGTCCTCAGGATGAAGCACGGGACGAATGTTCTTGTTATAGCCTTTGAACAAGGTTCCGATCAGTTGCATCTCTTCATTACAATCAGCTGCAAAGCAGTAAACAGACAAGGGTGACAAATGAGATTATATATAAGAAGGTGTTTTTTTTTGTCTAATTGCTTGATTGAGTTGCTTGATTACATTATCATCCAGCTATCCAAAAATGTGGCAGTTATCCATGTTAAACTACAATGTCAATGGATTCTGCTATTAAAATTCATTTGGGGTGTCAGGAAATTATTATTTTTTTAATTAACCGCATGACTTCACTCACGATTAATCACAAATGTTATATCTGTTCAAAATGTACAATAAAATTTACAATAAAATATTTTATATAAGTTTTCATACTCTTGTTAACATAAAAATGAACAACAATGTTAAAGTAATAGAAATATGGCTGCATCTTTTAGTTATTGATACAGCATTTTCATAATATATATTTTTTAAATTACAATTAAAAAGATGTTTTGTTTGTAAAAAAAAAAAAAACGAGTGTGATATTGATTTGTGTTGGGGTAATTTTTCTGCCACTAGATGGCATAGTTGGATTTGTAAGACGGTGACAGAGCATTTTTCTTTTCATATTAAGAGCTATCTAATCTTTAACATTAATTAATTTATGAAATTGTGCACATTTAAAAAAAATTGTAAACTACAACTTGACCCCAGTCTCCACAAATATATCCATTATTATTAAATATATTACTCCTAAATTTTGATGTGGGCGTGTGTGTCGACTGGAATTCCCACAGTACAGATTTTCCAAGTAAGGGGCGGTCATTAATCGCACGTAAATAAAAAAAAAATCTAAAATTCATATAATACTCTCTGAGAAAGTAAAGAAAATTCAGGAACATTCCCTATTATTAGAACATTTGAAGTATGATTTTTTTTTCCAGAACATCAGTAACATATTACCACTATTGTTGACAACTGTTGAGAAATAGCTCCATGATTAACATCTGTCTCCAAGTGTCTTTTGGATCGTTTTGATGGTGCTGCTGGCTCACATTTAAGCCACAGCAAACTGACTTATATGTGAAGAAGCAGCTCTTTTGCACACTGTAGCCTTCATCATTTTTTTAGATTTTATTTCGGATTTCAATGTTTCGAATACCTCTGATGACAGAAATCACTTATGACTTATTTCTTAGATCAAGTCAGATAAAGATCAACAGCCAGTTGTTGCTAGGCAGAATCAGTGGAACACAATTGTATAATTGAATGTCAGATAAAATGAGAAACACATTAATTACTCCAAAACAGCACTAGAGGAACTATGATTTTATTTCTATATCAAAATATCACCATTGAACTATAACTTTTGATGAACTTACTTCACTCAAGCACAATCAGATTGACAGACGTGTCACACGTAGATGCATACCCAAAGCGAGTCAAGAGGTTCTGGGTTTGAATCTCAGCTCGGGCTGACATGCATGTTAGGTTAATAGAAGATTATAAATAATTCAAAGATGTGAATGTCATAATCCGGGTCATGGCACCAACTGAAAATTCTGATGAATTTATACCAGCCATTTTATCTTTAATGCTCACGATATTATACTAACAGAAGACGGCATGTTCCCAGGTGAACTATTCAATGGATGGCAAAAGGATCGAGACACAACCGTGGAGCGTTTTTCTTTGTGTGTGAAAGAAGGTCCAATCTGTCCAAAATGGTTCCTGCTATTATTCTGCCTTGGCCACCCCCACACAGGAGGGTGGCTCTGCTTAGCCCATGTGACAATGTGTGACTCGATGGTCTTAACTGGTTTTAATTTGTAAGTGTGTAGATAGAGGCTCATGAGGACAAGGCAAGTGGATGGATGGGAAAAAAAGCTGAAAATGTTGTAATATGCATGCCAACTTTGTCTTTTCAACGTTTTCAAGTTGTTATGTGTGCATGCAGTAGATTATTTCAGTTATCGTTTTGGTTGTGACATTATTGTGCATGAACACATGTGGGTACATGCCCTCATTTTGAGACTGCTGACGTTTGTGTTTCTATGAAAATGATAATGGGTTCCATTAAAAAAAAAACAGGCTCCAAAATGTTGATGTCGGGTAAACAAACTAAACTAGAATGAACTATTCCCAGTAAACAGTGCAATGAAAGCAGCCTCTTAACTTCTATCCAGCATCATCTTCACTCACAATGAAACGCTTCCACAAAAAACAAAAGTCTCACGACACGCCAAAGGGGGAGAAAGGCGGAGGTTATTTCTGACCCCTTGCCTCTTCTCTCACAGCTGTCACTATGCATAGCTCAGATTACACCACAGACGACACACTCAAAACAGGACCTCATGTCAACCTCAGGTAATTTGCTATATCGCCACAAGAACTGATGACTGAAATGTATGTTACAATATGGCAATACATTATTTATCAAATGCGTATGTATCAGCTGAGAGACATTTTGTTACTTGGTCTTTTTTTTTTTTTTATAAATCGGTGTCCCTCATATAGCACTTAACAAAATTATGCTTCATGTTTGATTTAATGCCAGGTTTGTAAGCGCAGCTGCTCCTCTAACTGTACGGAAACTAAATGACTGACATCTGCTTCAGCTCAAGCTCAATGTTAGGGTCATCGGTGTGTCAAAACAGGAAGTTACTGTATGTCATCTTGAAGTGTTCATTCTCCTTGGCCTCATTCCCAGCCTCTTCTCTTAGGTGTTGGAATGCCGACTGCAAATCCTTTCCGATCCATAAACAAAAAAATCATGTCACACCAATGATATTCAACCACAGAGTCATTAATAATGGATCTTGGTCGAGATGAATACTTAACTCATTCAAACCCAAAAACGTATAAATAAGTTTTTAATATGTTGTCCTTCACTCCCAAAAACATATTTATACGTTTTTTTTTCGGTATGCTTGAGCATAAAGAAGGCTTTGATACCACTTCTGAACTGAAGAGGTCGCTTAAAGCAATGGCAGTTATTACATAAAAATGACTAGCAGGTGGCAGTAGAGTATAAGAGATCAGCCAGGGCCATGTTGCAACAAGCTCTTTTTGCCAGTGTTTTCAACAGGTTTGTGAATAATGATGAAAGTTAGCGATATGCTAATGCTAATTTCTGCAAAACAGAAACGGATACAAATATAGTTTTTTTTTATGAAATTACACAACAAAGTTATTTGCTCCCCCAAAAATGTTGAGTTGTTTTTTTATTTGCATCTTTTAGTTGGGGGGCAATGCGTTCTGTCATCTCCTATTTTCTTGTTGTGAAACCCCCCTTTTTTTTTATACAGTACATTATTAGTGATTCACATGGCCTGATTTTGACTTTCATGCAATCAGCGAGGGAGCAATCCCGACTTAACACCCATTCACAATTCCCGTGACTGGCAACCAACCCAAGTGGGTTGTCTGTCCTTAGGTCAGCGCTTTAGAAAATGGATTTATGGTTTAGTAGTCTATGTGCAGTACAGTCACGTTTGCTTCACAATCTACTCTAATGTAATCTATGTGACAGCCGATGTGCTGAGATATATAGTTGCTGTTCTGTCTGAAACCTGATCTACTGACTGCATGTCAAGGAAGATTATTCAACAATAAATAAGTGGCCAGAAAGGCCCGTGACGGTGTGCCAAATGTGACACTTACCTTGCCAAACAACAGTCCCGAGAAGAATCACAATCCAAAAAAAATGCTTCCAACTGCATGCTGCCATCATTCTCTAGAACCTCCTCTCTGTCGTGATCTGTATTGGAGCATAAAGTGAGACGGGAAGGTGAGAGAGTGAGAGGAAGAGTAAAGACGGGGAGGAAGAGCCCTAAATCCCCCGCACCAAACCCCTCGACTGTGCCCACCCCGGCTGTCGCTATCTGTGGACTCAGATTACGCAGCAGCTGTGCACTAAAGCAGGATGTCAAGTCACACTCCAGTCACCCACAATAATAATCATTATGATCATTAGAGACCAACTATGTGGGGTGACGCCAACATACTAAAGCTCAAAATTGCAAATTGCAAAAATGTAGGGTTATTTGATAACACTAATTTTTCAGAGCAATATCAGTACAAGTATGCAATTCTTGAGTAGTCACTGTAAACCACGTACCGATACCATTCATTTTGATACATAAAATATCCCCCCTAAAGCCAGATCATTTTTTTTTATATAACTCAATACAGTTGCAGCTCGGAGTTTGAACGTCTCGGAACTCGTACAAATCGGACTCTAACCAAAAAATCGGAGTAAAAAATGCCTCGGAGTTTGAACTCATTTTGGGAGTTCAAAAACCCAAGCAAAACAAGCTAAGCCGAACATACCTTGAAAACGAGGAGCCGAGTGAAGCCGAGCAATACCGAATGCTCACGTTGTGGTAGTTGAGACGATGCACTGCTAATTTCGAGTCAGATCGTGAATATTTTTATTTTTCTACGACAATTTTCTTCGCCATGGGCCCAAAGAAAGTCAACAGTGTCGGTGCTAGCAAAGAAAAACGTACAGTGCTACGAACCACAGTGGAATTTGGAAGGAGATTATCGCCCTCTTGTAACTACCATGACTACTTCTGTAAATACTTGCACGAGGACCTACATTAGCCGTTCAACAACGTGCCTGATGTTGAACAACGCACGCAAAGACCGTTTAGTAGTCTAACAATATGCCCAATGTAAAATACACAAACTCATCACTGAACTAAAGCTAGCATTAACATAGCATGTTTCATCCACCGATGCCATCACACCACAACGAAAAAAGGTAAGGTAATTTTTTATTGTTTAAATACTGTATTGTACTGTAAATGTAAAATACATAAATAGAAATTAAAATAGGAATTTTATGTTTTGGAGATTGGGAACGGATTAATTGCATTTACATTATTTCCTATGGGAAAAAAGGTTTCGGAGGTTGAACAATTCGGACTTTGAACACTTCGCTGGAACAATTTATGTTCAAACTCTGAGGTACCACTGTATAGCATTTTACTTGAAATGGCAATTTTCAATTATCCTAATTTTTAGTTCCTGATTAAGGCCGATGCAAGTGCACGATACCTTAAAATAAGGCTGGGTATCGGCCCGATACCGATACCTGGTATCAGTCCTCACCCATCCCAAGTAAAAGTTATTAAGAATCATGAGTTTTATTTTAAAAGCCTGCCATTTCACCGATAATGCAACTCATTTTTGGTTAACAATTTAACAACTGTTCACAAACTACACTGCATCATTTTAAGCCATGTTGGCTATACTTTATTTAGCTATGTGAGATATTCCCAAAATTAACCATCTCTGAGTTTGATGAAAATTGATACGGATGAATGCAGTGTTGACTTCACACATTCAGAGGCCTGTATGTCAGAGCATGCGACGACTCTGTGAGTGAGTGAATGCAATTTTCCCAAAGATCACTTTGGGGTCTCGAACCACCGTTTGGAGTCAGTCAGTATTTGAGATGGAATGGGTGTGCGACACATGCAGCTGTGTGTTGCAGGAAGGTGAATAGGTGACAGGGTTGTGCACGTCTGCTCATCTCCCTGCTATGTATCCAATGTATTAATATACACTCAAGAGCCTCACGACCAGGCTACAGTAGTGAGACAGTGTCTACAGACCACAAAGTGGAGGGGTTCGAGGGCTGGAGGCAGACAATCCTCATCAAAGCGGGATCTGTAGATCTACATCTAGATAGTTACTTTTTCATTACTAACAACAATTCAACAGAAATGGCAGAACTTCAAAACTCAAAGTATTTGCACATTCAATTCCGTCGACTACACTTGCTTTTATAATTAGGGCTGTGAGTAATATAAGTCGTGTCACTCGGTAGTGACAAGGGCAAGAGACTGATTTTTGGAATGCGCCATGTGAGTTGCACAGTATGTGATGTACTTCTAAATATACAGTTAGTCAACAGAGATGAGCTTCCTTAAGGTAACTGGAGCTTCCACAAGGCAGATTACATGTCTCACTGTAACAGAGAGAGAGAAGAAAGAGCAGGCTGCAACTAAACAATATTTATTCAGGGATGACAGGTCAAGCATAATGAGAGGGGTGAATTTGTTTTCTTGAGGCTGCCAATCCAATTTTGGCAAAGTGTACTACATGTGGTAGACTGTAGGACCAACTCAACAGTCAAAACATAAATATTTGGACATTTCTTTACAATAATATGTTCTATGCAGCACCAGTAGTCTAAACATGGTATTCTGATTATTATGGCTTTTGTCGAATATGACCAAAATAGGAAGATCCACCATTTTAATCTATATTATGGGGCGGCCATTTTGCCACTTGCTTCAGTCAACGACCAGTCACGGCTTAGCTTGTGAATGTCACATGACCAAAAACAGAAAGCAGGTGAGCTGTGATTGGTCGTTACCTGATGCTGCATTCGAGGAAGGTCGGAAGTCGGAATTATCCCGTTGACTTTTCCCATTCCGACCTGAAAACGTTTGAGGCGAAAGTAAACAACCAAAATGGTGGATAGTGATAAATAGTTTTTTATTTTGGTACTCAAAACACATTTTGACCTTCAGCAAACTTGCCTTCACGCAATTTTGCTTCATTTATGTATTTATCTTAAGCATTCCTTACATTTGAGTAATTCACCATATATTTTCATGCATACCGTTGTGTTACGTGAAGTTATGTAGAATGTTTATAAATGTAGAAAGCTATCTAGTTTTAATTTAATTTAATAATTGTGTTTTACCATTCACGGTATGTGTTTCCTTAGGGGTCGCCATTGTAGTGTGACGTCACATTGGCTTCCTGGTTTGAAGTGGCAAAAGTCAGACTTCCCACTTTCCTTGAATTCATCATGAGCCCTGAGCAACTGTGATGTCATTTTCAGCTGACAGCAGTGGCAAAATGGCCACCCCATGTGATAGATAAAAATGGGCGGATTTTGCTGCTTTAGTCATATTCCACATACGCAATATTAATCAGAATGCCACGTTTAGACTAATGCAGACACATATAACATATTATTGTGACCTTTTTTTGTGAGGCAGCTAAATAGCCCCTTTCACACTGCCCATCCTCTTTTTCCCAGCTTCCTGTCCAGCGTGTAAGGTACCAATGCAAATTGAGTGGTTTCGCAAATTTGCCGGGTTCTCATATTTTGTGAAAGTGGATTATGTTAAACAGCTTATTTTGCTGTTGCTATTAGTACCTTTCACGCCGCCTTCCCAGCAGATTGTCAATATTCCACATTCCACAGGATCTGGGTCACTTCTGACATAACATAGATTTGAAATTCACTGGCTAACTCAACTGAATTTATAAATTCGATTTTGGGATTTATTGTTTCAGATCCAGCCACATTTTAAAAAGCAAGCAGATTTGGATTTTCACTCAATCTTCTAGTGTTTCCCAAGATATTTTTTTGGGCAGTTCTACATCTTATTTCTTTTCCAGCTGGACTGAAGTCAGAACTTGGAAGTATTGGATGCAAACTGGAAGCATTTACTTCAAGCACCTTTGGTAAGAACGAAAACTACCCATTCTCTACCTCACCTCAAACATCAGTCACCTTTGACCTCACACATGCTGTTCTGACATAAATTCCCACAGATACACTTGAACATCATGTGCCAAGCCTTCCTGGAAGGGTGTCGATTCTTACATGCACAGGGGGAGAGCAACAGCAAATCTTCTATTGTTTCAACTTTTGGTGTCCATCATAAATAATTATACAGAAACTCAATCTTAACCACTCCAAAGAGCGACTTCTGCCACACTGTGGTTAAATGTTTTGAAACTGGAGATGTTTTTCCTCACTCGAGTAATGCTGTGCCGCCACAGGGTGGTGTAAAACCGAGATGGGGAAATACAGTGTCAGACACTGTTGAAATGCCCCCTTTCTCGCTCAACTGAACCTCCATACATAAACATTCCCCCCTCAGACCCCATGTTCTATCCTAGGGCCAACTTCTTTCTACCCTTGATATAACGTACATTTATATTGCTTATGCAGAACGTAAATCACAGCTGTTGCTTAGCAGAGTCACATGTTTCCAGCTGGGCTTCGGTCTCCCCTCGTCCATTACCGCCTGTTTCAGATGGGATCTTCCATTGGTTGCGTGAAATAAAAGCCACATGACCAGCCCCTCCCAGCCATATAATGAATGCTTTCACTTCGTTCCCGCTCCTCGACTGAGAAATACCATTGTGAAGCCGCTCTGTAGGAACGCGCATGTGGTTCCGAATGAGTGTGCCAAGTTTAATGTCTGTTCACATTCCGGCAGTCAAGAAGAGGCAATGCCGGCGATAAAGAGAATCGCCTGTGATTATCACAAAGATGAGTTCAACATTTAAAGTTGTGATGTTACAGATGTTTATAATTTGACTGACTTCATTGGATTGGTTGTCAACAGTAATCAGCACTGATTGGACAACCTTAGCTTGATCAATACAGAGATTTATTTACATAGGTTTTAAAGCGGAAGTCAACCTTCAATATTTCTTGACAATAATATGTTTGTGACCTCACTAGTCTAAACATGACATTCTTATTAATGTTGCATTTGTGGAATAAGAGTTATGCAGCAAAAATCCAGCTGTTTTGATCCATCTCAGGGGGCGGCCATTTTTGCCACTTGCTGTCGACTGAAGATGACATCAATGTTGCTCGGGGCCTCAGGCAACGACCAATCACAGCTCACCTGTTTTCTGAAGATGAGCTGTGATTGAAATTTGAGCAACATTGAGATGGAAAAAAAAACGGCTTGATTTTGCTGTTTAACTCATATTTCACTAACGCAATATTAACCAGAATACCATATTTATTTGGGGGTTAACTTCCCCTTTAACATAAAAATTAAAAATGAGCTAAAGGGTGGAATGTTTAGCTTTCTTAGCGGGACTTGTTACATGTTTACTGTTGAGTCTTCCATCATGTGATGTATGTAGGCTGAAATGCTCTTAATGGTCCATGTGTGAGTGAGTTGGGGGGGGGTTCCCGAGAGAGCGAGAATGGGGAGGGCGTTGGTGGGAGGAGAGAGAGTTAGTGTTTACTCAAGCTGACCAGGAATATAGCTCATACATGTAGGATATGCATGTGGAGGAGGAGAAAGAAGACGAAGACGAGGGGGGGGGGGTTACTAGCGGACACGCTGCCTTGTCTCTGCTTTATCAGCCAACCGTTGATCACGGAATGATCTCTGGACTCTCTCACGTTGAGCAACGGCATCTTGAGGGATGATTTAGACACAAAGGCAGGCGGAGGAAGGAAGACACGTGAATGAAAGGGGATGAGAGGTGCGGACGACAAATCCAGCGGCAGCACTTGACCAAGATGGACTGTAGATAGCCCACTCTGAGGCACAATGGTGGAAACAACTTTTGATTTAAGGCTTTGGGGAGGAGTATGAAAGGTTTGAGGGCAAAGGGTGGGGTGGTGGGTTTTCACAGGCAAAGGGGTCTGGCCAAGAAAGTAATTGTGGTGACAGGCAGTGCAAGGGACAAGGACTCATGTGAGACACGGAGGAATTAGAAGAGAAGGAAAGTGGACTTCAACATGGGTGTGAAGAGCAAAGCTGCCTTGGCTATCGTCGTCCTGCTGCTCTTCTTCGGCACCCTCTGGCTCCGTGAGTAATTTTCTTTTCTCTCCGTCTCGTATGTATGCGTATCCATACAACCCCTCGTTGGGAATGTATATGGTCTAAATCAGTAATGTGTCACATGTTGCAGTGGCTGTAAAGAGCAAGTATGACTGACGCACATGCTCACCCTAGAGTATATTTCATTTGGCAAATGGATTTGATTGATTTGGCCTGCCATGGGAATAAATGGTTTATGTATCAAGCAACGACTAACGTATATGGAGCAAGGAACACATTTAAGTCAAATAGATGCCACACCACAACAATTTGAGGGGGGAAAAAAAGCACAGTAATTATTACTTTAAAAAATACTATTAATGTAAGTGTCATCTTGGGCACTTTTAAACCACGTGTCAATATTGTATTGTGACAATACAGCATAAAGGTGAAAAAACGGATAAATAATTAACTCATAGTTGATTTACTCTACTTCTTTGAAACCGAAGGACAACACAGACCCGGTGACCTCTTTTTCGAACCACTCAAAGGTCAAACACTGTCCCGATGCGCGACTCGGGAGACTGATCCTAAATCAGCCTCGCAGTGTGACAAGAAGCGCACAAGCCGGTTTGGAGGCTGAACTTTTCAGTGTTGGATGACCGAGGTTGCCCACGGATTTGTTACTCAATGGCAGCTTTTGTGGCTTTGGCTTGTGCAAAAATGCCAAGCGATCCGACACATGAAGTCAACTACTCTCTACTTCATAAGAATGACGGAATATATGATTTCTCTATAAAACACAAAATAATATTGATTTAGGAGAAAAAATACACTGGCTGTAAGAAGTGAATTTAAGCATAGTTTTAAGTCCATGTTTCAACAGAAGAGTTATGAAAATATTTTATTAAGGTTGAAAAGTTCCCTAGTGCTACTTTAATACAGAGCAGAAAGTGGAAGGAACCATTTTTTTGCTTGACGGTGTTATGAAAAGACTGTTTGGTTGTAAATAATTTGCATCTTTGCTTATTAAAAAACAATCTACAGTATAGTTTTAAAACATTTATTAGTAGCAGATAGAATTGTTTAATATATGCCGCGGGCCGCCTAAAAATGGATGATGGACCACAAATGGCCCCTGGGCCATAATTTGGACACCCTGGGCTACAGTAACTTGGCAACAGGATAAAAACCCTATGAAAAATATTTTAACAGTACACAAAACCCTTGTTTGGAATCTGTCCTATAAACAATTTCTATATAAACTAATTAATCTATCATGATAAATGCTAAAAACAGATCTTGACGACCTCTTGAGGTCAACATTTTTAATGTGTTCTTATATCAGTCAAGAAGTATGCTATCATACAAGTTACACAGTTTTTACATAACTGAGTGTAAACTATTATTTGTAGTGTTTTTTTGTTGTTGTTGCTGTCCAAGACAAAAACATTTATTTTGACTGTCGCTAATGCAGATGGGGGTTTGGATTATCACTGGGATGCTTGTCTAAAAGGCTACAATCAACTGAATGAGGTACGTTGACACAATTACCATATTTAGCTTCTAATGATTCTTCTGGTTGATTTGACTAAATAAAACTCCCCCCCCCTCCCCATTTCATCTGCACACACTCCCTCCCATCCCAACCCCACCCCCCTACATTAGGCACACCAGCTGTCCAACAGCAGCGCCTTCGAAGGGTCCGAGGGTCCCCAAGTCTTGGGGGAGTGCCCCGGACAGACCTTCCAGGTGTCGCTGCTACTCATCCACCTGCTGGCGTCACCGGCCTTCACCTCTGATGTGCTGCTGCAGCCTTATCTCTCCAGCTGGGATGAGCTAGTCAAGTAAGAACTTTAGAAAACGACGCTACTACAGTGTTGTAAATTTCCTTTATGATGGTGATGATTCATAATTGTTACGTGTCCGCCAGGTTTATGGATGCTCTGGGCCCAATGGTTGGCCTGATATCGAAAGAGATAGTAACCAAAACCTCCATTATCCGGGAATTGGCGCTTCTAGCCGAGGCTAACCCTGAAGCGGAGGTGAATCCAGATTCTGAAAACACGGTGAGCTCAAAGGCCGGGGAGGAGTATTTTGACCCCTCACAGCATTTCGGTGCTTACCACTCAGTGCGCTCCATGATCTGGGTAGAGTTGAAACGAGGCTTAGTGGATTTCAACCAGCAGACGGACTCTGGCTGCCGGACTCTTCTGCGACTGCACCGAGCTCTGCTTTGGCTCAAGCTCTTTCTAGACAAGCTGGCCGAGACCCCCGAGACGGGCCGGCTCAGGAGCCCGTCGGACCTGTGCCGCGAGGCCTACAAGACCACCCTGGCCAACCACCACTCCTGGTTCGTGCGCAGGGCTGCCGAGCTGGCCTTCATCGCCATGCCCGAGAGGGGCTTCTTCTTCAGGCTGCTGTGTGTACAAAACCAGGAGGAGCTGAGCGCTGTCCTGGGACGGGTGGTCCGGGCCATTGGGGTGGTGTATGACAGGACGCAGAAAGCTCTGGAGGAGAATGGCATGCTGGATTTGCCATAAAAAAAAAGAAAAGAGGCTGATCCGATAGAAGCCGTTGTTACCACGTTGAAGGCTGTGGATTCTTGGGCATCTAAATGGTCAAAATGTGAATTAACGTACAGTATTCCAACTCCAATTGCCATATTTGTTTTCCAAACACAGGGCAGTCCATTTGTTTCTGTTATTAAATTAACTATAATGTTTCCATATGTGCCCTTAGAGGCTTTTTAAGGCAGCTAATGATGCAGTTGACCTTTGGGGTTGTAAAGAGAAGCCGATGCGGAAGTGCCTTAATAGTGCATTTATTCTAATGGCCAGCAGGTGGCAAACTTCACTTAACCCAGCGTTTCTCAACAGTCACCCGTTTTGCATTAGAAAAATCTCACAGCTTGCTAACAAAAACGTCACAAACATTGTCTATATTGAAAATCTATTTGACTACAAAGCTGTTAAACAGAAAGTCATGATGACTTATTCTGACGAGTGGCAACAGGGGGATACGCAGATAGACGAATAAATAAAATAGCTTTCGGGCAAATAATTGGATAATTTCACACTGGTTGGGAATCACTGATTTAACCTAATAGCTTGGCAAACATTTCACTAATGAGCTTAAGGTCCATGTTGTTAGCTTGAAGTCCAGGATAATATATAACTTATTGATTAGGCAAGGGCTATATTTAAAGGACCAAATGTGCATTTTCCTCGTGCTATTTTTTATGGTAGCTCTGCATACAATAAGTGGAAACTTCACTTTTAAGATTTTTTTTTTCATAACCTTGACAACTACAGAATCACCTTTAAGAGAGCCTTAAATTTGGAAAATGTGCCTTGCATGTTAATACCTATAGTAGGGATGCTCGATACCATTTTTTTTCAGACCAATATTGTCTCTTGAGTACTTTATGATACCAAGTATCATTATGACTGTTATGACACCTTGAAATATGGCTCGTATTATGGCCTGATACCGATACATAGTCAGCCTTTCTGGAACTGATGTCAATATAAATATTTGTGCAGGCTCATTTGTAAAACGGATAGTAAAGAGAGCATGCAAATTTCAACAATATATTATTTATACAGTCAACGTATGTTGTGACCCTAATGTTAATTTCAACTACCTTCATTTTGAACTGCAAATGTATTTCCTGGAGAGTTAGTGTATCTTGCTGTAAATTGATCTGTTAGCACTGTGACCAATTGCCTGTAACGAAAACATATTTTACATGCTGGACAAATATGGTGCTTCACTACGATGAAACTGTGAGGTATTAATGCGTCAGTATTATGTGATGAGTTTTTAACTGAAATTATTCTCAATAAAAATAACAGTGCCTGTTTGTCAACATTGCTTTGTGGTTACAGCTCACTCTTGTTGTAGAATAAAATATAACCACTATCTCACAAATATTGATTAATCAGGGTTAGAAATCGAGGAGCAAAAAGATCTTCGAACCCAAACCACTGTTACTGGTCTTGATGGGACTATTTTAAACCCACAAATACCTCTAATGCCAGGTAATCCCGTCCTGTCTCGCTTTTCTAAGAAGACGGTACGAGGTTGGACAAAGGTGACGAGAGATCAGAGGAGACCTTTGAGTGAAACTGGGAGAGAGAGTACACATCTAATTTAGACTTTCAACATGAAAGAAGATTTATGGTTTGGGGATAAATCAATAATAACTGTGATTGTGGAAAATATGTTTAAAAAAAAAAAAAACTTTAACCTTTGACCCGTACTTTGCTGCGTGGCCCTGATCCCTCCCTCACTTACCTCATTTACAACACATGCCTCACCCTATTACAACATAACCACTATTAGGTTACTAGTAACTACTAACCACTACAATCAGAACGCTGGTATTGTGTGTTGGGAGGATTATAGCCAATGAGATTACTTGAGATTTCACCCACCCAATAATGTTTGTCATTTTCGGATATTTTTTTTCCCCCTGCACTTACCATTTGCCACTTGAAAAAGAGCTCAGAGGCAGAGGCCACACTTTTGTGGTTGAGTTTCCCTTAAATGACATTTATTAATTCTCTATCCTGTTTTGCAATAAACATGAGCAAAAATATACATACAGTCAGAGCAAAAAATACAAATCCAGAAAAGAATTATCATCCATTTGGGCAACAAAACTGAGCGGATTCTTCTCTTTGCACCACATTCCAGGGTATGATTTTAGATGAGGGTTGTAAAAGGGAGGGTTGGGGGTATTGTTATATTTCTTCTTCTAAAAAAACCCAAACATCTTTAGTATACTTCTATCAATATTTTTGGCTGGAACACATTGTGTCTTTATCCAGGAAAGGTTTACACACAACCTTACTTCTCATTCATTGCAAACCTGAAAACCTTTTAAGATGGGGCAAAGGTGGAAATATCACACGCACACATACATAAAAAATACAAAAACAAACGAGAGAGCCTTGTCAACCAAATAGTTTTTACCATTTGATGAATTAATGATGAAAACCGTCCATGTGTCTCCAGTAACACGATACAATCCGAGCGGATACATTCTCTAAACTTCACAACAAAACTCCCATAAAAATAGTCTGTCACAAACAAAACTTTGTCAGTTGTTGCCTTTTGACGCCTTGTCACATCCATTTTCCATAAAATATATTGCTTTCTGATGACATCTCCAAATTATCAACGCAAATAGATAAACGGAGATGAGAGAATAACCTGGACACTGGCAACAACACGTTCTGTCCACCAGGAGGCACTGTTATGTCTTTTTTAAAACACTTGTGCGTATTCCTGTTATGTAAGAGGAGGTATTTTTATAACAGTTGCTTTCTGTACTCGCATGAATCCTACAATATCTGATTTTTGCTCTCTAAAGGAAAACTGAAAGTGGAATGAGGATCTTTGGTTGAAGAACTCATCTTCACATGCAAATGGCAAAAGAAAGAAAGTTTTGAGTTAGTCCTGTGACATTTAACGGCTGTTGATGAATTATGAAGCGATATCCAGGGTAATAAAACTCGGAAATGAATGAATGATCCTTTTTCCAGCTCTATTTTGGAGGTGATGCTTGTCAAGGAGGAGGAGCAACAAAGTAGGGCAAAGAAGTTCAGCGCGTAGGCTCTGGATTAGCCCACCAGATTAAGAGATTAGAGTGAAATTAAGTGTTGCAGAAACATCAGAGAAGCGTGTGTGTGAATGGACAAAAAAAAAAAAAATCAAATTTTCAGATTATATCTAATAAAATGCTTTATTTGCATCATTCAAATGGCTGGATCATAATTGAGATGCTTAGATTTAAGATTATTTAGGGCAAAACACTTTAAATGGTGCGTGGTATGTATGAAATGACCATTTCGTTTATTTGAGGCCTTTCCAATATTAATCTACCAAGTAACATATCGACGACGCAAACCGGGATGATAAAAAAATAAACACAAACTATCAGTATTAACTCATTCACTGCCATAAATCCGTTTAAAAAAAAGATTATTAAAAATTAGGGGCGACAGGCGATTAATATTTTTAATTGTAATTAATCTCATGACTTCATTAGTTAACTCACAAATCACAAATTTTATATCTGCTTTAAATGTACAATAAAAAAAATGTCTAGGTTTTCATACTCTTGTTAACAAAAGTGGGGAAAAAAATGCGAAACTAATGGAAATAGTTCAAATTAATTTTTGACGTCTATAGCCGTCAATGGCAGTGAATGAGTTAAAACCTCCTCAAAAACTGAAAACGCAAATTCAAGTCATTGTCACCAAAAAAGCACAGCAATGCAAATCAATAACAATAAAAAATATAAATAATCGATTTCAGAGGCCTGACAAATTACGAGTGCATGTTCAGTTGGTGTTTTTTTGCTCATTATAAAATCTACGGCGACAAAATATCATCAATTGATCCCACACACTAAAAACGCAAGTCATGTGAACTGGAGACCGTGTAAGGTTGCGTTTTTGAACTCATGGAAGGAAGACCTTGTCAAATGCTCTCAAAACATCCGACGCTAATGACGATGCAGGATTAGTCAGCTCGGGGATCAATCATTCATAATATACGGATTTCATGACTATTGCACAACGCATGCAATTTCCCGACCCATGGTATGAAATGTGTTATCGTACTGAACATACGCGCAAACACTGAAGCCACAAACACACATTTAAAGGTTTTAAACTCTTTCTGATTCAATTTTTGTGTTTAAAGAGGAAGTCAACCCCCACCCCAAAAAATGTGGCCCCACCAGTCTAAATATGGCATTCTTGTTAATATCGCGTTAGTGGAATATGAATTAAGCAGCAAAATCCAGCCGTTTTTATCAATATCAAAAGGCGGCCATTTTGTCCCTTGCTGTCGAGTGAAAATGACATCACAGTTACTCAGGTCCAAGGTAACAAGCAATCACGGCTCAGCTTCAGAAAACAGGTGAGCTGTGATTGGTCGTTGCCTGAGCCGTGCGCAACTGTGATGTCAACTTTAGACGACAGGAAGTAGCAAAATGGCCGCCTTCAGATGTGGATTAAAAATGACTGGATTTTGCTTCGTAGGTCATATTCCACAAATGTAATATAAATCAGAATGTCCCGTTTAGATTAGTGAGGTCATAATCTAACATAATTGTTCAAGAAATGTTTAAGGTTGACGTCCCCTCTATTTCTGTCCCTCCTGGTGGTCAGTTTTTTTTCTCCACACCGAGCAAAGAGTGGGGACATCGGGGACTCCTACCTTCATAGCACACTAAAGACAATACACACATGCAAAATGGCTTCATCTCAGCATCCACCCATCAAGATATACATGGTCGGATTATTCTTTTAAGTGCAACAAGTTCGTTTTAGGGATGGGCACGGCTGATTGTTTGTGGAGAATCCGGTCACAAAACGCAGTGCACGACTTCAACCAGCAGAGGTGCTGTTGAGTCGGTTTTCAGAAGTCTTGTCGTATTATCATCCCCAAAAAATATTTCAAATACAACAGAATTGATTTACTGATGGTTAATTTGGAGTTATGCCCATCCCTAGTCCAGCTCTGAGGTTATGATATCGAAATAAAAATAGCAGATTGCACATTTTGCATCGGTGTGTACTACGTACCGTACAGAGGAAGGCTCTATATCGAGGCAGCAAGATAGGAGCAGCGATACAGTGGCGTTACTGATCCTTGCAAACTTTTGAAAAACACGCATTATAGCCTTCACATCCCCTTTTCGCTTGTCATGCAGTATAAATAGACGTCACCTCAAATGAATTTACAGAAACAAATTTGTCCCAAAGCTCACAGACAAAAACAATTACAGGATCGCCACCCTTTATTCTCGCCTTATCTCATCAACACACACCTGGACAGACGAAGTCCACCCCCATCTCCTTTTTTTTTTTTTTTTTTTTTTTTTTTTTGGAGGGGGTTGTAAACAAAAGCCGCAAAGGGTGGGAATGCTGCAATTGCTTTCTGCGCATGTGCAATGTTGCAGAGCATGAAGTTTTCAGAGGTGGAAAAAAGGCTTAAGAACCTAATTAATGGTGTTGATCCTCAGCTTGAAAGACACTCGTCCGGCAAACTTGTCTCTTTCGGTCCCGGAGGGAATGTTGTTGGCGTTGATCTTGCACTCGATGTTGACGTCTTCGTTGACGGTGATGTTAAGGAACTTGACGGCAACCAAAGGCTGGGAGTAGTTCACCTGGAACAAAAGACAAGCCAAGGTTCGAGTGGTGGAATCGATTGGATCATTAAAGAAACCGGATTTGGATCCAGGACGTCTTACCTGAGCTTTCTTGCCATAGTAAGGGTAGTACATGAGGTTGAAAGTGCCGTTGGGAGGAAAGTACATCAATTCTCCAATTTTGCTCGTGTCTTCTCTCTGTGGGGGTGAAACAATTTCATGCGTTATGGCCTAAAAATGCGTCTGGCTGGATGTAGGCGAGTGGGGAGGTGAGCCTCATTAATCTCCTACTTTTCTTCAAATCTCATTACTCGACACGTCCGCCGTCTCTTTTGATGCTCGATTAAACACACACAATGTAACAACAAAATATATATATATATATATTCTCATTTAGTACAATTCAGAATAGATTTTAAATGTCCCCAAATCGATTTTATTGAAATTATTTTATACTGTCTTGCCTTTGTGTGTGCCTTTATTTGGAGCGCTGTTCATGTTGTACCCGATTTGGCCACTTAGGGGGCAGTGTGGTTCCACGCGGTCTAATACACGGTTAAGTTGTAGCCACATTAGAGAGTAGAAGGAAAAAGTCACGATCAAGTTATTCCAATAAAATTTGTTGGTTTTTTTTTGCAGTGTGGAGCTGTTCTTTTGAGTGCCGCGAGTAGCGCGCTAATTAGCATTAGCGAGTCAGACTGGAGTAGATCATTACAATTCCTTGTACATGTATAAATTGAAGCAAAAATCATTGTCAATCAAGTCATTTCGAATAAAAAATCGTTCTTAATCGATTCTGAATCGAATCACAGACCCAAAAATCGGAATTGAATCGAATCGTGAGACATTCAGAAATTCCCACCCCTAATCCAAAGCCCAAACTATCCAACAAAAAAATCGTCAACAATGTCAAACAAGTTGACATCTGTTGCACATCTCTCATAAAAGACAAGATTGATACTTATAAATACACACACACACATACATGATATGCATAAACATTGGATATGTTTGAATTATTATTCTAGGTATCTAACAGAGTTACACATGAAATTGTCCTATACATCTAAGTGAATAGACCGTAAAGCTATTCTACTCACAATTCACATCATTAGGTACACCTGCACAGTCAAAAAGGAACACTTGGTTTATTATGGTGTAGAATTGCACTATAGAGCTATTTCTAATATGTTGGCAAAGCAGCTATTATAGTTTGATGTCGTGCATTTTTACACCATCATAAAATACAACCACATTAACTCATTCACTGCCATTGACGGCTATAGATATCAAAAAAATAGTTTAATTTTTACCCACTTTTGTTAATAAGAGTATGGAAACCTAGGATTTTTTTTTATTGTACATTTATAAGAGTTATAAAATTTTTGATTAATCGTGAGTTAACTATTGAAGTCATGTGATTAATTACTTAATTAAAATTTTTAATCGCCTGATTCATTTTTTTTAATCGTAATTAATCGCATAGATTCACTAGTTAACTCACGATTAATCACAAATTTTATATATGTTGTAAATGTACAATAAAAAAAAAATAGGTTTTCATACTCTTGTTAACAAAAGTGGAAAAACAAATGTTAAACTAATAGAAATAGTTCGAATGAATGTTTGACGTCTATAGCCGTCAATGGCACTGAATGAATTAATAAACATACTGTATTGTTAAACTGTAAAAATGGAAAGTCAAATTTTTTTGGGGGGCAGTATGTGACCTCATCAGTGCAGGTATACTTAATGAAGTCATGAAGACAGTCTACTGCTATATAGAATTGAACCCTACACCATCGAACTCATTCTTACCCATTCATTTTTGCCAACTTTGTACCTCTGACAGTGGGAACATTCACCAGAAAAAGCAATGCAAATTTTGTAGATGAGGCAGTGAAATGGCCGCGAGCAGCAGAATGTGAGCTATTTTGAGCTTCTGTGGGTTACCTTTGCGCCACAGGTGATAAAAGGAGCCTGTCCATCCTTTCCTGGCAACATTCCAATCACCTGGAGGGAAGCAAACACAGGCCGGATTTAAAAATAACATCGAGAGCGATGCTGCCGTTATTTTTAAACCGGGAATTTTCTATCCCTCCTTCCCGACCCGTTCCACTAACGCAGGCACTCGGCGTCTCCTAGCAACACCATCCCATTCCTTCCTCTGCTCTTTCATACCCGATTCATCTTGATAATGATGCATGGCTTGCCGTCGTGGTATCCATAGTAACGGTCATTGAGTCCCGAGCAGTCCATCAGAACGTCGCGTTTGAACTGACACGAGCGCTTGGGGTTGTTCTTCACGTCGCCGCTGTCCTCCTGCAAGAAGTACTGGTCCGGTTTGCATTCGTCGTTTTTCTGGTCCTGGACGGAGCTGTTGTAAGCTGCGGAGGAAAACCGGGACAGGACCGTGAAATTTGTTCTCAGGGGGTTTTTGCTTATGAAAAGTGATCTGTTAGACAAAGTAAATAAAAAAATACATAAAAAAATAAATATATATATATTTAAAAACATATATATATATAAATATATTAAAAAATATATATATCTATATAAAAAAAATATTTTAATAATATATATATGTGTATATAAAAATATCTTTAAAAAAAAAAATCTCTCTCTATATATAAAAATATATTTTTTAAAAATCTCTCTATATAAAAATATATTTAAAAAAAAATCTCTCTCTAAATATATATATAAAAAAATATTTTAAATAAAAACTATATATATATAGGGGTGTTAAAAAATCGATTCGACAATATATCGCGATATTACAGCGCGCAATACTTGAATCGATTCAATATGCGGCCGAATCGATTTTTAAACATCAATGTTTTATGGGAATATTCAACAAAATGTCTTACTTAGGGTTAGGGTTCACACATTAAGCATTAAGAATGTTATATTAATGGAACATTAAGCCTTAATATTTTATTTCAATGCTGTTCAAACATGAAACAGATTACAACAGATTGTTTGCTAAATAAAGTGGCTCACAGTTATAAGCCTAAAGTTTCAGATAAAGAAATACATTTTCGTACAAATCTTAGTGTACATGTTTACAGATACGTATTTTCTAAATTTTACAAAAAAAAAAAAAACGCAATAATCAATTTATAGATTTGTATCGGGATTAATCGGTATCGAATCGAATTGTGGGCTATGAATCGTGATACGAATCGAAAGGTACTAGGCAATTCACACCCCTAATACATATATATATATATACATTAAAAATAAATTATATATATATATATATATATATAAAAAATTAAATAAATTGTTCTCAGACATACGTTCCAGGAACTTGTCCAGGGCTTGAGTGTACATGTCCCAGCTCTCGGTTTTCTGGATGTTATAGACAATCTCAAAAGTCTCATCGGATTTGGGTCGAATCACCATCCCTGCGAGATCCAGAGGGAATAAAAGCAAGAGCGGTCAGCGCGACATGCCACAGACAGTGACCTGTGCTCGTGCGGCTCTCATCTCCAGTTACGATAGCGCACCTGGTGTGGTGAGCCTGTCCTGCCAGGTGGGCTTGTGATCATCCAAAGTCTGCAGCATGACGTACATGGTCAGCGCAAACAGGCCGGCCAGGAAGATGTAGAAAACTAAATAGAAGAGGAGGATGAGACCTGTGGACAAAAAAGGGACAGGATCATTTGAGGATTTAACAACCGCACATTATATCCAATGAATTGAATGTCAGAAAGATATAAAAAGGACCCCTGGTTCCGAAAATGAAAAAACATATATTATTTTTTGCTGCACTAGAATAAAGTGTAATTGCACATTCACTTCAGTAGGTGGCAATGACGCTCATTTATTAATTTGTTTTTAATTTCAAGCAAATTGATGCACTTCAAATCTTTTCTGTGACAGACTGAAAAAAAAAAGTTGCAAGTTGACAAATATTTCTTTCTTTCTTTGTTTTCTTTCAAGGGGAAGTCAAACCAAACACTTTCTTTACAATATTATGTATCTATGCAGCCCCACTAGTCTAACCATTTATACCCATCTCAGGGGGCGGCCATTTTGCTACTTGCCTTCAACTGAAAACGACATCATAGTTGCTCAGGGCTCAGATAACGACCAATCACAGCTCATCTGTTTTCTGAAGCTGAGCCGTGATTGGTTGTTGCCTGAGCCCTGAGCAACTGTGATGTCTTTTTTAGTCGACAGCAAGGGGCAAAATGGCTGCCTCCTGAGATGGATAAAAAAATGACTGCTTAAATTATTCCACAAACGCAATAATACTCAGAATGGCCACTGAGGGGCAGTGTGGTTCCACGCGGTCTAATACACTGTTAAGTTGTAGCCACATGAGAGAGTAGAAGGAAAACGTCACGATCAAGTTATCCCAATAAAGTTTGTTGTTTTTTTTTTTTGCAGTGTGGAGCCGTTCTTTTGAGTGATAAAAGTGCCGCGAGTAGCGCGCTAATTAGCATTAGCGAGTCAGACTGGAGTAGGTCATTACAATTCCTTGAACATCTATAAATTGAAGCAAAAATCATTGTCGCTCAAATCATTTCGAATCAAAAATCGTTCTCAATCGAAAATCGATTCTGAATCGAATCGCACACCCCAAAAATCGGAATCTAATTGAATGGTGAGACATTCAAAGATTCCCACCCCTACTATTCAACATCTCTCAGCCTGCTCAACCATAACGAGCCATCCATCCATCTTGTCTGTGACGTTCCCGCAGCCAGTCTTAAAAATAGCATTTTCTATCACACATCCCCCCATTTTTGCCACAGACACCTGGGGCCTGCGCAGGGTAGCAGCTGAGCGCCTTGACCCCCATGCCCTCCCCCCCAGCGTGGACCTTTCTGTCTCTCTCAGCGGGCCGCATCTGCATCGGCTCACTGGAACGGAATCCACAACAAAATGTCGAGGGAAGGATGCTCAACAGGGGAGTCTTGGATGTGCGTATGGAGTGCCTGATGAATTATTTGCAATGGGAGAGTGAGTCGGGGGGGGGGGGGGGGGCGATATTGGATACAGTAAAAGTGCTTGCTGACTCATTAATATTAAAGATGATTAAGACCGAGCAAGGGTGACACATTACGAAGGATAACGATGGAGGATGTCAGAAAAGACAGCTTTCAAGTTTTCAGGCGATTTGCCGTCATTCCATTTTTGGGTTTTACGTTCGGCCTTCTATGACGACGATAGATACGATACACAAGTGTCACCTTTTCAAGTTGAAAGCAAAGAACACGAGGTCCGTTCGGCGCTCTGCTCTGTAACAAGGCAATGAATGAAAATAGGGAACGCTGTTCAGCAGCTCTTTTAATGAGCCGATCAAACAAACAAAACAAGGCTTTGAGATGTGATGCTTTTCATGTGCTTTCTTTAAAAACGCCGGCTTTGTTATTTCGGTCCTTTTTGGATAATGCATTTGGAGCAGAGGGAGAAGAGGATGCTGGAATCAACTTATATGTATAATGTACATGTACAGTATGTAGAGACGTACGTTTACGCTAACATGGATACGTTAACGTGGATTTAGGGCTGCGCAATGAATCAAAATTCAATTGTTACGCTCCATTACAAGATCGGCATAATCGTAAACAAAACTAAAAGATTATTAACTCATTCACTGCCATTGACGGCTATAGACGTCAAAAATTCATTGGAACTATTTCTATTAGTTTAACTCCCCCCCCCCCCTTTTTTAACAAGAGTATGAAAATATTTTTATTATTGTCAGACTTAGTTAATATAGATTTTTTTTTTAAATATATTTTTATATATAGTTTTTTAAATATGTTTTTATATACACACACATATATATATATATATATATATATATATATATATATATTTATTTTTTTAAATATATATATATATATATATATATATATATATATATATATATATATATATATATTTTATATATATTTTTTATTGCACATTAAGAACAGATATAAAATTTGTGATAAATTGTGAGTTAACTAGTGAAGTCATGCGATTAATTACGATTAAAAATTTTAATCGCCTGACGACACGAATTTTTAATAATCTTTAAGTCGCGTCAGGCGATTACATTTTTTTTTTAATTGTAATTAATCGCATGACTTCAATAGTTAACTCACGATTAATCACATATTTTATATCTGTATTTCTAGAAAACAATTCTAGGTTTTCATACTCTTGTTAAAAAAAGTGGATTTTTTTTCCAACTAATAGAAATTTAGTTAGAATTTAGAATTTTTGACGTCTATACCCGTCAATGGCAGTGAATGAGTTAAAACTTATTCTGAGTTGTTTAAATTTATATATTTGACTCATTTAATAAATCTTAAAAAAAGGAACTTACCTAATTATCGTGCTTCAAATAATTTTATTTGTCTTGATATTTTTAAATGTTTAGACATTTTCTTGTTTCGTACAAAAAAAATCATTTGAATCATCCTGATTTCAATTACCAAAATAATCCTGATTATGATTTTTTTCCCCCCCATAATCGAGCAGCCCTACGTGGATACGTATCTAGATACATGTTGTGCAATACAATTCAAGAACGATTCATTATAACGTGGAATGAATCAATTCGACTCAATTCAGCCAGATTTCAATTTAATCGGGTACGGTTCAGCTCAAGAGGGTACGTCGAATAGTGCACACTCAAGGAAGTACTCGGGTTTGCCCCATCGGGCTTTTTGCTCTAATGCGCTCTAGAAGGTACTTGGCACGATTACCGGTATACGGATGACCATGCAAAACAAGAGCGTTGCAAAAAAAGGAAAGCAGCTGAGAAGCATTGAATGAAATGTTTGTGGTTCGAAGTGTGCTAAAAGGTGACAAGCTAAGTCCAGGTGTGTCCCATGTAGTAGCTAAGCACAGAAATAGCTCAATTAGGCGGCCTTAAGCGAGCGCAGCTTAAAAAGGCCTCCAGACCCTAAAGCGCCCGGGACACACTGAGCTGGATTAACTGGCACAGCGCCGGAAGATTCCAACAAACGGAAGCTACAATCATGCGTGGATGAAACCAAGAATAGCTTCAAATCAGGATTTGGGATTTAAAAAAAAAAAAAAGTGATTATTAGTCAACAAATTCTGACTTGTGTTGTCATTTGATTTCAAAAGAAAATTCGGACATGACGCCATTGCAGTCATTAGATTAGGATTAAATCCCTGACCGAGGGCTGGGTCAGAGTGGAAGGTGATACAAATAGCATTTGGCTCTTGGCTTTACTCAGATTATCATTTTCCAATGTCGTCCGAATGGAGCCGTACGCACTACACTATAGGAAAGTTCGTAAGGATGCTTTTATTTACTTCTAGTATCGCTTTTCTTCAATTCAGTTTTTTTTTTCCTCAGGGTGCTAATCTGCTCATTTATGACATCATGTCCTGTCAATTCTTGCTCCCTGTAACTTCATCCATCCGAGTGTGAGTCTTCCCCCGAAAGGCCGATGACGTGCATTCTTTGCAACAAGCCTGAAACCTGTTCCTTGCCCAGCGCGTCCACCCCCCCCCCCCCCCAAATAGGCCAACCACATTTAAATCTTGTCAAATATTTACCATATGCACCATATGCCGCCCTCCACCCTTGTGCTCAGCGCATTGCGCAATGGAAGCCTTGCTATAAATTAATAAATAAAGACGAGGAGAAGAACCGCCGGCTTGCCCGCATTTTCGCAACGGGGCGTCAGAGTGACGCGAGCAGCCACTTGACTCTCCAATTTGCAGATTAAAAGACATCAGACGGAGAATGTGTTGCAAGGCTCCATGTTTGCTGCATTGCTATGTGGTCGCCGGACAGCAACAGTACTCACCCCAGCTGCTGGCTGTCCTGCCCAGAAACTCCCTCGTCCTCGGATTCCATATATACTCCTTCCACTCGCCTTTTTCCGCATCCTTTGCCATTTTACTTTACAGGATCAAACCCCTAAAAAAAAGAAACCCTGTAACAAACGCGCCCTAATGCGATGGGAATCCAATTAGCCAATGAGGAAAGAGGGACCCTTTTTTTCAAGTGATGGGGGAGCGGAAAATGAGAGCAAATTGGTGGCAAAGCAACGAGAAGCCTATCTAAGGATGGAGAAGGGGAGACTAAAATTAAGAGGTAGCCCGGTCCGAGTGAGTGCCCTCCCCCCCAGCTCTTGTCTTCATGCCGCAGAGTTTTGATGAGTGCTGCAGAAATCTAGTGATACTGCGGTAAAGCGCACCCCCGCCCTCTTCTCTCAGCCTCCATCCGCTCCCACCGAGCTGCTAACACCCCCCCCCCCCCCCCGCCTCAGTTGCGGCCGTAGCCAATCATCTGCACCCCCCCCGCCGCCCCCTTGCCACCACTCAACCGGCATGCCATATGAAAGACAAACCCACGAGCGAATGGTATGCTGCTAAGGCGACTCTGATTGGTTAATTCTCCTACGTCACCGTAGAAAGAAGATTACAGTTTGTCCCCGTAGACTCGCGGTTCGGCATCTGCGGATTCACCTTTTCAAATTCACCGCAATACTTAAAACAAATAAATAAATAAAAATGATGATTATTATTATTATCATCATCATCATCATCATGGATTTTTATTTTATTTTGGAGGCCAGTCCTTTTTTTTTGTGGAAAATTACATGGGGGGTTTAATCCATTTTAGCCTCCCCAAAACACCAACAACAAAAAAAGGTATGTTTTTTTTTTTACTCACTATAATATTGAACTTAATAAAAGCACGTAAAGAATAAAAATAATTTGCATATCAAGTATTCTTTTTTTCCGGCTCCTTCTGGTGTGCATGACTTGGCCACCAGGTGGCGGTATAGTACAACTATGCAGACAAACAAAGAGGAGGTTAGTTATATACAGTAATGTTGTTCATTTTTTTGAGAGGATAAAGAATATATGCCTTTATTATTGTATTTTCACACTTTTTCTCTCTCCAAACAATTATTCCTCAAAGCATTACAAAACCGCCAAACAGATGCTATTTGTTTGCCCGTCTGTCGTGTTTCTCAATAGGTGTTATCATTGAGCTATATATTTATATATACATTTTTAGAAATAAATTATTTATGAATACAACCGTCTCACAATTGATGTTTTTTTGGGGGGTATAATGTTGTATTTGTATATCAAACAGCTTCATTTTTGTTGTAAGATTTTTTATATATATATATATATATATATATATATATATATATATATATATATATATATATATATATTTTTTTTTAAATTCTTTTTTCATCCAGGAGAGCTCAGTATTGTTCATTCGATTTGACATCATCATTGCTCTCCTTTTAAAAAAAAATAAAAAAATAAAAAAAAAAATGTTTTTTTTCTTTCTTTTTTTTTTTAAAATATATATACATATATATACATATACACACATATATATATATATATTTTTTGTATGTGGGTGAGCATGTGCATGTGCGTGCATGTGCGTGCATGTGCGTGCATGTGCGTGTGCGTGCGTGTGCGTGCGTGTGTGTATTCATCAGTTCACCTAAAGCCCATTAAAAAAAAATCCCATACTAATAATATAATATAATAATAAATTGCCAAATGCAGAAACATCAATGTAAGTTATCACGATGTAGTGGCTCTCGCTAACAGACAGAATTAAGTAACCAGAATTAGGTTAAAAAATTCTATATACGTATTTATTTTATATTTAATAAAATATGTTTTCTGTCTGTTTAAGAGACATTTAGTTTACCATTGAATAAATAAATGCATTATCCCTGTGTAAATAATCCTTATTGTGTTTCATTTGAAATGCAATTTACCATACAAGCACAAAAGATTAAGATCATATTTCTCAATAAAGCTCATTAATTGCCATAAGCATGAAGTCTTTTTTTATTTCCAATTATTTTTCCTCCTCGGATAATCATCGAGGCTTAATTCAAGGCAGTGAGAGGGAGAGGGGAGGGGCTGAACGAGAGCCCAAAAGAAATTTGTGGCTGAAACCATGGGATTGAATGACCTTTAACCTCAACATGCTGGTGGAAACTAATAGGCTTAATTGTGTCAGATGTATTCTACCTCGGGATGGGTGCCATTTTCGATATCATAAAGATAACAAATATGAAGCAATATGTACATTGTGCCCTAGATTTGGGTGTGCATGTGCTCTCAACTCACAGGCGCAAAATGATGGATAGAAAATTTAAAAATCCATTTTGTTGTGTAAAGTTCATTATATAAAATTTATTTGAATGACAATATCAATGCAAATATAGCACTACAGTGATTTCCAAGGTACACCGTATCTTACCATATCAATATAGTATGGCACTCATATAATGGCCACTGTTTTAGTAGACACACAAAACCAACAGCTTCTGTAAACTAGTTCTGGAAACGGTCCCTAGGTTAACTTATTAGTCAGTGGAAAAGGAACCATAATAAGGTAATTTGTTGGTATTAGAAACCAAATCGGGCACAACATTTTTTTTTTTTATAGTGTAAAGAGTCTCTGCATGCATTGCACTTGCCCATTTCCTTCAACCTGGCTTGTGTTTGTTTAAAAAATGGCCGCCAATTGTCAAAAAAAAAAAAAAAAAAAAAGAGCATGCGCAGGCGAAACTAAAACAAAAGGCCAAGCAGTGACTCTCCAACACTTAGGTAGGTCTTCTTCTCACGGGGTACATTTTGGTGCTAGTAACTATCAAAAACAACAACCATCAAGAGACATTCAAGCGCCTTCATACTTTTACAGAAGGGCTCACTTTGCAAAAGTCCGGTTCACGTGGCTTTCCCAGGTCAAAACAGAACAAATATGTGACAAGAAGCACAAGAATATTACCCGTGTGGCCTCATGGCGACACCGTGTATAATCGAATGAACAACATCAGTAGTTTGAAATAGCAGCAAGGAGACGACGAGCTGTCCACAAATAATGATGACTGGGGAGAAGAAAAAAAAAAAAATGCATAAATGAAACCGATCTTAATTAAAGGGAATCTTGCATAAATCAACTGTTGGGCTTTTACTGCTTATTAAAACTCTAAGTAATGCAAGGACTGGCTGCAGGAGATCAAAATACTCCTAGAAAAAAACGAGTGAGCAAAGTTTTTACAGTATATGCTACATAATATGTATTGATTACAAGTATGAAAATGGAAATAATTGCTACATTTCCAATACACTTGTACATTATCTATTTACAGTACATTAGGGTTGTGCAGATTGTTCCAGCATTCTGTTTGATTTGATCGACGTTCACAGTCCGGTTAGTTGTACCTTATTGGACAGCAGTCTGATGATCAACTTTTTTGTACCCTTTCATTTGTCCCCCACCCCCCAAAAAAAAAATCTCTATACAACCACGTGTTATCCTAGTGAAAAATCCAACATGATCATCTCTACACAGTATTTGTACAGGACTGTATGTCTATTGTGACATGCAGAGGATGACACAGTAAATATGACTCATTCAAGTCTCAAGATATGTACGTTTATAGGCTAGAAGTCGACGCCAGTTATGTCCCCCCCCCCCCACGCTGGGAGCATATTGCTATAAAATTGCAAAAAAAAAAAAAGTAACTTGATTTACAAATATTCTGCAAACAGATATAGTAGGTAGCTTTTACACCTCGGCGATTATTTGCATCCACGACAACGATCTACTAAGACAATCTCGTATGCGTTGACAAATTTTCAAGAAACACTTCACAAATGAGTCCTACCTGTACTCACCCCACAGAACATGACACGCTGGACTCGTGCTGCTCTTCTCTGACTCGCGCCTTCCTTTAATTCCTCTCTGCGTATTAAGAGAAAAAACTGAAAATGTATGTCTCAAGTAGTCAGGAGGAAATTTGGCAATTTCTGATCTCACCCGATCAAGCTGTCGTCTTCGCTAGTGAGAATAATGGCAAACTCGTTGGCAATTAGAACCGCTTTGATAGAAATGGAAAGGATGGGACATTTTTAGTTGATTGGAGTCCCTCTTTGATTCTGGTGGTGGAGAGTTTAGAGAGGCGGAGGGATGACGGATGAAGGTTCAGGAATATGATGAGGGAAGACTAGTTAGTTAGCAGAGGTGGGCATTCGACAGTCCATCACTGATGAACGGCCATTTTGCTGATGAATGATGAGAAACGTAAAAGGTGACTTCCCCTTTAAGTGTTTTACGCACCCCCGTTAGTCCAAATACGGTATTCTGGCAAATATTGTGTTAGTGGAATATGAGTTAAGTAGCAAAATCCAGCAGCTTTTAATCAATATCAGAAGGCGGCCATTTTGCCACTTGCTGTCGAGGGAAAATGACATTACAGTTACTCAGGTCTCAGGTAACAACCAATCACAGCTCAGCTTCAGAAAACACGTGCGCTGTGATTGGTCGCTGCCTGAGCCCTGAGAAACTGTGATGTCATCTTCAGTCGATAGCAAGTGGCAAAATGGCCGCCCCTTGAGATGGATAAAAAGGGCTGGATTTTGCTGCATAACTCATATTCCACAAATGTAATATTAATCAGAATGTCATGTCATGCCCGATGGCCAGCTGTGATTGGCTAAGGAAGCGGAAGCAGCAGAATTTAGTAAAGATGACGACTTTGCCATGACAACAAAAAAAATCAAGTCTTTTCATATTAACTTTTATGGTTTTGGTTCTCTATTAAATCTTGCTTTGTTATTTCAAGAATATTTTGTAAATAGTTTACTTCCTGTTTGGGCACGTACGCTGGATAGTGACAGACGGCAGCGTTATGTCATGTGATGGACTTTTATTATCTTGGATTGATCTAGTAGTAGGTTACAAGCCGCACATAGTGTGTTATATTTGGCTTGTTTATTAAATGTTTGAGTCAAATGATTGTAAATACCGATTATAAATATTAAGGTTGGGTATTGCCAACCTCATGATACAATGCAATATACATACACATCCCGATATTTTACATTTTTATAAAAAACAGTCAAATGTATACCCAAATGATATATTTAGTATTCTGGATGGCAAAAATGTATTATTCTTTCAATTTTAGCAGCACTTCCGGTTTTCCGGCACGCCGTGCACAGCGAAGAACAGCTTATAGAGATGCGCCGGGAAAATATCGATTCTGACACCTCCGTATCGATATGTAAAGAGGCCCGTAACGATATCGGCTATTCCTGTGTCAATATTTTTTAGCATACCCCGAGTAAAGACTACGGAATATTTTTTTAGTTTTCATGGTGCGTGCCGCGGTTCTTCACAAGAGTAGATACACTGCTTGAAGTAGAAAAAGAAGTCAGTCTTAAATAGTGGCGACAAACTTTGTAATTTAGCGACATTACAGCAAAATTGACTGACTTGCCCACCTCTGTTAGTCATATCAGACGATGTGGAGGACAAGGAGAGAAAGAAGTGGATGATTCGCCGAAAGAACGAAGAAGATTGGAATCCCTGTTTTTCTTTTACACCTCAGCATCAGTGCTATTTCTCACCTCTGTCACAAAATGGTGCAACAGCAACCACCATTAACACAAAAGGCTGACCCTGCATCTACTTCTAATGACACAACCCCTCAGCTCATCTGCGTCTCCAGTCCGTCCTCCTGTCAGATAGCCGTGTCCCAAACGACGGCCTGCGGCCTCTGGCAAGGCGGCGTGCCAGTCTTGCGGGGC
This sequence comes from Vanacampus margaritifer, assembly GCF_051991255.1. Classification (NCBI taxonomy): domain Eukaryota; kingdom Metazoa; phylum Chordata; class Actinopteri; order Syngnathiformes; family Syngnathidae; genus Vanacampus; species Vanacampus margaritifer. The sequence continues at coordinate 8,611,418 of NC_135447.1, read as the reverse complement.
TCAGGTGTCCGTCTCCAGCTGGGGAGGATGGGCATGCTGTCCTGCTTGCACAGGCTTTTATCCGGGCGCCGGTGGGCCTTGATCTCCTTGCAGAGGCAGCGTTTGCGCTCGATGACTTCCAGCAACTTGCCGTCTCGCTGGGTCTGCGCGGCGGACGAGGCGGCGCCGGCGCCGGCGGCGGGCTGACCCTGCGCCAGCTGGGCGAGCTGCTGGAACTGCAGCTGCAGGTGGTGCTGTTGCTGAAGCTGCTGGAGCTGCTGTTTTAACTGCAACTGCTGCTGGTGGAGCTGCAGCTGCTGCTGCTGACGAGAAACGCTGGGGCTGCTCGGGCTGCACGAGGCTTGGGGTTGCGTCAGGCCGTGCAGCTGATGGCGCAAGCAAAAGGAAAGGGATTAGGGAATGGCATTTTTAGCGTAGGTAAAAAAAAAAGAAATAATAAAAAAAAAGAAGCTCAACCCTTATTTCAATGTATCAGTACTCGTGACAGCGGCCGATACCAGTATTGACAATTGAGAATAACAAAAATTGGCATTAATTTTAAGGATGTTCAATACCACATTTTTTTCAGACCAATACCAGTATGAGTATTCAATTCTTGAGTAGCCAACAATATCACTGTTACTATTGATACATGAAATTTCTTAAAACATTTTTTTTTTAAACCCCACAATGACAGAAAATTTTATATGTGGCATTTTCCCTAAAAATTCCATGAAATTATTGGCAATTTTATACAATATTTCTCTATTTCAATACATAAACTAACAGAAATTGCATCTGTCAGACATGCATGACTTTAGTTCCCGATCGGCAGCCTCCACGAGTACCGATACCATCAAATAAGGCTGTTATCGGCACCAATACCTGGTATTGGTACTCGCCTGTCCCTAATCAATTTAATGCAAATTAAGGAAAAATGCTATATTAGGATTTATAGGAGTTTCTTTAAAATAATCTGCCATTGTGTTGTTGTTGTTTGGGTGGGGGGGATTATATGTTTAAAAAATGGTATCAGTACTTGGTATCGGAATCGGTGACAACTCTAGAGTACTCGCACTGGTATCAGTCTGAAAAAAAAAAATTAAATAAAGAAACTGTCTAAATCTATTTTTGAGTTATTGGTGAAAAGCAAAAAGTAAGCGTAAGAGTGAGATATAAAAAATAAAATGATAATTAAAAAAATGGATATATAACATTGAAATCATAAAAAAAAATAGTTTGACATTTTAACTTTAAAATATATTTACAATTCTTAAATGGCAAACTTTCAAAATAATATATTTCATATTTTTTTAAAGAACAATACAGTTACAGTATTTAAAATCCAAAGTTAGACATCGTAATCAACTTTCAGTTATATTTGTATTTCATTATATTATTAATTGTGTAATATTTAAGAAAATATTGCAGATGCAGTGGCCTGAGACTGGGAAATGTCTTTATGATCAATCAGGGATTAAATTAGATTAATCTTCTAGGATTTTGTCTTGAAATTATACAATCAAACAAAGAAAATAGATTTTTCAATTTAGAAAACAAACATTTTTAACATGACTACACATAATGCCATGCGCAATGTAATGTTCATTTTAGAGCACATTATTAGGGACCTGAAGACAAACATGATAAGGGCATGTATAATATGGTGTTCCAATATTTTTGTCCTCACAATGCAAAAGCATTCCATTCAAATGAAGTATCCCAAAATGACCACCCCGTCAGTTTGAAGGCACTTTTGCCGATCTCAACTGCAGTTCCTGCTAAGATCCAGCAGGGTGCAGCACCACTTCATCTGTTTCCTGCTGCGGGCGAGCCAACCAGACGCCTGCAGACAGTCTCTGCAGCACTCTCAAAGTGCGTCAGCGCTTACTATGCAGCCGGAATCCAGCTAAACAAAAAAACTGCAGCTAAAACCGCGTGTTCCCTCCATCGCTATTTTGCACACATTTGGCACGCTTACGTGGGCGCATGCGTCATGATGTACCTGCTCTTATTGTTGGGTGCCAGGCCAGAACATTAACTCTGCTCAGTGGGCAGGCATATCTAGCAGCTATAAATAGACGCACTGTCTCTAAAAGGAGGGGAGGTAATAACGAGGACGATATTAATGCTCGCTCTGAAATGAGCTCTGAATGAAGTTAATAGAGTGGAGAGTTATAAAGCCGGCCGGCATCCATTCATTCACCTGATTGAGGGCTTCTCGTGCCGGTAGGCTGCTCTGCCTCTGGACGTCTCCTCCGCCCACCTGTCTCACTCCAGCAGTAGAAGAGGAGGAACGGCCCAGCCGCCCCACTTCTGCAAAGACAACAATGTTACACGGCGTGCCTGCTAATGAGAACAGTGGAATATCACTTCTTTTTTTTTCCTTCAACACATGAAGGGTGTGAATGTTTGGCTACACTCAAGTGGGCATGCATGTGAATAGAATACAATAGAGTTGCATTATACAAACACCTTCAGCCAGATATCATAAACCATAAACTAATGAAATAACTCAACTGAAATTGAATTTAAATCATTAACAAAATATGTTTGCCTGTTTGACGTTTGAACGGCTCCCCTGCTTTAGTATTGTTCAGTATTGTTCATTCGGTAAGAGCTCTCACAGAAAAAGAAAAAGAAAAAAAATAATGGCTCCCCTGCTTTTGTCATTTAACTCGCTATGTAAGAGGTGCCTTTCTTTATTGCTTCATTTAAAAATATTTATATATTAATATAATGTTTTTGTTTAATTTTACTATACAATAATTACCCTGGTGTTTAAAAAAAATCCAAATTACAAAAAAAAAATCGTTTAAAAAATAACTTTTAAAAAAAAAACTAAAACTAATAAAAACTATCAAAGCCACCCCAAAAACTAATTTAAAATAACTACATTAAAAAAACAACCTCTAAACAAAATAAAAAATAAATATAATGAACATCCCAAAACTATAAAAACAAAAAAGTTTGCCTTATTTTAGTCCTCACTAGGCCTTTTGCTTTATTACAGTTTAAATAAACATTTTCAGGAAAACGATACCTATTAAGTTGCAAAACATTTAAAATTGTTTTGATGTGAGCATCCTCAAGACCAGTTTTATATAAAATACATCAGATGACTCGCATTGAATATAGATCCGTTTCCATTATCCTCAGAATTGTGCAAAAAAGCAAGCAGGTCATTTCGAACATTTTGGAAAAAAACACTCAAATATCACAAAAACCTTTTCACGCTCTCGTGTGCGTTATAAGTGTAATGGAAACACTTTTTTCTCTCTCGTTTCCAAAAGTCATATGACCTCCGCCCACCCCCCATGACCCGGTTTGACATTAGAGGTTCCACTCTATTTGATTCTTCTTCACTTTCAATGTAAACGCACTAAAACCCGAATGATATACGTGCCGGCGTGTTTATGGAACGCGCGCCTTCCTGGTTCTGCGTCAATGAAAGCTTGCCCTGATTCTCAAGGTAAGCAGCGTGTCAGTTTGAGAAGAAAGGCCTTGCTTAAAAATGCGCTGAATGACAAAGACGCTCTGAGGCTTCAGAGCTGTTAGGCTTTTATGACAGATGAAAGATTTGCCGCTTGTTAAATTCTCCGTGAAATGATGGTGGTGTAAAGTTTCATGTGAGGGCAAATAAAAAGCAGAGGAAACAAAACCACAGTGTGGACGTAAAAGCGCTTCTGTCATTTGTGATTAGCTTTCCAGATCTCACGAACGTTACTCACCTCCGTTGCGACAGGCAGGGAACGTCTGACAGGGAAGAGGCATCCCGATCCGGGGCAGGGCTCGGAATCCCGGGTTGCTGTCCGCACCCACCAGAGACTCGCAGTGGCCAAGGGTCCTACTTGCGCCACTGTAGTGCACTGGGATGCTTGAGGGGCCCCCTCGGAACCCCATTCCCAACTCTTCCTTATCCATCCTTAATAAGGCATCGGCACTGCCATTCCAAGTTCGTCCTTCTTCTTCTGACATGGAAAGAGACAGAGTGAACGTTTAAAGATTGTTTGACTGTTAAGCGTGAGTTTAGTTCGTTCCGCGACCGAATACGCAACTCAATTTTAGGGAAGGGCAATTACTACTATTTTTATTTTAAATCTGCGTTTTGTAACAATTTGAATAAAAATATATTTTTATCTGACCAATTATGACTGAAACTAACTCATTCACTGCCATTGACGGCTATAGACGTCAAAAACTATTTCTAATAGTTTCACATTTTTTTTCCACTTTTGTTAAGAAGAGAAAACCTAGAAAAAAATGTACTGTACATTTAGAACAGATATAAAATTTGTGATTAATCTTGAGTTAACTAGTTGTCATGTGATTAATTACAAAAAAAGTAATTGCCTGATGCCCCTAATTAAAAAAAAGAAACGATTATTAAAAATTAAGGATGTCAGACAATAACAATTTTTAACGACTTTAATCGTTAACTAACGATTAATCACAAATTTTATATCTGTTCTAAATGTACAATTTTTTTATGTTTTCATACATAAATTGTTCAAATGAATTTTTGACGTCTATAGCCGTTAATGGCAGTAAATGAGTTAATTAGTAGATTAACAGTTTAGCTGTTCACAATGGTTACTCCTGCAAGCCTGTGGCCAATGGTTGTCGGACTGGATTCAGGTTCGAATTTCCTGCCCTCTGTGTGCCACTATATAAAAAAAAAAAACCTCTGACTTACTTTTGCCTTCCCTGCTCCCGTGACTGAAAGACAATTTCCTCTGCAGGGGCCAGGAAGACCCTTCATCGCCGGCAAAGCTGGCACTACTGTCCCACGGCATGAAGCCAGATTTGCCTTCGCCACCCTTGGACCTTCTCTCGCCAACACCCGTGAGGCTCGAGGGCTGCTGCAGGGACGGCGTCTGGGAGCTTCCTCTCAAGCTCTCGTAAGTCGGCGGTCTGCGGAAGCCTCCCGAGGGGTACGTCCAAAGCAGGGGGCTGTCGGAGGACGGCGGCTTGTAAGCCGGTAGGCCGTGAGGGTTATGAGAGCGCAAATGGGGACGAGAATGAGGACGGTGGGATGAGGACAGGGAGGTCGGGGTCGAGCTGGTGCTGCCTTGAGATGTTTGACTGCTTGTGGAGGGAAGAAGATCCAGTTGCAAAGAGTGTGGACCGCTATCCCGGTCCCGGTCTCTGTCCTTATCTCTCTCTCTGTCTTTGTCTCGACCTCGGTCCCTATCTCGGTCCCTATCCCGGTCCCGGTCCCGGTCCCGGTCCCGATCCCGGTCCCGATCTCGGTCCCGATCTCGGTCCCTCTCTTTGTCTCTGTCCTTCTCCTTCTCCCCTTTGTCTGTCTTCAAGAGGAAGCTGACAGACTTGCCTTCCCTGCCCGTACTTGAAGTTTGGGTCTGCACGGTGGCCTGCGTGGAAGTCTGAGAGCTGCTCTTGAGCGGCACCGGAGAGTCTCCCCTCTCTGGCTTGCGATAGTGATGGTAGTGAGAGGGTCGATGGTGCGGGTGATGGTGGTGATGGGAGAAAGGTGACGTGGATTTAGAGGACGGGGGCAGTGGCGTGGAGTGACTCCGAGCCCTGAGCCCCGGAGCGGGTCCCAGTTGGGAATCTCGGCTGTGTTTCTCTTGCGGCGTTAAGCTTCCTCCTGTTGGGTCTTTGGAGGCTGACGTGGGAACGTTAGAGGACGTCGAGGAGGACAGGGTGCCGGCTTGTGTGGTCACGCTGGAGGTTTGAGTCCCCATTTTGGAGGAGGCCGAGGAACCCTTGCTTTGCACGCCCACCCCGCTGGACGCTGCTGCCGGTTGAGGGAAAGCCAGCAATGGGGGTCGGTGCTGGAGAAGATTTGGGAACGGGGCAGGGATCTTAGTGTTGGATTCGGGTTCACATTTACTCCCTTGCAGCAGGTAGGGAGTAGGCGCTCGTGGAGTGTGGGGGCTGGTGGACAGGACCTGGGGGACGGGGGTGGAGGACGCGGAGGAAGGTAGTGGGGACGAAAGAGAGATGGAGACAGTAGCTTTGGGTTTGGAATAGGAAGGAGAGGAAGAGGACGGTCTTGGCAGTGACGAAGAACTGCTGGAGGGCGAAGGGGCGACGTGGTAATGTTTCGAACTTTTCATCTTCTCGTGTTTGCTCGGCGGGTGTCTCTGACATTCACGGTTCTCTTGTTGCGGGTATTTCATCTCTTCATAGATGGCCTCACTCTGGTCCGAGTCGGAATCCGGCGTGGTGGCTACGGGGGTGACGGGGTGGGGGGTGGCGGTCTGGCTCTCTCTGGTAAACACTTGACCCACCATCTCGATATAGACCGGCTCATCGTCCCCCTCTCCGGTTTGGATCTGACAGTCGGCTCCCTGGAAAGGGAGGGATGCGGCAGAATGAGGCACACGTGGAGGAAGTGGGTCAAAGGTCAGCTGAGTGCTGGGACTTCTCTTGGGTTTCAAAGGAGGCACCTTTTTTGAGCCAACGTCTCCAGAGTCGGACTTCTTCATGGCTGCGGGGGGGCGAGAACAACATGTTAAGAAAATATCTTTTTCAGAGAATAACGTGGCACCAGGAATCCCGCTTCGCACCGTTTTTCTTCTCTGAGTGCTTGGCCTGCGAGTGGGAGGGCGGCGGAGGCGGCGGCGTCTCGGGAGGTCCTCTGCTGTCGGCGGACGAGGAGCTGAGGCGAGTGCTGGGGTGGCGCTTGGGTTTGACCGGCGGGCATCGACCGCCGTGCTGGGACTGGGTGTCCGAGTAGTCGCCGTTCTCGAGACTTGCGTCCCCGGCGCCGACCGCGTGGCAGGACTGCGAGCGCGGCGCCATGGCTGAGGCACACGAGTGAGGGGAAAGGTCCTGGGATGCCGGCATGGTCATGAAGCCCATTCGGAAGTGGCGGCGGAACGAGGCCAAGTCTCGGACTTTGCCCACGGTCGCCGAGGGGTCATTTTGAGACGAACTGAAAGAATCATCGGAACATTCATTTACGACACTTTATTTTATTGACTCCACCTCTTACTAGTATTCAAACAACAGCTTTGCCTGCGGGGCTTTTCAGTCACCTCCGTCTTTTACGCGTCTTTTTCCATCGCCTCCTCTCCACATTTACTCTGCTCTCAAATGCACTTAATTAGGAAATCAATTCCCCTGTCAAAACAGAGTACTCTTAGTAAATCCTGGAGTGCTGAAATGAATTCACGTACTTTTCCCTTCATACTCTCAACCCACATTTGTTTTCTGCTCTCAGCTGTTACCAGGGAAACCATTGTTGCGCATGTGACGGTTTCTCTCTGAAATTGTGGAATCATTACCGGCGCCAGCTCCCAAAACAATAAATACAAGTGAGGGAGATCAGACAACGTGTGCAACGGCTGCTGCTTTTTGGGTTTGACTGACAGCACCGTCTTGCTTGAACACCAAATGTCATCATGTAACTGGATGCAGTTTTATTCAATTATCTTCACACTTTATTCTTTCCTGCATTTTTGTGGGGAGAAAGGACGGATTGTATGGTAACAATAATTCCCACTGGGTATATATTTTTTCATTTGTAAATGTACCACGAAAGTTGTCTCGTTATGTTTCAGGCTCTAGATTCAATGTGATTCCAGAAAAAAAAAAATAAAATAAAAAATAAAAAAATAAAAAGATTCATTGTGACTATACATAAAGCCTATATGTTTCATTTAAATGCCTGTAATGCTTTAAAAATGTTTACATGTCTACATTCATAACTAAAACCTTTTGTGAAGAGCTATAAATTAATCTACTCGTTAATCCAGCATGTTACAATTTGTTTTGTTTACATTTCCGTAGGGGTAGACTGATTATCAGCCAGGCCGATTATTGAAGCTGATATTCAGCATTTTGAGGAATATCGGTATTGACTTTTTCTTTTCTTTTTTTATCTGGTAGCCAATAATGGATCAATTTTAAATTATAGGTCAATTTAAGGTAACTATATATATTTATATTTTCAGTTAATTTTATAAGAGATTCTGCTGACCCTCAAAACTCCACAACTTTCGTTGTTTGAAACTAAAACAAAAAAAAAAGTGAAAATGTAACGTTTCAGCTAATTTGAAATTTTGGAAAACTATTTATAGAAGAAAGCAATAGGGCGCTATTTGCTTGTTTACTTTTTCATGTAACTTTTTGAGAGATGCTGGTGACCCTGGAAGCTCCCTGGATTATTATTATTATTATTTTTTTAAGATTATTAAAACTAAGATGGCTATTGTCTAACATAAAAAAATAAAAATAAAAATAAAACTTAAAAATGTTGAAAGTATGAAAAGCTGTTCAACAAACATATGCTTAAAGACATTTCAACAAAGTTCCGAATTGGAGTTAGTATTTTCTTTCTTCTTTTTTCATGCCAATATTTTCCCTTGAGAGTGAAAGTGAATATCGACTACTTTTATTATTGTCCCTGGGATAAAAACAAACCAACACATATCGGTCTATCTCTACATGTCCACACCGGCGCACAGGGCACATCTGGATATCCACATCTGTGCCTACAGTAGCTGTTTGCAAGCGAGCGAAATATGTCGTCGGTTCAAATGAGCGATTATCACGCGGTGATGTACTGTACGGATACGGGTCACACAAACGGTTGCCATCCCAGTGATGCAGTGAAGACAACTTATACAATATGTGGTCAACATTAACAGGCACCACAAGTCACATTTGTGTTGGTTAAACCATCCGTCTTCCGCTTGCCATCACAATGTACAGTATTTGCCGGCGGATTTCTGTGCACTTCCACATACTTGTGGCTCATCACATTGGAAACACGTACTACAGGACCAAATTCGGACCAGAACGGTGACTGAGTCATTCATTCAGACACTGTCACGTGCATTTTTTTTTTCCCCCCAGAAGAAGCTTAGAACCAAACCCTCCTTGTTTTTGTTTTTTTTTACAATTCATGCTGCACTACTCTAGGCTAATCTACGATATAGTAAAAGTAATTCATTATATGGGTACTCTGGTTTCCTCCCGATTTTCAAAAACGTTACTCATGACCCTATTGTTTTGTTTTTTTTTTCCCCAGGAGAGCTCAGTATTGTTCATTCGATTTGACATCATCATTGCTCTCCTTTTTTTGTTTTTTTTTAATAAATGGAATGAATCACGAATTGATTGTAAATGTATCTCAACCACTCAGGAAATCAAAGTAGTATTTTTTTTAAAGCATTCCGAAAACATATAAACCCTTATAAAGACATTTACTTCTGTGCTGTTCCAGCTGTAGCATAGCTTGTTCCTTCTCAACACATTTATTACTCAGGAGCTATTTAACAAGCCAGCGATAACATGATCTCATCACCGGGCAAATTATATGACAAATAGATCTTCATACGTAGCCATTAACTCATTCACTGCCATTGACGGCTATAAACGTCAAAAATTCATTTGAACTATTTCTATTAGTTTAACAATTTTTTTCCCCACACTTTTGTTAACAAGAGTATGAAAACCTAGAAAAAAAATATTTTTGTACATTTAGAACAGATAGAAAATTTGTGATTAATCGTGAGTTAACTAGTGAAGTCATGCGATTAATTACGATTAAAAATTGTAATCGCCTGACGCTCCTCATTTTTAATAATCTTTTCTTTCTTTTTTTTTTTTAAATCGCATCAGGCGATTAAAATTCTTAATTGTAATTAATTGCATGACTTTAATAGTTAACTCCCAATTAATCACAAATTTTACATCTGTTCTAAATTTACACTAATTTTTTCATACTCTTACCAAAGTGGAAAAAAATGTTAAACTAATAGACTAATAAACTAATTAAACTAATTGTAATCGCCTGACGAGATGATTATTAAAAATTAGGGGCGTCAGGCGATTAAATTTTTTCATCGTAATTAATCGCATGACTTCAATAGTTAACTCACGATTAACCACAAATTTTATATCTGTTCTAAATGTGCAATAAAAACAGATTCTAGGTTTTCATACTCTTGTTAACAAAAGTAGATTTTTTTTTTTTTAAACGAATTAAAATTAAAATTAAAATGAATTTTTGACGTTTATAACCGTCAATGGCAGTGAATGAGTTAATCACAAACATTGAACGAAAAAATGTGCTATCTGGATTCTAAATTAATATTTCCACATAAATGTCTCATTAGGCTGTCTCCGCGCGCAATTAAAATGCTTAAACAAAATATGGTGATTCTGTAACCTTTGACCCAATCATGTGGCAAGAAACATACAATGAGGTCATCGCCCGCTTTACTGAAGCTGATCATTAGGACAATGCTGACGAAAGATGTTGCTGGGGAAATACAGCGGAGCAAATAGCGCCCTATTTCCAATCCACCTTTTCTGGGCCACTTTTCACGACTGGATTGTTTTCAAACCAACCAATGAGTACAAACATGCAATGGAGGTGTCGGAGCAATCTGTTAGCGTCTCGTGGAAAGTTTTGGGTTAAGGTTGGGCGCTGACATTGAGTGCGCGGGTGTCCTCATTGTGACAGACCTTACTGACACAACACATGACACTTTAATTGATGGCCTTAAGTTATGGCTTGTGATTCATCTTCTGTCACCGGGACGGAAACCGCATAATGTTTCTGCTCCAAGTAATAGCGAGTCTATTTGTCCTTCATGTTGGCGACAGCATCGTTAGTAGTGATTTCTTGCACAGCGGCGCACTTTTATTGTCTAGGTTCTGAATTTGAATGTGTGTCAGGCTCAACGTTATTGCTAGGTGAAATGAAGACTGTTAATTGCTGATAAGGGATCAGCCCCGGCGGGTGCGCCGCCTTCATTCAAGTCGGGTGGACTCCAGCTCAACCGTAACCATAATGAGGACAAGAGCTATAGAAAAAAAGCATGGATGTACAGTAATGATAAAGGTAATATCAAGTCATTAAATGGCATTACAAGAGCATTGAATTTTTAATAATGTTTTATTTCTTCTTTTTTTATTTTTTTTTATTCATTCACTGCCGTTGACGGCTATAAACGTCAAAAATTCATTTTAACAGTTTCTATTAGTTTAACACTTTTTTTCCAGTTTTGTTATGAAAACCTAGATTTTTTAAATTGTACATTTACAACAAATAAAATTTGTGATTAATCGTGAGTTAACTAGTGAAGTCATGCGCTTAATTACAATTAAAAAAAAATAATCGCCTCTTTAATATTTTTTTAATGAATTTATGGCAGTGAATGAGTTAAAGTAGAACCGATTAATTCATGTTTTATTTTTCTCAGTGTCATTTTACTATTTTTCAAAGCTGCACTGAACTGTCAGCATATAAAGTCTGTTCTTTGAAGAATGAAAACAAACACTGCTGTAGTCTGTATGCCAGAGGGGGGAGAAAAAAAAAAACTTTCAAACTCACCCACTTACAATTCTTTATCTTCACAGCCGTCTCTACTTCATAAATGGGATTCCTCTCCCGAGGCGTTCCAGATCTCAAACTGTCTACCTTGGCCCTCTTCATATCGCCTCTTTTGTCCCCCCACCCCCACCTTCCGCATTCCTCGCCCCCAAAATCCATCCTTCCGTCCCTGCGCCACTTCATCTCTGACCCGGTCCTATTTGGTCATGTCCTCATCTCACCTTTTACCTTGTGCGTCTCTGCTTTTATCTCTAATCATGTTATCCACATCCCACACAATCGTCCCGCGGGAAGTACTAGACAACGTTAGTCAACGAGCTAAATGATGTGCCAGTGCGCTAAACAGCCCTAAACAATAAACAGAAACACATGCTAGCAACATCACGAGCTCACACACGCCGTTCAAAAGCTGCATTGTCACCAGCAATGTGCGACGGCGTCGCCTTGCTGTCACCTGACTCAAAAGTGAGCTTGAACTTACTTTGATCTAATTAGCCCGCTTAAATGCCTGCACGTCTTGTGTCGACACAATTTGAATAAATCGCATCCTTGTCCAACTCCACGGCTTTGTTGCTAAAGATGATACAAATAGTGGTTAGCTGGTCTGCCTTGGAGTTGTGAAGTTCTGGGCTGCAGGGATCTGGGGTTGAAATTCAGAAATGTGAGGGGGATATATAACCATGAGGGAGGGGCCCATGCTAGGGAATTAACTCATTAACTGCCATTGACGGCTATAAACGTCAAAAATGTATTTTGTTTATTTCTATTAGTTTAACATTTTTTCCACTTCTGTTGAAAATCTAGAATTTTTTTTATTGTACATTTAGTTTTGTACATAAAATTTGTGATTAATCGCGAGTTAACTAGTGAAGTCATGCGATTAATTACGATTAAAAGCTTTAATTGCCCGACGCCCCGAATTTTTAATAATATTTTATTTATTTATTTATTTAATTCATTCACTGCCGTTGACGTCAAAAATTAATTTCAACTATTTCTATTAGTTCAACATTTTTTTCCATTTTTGTTAACAAGAGTATGAAAACCTAGAATTTTTTTATTGTACATTTAGTTTTGTACATAAAATTTGTGATTAATCGCAAGTTAACTAGTGAAGTCATGCGATTAATTACGATTAAAAACTTTCATTGCCTGACGCCCCAAATTTTTTATAATATATTTTTTTAATTCATTCACTACCGTTGACGGCTATAGACGTCAAAAATTCATTTGAACTATTTCTATTAGCTAAAAAAAAAAATCCCCCACTTTTGTTAACAGTATGAAAACCTAGAAATTTTTATTGTACATTTAGAACATATAGAATTTGTGATTAATCGTGAGTAAACTAGTAAAGTCATGTGATTAATTACAATTAAAAACATTTAAATACCTCTTGCCCCTAATTTTTAATAATCTTTTTTTTTTTTTATGAATTTATGGCAGTGAATGAGTTAAATACAAAAATACTACACCAACGCCACTTTGTGTTTTTGAAGCGCACATGACAGATGACACTAAATTGAGTTGTGTTTTTTTTCTGCCCTTGTGCTACTTGACATTTTGCTGACATTATACGGTAGACGTAGATCTCATCTATCCTATAAATTAACTAAGAAGCCCTGCTATGCAAATGTCTAACCAGCCTAACTTTATCAGCTGTGCTCAGAATAAAGATGTGGGAATCAGAGTCATTGAAGCCAAAAGAGGCTTATGTCCCACTGAACCGAACCCTGATGTAATCCCAGACTGTATATTCGCAGCTGGGCTCACCTTTTCTTGCTTCCATCTTGGTCCCTCTGCCTCCAATCCAAACGGCTCTTCCGATACAGCAGGTTCATGTCGCTGCGGGGTCGTTCCACCTCGCAGCCAATCACAGCGCAGTGCAGCCGCTTACTCCGCCTCTCTATGTCACGCAGGAAATGCTCGACTGCCACATCCTGGGCGGAGCCAGAGCTCATGGTACACAAGGTGGCCCGAGATGGTGGGATTTGTCACCTAAGGAAAATTAAACGAGAATTTTTTTTTTTTTTAAGACAGTAAGGTTTGTATTTGCCTTTTTACTAGTTTCAGCTTTCCAGACTGGTACAAAGGTAAATACAAACGTTAAAAAAAAGAAAAGAAAAAAATATTGATTGCGTAAGCTAACTAGAAGAATTACGAACCAACGTCAACAATTCTAAAAAGTCTCGCTACAAACAATGTTCTAAAAAATGGTATACATTTTTGACTTACTTTTTTTGCATATTCACAAATTTTATTCTCAATTTAGAAATGAATAATTAAATCTGGGGTCTGGGGATGTTCGATACCACTTTTTTCAGACCAATACCAGTACGAGTACTCCACTCTTGCGTCGCCACCGATACCGATACCATGTACCGATACCAATTGAGCTTTTAATACATAAAATTTTCCTTCGCAAAAAATGCAGATCATTTTAAATAAAGACCTATATATCCTAATATAGCATTTCATCTTAAAATTTGCATGAAATTAGCGACAATTTTCTGTCCTTGTAGTCTCTCGTCTCTAGTTATTGGCTTAGATTGGCCGAGTCTACCAGACCTCAACCCAATAGAGCATGCATTTCACTTCCTGAAAAAGGGGGCCATTTTCAACAGTACAAAATGTTTTGTCCAGAATGAATTTGATATCTTCATTATTTTTCTTGTTCAAAAAAAATAACATCTAAAATAAAACTATTTTTTCCACTTCGACTGAGTTTAAGTTATTCACTTTAGGGTTCATTTAATCGTGTCTGTTCCAATACTTTTGATCACTTGAAAAATGGGTGCCTTCAAACAAGGTGCTCTGTCCTTGGTTTCATGAAGTATGAAGTAAAAGCTGGAATTCTTTTTTTCTTTTTGGAAAAACTTTTGTCTGATATTTTCGGACTGTATATATAAATACCCACATACAAAACAAAAAAAATGAATAAAAAAATAAATAAAATAAAAAAAATAAAAAAGAGAGCAATGATGATGACATGTCAAATCGGTAAAATTACCGAATGAACAATACTGAGCTCTCCATAAAAATAAAAAAAATAAATACAATTTTTAAATTAAAAAATTACAAAAAAATAATAATAATTAAAAAAACTTAAATAAATAAATAAATAAATGGTGATAAATGTGCCACATTTGACATAATTGACAGTGTGGAAACGTTTTAAAACAAAAACAAAAAAAAAACCTCCTAGAGATCTTTAGGCTACAGTAGAAGCTATAAAGACACTAAAACAAAAAAAAACATTATTACAACTGACAGCCCTCAAAAGTCCTCATAGACGCACAATAAAGCAAATGAATAGGAGCTGCCGTTTTGTTTAACTCGGCCTCTTGTGTATCACATGGAAACTGTTTATACTTTCATTATCCAGTTATGAATATTTGAGTAAGCATGATAACTCAGCTGCAGCGCGTCTCTGGCTGCGGGCCCCGGGATGGCTTCGCTGAGGCTGTCTGCCAAGCAGACAGTAATGCGGATTGTCATATGTAGCGCATGCACAGCTTCCTCCTCACGCTCGCCCGCCCTATGAGTAGTCCGCCTTGTTGTGGGGCAGATAACGGGACGCGTTTCCACGCCGCTGTATGGGAACGCATCGTGCAACTTGGCTAAGAAAAGCGCAGCTGTCAGCTGATGCGTGTTTGTTTTGTCCTCGCAAATGGAAACTTGAAGGTTTTCGCCGCCCCTGGCTTTTTAGAGCTGCTACACAACATCTTGTTCAGATTCATCCATCGTTTTGTGTGAGATGGATTATCTGTAAAAAACATCTATTTTTTTTTACTTCATTGTCCCTTTCTGCATCGCTGTTTGCAATTCTTTTGATCAAAAGAAAATAATGAAATTAAAGACAAGTGGTTAGCAAATCACTTTTGAGCATTCACAATGTGGCATTTCTTTTGCGTGCGACTGCACTCTAAATGCAAGCAGGATGAAATTCAGCATCAAACATTTATCATCTTTACATTTTTCTCCTATGACAAATGCTGTTGTGTGACGGATCCATTTGCAACTTTCAAACAATTCCTATCTTGGGAAAGGAGCTCATGAGAATTTCATAGGAAATATTATGAAAATGGGCCGCTCAAGTGGTTCTCACGTCAATTGGGATAGGCTATGTGAATCACTAATCATCATAAAGAGGAATTGAAGATTCAGCTTTAGAGTGCCTCGTTGTTGGCTGTGAGTGTGTACAAGGTGTGGTAAGAAAGGCAGAAGAAGAGGCAGAGAATGAGCAAGGAAAAAAAGCCTGGCAGAAAATGTATGGGCTAAGGCTTCACACTGTTATGGCCCCATTGGAGTGCCTCATGGTTTTCTATGAGTGTGCGGACAACACATGTAGGATGGCAGAAGATCATGGAGGCAAGATTTTATTTTTATTTATTTTTTTAATCTGATGTGAAAGACACTTTGTGGACAGGGGCCTCAGACTGGCGTGACCGTGTTAGAGTGCCTCGTTGTTGCACCGTGGAACATCCCGGCGTGGGATGTATTCCAATCTTTTTGTGGCTTAAACATGTAGTTATTTGCAAGTAGAATGCATTTTTCCTGGTTGTTGTAACAGCGGTATGTGATTGATAATTGAATGGGGCGTGGTTTTAGTGCAATCAGCGGACACGCCCACATTTTTCAAGAAAGGTTTTCGAAAGCCTCCATTTCCACTTATCTGTGGTGAGTCAAATTTACAAGAGATTTATTTTTCACTTAACAGCGACTTTTAGGAAAAGAGGAACATTTCCAATTCATTCTCAAAGAAGAAGCGCAAAGTCACGGAAGATGGGCCAGGAAGCCCGCCCAGTTTTGTTGCGACGTGTAATTCTTTTTGTCAAGGCCCGGCGTGTCATGCGGTGTGTCAGCGCGACGTCTGCTATTCTTGTATCCCCCTGCCCTGACCACAACCCCGCCGCCATGCTTGCTGACTCGATGTTAATTAGGTTAGGGAACTGCAAGTGAAGGTTGCTCTTTTGTTCAAGGGGCTTTTGATTTGAGTTTGTGGGATCACGGCAGCTGAGCAGGCGGCCATTCAATTGCGGCCGAGAAATGCTGTGCATTAGAGTGGCAGTTAAAGAACCAGGAGGACATCTTAAATTAACTCATTCACTGCCGTGAATTCATAAATTTTTTTTAAAAAGATTATTAAAAATTAGGGGCAATAGGCGATTAAAAAAATGTATTTAAATTAATTGCATGACTTCACTAGTTAACTCGCAATTAATCACACATTTCATATCTGTTCTAAATGTACAATAAAAAAAATTCTAGGTTTTCATACTCTTGTTAACAAAAGTGGATTTTTTTTTAAATGTTTTTATTATTTTTTTATTTTTTTATTTATTAGAGCACATATTAAAAATTAGGGGCATCAGGCAATAATTTTTTTTTAATCATTATTAATTGTATGACGTCACTAGTTAACTCACGATTAATCACAAACTTTATATCTGTTCTAAATGTAAAATTAAAAAAAATCTAGGTTTTCATACTCGTTAACAAAAGTGTGTGTGGGGGGGGACTAATAGAAATAGTTCAAATGAATTTTTGACGTTTATAGCCGTCAATGGCAGTGAATGAGTAAAAAAAAAAGGGGGGGGGGGTTTCACATACTGTACATGAATCCCCACAATAGCTTTGATCATTATTGTCGGGGCATCTGCAGGGTCAGGAGATGCTCGAATTGCTCTGATTAGAACCAGAAGGCAGATGGCACCATGATTCATAGAAGTGGAGCCCGCATGCAATTCAGCAGGCGACTCATTCATGCACATAAGCAATCAGATCACGTGCACGCATCACACTCGCGCACAAATCGCAAATATTTGCTCAGCGCACATGTAGCAGCCGATGCTAAAGCAATCGTAGAAGAATTAAGATTGTCAATTTGGTATCATTCTGGTCAAATATTCGGAAATTAGGAAGCACGCCAGTCATAATGTTCGACTCAACGCAGGAAGTGATTTGTTAACTATGGAACTTGATCTGCACATTGATCGGAAGATCATAAAACAAAACAATCAATGCGGATATAAAAATATCAACCGGCAGTGTATTGTCCTGCACTTAAGGTTTTAATTGTGATTTACACGAGCGTGGATGTAAAAAGACAACGTGGATGCTTTTCGCTTTTCGCAGCCAATGCCAAAGTGATGGCTACATCACAACCCTGGCGGGCCCAATAGAAAATTAATGAGGGAAGAATATTTGGAAATGTAAAACATTTACGATGTGATATCGTTTACGATACAATTCATGGTTAAACAAAAACACTGCTGGTCATAACATTTGAGGTTTTTTTTCCTGTCTGGAGTGAAGCTGTCCGGTAATCGTTGTCATCTTGGTGCAAGCCTGTGCCCTCCGGCCTCGCACCTCAGCCAATGGGGCCTGCAGTGTTGCACAAGAAGTGGTCTGCAGTGGAGCGACGCCTCACTGCAAACTGCAAAGGCATGTCATGACAATGGGCGAGGTTTTTTTTTTTTTTGGGGGGGGGGGGGGGGGGTGTATATGTAATGTTTATGCAAATCTTTTTTTTTTTTTTTACTCATTCACTGCCATTGACGGCTATAAACGTTTTTTTTGGGGGGTGGGGGGCATATGTAATGTATATGCAAATCCTAAATGAGATTACTCTGAGGTGTGCGATATCTTTGTGCTTTCCCCCCCAGAGCTCCTTTTATATCTGAACGCCTCCTTCCCATGAGTTTTCGAAATAACATTCATGGTTTTATTGCATTCAAATGTTTATTGCTTTGAGAAGCTCCGCCAAGTGATTTAATGTTTACGTTTAATTCTGGTCTAGAATAATTAGCAAATAACTGTAATTAAACTATTGGTTTTCTTTTCAAACTTTATTGAGGGTGTAGCTTTTAGACTATTATTACTGTATGTCCTCACATAATGTCAGGGCGTTTACTTACGACATGAAAAACCAGGCATCAATTAGGTTTAAGACATTTATTAGGAGGTTGGCAAATGGATTGCTATAATATTCCCTCCGTCTATTTTCTATAGCGCTTTATTAGGGTCCGACTCTAGGCTTGAGGCAGAGTACACCCTAAAGAGGATGGCAGTAAATCAAAGAGCACATTAATTAAAATTTAAGGCTCATTTCTCAATACTTTCTTTTCCCTTCTTTTTTTATTTATTTAAATCATCCGAGAGATGCCGTGTATTAAAAAAAAAGAAAGGATGCTTGTAAGTCAAGGCAACACTGTATAATATACTTATTTTTGAAAAACTATTATATCAGGTAGTAAGTACGGGTGTAAAAAAAAAAAAATGGTTTGAACCGGAAAATCCTTTTCAAAAAGTGTGCGTCAAATCTTACCAAATCGATTCATTCAACTTTAAAACATATCAAGATATATATACACAAACGTCTTTTATTGGACAGATATATTTAAGAACGAATTGTCACATTTAACATACTGACGAGTTCATTTAAATGAGCGTATACAAAAAAATAAAGCCATTGCATCATACCCTCTCGAACTGAGTCATACCATATTAACTCATTCACTGCCATTGACGGCTATAGACGTCAAAAATTCATTTGAACTATTTCTATTAGTTGAACAATTTTTCCCACTTTTGTTAAAAAAAGTATAAAAACCAAGAATTTTTTGGGAGTATTAGAACAGATATAAAATTTAAAAAATTGTAATCGCCTGATGCCCCTAATATTTAAAATTTTTTTCTTAAAAAAAAATTATTACAATTTTTTAAAAGTTGAATTTTTTTAAGTTATTAAAAATTAGGAGCATCAGGCGATTAAAATTCATAATTAATCGCATTAATAATTAATCACAAATTTTATATCTGTTCTAAATGTACAAAAAAAATCTAGGTTTTCATCTCTTGTTAACAAAAATGGAAACAAAAAAATAGTTAAAAAATAATTTTTGATGTCTATAGCTGTCAATGGCAATGAATGAATCCAACCATTATTGAATCGCAAGTATCAAAAATCGTATCGCATCGTCTTTTGTCGGGAGATGCCCACCCTAAGATTTCCCACGATTTTGTGGTGGCCGGTTGCTCTGCATCCCACTAGAATAGAACCACTCCTGCACCAACAGCAGCGGAATCCCATCTCGGCATCCAGAATCAAAATAAGAGAAATCTGCAGTAAGATGACCATTTCTCGAGCAAGTACCGTTTCATATTTGCAGTTTGCCTGTACCTGTTCAGCCCACGAGATGGTGCAAATGATTGTCTTGAGTGCCACTAATTATACGGTACCCGAGTCAAGTACCTTGAAGGACAAAAATACTTATACTCTACTACATACTATCATTTCTGTCAGCCTGCATCGCACTGCACTTTCTTCCTAATCTCTGGAATTCGACATCCCAGCCAAACTCGCCGAAGCCAGACAACGCTGAGCCTCAGTCTGGAGTTTTAACCGAAAAGGGGGGGGGGGGGGGTAGCAGACGGAGGATGCAGCACCGTTCACGAGAAGACACAGCAGCTTTAAAACCTACAGCCAAAAAGAGAGAGGCAAAGGGAGGGGTTGAAAATGAGGGGAAACCAGCAAACGCGAGAAAAAAAAAAGCTAAACAATGCAGATCAGGACCGGAATATTGAGAAGGGATATATGAGAGAGGAGGAATAAGCAAATGAGAGGAAAGGATTGCGAATATAGCGAGAGGCAAGAATGGGGGAGGGAGGCGCAATCAAGCCTCTCACACTAGTCGCTGTGTGTGGTCTCTTAGCAACACTGTCAGCCATGCATCTCCTTCCCGGCCACTGAATATGCACGAAGCGGGACGCCATCCTCGTCATACATTATGATGCCGACATAAAAATTTCCCTACCTCATACGCGTCTTGATCACACTCGGAAAAATACACACCGCAAGGGAAAACAGATACACTTTAATCCTGAGATAGCATCCGTAACCCATAGCAACCACTACCTCACTGTTAATGACTACTCAGCTATGCTGTTGGCGCAGCACCTGTACATGAAGCATATGTTCAAAAAGTGACAGGTTGTAATGTATAGTCACCTGAAACATTTCCATGCATGTAACTATGCTGAAAATGTTGGCAGATAGTAAGATTTGATCACCTTTTCCAGATCTATTCTTTGATTGGTACCGTAGAGCAGCTGCGTTAATGTCCCTTTGAGATCACACGTCTGAGACGGATCCTCTCAAGGAAAGTGTCTTCAAGCAATCTGGCCACAAATATTAAAAGCCCACATTGCCTCGTAAAAAAACAATCACAGACAGCTTGTTGTGCTGGTATAAAAATAAGGTACAGACAAGATATAAAAGCAGCCGTAAAATATGAATGGGCAGTTTTTCCTCACACTGGCGGCTAAGCAGGACTGAGAAACGCTCTGTTCTCAGGAGTTGGTCACATGCAAAGTGCGCCGGATCCATGAACATTCAATTCAGACGCGAGGAAAAGACCGTCCTGTTCAAGTCTACACACTCTTAACTCGTTCACTGCCATTGACGGCTATAGACGTCAAAAATTAATTTGAACTATTTCTATTAGTTTAACATTTTTTTTCCACTTTTGTTAAAAAAAGTATGAAAACCTAGAAATTTTTTATTGTACATTTAGAACAGTGCGATTAATTATTAGTACATTACAAATTGTAATCGCCTGACGCCCCAAATTTTTAATAATGTTTTCTCTTTTTTTTTTTTTTTTTTTTTTTATTCATTCACTGCCATTGACGGCTATAAACGTCAAAAATTCATTTAAACTATTTCTATTAGTTACATTTTTTCCCACTTTTGTTAAAGAGTAGGAAAACCTAGAATTTTTTATTGTACATTTAGAACAGTGCGATTAATTATTAGTACATTACAAATTATAATCGCCTGACGCCCCAAATTTTTAATAATGTTTTCTCTTTTTTTTTTTTTTTTTTATTCATTCACTGCAATTGACGGCTATAAACGTCAAAAATTAATTTCAACTATTTCTATTAGTTACAGTTTTTTCCCACTTTTGTTAAAGAGTAGGAAAACCTAGAATTTTTTATTGTACATTTAGAACCGTGCGATTAATTATTAGTACATTACAAATTGTAATCGCCTGACGCCCCAAATTTTTAATAATGTTTTCTCTTTTTTTTTTTTTTTTTTTTTTTTTATTCATTCACTGCCATTGACAGCTATAAACGTCAAAAATTCATTTCAACTATTTCTATTAGTTACATTTTTTTCCCACTTTTGTTAAAGAGTAGGAAAACCTAGATTTTTTTATTGTACATTTAGAACAATGCGATTAATTATTAGTACATTACAAATTGTAATCGCCTGACGCCCCAAATTTTTAATAATGTTTTCTCTTCTTTTTTTTCTTTTTTTATTCATTCACTGCCATTGACGGCTATAAACGTCAAAAATTCATTTCAACTATTTCTATTAGTTACATTTTTTTCCCACTTTTGTTAAAGAGTAGGAAAACCTAGAAATTTTTATTGTACATTTAGAACAGTGCGATTAATTATTAGTACATTACAAATTGTAATCGCCTGACGCCCCAAATTTTTAATAATTAATAATATTTTTTTTTTATTCATTCACTGCCACTGACTGTCAAAAATTCATTTAAACTATTTCTATTAGTTTAACATTTGTTTCTACTTTAGTTAACAAGAGTATGAAAACCTAAAAAAATAAAATATTGTACATTTAGAAAAGATACAAAATGTTTGATTAATTGTAAGTTAACTAGTGAAGTCATGTGATTAATTACAATTAAAAATGTTAATCGCCTGTCGCCCCTAATTTATAATAATCTTTTTTTTAAATGAATTTATGGCAGTGAATGAGTTCATGTCTACAAGAACTGTCAAGAATGAAATGTCCGTCACAGCCCACAACATTAGGTACACCATAAGAGTTAATGAATTAAACAACAAAATCCAGCCATTTTTATCCATCTCAGGGGGCAGCCATTTTGCCACTTGCTTTTGATTGAAAATGACATCTCAGTTGCTCAGGGCTCAGGTAATGACCAATCACGACTCACCCTGTTCTCTGAGTTTGGTCCTGTGACATTCGCAAGCTGAGCTGTGATTGGTCGTTACCTGAGCCCTGAGCAACTGTGATGTCATTTTCAGTTGACAGTAAGTGGCAAAATGGCAGCTCCCTGAGATAGATTAAAAACAGGTGGATTTTGCTTCTTAAATTCATATTCCTCAAACGCAATAATAATCTGAATACTGTGCTTAGACTAGTGGAACCACAGAACAAAGACAATTTTTAACTTCACTTCCACTTTAAATTATTACAGTAGTTATTGTTTGTAACAGTGTAGATCTGCACTGAATCAAACGGTTTTAAGAACTTTTGTTACTTTTAATTAGTATTTTGTAAGGGCAATTTTCTGTTGCTTGTTCGTATCACTCGAAAACAAAACCTTGACTTAATAGAGACCAATAGAGTAATTTCAATGACTTTTGTATGATGACAGAAGTATAAACAAACGTACATGTTGTGAAACACTTTAATCGGTGCAGAAACCAATTTAGAAATGAAAAAAATCAAACAGAAAGGTTAGCTCTGGGAAATGATTGTCAATCAAATGTCTTGGCGAGGGTGAATCGATCAATGAGCTTTAGGAATGGGAGAAACTATTTTGCCCTTTTGTAGAAAACAGCTTTATCAAGAAAGTCAGTTTTTTTCCGTACTGTGCTAAAGGTTTGGAGTCTTCTATTATATTCAGTATGGTTGTCTTCAGAATTATAAATTCCTTATGGCCTCAGAAAGTCACAGTATAGAATTGTAGAAATGCCTCTGACAAACCGATAACTAAGCCCTTCAAGTTCCTTTGAGCTTATGAGAATGAGTAACAAGTATAACCACAAAACTCACAATGGTATGCAAAGGATCACGTTGAATTCAGAGTTTTATGGATGATTCAGCCACCTAATTTTGACCTTCAAGGGTCACAGTCGGATCAGTGGAAATATGCTTCAGTGTCAGTCATGCTCAAAACGTTATATTCAAGGTAGTTGAACTTAAACAGGTTCTCGTAAAGTTAGAAAATAATGTTTCAGATTCCACCACAGTGTATAGAAAATATATATTTATTTCCAACAAAATGGTCACATGAAGGTCAAAATATCCCACAATGAAAATCTGGCCTCAGATCTCATTCAATCAATGACCGTTCTTCTCTATACTAATTTTAAAAAAAAATGCACATTTAGTTTAAGAGATTCTGCTTATCAAATCATTTGCAATCCATCTGTTAATTGGGACGACATACAAAAAACCCACTGAAGCCCTTCTGTCATTTTAAAGCAGCAAGTTGGATTCTACTCCGTGTAATTGTACAAATTAAATGGGAAATAAATATTTCATGGCTGCAACAACAGAAGAAAAAAAACTGACAAAAAGCTTTTTCTGCTGTACTGAAGCTCCACACACACAACACTCCCCTTTATTCCACAATCATCGGGATGCTGACATAAACTGGAAGAATGTCTCTATCATTCGGGCTACATAAAATATTGTATGAATCAGTGGAGTGGTTTAACCTAAACAACATATGCATTATTGCCTGGATGCCGCCGGCAAACATAAAGCCCTAAATCCCATTTACAGAGTTGGAAAAATGCTCACACTCAAAAAAACAACACAAAACTGACACTGAAATGAACTTAAGCATAAAAGTAAAAGGGGATTTTTACCATCAATTACATACAATACCTGTTTTGGTATCTTGGTAAATTGGAAACAAACTTTTCTACCTCTTTTAGTGGCTTCCTAATGTGTTTAAGAGCTAGCTAGCGCTAGCTTGACTTTTATGCTATCGAAACGTGTTGCCATAGCTCTGCTAAAACCCCGCTAAATTAGCTAATAGCAACTGAAAAGACAACTTCATTCTTTCAGAATAGACGATTGGAAACAAACTTTTCTACCTCTTTTAGTGGCTTCCTAATGTGTTTAAGAGCTAGCTAGCGTTAGCTTGACTTTTATGCTATTAAAACGTGTTGCCATAGCTCTGCTAAAACCCTGCTAAATTAGCTAATAGCAACTGAAAAGACAACTTCTTACTTTCAGAATAGACAAATGAAAAATGTACTTGTACTAAACAGCACACTTCTTTCAGATTGTGGCGTAACCAAGGTGACCTGCTTGCAATTAGCGCTTAGCATACAGTACATGATGTCAATCGCAAGCTTTTATGAAACATGGCCGCTTTGTCATGCGCTCTATATTGTTTACTTTCTGCGTGGCACGCACACATGTTGTTAAAATGTCACATGTTATCACCGAGACGCTAAAGCAGCTGAGGCAGACCTCGCCACGAGAGAGGCGGGATCAGGGGAGGCCGCGTGAAGAAAACAAAAAAAGGAATTTCGAAATAAAGACATTTTAGGGCGTCTGAATATGTGGCTGCAGTTTGCCTTGATTTTTGTGCCGAGGTTTCACATCCTGACCATAGTCTGTTTGCATGTGCGCTGCGAGAAAGACCGTAAACAAGCAAAGTCACATGGCAAGGTTGCGCTGCGAGGGGGAAGAGCCAAAAAGCAAGAGGTGCACTCTGCAGCCGCGCACACGCTTCACTGATCCAACAGAACTCCCTCTGCTTACTTGATTTTAGTTATGTGGATTACCAGGCAATATTGCCTACATTCTTACTCTTAGTTATGCGTATCGGCTTCAGATTTTCATCATCTGAATTTGAGCATCTCGCCCGATGATTTGACTATTTTCTCACACCACCTCCGAACATGACCCCCCCGCCATCAAACCTCATTTAAAATTCAGCCACAATTAAGAAAATCCCAACAGCCCAAAGCGAAACAACGATCAGCTGAGCATTTCTGCCAACGTGTCTTTTCCCCGGCGCGTTGCAGCTTTCAGTCGACTTCGTTCGCCGGCGTTCCTTGTGTCAAGCTGCGATTTGAGCTACATTCTCGTACTTCACTGGAAAGCAGCAAACATGTTTCAATATGTCATGTTTATCTTTGTAAAAAATGTATACGCTGTGATTTAGGCACTTGGCAGAGAATAGGGCATCATAGCTTTTCAGATTTATAAGATGCAACTGGGGCTTCTCCAAAAACAAACTCGTCAGCATTTTATCTTCGCGTCCTTAAATAAACATGAACGCATCTCTGAACAACAACATTGGCGCAAACCCTACTCTTACCTTCTACTACTTCTACATTTCTCCACCGATTAAAACCATTCCAACTTCTACATGTTCCAAAAATTTGCAGTTCGCTGGCTATTATTTTTATCACTTCTGACTTTCTCCGTTTTCCCACAATTCAACATTTTTCACCCCCCAAAAAATCCCCATTCATTTCGAATGAGACATTCAAAAATTTCTGCTCAGCTCTTTCAATTCATCTTGGGATCAATTTTCACCATTGTGCCAATTCTCACATAGCAAAATATATGCATTTTTCCACTAAATTCGACATATTTTTCACCAACAAAATTTCTTAAGGTAGGTGCTTGGGTTAGGATTAGATTTAGGGTTCCTACCAAGTTTACCCCAGAATGACTTTACTCTTCATTTTCAGTGGCACATTCAAAATAACAGCTTCGAATAGTTCCCATTTGGAATTTAAATGTTGTAAACAATTTTCAACATGCAAAAATTTTGCATATACCAAACAACATTCCAACTGATTCAATACGATTTCATGTTTCTATATCTTTCTTCATTCAGCATTCACACGCAATTTCTCCAGAAATGGTTTCATCTCGTTTTTGGTCCCGATTGAAAAGCATAGCAGAAGCGTTGGTGTGATTAGCTCACCAGGTAGGCCGCAAGTGGACTTCCAACATTCCAATCATCCCACTCCTCACGCTGAAAATGGCCCATGCGCGAGTCAGAGGGTCGGTACGCATTCCCACGCACGGCTCTCCCACTCATTTATCCGGTTACGCACGGTACACTTCGTGTCTCTTATGACCAAGATCCCGTTAAAGGCCTCCGGACAGCCATTCATCAATTTTCTGCCACGTATTCCGTTCAGGTTCACGGTCAAGCTGGTGCCTTTCCCACCCGATTATAAACCTAGAGGCCGCGATTAACCCTGGATCGGTTACACTCAGTCACAGGCACATAGAGATAAGGATCTATTTATACTTAATAATTAAGACTTGTCAATCAACTCGACTTGGAATGTTGGAGAAAGCTGGTGAACATTTTCTTGCCTTCATTTGGGTTTCTTGAATGTGTCATGTCTTTAATGTGAATTGGCACTACAGTAAGAACATCAGGACTTTGTGTGGAATTTATTATTTTTTAAATTTCTTTTACTCCCCCTCCTCCGATTGAGTTGTACAGATTTTAAGTCACATTTATAGTGGAAAAGGTTTTAAAATTATTTTGTGATCTCTTTTTTTTAATATCACAAAATGGTGGCATTTCAACAGGGGTGTGACTTTTTCAATCCAAACAATTTAACTCATTCACTGCCATTGACGGCTATAGACGTCAAAAATTGAAAATTTCTATTAGTTTAACATTTTTTCCCCACTTTTGTTAACAAGAGTATGAAAACCCAGAATTGTTTTTATTGTACATTTAGGACAGAGATAAAAATTTGTGATTAATCGTGAGTTAACTAGTGAAGTCATGCGATTAATTACTATTAAAAAAAAATGTAATCGCCTGACGCCCCTAATTTATCATTTTTAAAATAAAAATAAAAATCGCGTCAGGCGATTAAATGTTTTCTTTGTAATTAATTGCTTGACTTCAATAGTTAACTCACGATTAATCACAACTTTTATGTCTGTTCTAAATGTACAATAAAAAAAAAAAGGTTTTCATACTCTTGTTAACAAAAAGTGGAAAAAAATGTGAAACTAATAGAAATAGTTCCAAATGAATTTTTGACGTCTATAGCCGTCAATGGCAGTGAATGAGTTAAAAGAGACCCCTACTGTATAGTCACCACATCAGGAGAATCAAGAAAACCAGCAGTGAAAACGAATGCATGTTTGTTTGTTGGACTTGAAGGTGTGATTGGCAGCTTTTCAGCTCAAGGTCCCGCTTGGCCAATCCCTGTGCAGCCCGTGATGAAATCAAAAGGTACGAACTGTGACGATTGACTGATGACGAGAATACCCTCAAGACTATAACAAACCGTGTGCTTATTGTGCTTGACAAGAACACACAGATAACGGCGGAGGTCATTTTATAGAGATGAGGCAGCGAGTTCAACATTCTGAACACCTCAATAGAAATCAAGCATTTAATAATAAGGTCACACATCGAGCTAATGTGTCTTTAAAACACTCGAGCCATAAAACCTTCAATGGTGCTTATCTTCACTGGTGACAAGATATTCGCTTCACAATTCATTAATAGAAAGAGAAAACACTCCAAACATAAAAGAAAGCTGAGCGGTGGCTCATATCAACAAACCTGACGCCTCGATTGACTTTTATGTGCTGCATGGGGATAAAATCAGATGCAGTCAAGAATGTTTTCTTTTCTTTTTTTTCCTCGAACCCATTCCCACTGGGTACTTTCTCCTGACAACTGGAGAATGCTCCAAAATGCTTTCAAGGCTTTCAATATGGGGGGAAAACTTTCTAAGTCTATAACATATTTAGACAATTCACAAGAGAGAATGGCCCTAAAGCTTGAATGGCCGCATGAACTCGGCGGGTCAACGAAAGTTGAAGCCGCACTCCCGTTTGGACAAAATGGAACAACTTATTGCCTGGGATGTGCCAAGTCGTGAGAAAAGATGTCATGTGATTGGCAACGACAAACCAGGCCACGTATGTTATAAAGGGAGATTCGATGACGTGATATAAAGCACTTCAAGTAATCAGTGGGTCAATTTGCACCTTCCATTAAGCTACTTGCTGCTTTGCATTTATTTTTTTTCTGTCCAAATGAAGATTGCTGCGATTATTTTCAGCACAATCAGCATGATATTGTAAAACCACGTTGGCATTTCTGTTGTAAAGCATGCACGAGTCGGAGCGTACAATCACCTGGTTCATATACTGTATGGATTATTTTGGCAAAGGAGAGGTGCTCACTAACACAGATTTGACATTAATACCAAAAGTGTTGCATTTATTTTTATTTTTTTTACTTTATCATCTAATTTAGTCTTAGCCAGTTGGCTGTTTTTTTTTTTTCTGGAAAAAAAAAAGTTGGCCGCTTTCTAATAATCTCAAACACAGCACTTAATATGCTCAAGCGAAGCACCATATCTAGATATTTATTACGGAAGCACGCCGTTTATCGTTCATCATGGTTCAACTCCCAGACGTCACACATGGCAACAAGACCGGAAAAAAGTGTTTTGCGCCTTGTGTTATTCATTTTGCATGACACCATGCAAATGACTTTGAAAAGCAATAATGAGAGAAAAAACAGAGAGGGGGGAAATGAACAAAGATGAGTTGCCTGAAGGAAAACATTAGCACACATCATTACTCTTGACTGACTGGATTGAGACTCGGATGCTGAAAGATGCTTACAAGGAAGCGTTCCAAACGAGTCATTTGCTTCAATTTGCATATCTTTGTGCACGTATGACCTTACAATGTGCTGAGCAACATTTTTTTTTGTCACGTGTGTGCGGGGTTGTTTATTTATTTGTTGTTTAGTCTAATGGAAGCGAGTAGTTGAAGTTAAATAAATTCATGTTGTTTGCCTGCATGGTAAGCAGCAGCAAATAGATTGACGGGTGGATTTGTGCCAGTCAGTAAATTATTCCACTTTGGCATTTCTATAAAAGGAGACATTACGTTCTATTTGGAATCTGTCTATAAATGTGTCTTGTGTGTCACTTTGTGTTTTTTAATGCATTTGATAAAACATTAGTGACATCCAGATAGAGGGAAAACTATAGTAAACATGCCAAGGGGGTGGGGGGGGGGTCTCGTTCACAAATCAAAGGGCTTTGCATTTGCATGCAAGCATTCAGATTTTTACGAGGAGAATATGCAAACCATAAATAGAATAACTCAATACTGTAAAAAAAATAATAATAATAAAAAATACAATAAAAGTAATATTTATTTGAAAAAAATATATATATATTTTTTTTTTCCACTCAGAAATTCTAAGTATATTTTACAAGGAGAGTTTTGAGTACATTTTACCAGTTTATATATTAACTCATTCACTGCCGTTGACGGCTAAAGACGTCAAAAATTCATTTGAACTATTTCTATTAGTTTAACATTTTTTTCCCACTATTGTTGACAAAAGTATGAAAGCATAGAATTGTTTTTGTATTAGAACGGATATAAAATTTGTGATTAATCGTGAGTTTACTAGTGAAGTCATGCGATAAATTATGTTTAGAAATTGTTTTTGCCCGACGCCCCTAATTTTTAACAATAATTTCTTAAAAAAAAAAAAAAACTTTATTACAAATTAAAAAATAAATAAATGTTTTTTTAAAGAAAAGATTGACAGTGAATATATCAACTGTAAATTGACATCATAGATTACTGAAAGGGAATCAGTTCTATAAAGCTGTACATGTCACACCTGTTTGCGTTCTACTTCTAAACAATACCTAAATTACTGCTCAGCCAGCCAGACAAAGTGATCCACTAAAAGAGAGAAATGGTCTTAAAACCTCAGCATCTGCCACATCTGTCCTACGTCCATCACTAGCTTGCCACTGCCTATCTTGTGCTCTGTGAGACGGGCGAGGGGCTTCAATTGTCCTCCACCCCGTCAATTTATGGTTTCAACCCTCCACTGTAACTCTCCTCCCGTTTTCAGGATCAGCCGTGAAAAGGCATTTGGATTATAATTTTCGAGACTAAAAGCACAAAAGATTGCCTCACTAGAACCAAAACGTTTGGGGGGGTCTGTTAGTAGTCTCGTCGCTGTGGCGCCTCCAAAAGTCATGCGGCTGATGTGATGCAATTTCAGTTCCTCTTCAAATGCCAGCTTTTTGTGGTGTAAAGAAAGACACTAAAATGAATCATTTCAAAACTTTTTCCGCCATTAATATGACCTATATATATTTTTGTTTGTTTTGTTTTTTGCTTTCAAGAAAAAAAATCGGAAGCTTTTTGATTGCTTTTTGGAACGATTCAAAGTTCCCTCCAGCTTGACAGAAGTTCTAACCTACTTTCATTGGACCATATCAAAATCTCCAAAACACATGGGACATTTTGTTATGGGAATAATTTTACTTCCTCTCTCAAAAAGATAAATTTTTCCCCCCTCTCAATTGAGTTGTAAAGGTTATAGGTCATGGTGGGAAAAAAAACTCTGGATTTTTTTTTTTTAATACCACAAAAAAGGTGTGTGTATACATTTATCCAATGTATCTCAGAAAACAGAGCAACAAATTAATTTTCTGTGAAAAAGATGGGGCAGCCTCAAGAAGTAGTTAGTCGACGTTAAGTCAGTAAGACTCAACGTAAATGTAGAGCATAGAACTTTTATGTTTTACAATCATGTCTTTGTCAATTAAATTAAGATCAACTGCTTGTGCCAAATTATGGCCCAAAAAGGTTTAACCTTGAACATCTTAAAATTTCTTGGCGACATGAAAAACTGTTTGCGACCATTAAAACTGTTGGCGAACGTTTGCGACCTTGAACGAACCCCGACGACAAACAAACAAACATTCGCTGCCTTTGTATACACTCGCAAGCCCTTGCCACTCAGTGTTTGTTAAAAAAAATAAAATACTTAGGAAGGGAACCTTTAAAAAAAATTAGTGCATGTTAAATCGCAATCGTAATATTGATGGAAATTAAATTGTAGTTAATATATTTGTCAAAAGTGTTCAGTCCTACATGGCTGCCTAAAAATGATGCAAAATACTGGTTTGAGAGCTAGCTTGCCTTTTAAAAACGCCTCCAATTCAATTCAACGCCGTAAATCCTCATGGACACCGCATCTACAGACACACTCACAATGTGGGATCACCTGCAGGCAGACTTCCCTCGGCCTCGGAGCTCCAAAAGCACATGTGTGAACACAGCCTGTCCTCAGTGACCCCCCCCCTTCCCCCCAACCACCTCCCAAAAACACATCATCTCTCTCTTCCAATAACATGATGGACGGCACCCGCCTGGACACACACGCGCGTCCCATCTGATCTGAGCCTAATTATATTCTTAGTTTAAATTCAGCCTCAAGGTCAAAGTGAGAGTGAAGAATCCAACATGCCAGAGTCCCCTGCTGTCATCCAATGTGATTTGCTAATGCATATACCAAATGAAATGTCTGCTCAGCGCAGGTAAAAAAAACAAAAAAAAAAACAGTATGTTTACATTTATAACACCCCCTTGAATTTTTCACAAGGGAGGGGACTTCTATTAAGCCTGTGGTCAATTGGTCAACTGTCACATCCCTGGGAAAAAAAATAGAGAGGAAAAGAACAGCGCTGCTGACAATCATTAAATTTCACATTTAAACCTATTCCACTAAGTTCCTGCTTTTCAATCATTCGGTGTCTATTTATGCCTCCAAATATTCTGCTCATCCACACGCGCTAACATCACCTGGCTGCGCGCGCACGCGCACACGCACACAAACGCCGCCATACAATCACAACCGGAGTGACATTCCATTCCATTCCATTACGCAAACATACATTAAAAACAGCATACTGTCACGCTTTTATCACGTGCGTAAACATGCAGATGTTCGCCGTCGCGCGGGCCTTGCACAAACAGGCGAGCGAGCGAGCGCGCGCACGCGGCTGCCTGCTCGGCGTTTGATTCGGGGCGGCGCGCACGCTCGGGCATCACCGCTCAGCTGACGGAGGGAGCTTGTTTTGGGGTGAAATATTCATGGGGGTGGGGGGGGGTCTGTTACGACTTTGCTTCTTTAAAGTGCGCGCCGCCGGGGCTACACTTGTAACAACAACAACTAAAAAATAGTGATGATGATGATAATAATAAAGGCCTGATATTCACAGAGGCGAGCTTCAAGGTTGAATAGCACGCGGACTAGTTCGCTGTCATGCTGATATTTGTGTTGAAAAGGCTTTAAAAAATGATATTTTTTTTTAAAACACACACGTCAGGCCCCCGTTGCGACGCTTCTACCGCAGCAGCCATGCGAGGAGGCTGCGTGAGCGCATCCCGATTTCCCGCCGCCGAATAAGACGCATTTTTGACGACGACATCACGCGAGCGATTGATTTATGGCCGCAAATAAGATGCCATCGTTGAAGGTGAGACCTACCTTGGTGGTCAATCCGCAGAAGCAGACTGGCCCGAAGCCAAGCGGCTCGCCGGATGAGACAACAACAAAACCACGCCGGTTGTTGATGACACAGCTGTCCTGCTAAGGCGCCGCTGAGAGAGGGCGTGAATTTCGGAGGATGGGAAAAAAAAATCCCTCCCCAGATGTGTCAACCGAGGCTGGGTTTAAAAATCGGCGATTTCCAAGTATGTCTCCCGATTGACGCCTTTCTCTTGACGTGGGAGCTCTTCCATTTTTTTAGGATAAACAGCGCGGTTCGGCGCAGCCTCCTGATTGGGAAGCATCGTGCAATTCAATGCGACGTTGGAGGGAGAGGTGGGGTGGGGGGGGGACCCGTGTAAAAAAAAAAAACACACACACACACACGCGCGCGCGCGCGTCCTTCAGTGTTTGAGGGGGAAAACATGCTTTGCGGGCTATGAGGAAGAGAGAGGAGGATGAGGAGGGGAGATAGAGGAGGGGAAAGACGTCAAAACAAAATAAAAAACTAAATAAAAAAACAAATGCGTAGATGGCGATGCCAGTGTTGGTTCACACGTTGGGCATCCTTGCTGTGCTCTATATATTCACATCGTCATCATCATCATCATCATCATGGTTCATAAGAGCTCAGTCGCCAGTTGTTACGGGCTTAGCAGCCATCACTCAACTGTTATTAGTGGAGAAAATTATGGAATGCCCTTTAACATGACACAACAAACAGGAAGACGCATTATTATTATTATTATTATTATTATTATTATTATTATTATTGGTGTGTCTTTGTGAAGTGAAAAATAAGACCGATTTTGAGGCGTGTGAGGCGAGTGTTATGTATGCATCATAATATAGATGCTGTTAACACATGGCTGATGTAGGGGAGGACACGCCCCCTGAACAGGACCGACGGACTCAAGATTAGGTACAACTACATCTCGTTAGAGCCAATGAAAGAGCTTGTATTTTGAAAATACTTAGCAAATATACAAAGTCTACACACCCCTGTTCAAATGCAATGTTTTTGTGACAGATTAAGATAATTCATTTCAAAATTGTGTTTTAATCTTTTAGTCGGAAAGTAAAAATAAACTAAAATAATGATATTCAAGTGTTTCTATGATTAACCCTAAATAAAGTTCAGATCTTGCGTGAACACTGACTACTATTTTGAACTGCTAAATGAATAATCTATATGAATTATTAGCCTATATATCCACTGTTAATTAAAGAACTGCACTACCAGTGTCAATTAAAACTAGAAGCATTTGTGTAAAGTTTAGTTTGTGCATGTGTACCTAATGTTATGGCCAACAGGTGCGGGCAGCACACTAGCAAGGCAGATACGGACCTTGAGTCGTGTATCACAAAGATCTTTGGACCTTCTAACGCAAAACTCAAAGTCCAGAAGAGTGTCTAACTAAAGAAAAAGCGTAATACAGCGGATAGTACATAAATGAAAGTGGCCTATAAATTGCCAGGACACAACAATAGGTACATCTGCACCAATCAAAATCCACAACTGTGCTCCTGTAATTGTGACTCGTCTACGAACTAAATTCAGAGCGCAGAAGATACTACTTCCTTTCTACAAGCCACTGCAACACATATCCATCCTGGTTGGTCGATATTTAGTGTTTAACTTCAGGCTAGTAAGCGGCAAAAGAATCAAAAATCCTATGCAAAGATCAGGAGCGGGGATGATTCTTTAAAACGTCCATTATTTTGTTGGCAGATGGCAAATCCGCCCAAGGCTCCTGCGAGATGTGATGTTAAAAGCTCCTTCACGCCTACCATCCGCCCGCACAGGTGTTTAGACGGCAACAAAAGCATCAGCAGGATTAATAACTTGATGGTGACTGCATTTCAATGAGGTGAGGCCAGTTGCTACTCGCTAATGGGATGGCGTTTTACTGCTTTGACAACAACAAATGCACACTGTAAAACGATGATTTATCTGTCTTCATTCCATCCAGACTGACTGCATAAATCAATAAGGAATTGAAAGAAATTGAGCATACCTGTAATAAAATGTAAAATATTTTTTATTAAAATATATTTCGAAAAAATATATAATGCTAAATTACTAATACTAAAACTATAATATATTATACTAATATAATTGCACATGCATATATATATATATATATATATGCACATAAATACATACATATAACAAAGAACAATAGTCATCAACAGTAGGTACGAGGAAAATATGACCCATTTATTCCAAAAACATTTGGGTTACATACATTCAACCTCAAACATGCAATGTTCTGCACACGAATAAAATAAATACAAAATAAAAGTCAATAAAACTGAATTATATTTAATGTCGGAGATTTTGTATGCAGATCAAGGACCACGAGTAGCCCCCGCGGGAATGTTCCAAAAATAGACCAGCAGTGATTGGGCATTGTAATTTTCTAGGAATGTTGTATAACTGATGATCTGAAAATGTAATCAATTATTCCATAGATTTCTCAAGTAATTGTCTCACTCATCAATTGAGGCACAAATTTTGGTCGACCAATTTTTGTGGTTTGAGTTTTTTCTCCTCCCAGCCCTAATAATAAAACATACTGTAATAATAACAACATATGATTAAACACAATATGAGCACATTTGTCATATCAGAAATGCGTATCAAACTGATAGCCCTTTGCACTAATCAGTAGCCAAGAAGTAGGTTGGTGACCCCTGATCGGACCGATATCTGGTATCAATTTTGGACTGAGACACCCAAAGAGTGTATGAGTTGGGGACACAGAAGACTGTCCATGGTCCTGAAATTGGGGTCCCACATTTGAAAGCTGATAAAACTTTGCTAATTTTTTGGTAAATGTTGCACTCTAAAAAAATTTTGAAAAAAAGTTACTCCATGTAAAGAGCAAACATGTGAACCCCTTACAGTCTCATTTTGACAATAAAAGTGCTTGTATTGAAGTGAAGTTCTTCTTTTGACATTTAAAGTCTTCAACTGAGCAAACCATAAACTTGTGTCGTCTCCACAAGAGATGACACAAGTGGACAAAACAACGTGTGGTTAGAAAAGAGCAAAGTTTTTTATCTTGTGCACCGATCGCTTGTGTGACAAAGTATCGGGGGTGGAGTGGATTTGTTATCAGGAGCTTTTGCACGATCCGGTCAAAGTGCACAGAGCATGAGGTGATTTTTACCGCACTGCTTCGTGAACATCCTTTCAAAAAGACGACAAAAGCAGTTATCAGGTAAAGTTCGTTTTTTTTTTCTTGATTGTGGCATGTGCTTGAGATTCATGGAAGCCATTTTGATTCATGTGCTTGGTGCTCTTATGATTGCTGTAAGTTATGAACGCTCTTTTCTGCTTTTGCCCGTGAGCTTATTCAGCAGGAAGTCAGTTGATGCCGCCTTTGTCTTCTTCAAAATACAGAGCACTTCTTCAAGCCGAAGCGGTCACATGTCATAAGCTTCTTTTCTCTTTAATGTATAACAGCAGCTTTTTTTTTTTTTTGGTCACACAGCATTATCTACCGTATGGAAAGCTTTTCTTTTGTCCAACAGTACTTCTATTTTAAATAATTTATTATCAGGAAAAAATTTAAATATATGTATTTTTTTTATACAATATCTATCTTTTGTCCTGTATTTGTAGTTGACAATTTAGCTTATTATTTATTTGTATCTATTTATTTTTATTATTTATTTAACTTTTGCTTAATATATATATTTTTTTACAATATAAGATTTTTTTTTTTTTTACAATATTTCTCTTTTGTTCAGTATCTGTAGTTGACAATTTAGCAAATTTTTTATTTTTTTTTCTATTTATTTTTATTATTCATGTAACTTATTTTCAATCTATTATGTATTTATAACTAACACTGAAAACGTTTTTGGTTTGTTCTACTACCATTTCATCAATGTTCCTTTCAGTTCGGCTTGATTTTTGCGTACTTGTGAATGAATGAGCAAGTATATCCTACTTTTCTTCACTACAATACCTGCTTTTATGCTTTTAACACACTTCCTGTTACCAAACGTGGTTTTGATAACATCTTTCAAACTGAAAGATGTTACGAAAACCCCGTTTGTTGTGAAAGTGTTAAATGTGGTGAACTTTAAAGAGACGCCAACAGCCCACAGGTTGTCGGCATGACAACGCCCAAAACTCCAAATAAGGACTTGATAGAGGCCTTAAGTGTTCTACAATGGGTACTGACCTTTCTCTTCTCGGGTATGTCGCCCTCATCTGTACATTTATGCTAATGTGAGCGCACACGCCCGGCCGGGTTGCTTGTAAACTTGAAAAAAAATTTGCATCCGTCTTCAGGAGTTGCTTGCATCATCTTGATGGTGGGGCTCATGTTTACATCGCTGTGGCCGCTTCCCACTCTGTACTTCATATGGCTTGTGATTGACTGGCAGACGCCTGAGAAAGGTAAATGGAAATGACTGAGGGACATTGCAGGTTATGTTTATTATTCAACGCAAACAAACCAAATTTTTGCACAAACGGGCAGCAAAGTAATGCGTTTGCTTCGACTTGAGCAGAAAAACTGTGAATAAATGACATTTTCAGCAAATAACGAAGGATAGGTTCCCCCAAAAATTCAACAATGCGAATGTGAAATTTTTTCATTACTGTATACCATTATCGGAACTAATTCAAACTAGATGTGCTTATTAGAAGTGGGTGAATTATGTTGTCAGTCGGAAGAATTTTTGGTTTTGATATATTGACCTTAAAGTGAAAAGAAAGATTAGACAGAAAAATGAAATGCCATACACAACCACAAGGGGTCATATAGAAGAATTCAGACCAACCCAGTGAGTTGTTTTAACAGGATAACAGTTAAAATAGGCAGGTCTTGTAAAATAAAAGTAATTTCACTCACACATGGATTTATAGCATTTTTCAAAAGAGCTGCTCATTTGCATGGTATGTAAAATAAATGTAATTTCACTCACTCATGGATTTATAGCATTTTTCAAAAGAGCTGCTCATTTGCATGGTATATGGGGATTTATTATGCAATATATTAAGCTTTTTTTTTCCCTGGCAACCGTACCGCTCAGCATTCAGATGGAATTTCTGATTTGTAGTTTGAAGAATAAGACTCCATTAATCTCCAAAAGTAAAAGCAAGCAAAGGTTGCATCGGGTTATTCAATTCATTTATAATCCATGCAAAAGACTATGAAATGATACCATTTTATATTGCCCAAAAAGAAACTTTTTAAAAATAAAATATTGTCTATCAGGTGGCAGGAGAAAACAATCTGTGAGGAGGTGGAAGGTTTGGGAACACTACAGAAACTATTTTCCTCTCAAGGTAAAACTCACATTTGCATTTTTTAAATTTAAGGACAACTAATCTACTTGGTAGTGACCTTTGTCTTGTTTAGCTGGTGAAGACAGCCGAGCTGAATCCAAACAAAAACTACATCCTCGGCTGTCACCCGCACGGTATAATGAGCATCGGAGCCTTTGGTTGCTTCAACATAGAGTGCTGCGGGTTTTCGGAGACTTTTCCTGGGATGTACGTCTCCCTGGCCATACTGGCCGGACTCTTCCGGATCCCGCTCTTTAGGGACTACCTCATGGCCGCGGGTACTTAATATCACGATTGATTGTGTCAATAGCTCTATAAATAAAAGTGAATGATGCTTATAGTCTTACTTTGTTTGAACAGGCCTGTGTCCAGTCAGCAAGCCAAGCCTTGGTCATCTTCTGTCCAAAAGTGGCACAGGAAATGCTGTGGTGATTGTGATAGGGGGCGCTGCAGAGTCTCTGGCTTCCCATCCGGGAGTGCAAACAGTTCTGGTGAAGCAGAGAAAAGGCTTTGTCAGATTAGCGCTTGAGTATGGGTAAGAAAAAAAAAAAAAAAAAAAAAAAAAGATACTCACCTGTAAGCAGCTTTTTAATTATGATCATACGCTCACATTCCTCAGGGTTGACTTGGTGCCCGTTTATTCCTTCGGGGAAACTGAGCTCTTCCAGCAGGTCACGTTTTCAGAGGGCTCATTGGGTCGAAGGTTTCAGGACCTGTTCAAAAAGATAGTGGGTTTCGCCCCATGCCTGTTCATCGGTGAGCGTTGGGCAGTGCTACCCTCCAGGACTCCCATCACCACAGTGGGTGAGTGTATCGTTCCAAAAAGTGGAACTCATGCGCTGCACCCGGTTTATATTCTTATCCTCTTATCCAGTGGGAAGTCCCATCCCTGTACCCCAGCGCATCACCCCCACCGAGGAGGAGGTCGACCACTATCATAAACTGTACATGGAAGCCCTGTTGGGTTTATTCCATGAGCACAAGGTCAGCTGTGGACTATCAGAGAGTCACAAGCTTTGTTTAATGTAGAGATTTTGCTTCCGCGTGACCTGCATCAATGGACTAAGTGACCATGTGAGTGTGTTTAAAATGAAATAATGTTAATCCATTCACAGTACTGCTGTGAAATGTAAGAATGGCCACAATGTCAGGTGGGTCAAACTAACTCAAGGGCATTTTTAACAAGACAGAGTTGAAAATAATGTTTTACTAAATGACCATTTTTTTTTAATTGAGGACGACAATGTGTGTTGGGACACATTTCACTATTAAACATTTCTCATGAATGTATGCGGTAGTCACAGCTGTAGTTCATATTTTATCCAGTAGAGGGCCCCCCCATCCCTCACCGCTACTGCATGCAAGCGGGGTTAGAGGGTTTGCCAAACATCGACTGAATATGAAAAAAGCTTCACAATCTACTAGTGTCTTACTAAAAAAGAAAGTTCAACAAATCATGTTTTGACTCACTTAAAGATCTAAAGCTTCATTGTTGACCTTTGATCTTTGTGGCGTACATCTTGCGGCCTTGAATGCAGGTGAATGTTAGGAGATGAGAGCTTTATTGAATAACTGTATACATCAGAGGTTCATTATAGTTGCACAATAATTACAAGATTAAACGCTAACAAAAACACTAAAGTACATGTGGGCAAGAAATGAGAACTAACATGGGCAAGGGAATCTTCTAAAAAAAGTCCATATCGTCTGGTGCATCCAAGTCCCGATATTCAATGATGTTTCGTGGGTCACCCCGCGACATTCTAAAATCAAAAAAGCCCCCAAATGATCATGAATACATTGGATTCAATTGTGCGGAGACTTTTCAGAGTTGTGGTCTTACCTGAGGTTGCGCGGTTTCCCAAGATAGCCGCCTTGTCCACGGAAGTTGTCGTAGTTTCCTCGCCCCCCTCCAAAATGGTTGGGAGGGTAAGGAGGAGCACCTGCAATCAGGAATGGAATTAGGTGCCACTATCCGCAAATAGGAAGAAAGAAAGAAAAAAACGCTAGTTAATGTGATTCAAGAACATACCACCATAACCCATAAGTGGGGGGCGGGGCTGCACAAAGCCCATTGGAACCTGGGGACCTTGTGGAGAAAACGGCATTGGAGACAGCAATCCTACCGTGAAAAAGACAAGGGAGAAAAAAAAAAAGATCTCGTATTGTTGAAAGATTCAGACGATCCTTTCATTCAGTCCAGCCTTTATGAGCAACATTGTAATCGGAAGTGATCAGTCAACTGCTGACAGCCCACCTTGGCCCGGAGCTGGTAGAGGAGGAAGTTTCATCTCCGGCAGAGACGGCCTCTTGGCATCCATCAGGAAATTGTTGAAAAACACCACCTCCTTTTTCACCTCTTCAATTTTGTCCCCGTGTTTGTTCAGGATGTGTTTTCGCACAAACTCTGGACCCTGAACCAGTCAAACACGAATGAGAAGTAGAATTACAGCATGCACTAAATCA
This sequence comes from Vanacampus margaritifer, assembly GCF_051991255.1. Taxonomy (NCBI): domain Eukaryota; kingdom Metazoa; phylum Chordata; class Actinopteri; order Syngnathiformes; family Syngnathidae; genus Vanacampus; species Vanacampus margaritifer. The sequence continues at coordinate 8,571,205 of NC_135447.1, read as the reverse complement.
GGGGTGGGACAATTTTTGTCATCAAAAAGGTATATGGAAATATGTAAAAAGGTGGAGCCAGCTCGCAAACAGTCCAGGAAATGACCCGTTTATTGGCCAAAGTCAGATGGGAACGGTTTCAGCCGAGCATAGAAAAAGGCTGGGATGGATGGTGTACGCAAAACATGACACTTTTTTTTTTTTTCAGCATTTGTAATTAATTTAACCACCATCAATTAGGAGATATTTGAACAAAATAAAAAGTAGATGTGTTTATTTTACTGTTCACAAAAAGTATTTAATGGGAGAAATAAATCAAATGAAAAATAAATAATGGAGCAGCTGCAGATGATACTTTACACTCAGCCATTCCCCAATTGCACACTAGTGTGCTCCCTCACTGAAAGAAATGTTCCAACTGTGCAGTAATGCTATATTACCGGTAGTTTCAACTTGTTAAAGTTAAGTACAATTCAGTTGTGCTTGTAAAGTCAATACGTTTACAATTGATCTTTTTAGAGCTGTTTTTTAATGTGCAATACATTCTAATTGAATCATTATTTAAGCAGTGTTGTTATAATGCAGACTACAATTATTAAATAAAGGAATAATCTTCCCTCATTTTAAATGGCTTGCACTTTTACCTACACCATGTGGCGCTCAAAGTGCTTTATACAAAGACTCACATTCACCCACTCATTTTTAGAAAACACTCGGAAAACACTTCTACGCTATATTTCAATGTGGGTCATGAACGTAGTACTTAAGTGGAGTATTTTTTTATTTTACTTTGTGCCACCGCAGTTTGTATTAGAACAAAAAGGTCACCTTAAACTTCTTGCCGCTAAGAGGGCAGAGCCACTTGTCCTTTCCGAGCTCCTGCGTGTTGGCAGAAATAAATTTCTCCATCTCCTCAGCGGGGTCTTTGCGGCCCATCTTTGCCGCCTCTTCCTCAGACAGGGTTTCTTTAGTGCTATACAAAGAACTCAGTTTCTCCTCCAACACCTTCTGCCATTGTTGCACTAGTGGAGACATGAGGAATTGCTTAATTGTTATGACACTTTTTTGAACCGAGGGAATTCTTTTGAAAGCAAAACTCCATTTTTCTTTTATTTCATACATAAACACCCTCGCTTTGGTTGACACTGACCTTCTCCTTGAGAGATGCGGTTCGGAGGGACCGGCCCACGGACGTGGATCATGCCGCAGCGGTTTGGCATCTCGTCCTCGCTCGGGTATTCGCAGGCATTGTAGTAATCAATGGAATGCACAATGCGCAGATACAGAATCAAATGGTCCAAAACCTGAGCAAGGAAGAAACATTAAAAAGTAGAAACGCAATAAAACGAGGTAAGACTTAAGTGCTCCAAGCAAACCTTGGCAAGTTTCTCATCCTTCTCCACAGTCATCTCTGTCGAGTGGCCCTCTTTGACATTGTCTTCTTGATCCATCCCACTAGTGGAACCCAGGAGCTCCTCCTCTTCAGCGCTCACCTCCTCTATCAGGTAATCAGTGATATTCTTCAAAACGGGATTTTGAGTCTTCTAAATTGACAAACACAATTTAAAACAGTTACAAAGGCAATCTGAGATCTCTTGCTAAATGTTGGTACATAAAAAAAAAAAAACACGGAGTTACTTCAGTGCTTTGGCCTTCTTCCTGAGGCGGGTTGCACCACAAGTCTCCTTTCTCGTCCAAGGAGTGAATGAGTTTGGCAGCCATTTTGATGTCGTTACGGAGCACCTGCTTATGCTGAGTGATGCCGTTCACGTTGCGCACCCTCCGCACAAGGTCCCTGTTCACGCTAGGGGCCAACTCACAGTCGCGCGGCTGTGAAAGGGTACAGTTGAGATGGTTAACAGCAGTCCAAGAAAACATCTCAATTAAAGCAACTGGAATTTAATTTGAGGATGGCATTCAATTCACTTACACGAATGTTCTGAAGATTCCAGCACACCTCTTTGATGTTGACACTGCGGTCAAAAGTCACCCAGCAGCGTCTGTAAAACCTGCAAAGGTATTCAGTTTCGTTTGAAAGGGGCACTTTTTTACTTTGTGCTCTGAGTGAGTTAGCCACAATTTTAAAAAGCTAAATGTGGAGAGCCACAGTCATCCAATTACTTGAACCCATTCATTGAACAACAAACACATACAAAATAAAAACCCTCTCAAGAACTATGGAGCAGACACTAACATTGAACTAACCCATCGGTAAACAGCCAAGCTGACTGATTCCGGCTATTAATACCACTCACAAGGCCACTCCCCTTAAAGGTACACGTGTGTGACTTTAGGGCTTAAACTGGTTAAATAAAGTGAATTTATTTACATTCTCATTTATAGGTATACATATTTCAATCCTGTGCTATATTTCTTGAAACAAAAATTATGTTTTATTTGGAGGTGGGGGGCTTAAATGAGATTTTGGCCTTTTAAATCATTTCAATGGACAAAATTGATTTGATACAATGTACATAAATTAGAGGTGCGAATATGAAACACCAAAAATGATTTATATTGATTATCAAATCAGTAATTATTTTTCATGATCAATTGTGAATGTCCTGCTGTTTAAGACACGTATGAAAAAGTAAATCCGATTCATTGAATAATTTAAAAAAAAAATGTTAGTTGCAATGTTAAAATAAATTGTATGATGAGCTTGGTCCAAGGAACAAATTGAACTTGTAAGTCAAGGTAGCCCTATAAAAGAACACAGCAAGAGACAGCAGAAGTATGCTTTTCCACAACTAACCTGCGCTCTGGATGGGGGTCAGCCAAGCAGACGCGGAGGAAGCCAGGGTAGCGGCGACATAGCTAGAGTGGATTAAAATTTTTTTTTTTTTTTAAATTATGATGAGTATGCTGAATAGGAAATGTGAAGAGCAATGAGTGCTGGCTCAACTCACAGCTACAATCTCAGCCTTGGAAATGGTGGGCGCGATGCTTCTCATGAAGAGCGAGCAAGTCTTGTGGAGAGGACGTGGTCGAGGAGTGTCATCTTTCTTTTTCTCCACTTTCTTCTCCTCCTCCTCTTCAGCATTCTGCTTCGGTTGTTCCTCTAAACCGTTAATTTGAGAGAGACAACAGATTCTTGTGAGTGAGTGAGTGAGTGTGTGGCTTAAATCTTACGCTTCTCACTATATCGGATTTCTCACCTCCACCTTCCTCCTCCTTGTCTTCCACATCATCTTTCTTCACCGACTTTTCAGAGCAGACTGAGTTTGAATCCGATTCGGAGTCAGAGTCGCTTTCGGAGGCGCTGGCCTCGTCGTCGCTGTCACCGCTGCGTTTCCTCTTTCTCCTCGGCTGGTGAAGTCATAGCAAGATAGCGACAGAGCATGTGAGACATTTCTGTTCCGTGCTAAAAACAAAAAAGTTGCCGAAGGTGACACAAACCTTCTTGAGTTCAGGTATTTCTTCTTTGGCTGCTTCTTTCTCTGCCTCTGCTTTGACATCATCGCCTCCGGCAGCCATCCTCTCAGTGGAGACAGAATCACTCTCATCCTGTCAAACGGTTTTACAGTCAAGATTGGGTACAGTTTACTATGAAAAATCGGAATTCAAAATCCCAACTTGTGTTGACAATTTCGTTTAAATGAACATTTTAGAGGACAATAAGACAAGCATATAATGTTCACTCGACACAATAAATAAGCTGCCACTACTATCAAAACCAAACATACTTTCTCATTCTTGTCTTTCGCCACTGACGGTTTGCTGTCACCATCCATGTTCTTATGATGGTCGCTCTTGGGTGGTTCAGCTCCACCGGGTGCCAATTTCTCCCTTTCTTCCTCCTCCTCAGAAGGCAATTCCAAGATGCGGAGATCGTGGTCCGTGCCTCCTTCCATCTTTATCACAGCTGCAAGCAGGCAAGAGGGAGAATTGTACAGGTCCCAGCAAAGAATTGACATCTTGAAAAACGCGTTTGAGAGAATCCTCACCTGCATCCAGGACCTTCATGATTGCCTGCGTCTGTTCAATATCCAACGAGAGGTTATCGAACCAGCCGTTCTCCATCAGAAACGTGAAGACATTCAGGCGGTTGTTGAGGGCTCTGGATGCCTCCAACTTAAGTCGGCTGGCCTCTTCTGGGTGGTACTTGGACCTGAACCTGTGTCCAGAGTTGTGGGTCCACAAAAGAGCAGGGAGGGAATGGCAAGGAGCGGGATGTACGGGATGCAGAAGTTAGAAGGCACAGAATTACACTCCATTCATTTTGATACAATTTTTAAAAAAAATCACTTATAATAAATCATTTGACATCATTTTGCTGAGAATTTTGAAAATGCCAAATCAAATCAGTGGATTGAAATATACAAGATGAATTAATGCAATCCTTGTTTAAAGTCTTAAATGTTGAGACTGTGATCATCATGGTTTATTGATAACATTAGAAAAGTTGGAGATCAACTCACCACAACAGAAGAAAATTACAGCACGAAAAAAAAAAACATTCACATATTGAAATGTTCATTGAGTGAACTACAGTTACCTTGTATTCTGCCACTTTTTTAACAAAATAAATACAGAGAGGTCTCCTCTGTAAGAATGGGCTCCACTTCACCCCATTGGTGTTTCTGTATACACGTATTGAGTTTAGGGATTCGATTTGGTCCCAATAGAAAAAGAAACTTGGAGGAAAAAGCCGAAAACAAGAAAACTCCTAGCGCGGAAGAGTAGTTGCCCTATCTATCTAAAAGCCCTGATACTGTGTGTCTAATAGCAACTGCATTGTGCGCAGTGCATGCCCTTGCTGTCTAAGTCGGATTCTTGCAGAGTTCCACTTTTTCTGGAGAAAGACACGCCGTGGTAGTGGGGATGGAGGGAGGAAAATGGTTATGTCAAAACAGAACAAATTTGCATGAGGCCTGTGAAACAGGTATAATAAGCATTAACAGGACAACTGGAAAAACTCAAAAATATTGAAAATCAACCCAAGTGTTGTGAATAATGACTTATTGTGACTTAGAATACTGAGTAGCTTTGTTTGAGAAAAGGATGCTACTGGGAGAGAATTTACAGGTTTTACTGACACGTGTGCAACTCTTGCGAATCATGCAGTATTTAGAGCACCAAGTGCAACTTGATGTTGAATTTGGGTTGATTTTCCACACAAGTCAATTGTGGGCCTGTTTCTACAGCCTGGGTGCAACAACACTTCAAGTTAATACTGAACAAATTAGACTATAAAATTTTTAAGTGCTTATTATGCATTGATAATATAATTTTTTCATGCATCATCAACACAATACGTAAATATTAACTTTACAGTATGGACCCACTAGAGGACCAGGCCCACACACTGTTCAGTAAAAATCATATCTATGAGTGGTCAATCACGATTAGCAGACTTAAAAAAAAAACATTCTACCAACGCAAACTATTAATTACAACTCTATCATGACTGAAAATTAAGGCACTGAAAGACAAGAGAATTCAGACCGTACCACTCTTCATCTTTATGAGCCAAAAAGAAGTCTTGCATCTGTTGCCGGCGGTAGTCAAGCTTGTACTCGTTGTAGCGCTTGACCGCTTCGGTCTCATCCACGGAATCATCCAGAGAAATCAGGAACTCCTTAAAGGTCTTCATGATTGGTGGAGGCGGACCAAAATCCATTTCATGGATGTTCCCGAGCCTGATGAAAGACAAGAGAATCTTTTTAGTGGCTTAATGGACAGAAGAGCAAATTTGGTAAATCTAGTTTTATACACAAACCAGGCTTTCCCCCCTGCATGTTTGAGGATCTTAAATCTGAAACCACCACTATCCTCAGCTGAGAGCAGAAATTGCATAATTGTATGCTGTCTTCATTATTATTACTACTAGAAGTACATCTACAGCTGCCGAAAATGCACGTAACAACTAGATGTCTTGCAATCAGAAAAATGAGAACAAATCCTGAAAGTTCCTTGGGTACCATTCAAGTCTCTCACCTAGCCTGAATGGGAATACCATGATGAGGCTGCATGAGGTGCATGTCCGGGTGCCCCCATTGCTGTGGGGGTCCGTAACTGGGCCCTCCTCCTCCATAGCCCATGTCGTACCCACCACGGTAGGGATCTCCACCATGGTCATCCCTGCCAGGTTAGAATAATTAAAGAAGTAATAAAGAGAATCAAATGTAAATGACTTGTGACAAATAGGGTTTTACTAAACTCACCAGTCTCTTCTCATGCGTTTTGGCTGGGAACTCATGTCGTGTCTGGGCGGGGTGAATCTCTCCCTGCGACCTCTGTCGTAATCCCGGTACTCTCCACGGCTTCTCCGTTCCCTGCCCCTGTCCCACTCTCTGGGACAGACAAGTCCAACAAAATGAGTTAGTTATTTTAGAGAGCCAAATTATTTAAAATCAAGGATGTGACAAGAAGGCAACTACTTATAATTCTGGAATCTGAGTCAAACTTTAAGGACAGCCTTGTCAGTGGGTATGATATTTGACTTACCTGTCATTCCACTCATCTCTATGTCGGTCTTCTCTCTCTCTGGAACGATCATAGTCACTCCTTTCCCGTCGGAATTTGTCCCTTCTTCTGCGATCGTACTCGTCGTCACTGTCTCCCATCTACATGAAGACAAAAAGAAAATCTGACAAATCTGAGCACGTAGCCCGTCTACTGTGTCTAGTGAGGACAAAGACAAATACATCAACGAGTCAGAAGACGCAGCTAAATTAGCATGATGCTATGCTAACAAACAGCCTTCGTCGTTAACAACGGGTTCATTTCCTGTCAGAATTCTAATGAGTTAAAGTTATTTGAGGTAATATAAAGTAACATTACGTAGATGTAATAAATGTATTACTCAAGTATGGTTAAAAACGAACAGACGTTTTCTTTAATCACTTCGTAGCGTTAGCAAACGTAAACGAGGTTGATATCGAGCATGCGCTTTAAGACTACATTACACAGAAACGAAACAAATATCTAATTTGGAGACAAACCAAACAGTCGAACTACATGTGGAAGTGTTGGTGAAAGTTAAAATTAATAGCTCTTAAAATGTAATATTACGCTTGCTTGTCGCCGGTGTCTTCAAACTCCTCGAGGGTCTTCTCCTGGCCAGTGGCCACTGGTAGGTTTTTCTTTGGTTGAAAAAAACGAAACAAAAAACAACAGTACTGTGCACATTATCGCCACCTGCTGTCTGGCGTGTAAACTGACGCCCTGCAATCTACAGCGGCATCACATATTTTGTATACTGTCTGTGGAACATTTTGGCGAACATTGTTTCGTCAGACAGCTCGAATAAATACAATATTAAGAGCAATTGGTGCTGCAATTAAAGGCAAAAAAATAAATGCTGTGAACTGAAAATATGAGGAATGAAAATAATTCATATATATATATATAATTTTGGGAAAGGAATGTTTTTGACTATTTTCTGACATTACAGACCAAACCAGTAACTGAATCATAATCAACTCAATGATCTCATGTCTGTGCATTTTCTGCAGAAATGGGAATTAAAAAATGTTTATCTAGCTGATTCGCCAATTCATCACAAAAAATTGGAAACAATCAATTATTAAAATAATTGGTAGTTGCAGTCAATAATCACACTGGAAATTGTACACATTTTCAATTTAATCTTCCATTGATTGACATTAAATTGCTGCTTCCCATTGACATCCTCAGCATCGTCACATTTTCATCGTACACTGTACTTATACTCTCCATTTTAAAAGCATTGAAGTCTGACAGGTACACATTCTAATGTAAAAGACAGAAAATGTGGAATTTGGAGATTAGCCTGTTAAAATTAACATTATTAAAAGGAAAGCGGATATATTGCTGCAGTAGACCTTATGAACAAACAAGAACGTCACTCAAAGTGAGATGGAGATGGTTAAACTGTGGTACATGACATTTAAATGATCAAACAAATAAATATGTGAGTCAATCAAATGGAAACATCTGAATTTAATGTTTTATGACAGGGGAACAAACTAGTAATATACAGTTCTACAAACTCAAACATCAAAAATAAATGAAATAGAAACACTCCCCTTAAAATATATTGCAGCTGTGGCTAGGATCTCAGATAGTGAAAGAAGTACATTATTTACACTATCAAACAAACCAATCTGTAGGGGGGGCAGGGGGGGTGTACTTTAAAATTGTAAATAATAAACAGCACAGCCCACCCAGAACAATGTAAGGGAACATGACACAAAATGTCTTGTGTGCAAATTAAGTATGACTAACACTATTCATAACTCACATTTCAGGAAGTGAAGGACACCTCTACTTCATTTTTTTTTTTAAATGCTGTACAAAGAAAATACACATAAGAAAAACTTGGAGTGTGACCCTTTAGTTTCTTAACATAAAACGCATGTACATGTACACGAAGGCCGAATTAAGGCAACGTTTTTCCTAAATCCACTAACTTAAAATAGTTGAATTAGAGCTTCCAAGTTCCAACCACAAAGGAATTACAAAAATAGTAAGTGGCGTTATGAAGAAACGCTTACAAGCGGCCGCGCCCATGGAAAAATGTTGTCAAGCGTGTCACCATTACAGTATTATCTACCATGCACGAGGGCCATCACAGTTTTCTTTGCGAGTGAGCAGCTTTGCTTTTCCTCTTAATGTGCAAGTTTGCAAAAAAAAAAAATGTACCTAATGGTCCAAAAAACTGTAATTTTTAACATAGGCACACTGCACAGAAGCTTATCATAATCAAGGTGTGTGTGTGTGTGGGGGGGGGGGTTATTTGATACAGCAATTTTGATCAATATCTCACTTTGCAACCTCATAACCCATCAATTCTGACCCAAATCTATCACTACAAATTGGAATTTCTTTAAAGCTAAAAAAAAAAAAAAATAATTAAACTATGGTTTTGATCATCAACAATATAAATGTTGCAGAACAGTGTAACTATATACAGCGCAAATTTTAGTGTGAGTTTGAGAAAATCAATAATATGCATTAAGACACACAAACAGGACGGAATCATGTGTAAAGGAATCAGGATGCAGACGGTGTTCGGTATTCATTCAACCTGTGACTATCACAAAGTCGTTCTTTTGATCCTCACGCGTGTGCGGGCTTAGATTTGTAACGATGACTATTAGTCAAACTGATCAATTTGTGTGATAAGACTGACTAGTGTGTGGCTAAAACAGAAAAAAAGTACTTTTTAGTAGTATGTTAAACAACAAGAACAGCAAAGCTAGTGACAAAAAGGCCCTTTTCATGTTTAGTCATGTCGACGTTTCAGCCCTCAGATGTGCACGGTGCTCCTACCAATCAGCTGAGCCGTGTCGTCGTCCTCAACTTGCCGCTCTTCTTCTGTGTCATTGCTTTCCGAGTCTGTGTCCTCCTGGGGGGAATAGTAGTCTTCGTAACCCAGGACCGGGGAGTCGTCGTGAGCCGGCGAGACGATGCACTGAGCAGTGGTCACCGTAGTGGCGGAATACGCCCCCGAACCCCCGGAAGGGGAGCCCTGGTTGGATGCGCGGAGCAGCGGGGTACGCTCCGAGTCGGCCTCAGCCTCCGCCCCTTCTTCTTCTCCCCGGCCTCCGGGTTCCGACTCGGACTCGGACTCGGAGTGCTCAGGGTTGCTGCGGGTGACTCGTTGTTTGCATATGGGGCACGTCTTCTTGGTCTGGGTCAGCCACGGGTCCACACACTTGCAGTGGTACGCTGAAGAGAAATATTTCACTTTGAGCCAGCACTTAATTGACCTAAAATAATGATTAACCCCCCAAGATGTTTTATTTGATTTGTTATACAAAAAAAATGGATCTATCAAAAATAATTCAAGCATGTGGTAATCATTGTTTATCCAGTGACAGTCTATAAAATCAATTTAAAAAAAAATATATATATATATATACCGTGCGAACAGGGTAAAACCCGCAGTTTGTCTCCTTCTTCATACTCGTCTAAGCATATGGCACACACATCATAGTCATCACCTGGAATAAGAAAGAAAAAAGTATTCGATCTTTTATTAATTTATTTTAATTAAAAGGGAAATTTAATCCATACATTTTCTTTCGCAATATGTCTAAACATGGCATTCAGATGGATATTGCATTTGTGGAATATGAATTAAACAGCAAAATCCACCAGTTTTTATCTAGTTCTTGGGGCATCCATTTTGTTTCTTGCTGTCCACTGAAAATGGCATCGCAGTTACTCGGGGCTAAGGTAACGAACGATGATTGCTCACTTGTTTTATGAGTTTGGTCATGTGACATTCGCAAAACCGAGCTGTGGTTGGTCGCTAAGTAACTGTGACGTCATCTTCATTCGACAGCAAGTGGCAAAATGGCCGCCCCATGAGATTGATTAAAACGGGTGGATTTTGCTGCTTAATTTATATTCCACAAACACAATAAATACTGTATTCATCCGAATGCTGAGTTTAGACTAGTGGGAATGCATATTATAGTAAAGAACGTTTTTCGGTTTACTTCCTCTTTAAAACATACTTTTTTCTTTTTTTTTTACCTTTATTGAATTTATGAGTAGGAATCCGCTTCAGTTGTTCCTTGGACAAGCGGTTCTTCCTCAACCTTTTTCTGTGCTGTGCACAGCGTATAACCTGAAAAACAACATTTTACAGACGTTGTGAAAATGCAACCAGAAATGGGATGTGTTGTGTTCAGCAGGAGGATGGCAGGCAAAAGGTGTGTCTAAGGAATAATAATAATAATAATAATAATGCATTAGATTTATATAGCGCTTTTTTGGACACTCAAAGACGCTTCACAGTAGTTGCATTATTCATGCGCTCACACATTGACACTCTGGTGGCATTGCTGGGGCAGGCTGACAGAAGCGAGGCTGCCAGTGTGCGCCTACGGCCCCTCCAACCACCACCAAACATTCGCACCTTCCGTACACCAGTGTGAGTAGCACTGGAGTCAATGTGTGTGAAGTGCCTTGCCCAAGGACACAACGACAGATGACTTGGGGGGGAGCGGGGATCGAACAGCCGACCTTCTGGTTACTGAACGACCGTCTGGACACCCTGAGCCACGGCCGCCACGAATACCGACTTCATTATGTGTGGGATCAGCTAGCAGATAAAGAACTTCTAAGAGATGATACTCACCAAGATAATAAACATTACAAGGATGATCATGCCAACAACTCCGGTGAAGGGAATCAGGTAGTATGAAAGCGGGAAAGCAAATTCTGGCTTGAGAATCACATAGGCTCTGGAATTTAGAGTAATAAGGAATTAAAACCACACTGCATCAAGACCTCATAAAAAAACAGGCATTATTTTGTCTTTCAAATATGTGACCCCTGCCACTATATGTATTTTTACAATCTGTACCCTTGCTCTGGAATTATGAAACTCTTGAGGACTTGTGAGGCATAGTAGCTGGTAAACACTGAGGGGATGTCAATCTCCTCTGCGATAGTATCTAAAAGTACCACAAAAAAAGAAAGACTGAGAAATAATAAGCTTCTTCAATACAATAATCCTATCAACCCGTTAGCTACTTACCATTGCTGTAGTTCATATTGAGCAAAGAGTCCGAGTACATGTTGTGAACGATTGCAGCACTGTACCCAGCTTGCTGCGCATGCAGGACCTTTAAAGAGTGTCCCTCATGTTAATTAAAGAAAGAATCTCATGCCCGTACAACTAGAGCCATGACTGACCTTTCGATCAAAATTGCAATCATAGCGTCTGATGAGGGCTATGAATTTGGTGACGTTGGCGTCATAAAATGGTGGCAGTAGAGGAGGAGGGTCGATTGTTGCACAGGCATTAAGAGGACGGGACACTACCAAGACTCCCTATGAGATCAAGACAAATTTTATATTAAACACGGTGTTTTCCAAACATTATTGAACCAGACTACTTAATATTTTACGTTAAAAAACAAAAATGGTGGATACACACACACACACACATTTCCTCACCATGATTCCTTCCTTAGGAAGTGGCGATCCAAACAATGCCGGTAGATCCTCAAACAGCATAGTCATATTTCTATAATGCTGCAAAAACAAAACATAAGGTGATATCCAGGTGCTTTTGATGAATCATACACAGGCAAAAGTATGTGTGCTGATGCAGAACAGCATTACAGGTACTTACTGCATAGATATATGCATGTGTGGGCGAGGATGCCAAGCAGCAGAAAGTGATGGAAAGAAGAGTGAACCGCACTCCCATCCACCACATACTTTGCTGAACCATCCTTTGATAGTTGTACTAAAATGAGAGGAAAAAACATTAGGGAATACGTTCAAGAAAAAGAAAAAAGTTTAAAGATCAGTTTGGTTGTAACACTGTAATAAAATATTTGGGTGATTGTTTGAAATGGCAAGATAGGATCAAACAAAGGAAAACAAATTAACTTGCTTAAACTTTTATATTTTCGTTGTTATTTAATTATGCACATTTGTTAATATCAACATGTCACGTGATATTGTGTTTTGGAAGTGCAGTGCAGTGCTACCCACAAATTCACGTAGAGAAAAAAATAAATAAAAACAAACAAAATTAAAAAAAGAAAATAAGCCATGGCTTCTACTCGTCAGCCCTTCTTTCGGATGCCAATGTTGCAAAAGATGCGATGTGATCGATGTAACCTGTAATTATGTGTCCGAAAGGAAAAAATGAATACAACAATAAAACAAAAACTTCCGTTTCAACATTGAACTCGCCGGGTTGCAAGTTCTGCGTCCAAACTATAAAAATATTTTTTTTAAAAACAACAACATCCATTTCGTCTATTTTTACCCAAACACGGGAAGTGGTTAGCATTGTGGCTAGTTAGCTACTTACCTCGATAACTTGTTAATGTCGCGGCTCCGCTAAAATGGGTCCCAGTTTTCCCCTTTGTTTTTTCACATATCAATGTGTAAAATCAGTGTTACTCGATAATCCAGTAGCGGAGGTCTTGTCCGTGTACGGGAAAACTGCAGCCAAGGAGGATTAGCGCATAGCTGATGCGCGGTTTGTGTTATGGTAAATTGTTAGATAACAGTTAAATCCTCTACGCGACAAAGTAGCCTATGTCTACGATACAGCACGTAATAGTATACAATTGGGAGAATATATTAGGACGACTTGTTCATCTGTCGTAAAGATGAAAAGATTGCTCGGTTGTGGAAAGTTGCGATCACTTGCTACTTGGTTTGTTTGTTATTGCGGGTTCGCTTCTGCCTCGGCTCTTCTTTGTGCTAACATTACAAGTTGGGTCACGCAAGCAACGTGCACCGCAGCGCCACTAGCGGATATATGTGGAAACGGCAACTGTGATACTGAATCATCTTTTGTATTAAATTATATTTTGAAGTCAAAAATGAACTTTCAGGCCACATTTAAGGTATAATGTGCGTTGCGGTGCAAACACGACAGCTTGAATTATGAGCAGTTTCAATACCAGTCAGTGTTACAAAACCTTAAAGCTATTTGCCAATTAAAAACAAAACTTACACACTTTAAAGTGGTAGCAGGTGTGTACTGACTCCCATTTAACATAAGTTTGAATGTGATTGGTTAACTCTAAACACAGCCACATACCATTTTATAAGAGGGTGTGCACACTTGTGCAACCATTTTATGTCAGATGTTCCCCTCCTGAAAAAAATGTCCACTGAAACCAACCTACAAATTTACCCAACTGTTTTACGCTTACTTATTAAAATGACACTTGGTAAACAAACAGGTAATTCATTGAGTGGCCTGTTAGATCATTTAGGATATTTCAGCTACACATTCTTCCAAACAATCTGGTTAATCGTTACAGTACAGTGGAAAGCAGGATTGTCTGAGAATGTGTTTTCTTTTCACGGCCTATTATGTAAGCTAGCGTGACTTATATTATCTTCCAGACTGAGGATGCTCAACATATTTCTGCACTCAAGTCGTAAAAACGAGATGCAAGCCAATGCAAGGGCAGCACTTGGTTTTACAAAGATAATATTTAGTTTTTTTTGTTTGTTTTTGTTTTTTGCCACACAAATGGGTATTTTGTACAGTCACTACCTTTTTTTCCTGGTAATCCAAAAGAAAACAATTAAATCAAGCAAGCAGTGATGTTCAATGCCATATTTTACTCCATGTCAACAGTTTGAGCCATGTTAGAACACAGCAAAAAGCTACAGCAAGTTAATACAAGGATCATAATTGTGAAACGTTCTCCTCATGGCCTGCCTGGCTCGTATTCAATCCGACAGCGCTCATAGGAAATGAGACACGCAGCATCTAGAAGTTCAAAAGAGAAATAACATTTGATCTTTTATCAACAAGTACAAGTCCACGTTTTTGTGATTGTGAAGAGCAGCACTCACAGGAAGCCTTTTCCGCAACCCAGAGGTCCAAAGAATAGCTCTGTTGGTAGACAAACTTTTCTACAAACTCCTTTCAAGCTGGGGCAGGACCATGGAAAGGAGGCAGCCTCATTATCAACAACTGAAATCACACAGATGCTTCATATTTAAATAAATAAATAAATAAATAACAAATAGAAAGAGACGTGCACTTACCATTTAGCAGCAAGACAAACAAGAGGGTCCAAATCACCACACGGTAACAAGACATTGTCCTTTCTTGTGGATGTTGCTCCGAAATGAGGATTAGTCAGGGTTTGGCTGCGTTTTGTTTTAAGGGGAGGAACAACCGTAATAAGAAGCAGCAAACTGATCATTTGAGTGAATGAAAAGCATTCTTAGACAACATGCTTTTCCTAATCTAATTTAAAGAAACAAGACAACTGTGGCCATCTTGTGACGATGTCATGAGACAAAAATTACCAGATTGGCATACATATTTATATATATATATATATATATATATATATATATATATATATATATGAATCCATTAAACAGTATAAAAAGTATCACAAAGAAATAAAAGCTATTAAAGATTCCAGTTATTTTCCTCGGTTCAAAGATCACTGGCCTTTGGAGACAGTTTCATCGATGTTACATCAGCCGTCTCCAAAGGGAGCCCAACTTTGTTTTCAAGCCATCCATCACCTTTATTCTCCAGGCAGTGTCCAACACACTGGGGGCTAATTGCCTTCAAGAGGAGTGAAAACACAGTTGACTAATAGGCCCTAATGAGCACGTTGAAACTGTATCATGTGTGCAGGAAATAACGTGTCATCAAACAAACACAGTATCACTGTAATCAGCAAAGGTTCTTACTTTATTAAATGATTACATTCTTAACGGAAAATTGACTTCACATAGTTTTTCACTTTCATATGTAAAAACTCAAAATTGAGGTGCGTATTTAGGGTTTTTTAGTAAGTGTACTACTGAATGATTAGACTGTCACTCAGGCCTGTGTATGCAGAAAGCTATAAACAAAAACAAAAGAGCATAACCTCATCAGTTAGTTTCATTAAAATGTCGATTCCCCATCGCAGAGATTTTTGAGTGTGAGCAAAGCACAGATGATTACATATATTGATAATAATGTGACATGTCAGCAATTCAATTCAATTCTGGCCTGAACGGACCACCACTGTAAACTACTAGGGCCAACTTATTAACTAGCCATTGGCAATTTGACTTACCCTACTAACTATGCTTTCTATTTACATCAGTCTGTAATTCATTGCCTAAATACTTAATTCATGGTTGAGATATGAGCCAGTTATTTCTTTAACTTAACATTCATATCTGTCTGCAAAACCACCATGCATTGTATTGTATACGACAGTTGAAACGCGTATAGCGGTTAGCATAGCATCTAGCTTCTTTCCGCTCTTATCACGGTAGATAATAGCGGTGGATAGGGCGGGGGTCGCTGTCGTTGCCTGTAGCGGACATTGAGTTTAAGTAACTGTGTCCAATTCTCAGCAATTAGTCTTGTATTTGTATTTACCTGTATTAATTTTATTAGTCAACCCTAAACATTTCTTGTGTTATATGTGACCTCACTAGTTTAAACCCGACATTCTGATTATTATTACATTTGTGCAATATGAGTTATGAAGCAAAAAATCCAGCCGTTTTTATCCATCTTAGGTGGCGGCCATTTTGCCACTTGCACTTGCATGTTGCTCAGGTCTCAGGCAACGACCAATCACAGCTCACCAGTTTTTTTGTTTTTTTTTAAAGCTGAGCTGTGATTGGTTGTGACCTGAGAGCTGAGCAACATTGATGTCATCTTCAGTCGACAGTTAGTGGCAAAATGGCCGCCACCAGAATACCATATTTAGCCTTGCGGGGCTGCATAGAACATATTATTGTCAATAATTCTATTAATATAATTATATTTACTATATTTTGTTACTTATTATTGTATTATTTACTATTATTGTATCTTTTGTTTTGCCAAGTGGCTGGACTCCTAGTTAAGATTTTTTGAAAAAAATGTTAAATTGACCAAATTCTGATGTGAGGGATCAGCCCAAGGGCAGTGATATTTTCAGGGTTCTGGTAGGGCCACCACAATTTGGCCGCTGGTGGCCCGAAAAGGCTTAACGTGGCACAATTTTGCCTCACTAGTAACATGTACCTGTAGTTGTTCTTAAAGTGTGCTTTAGTTGTTTCATTACTATAACTACAGATATTCTGTATTTCCATCCACAGCCTGATTTGAGAAAATGTTATGATTTTGTGTGTTCCAAAAATGATTTGTGGCAAATATTGTGATGTAGTACATACTGGTGCACAGTAACCTAAAAATAGTGTAAAGCAAGCTCTCATGCAGGAAGGATGTGTGGAGGAAGCTTTGGGATTAAGGCACCATAGTAACAAGATTCCGGCCATGTGCCAGAATCGACAACGAACCAAGCCCACCTCGCGTAAGCTTAAAAAGACGTCTTTGCATAGGACATGTTAGGCGGAGCGGACGATACCACCACAGGTATGCCCAACCATGACAATATCTAGAAGCTACTGTAGTCTATTTAGCTTAGCTTAGCTTAGCTTTAGCTACTGCATTTAAATTGTTGAGCATTTCCTTTCAGTTTCTTTCAGAATGGAGAACAACGCGACGCTAACGTTCACCTTGACGGCGTACGCAACCCTGGAGAAGCACAAACACGTGTTCTTTTTTCTTTTCTTCTTGCTTTATGTTGCTACTATGTTCCTAAATGTACTGTTGGTCTCCGTCATTCACCAAAACAAACAGCTGCACCAGCCCATGAATATTTTTGCATGTATGTTATGTTTCAACGAGATCTACGGCAGCAGCTCGCTTTTGCTTCCTGTTATGAGCATCCTCCTGTCAAGGACGCACCAGATTAGCGTCAACGCGTGCATGAGTCAAGTCTACTTCCTGCACACCTACGCAACTGCGGAGTTTTCCATACTAGCTCTTATGAGTTACGACCGCTTTTACGCCATCTGTTACCCGCTGCACTACCACACCATCATGACCCCTTCAAAGGTCACCAAACTGATTGCAATTGTGGGCCTTCATCCATTCGTTGCATTTACTTGTTTTTTCAGTCTCACTCTGCAGCTGACTTTTTGTGGACGATTCATCCCGAAGCTATATTGTGTCAACATGGAGCTGGTCAAAAACGCATGTTTCATTCCACCCTATATAAGTACGGCCGGACTTGCGGTTTTATTAGTGTTTAACGCCCCTCAGCTAGTTATGATTTTTTTCTCCTATTGTCAAATTTTAAGAGTTACTAAAAAACTATCACAATCTTCTCAAGTTAAAACGCTTAAAACGTGCGTGCCGCATTTATGTTCCGTTTTCAATTTTACCATTGCCTCCTTGTTTGAAGTTGTCCAGAATAGGTTCGATATGAGTCATGTAGCGATCGAGGCGCGGATCTTCTTGTCAGTTTATTTCGCAATCATCCCACCAGTCACCAACCCGGTGCTGTATGGACTCGGAACCTACCTGGTTCGAGTCCATATTATAAAGTTGTGTGTTAAATACAAGATCCTACCAACAAAGATAACAAAAAAGGTGGATATACAAGCAGTAAATATTATGTAAAAAAAAAAAATAAAAAAAAAAAGAAGAAGAAGAAAACAGCCACTCTTTTACTCATCTTATGAATTGTATCCTGCCTTGTGTGATGATATTCGTGAGCTGCAGTTTCTTTTTTAATTAGTGATATAATTTTTTGCTCGGGTTTGATATTAATGTGTATACAATATGTCGGTCTCAGATGCGTTGTGGGATTTCTGTATTGCCTCAGGTTACCCTTACCTTGGGGTTTCTGTCTTTATTACATGTTAATGTGTGTATCTATGCATAACGTCTATTTTGTTTTATTGTTGTTTGCATTTTCTGATCTGAAATTTTTATTTTTTATTCTAGTTTGTTGTGTCACAAATCGACATGTGAGTTGTTAACTCATCGATATTTATTTCCTCAAGCCTGCCTCTCAACTGAAATAATGGCTTTCAGATATAACTCATGCATTCTTAATTTACTTTGTATTTATTGTATTAAACAATTCTTATTTTTTTTACCAATGTGAAAACTTTTATTTATGATACACTGGCCACTATATCTTAAATGTTTAGGTCAAAGAATAAATGTGTGATTAAAATTGCATTTTTCTCTAACTGTCTTCTTTGTATTTTTCAAATGGAATATTATGTGCATTAATGGATGATATTATACTTGTGATATGCTGCGGAGAAAGAGAGGAAAATTTACAACATAAAATCCCAACACACCTCAGTGTTTATGAGTATGATTTATGAAGTAAGGTCAAGCGACAGTGTCTGACAATGAGCATGTTGTGTACATACTGTGGTTGAAAATTAAGCAAATGTTACAAAATGTTACAAAATGTATCGCAGGGAGTTTTCATAATTATTTAACCAAACTGAATTATTCAATTTGCTTATATCACCTCAGTTCTAGTTTACTTCTAGGTTCATTTTGGCCATTTTAGTCTTGTTCACATCATAATAGCTGTTGCAAGCGTTTTTTCTTCTTCATATTTGTTACATCTTTTTTTTTTTTTTAAACCAGTAAATTATTATTTATTACGTAAGGGAGCTCCATGGCTACAAGTTGTCAGATGAAGACATCCAGTATGCTCATTAGCAGGTTATCCATCCCTTTGGAAGCAATTAGGAACCAGTCAATTAGGACAATAAGACCCGACACGACTGAATACACAACACCTGGATTATATGTTTGTATGATATTTACAATTTTATTTATTTCCTTTAACCTGTCTTTACAGCATGACTGATTTTCATTCCATGTACAGCACTTTGTATGTTTTGAAGTGCTTTATAAATAAAGTTTTTAACACAGGTTAACATTGATTAATCTCGGGTCAAGAAGGAAATGATAACTATTATTTTAGTACTCATATTAAGGGGTATTAGTGCTGAACAGCTACAGTGTTTGTGAGTTAAATTTGTGGCTATTTTTTATTTATTCCCACCGAGTTTGAACGAAAGTGATATTGATTTTATATTATTTTTTAAAGAGGAAGTAAACCCCCCAAAAATATTTTCATTAATATTTTCTATGCAGCCCCACTATTCTAAACACAGTATTTTGATAGATGTTGCGCTTGTGGAATATAAATAAAGCAGTAAAATCATGTTTTTTTTGTTTTTTTTTTAAATTCATCTCAGGGGGCGGCCATTTTGCCACTTGCTATTGACTAAAAACGACATCACAGCTGCTCAGGTATCGGGTAATAACCAATTCACAACTCAGCTTGCAAATGTCACATGACCAAACTCAGACAATAGGTTGTTAAGAGTCCTGAGTTGTGAAGTCATTTTCAGGGCACGTTCATAAATACGCTCGGAAGTCCGTGCGCTACACTAAGAGTGCGTGTGTTCGAAGAGGCAAAGTGTATACCACTCCCATTAATTTCCGAACGCACCAGTGTATTATGTTAGCAAGACTCAACTCAGCTCAGTAGTAATCAATTCACTAGCCCACACAGCTAGCTAGCCTAACAACAACACCACTTTAAGAAAAAACGCACACACAAAAACGCAAGCTTGCGGTGGAAAAAAAGGTTCTCTTGAGAAGTATGAATGGTCAACAACAACAACATTTATATCTTCTGTCAGGCAATAACCCTCGCATCTTGCTAGTATTTGCTGTGTTGACAGCAAGTGGCAAAATGGCCGCCACCCTGAGATGGATAAAAACGGGTGGATTTTGTTGCTTAGTTCATATTCTAAAAATCCAATATTAATCAGAATGCCAGGTTTAGACTAGTATGAGCACTAAACATATTGTTTAAAAAAAATAAATAAAATAAAAAGTTTGATTTTGTGTTCGATTAATTTGTGGCGAATGTTGTGATTTATCAGATACAACGCTGGTGTATATCAATGAATCAAGAACAGTGTAAATCAGGTGCGAATGCAGAACCTATCAAGGGAGCTCATGGAATGTAACCATAGTAACAGGAATTCGACCATGTGCCAGAATCCCCCGAACAGCTAGCCAAGCCCACCTGGAGTAAGCTTAAAAAGACGTCCTTGCACAGGACATGTTAGGTGGAGGCGGATGACACGTTCACAGGTACCTAACCGCGAGTCATGACAATATCGACGTTACTGCAGTCTACTTGTACTACATTATCACCATTTCTCTTTTAAGTTTCTTTCAGGATGGAGAACACCACGACGCTAACGTTCACCTTGACGGCGTACGCAACCCTGGAGAAGCACAAACACGTGTTCTTTTTTCTTTTCTTCTTGCTTTATGTTGCTACTATGTTCCTAAATGTACTGTTGGTCGCCGTCATTCGCCAAAACAAACAGCTGCACCAGCCCATGAATATTTTTGCATGTATGTTATGTTTCAATGAGATCTACGGCAGCAGCTCGCTATTGCTTCCGGTTATGAGCGTACTCCTGTCAAAGACACACGAGATTAGCGTCAATGTGTGCATGAGTCAAGTCTACTTCCTGCACACGTACGCAACTTCGGAGTTTTGTATATTAGCTCTTCTGGCTTACGACCGTTTTGTCGCCATCTGTTACCCGCTGCACTACCACAGCATCATGACCCCTTCAAAGGTCACCAAACTGATTGCAGTTGTGGGTCTTTATCCATTCGTTGCATTTGCGTGTTTTTTCAGTCTCACTCTGCAGCTGAGTTTTTGTGGACGAGTCATCCCGAAGCTGTATTGTGTCAACATGGAATTGGTCAAAAACGCATGTTCAAATGCGTCCCATATAAATATCGTTGGGCTTTTGCTTCTTGGGTTGATGGTCTTACCTCAACTGATGATGATTGTTCTCGCCTTTGCGCAGATATTAAGAGTTACGAAGAAATTATCAAAAGATTCAAAAGCGACTGCTCTGAAAACATGCGTGCCTCATTTATGTTCCGTTTTCAATTTTGGCATTGCCTCTTTATTTGAAGTTGTCCAGAATAGGTTCAATATGAGTCATACAGCGATTGAGGCGCGGATCTTCTTGTCAGTTTATTTCGCAATCATCCCACCAGTCACCAACCCGGTGCTGTATGGACTCGGAACCTATCTTGTTCGAGTCCATATTATGAAGTTGTGTGTTAAATACAAGATCCTACCAACAAAGACGGCAAATAGGGTAATTACTACGTAGACTTTTGCTTCTAACATGCGGTAATTTTTTTGTTAAAAAAAAAAAGAAGTCAAAACAACCACTTTATATTAGATACTTTATATTCATGAATTGCGGTTTCTTTCGTGCTACAATTTGTTTCTACAATTGCATTTATTTGTGTTTGTGAAATGTGAAGGTGTAACTTTCAATTTCAAATACAGAATTGATCATCGAGTTGCAGATTGCAGCAGAGCATCCCACCGCTGTTATGTTGACAAAATAACTGAGCAATTTGACTGTGCTATTCGTACACAATGACAAAAAGATTTGATGGCGCTGGTCATATTGACTTTTGAGAGACGTGCTAAGGATTTTGAGAATCAGGAAGAACCATTATTTTTTTTGCTATTTATACTTATTGTTTTGCAAATTTCATTTCTGATCTGAGAAATGAGGAAAACTGTAAGCAGTGTATAAATATCATATTTACCAACGTGAAAATGTCTGTGGATAATTATGTTCATGATTCTGAATAATGAGTGATTAAAATTGCTTTTGGTCTTCTTCATTTGTGCCTTTCATAAATTAATGACCTTAAACTTGTGTTATGCTGCAAATAAAGAATTACATGATATTATAAATACATGATAATAAATGATATAAATATTATATCGTAGATAAATATTAAACTTAACAAAATAAAAATAAAAAGATTTTCATTATTGAATTTTAACACAATATATGTTTACATCACTCCAATTAGAATTTACCTGTGGGTGATTTGGGCTTTTTTTTTTTTTAATAGTGTTGTTCACATCACGTTAGTTGTTACAAGTGTAGTTTTCCATATTTTTTACCAATAGATATCCTCCCACTTTAAGTTATTTATGCGAGCTCCATAAGTAGTCAGACGATAACATACAGTATGTTCATTAGCAGGTTTCCATCCCTTTGGAAGCAATTAGGAGCCAGTAAATTAGGACAATGAGACCCTACCTGACTGAATATTTTTGTATAAGGATACATAATAATAATAATGATGATGTAACAATTGATAATGGTGCATGTATTCTTTATCCTCTGCTCCTCGGCTCTGTCATGGTATCATCATCTGTATTAAACTGCTCCCACATGGCCCACCAGAAGGACAGTGTCTGTTGCAGTGATGTTAAAAAAATAAAAATCTTTTCAATTATGTCATTATTTTATGTTTTTAATGAAGTACTATATTAGAGAGTGCTATTTTTTATATATAAAAAAATAAAATAAAAATAAATGTTGAATTGATGGCACTTTCCATTCATTTCAATGGGGAACGATGACCAATTTTTTTTAGGTCAAAGTACAATTATAAATAAATAATTGATAAATCATTTAAATAAATATCATAGGGTAAAAAAAAAAAAATGTGTTGATTTAGGGGACTAAAACATTATCTACTGATACATCCTATTCTGAGCTCCCGTGTGTGGCTAGTATCTAAAAATAGCAACTTTATGAGAAAAACGCATCTTTTGTGTGCCCACGCCATACTTTATTTCCATCGTTAAATAAAAGTATTGCAGCTACAATATGGCAACATGGCGCACGTGTGCAGTTAAATGGCATGGTAATGTGTTTTAGTACAATATTACAAAACATGCTTGTACATGAAACACTTAATAAATACGATTACTCCTCATCTCTTCTGTAGTGAAATTAGCTTTTCAAAATAAATCTTGAGGTTGAGGCAGTATTCTCCAAATAAAACACTTAGAAAAAAAAAATAAATAATTTTTGTGCCACAACTGAAAAGACTGCATGCATACAAAAATAGACAACTATTGTGACCACCCCCTTTTATATTTTACAATACAATTTCCTTATTGCCAAGTGTGACATGTTCACCGCCATCTCTCATTCTTCTTGGAAAAAGTACAATGTACATTCACAATCACTGAGGCACAGCACTTGATTTACTATTTGTATTCCAGCACATATCCCCAAGATGTGTGTAGCAACATCATACTTACTTAATATCGATAAATAATTATGCACGTAACAAAATGAGTGTACATCCAAAATAGTCAATCTGATGTGATCAGCTGCGCATAACTCCAGCAAAAGTGACGGGAAACGGCCATGCATGTGAGTGAAGAAGCTCTCCATCAAGTCCATGACAGGGACACAAAGTGCGTTTTCTTTTTCTCTCTCTCTCAACCAGTTCAAACCAGTGCTCCACTGTTAAGAAATGTTCTCATCATTAAAAAGACAGAAAGCATGTGAGGGAGTAACTTAGTAAAAGTGCTTGAAAGGGGAGACGGGTGGAAAAAAAGGAGGAAGGAAAATGAAGTTCTCTGTTGCCTTTTTATCTCCAGCAGGGCCCCCCGAGTAGAGTGTTTCCACGTATTAGTCTAAAAAGCCCAACGAGCGGTTTGTGTCGGGGACATTCTGAAAGAAAATGAAACGCACGTTAATTAAGCATTATCGAGCGGAATTGAGAAAGTATGGCTGAGTTATGTGTCAGTACGTTGAGAGAACTGTGGAGGATGCGGAGGCGGTGAAGCTTGTCGTTCAGCAAGGGGTCGTTAACCCTGCGGACAAAAGAGCGCTTGTACTCCAGGCGGCTGGTTGACCGGTGGTCAGCTGAGGTGGACAGACTGGTGTGCTCCAGGGCGCGATACAAATCCCCCACAGAGTCCGATTGCAGCCTCAAGTCTCGTCCACGCCCTTCAGAGAATAGAGATAGACCAATATGTTATTTTTTTCCCCATGGGCTGATACCTAGTATCAATAGTGAAGGAGGAAGACAGCAGATATTTAGAGACGATATTCAGTTCCAGTTAAGGAGAAATTATTGGTTGTATGTTGTATGTGAACATTTGTTGCCCTCTGATGGCAAGACACTGCTATTACACTTAGAAGCTATAAATAAATAAATAAATAAATAAAAACGGGTGTAAAACAATAACGTTCAAAAGGTACAAAATTACATTACAAAATGACATACAAAAAGTATATATAAACGGGAATAAAAGCAACAAACCTAAATTAAAAAAATAAAATAAAAGTACAGCAGAGCATTTTTATTTATTTGTTGATATTTAAATCTATTTATATATTTATTTTTGTATTTATTTTCACATTTTGTAATTTGATTTTTTAATTTTTGAGTCTCATTTAAAAAAAAAAAACATTTTTACTTGTATTTATTCATGAATAAATATTTTAGTTGTTTTTATTTTCATTTCTATTAATTTGCTATATTAAATTTTTGAATTATATTTATTATTTCTGTTTGTATTTTTCACTTATAAATATATTTTTTATTTTTATTTTGCCATTTTTGGTCCTCCATGTTGTTTGTCCTCCCATGCCCGCAAAAAGGAGTGAACATAAGAGCAAAAGATAAATGAGGACAAGGAGAAAGGGCCTTCAAGCTTGTTTCTTTATCCTGTTCACTGTTCAACATTAACATGGCTGAGAGGATTCATCCTGGCTGCAGCATCCAGACGTGGCCGGAAGGCACTGTGACATCTCGATGGAGGTGGAGCGAAAGGGGGGTTGAAAACAAAAAAGCAGAGGGGGGGGGGGGGTGTTGTTTAAGAGCCAGTGGACTGCTCGGACAAATGTGTATCAAGTAAACCATGAAATTCCATCACACTTAGGAGCAAGGCAGCAGATTAAATGGAAACAGCAGAGGCCTCAGAATTGAACCCTGTGGAACACCATACGTTCAGTTATAAATAATAGTAATATTGAGACAAAAATCACAATTATTTAAGTTGTATATTTTTGGTGCTATTTTCGTTTGGTGGTGTTCCATAAGATTTTTTTTTTGTGCCTCGGCTCAACCAAAATTGGGAAAAACTGTCTTAAGGTATCGAACCTATTTCTCTGGGCCGCTCCAGCTGGTAGTGTCGAGGCGCTCTCTCATCTGACGCGCCGGGGCTGCCTGCCAGGATGGCGTGGAGGCCGCTGTCTCGGGGTAGCGTGAAGCTGCGAGGTTTCCCCCCCGCCTCCGAATCGAAACTGGACCTGACGGGCAGGGGCAAGGCTCGGTATTGTTCTTGTAGAAGGCTACGCTGCGCAGGCAGCGTGGACTGCCTGCGATACTCCATGGCCATTTGTTCCCTGTCATCAGATAGCAGCGGCTCTTCCACGGGATACGCCTGCAGGAAGTGCATTCTGGCGCTGCTCTCCATCTGGTCTTGCCAGGAGTTTCGGTGGCTGCTGGTCTTCTGCCCGGGGGAGATGCCGCCATTGTTGCTGCCGCCGCCGCCTTCCTGAGGCTCCGAGTGGTAATCCTCATGAGAGGAACGTGACTGGAATGTGTCGGATGAGGAGAAATGACCGCGTTTGGGTTCCAGGAAGGGGCTCACCTAAATGCAAAAGGTGAAGCAACTAGAGGTCAAGCAGCTAAAAATAGAATCGGGGCTAAACATACTCATAATTATTTTTATTTTTTAAATATGAAAAAAGGGTCACTTTTGTCACATTTTACACAATCTTTACTTACTTTGTTTTTGATTCACTCGCTTACTAACAAATTCTTTCAATGTATACATAAATAGATGTGACAGTTACTGATGAATGACGCAATTGTGCTAAATGAATTCTGCCTAGCAACAAGTAACTATTTATGTTCTTCATTATAAGAAAAGGAATCTGAAAGAACATTGTAGAAAATGTAGTTATAGGGTCTCCCGTGCTAGCATGCAATGGACTACTTTCTCATCCTCACGAGAAAGTTTCTCGTTACGTTAGGATGCAAAAGTTTTCTCCTTCTAATGTTCACTTTACTTTACTTTACTTTACTTTCTCTCGATTCAGGGGTGTCAGGCGATTAAAATATTTTATCGTAATTAATCGCAAGACTTCAATAGTGAATCTGTTCTAAATGTACAATAAAATGTAAAAAAAAAGTCATACTTTTGTTAACATTAAAGTGGAAGAAATGTTAAACTAATAGAAATATGGCTGCATCTTTTAGTCATTGATACATAATAATAATTCATATTAATTCATAAAATTGAGTTAAAATTAAAAAGATGTACTATAAAAAAAACAATGTGATATTGATTTGTGTTGAGGTCATTTTTCTGCCACTAGATGGCATAATTGCATTTGTAAGACATTACAGCTCAGTGCATTTTTCTTTTTCATATTAAGAGTTATTTCATCTTTAACATGATGTAACTTATGAAATTCTACACATTTAATATTTCTCAATTTTGACCTGGATGTATCTGCTGCGTTGCGGCTTTCCAAGTAAGGGGCGGTGATTAATCAAAGGAACTTCAAATTAACTCCACATGAATGCACTCATTTTGACATTTTACAGTGTTTTGGGTGCCACACCATCTTTTTAATATAAAACTTACCGATGATGCTCTTGGATAAGTGTCATAGGGTGGCGGTGGACTATCCTGTTTGTTCATGGAGGTCATGTCCATGTCCTCATGGTCACTCTCACTCCAGTAATCTATTTATGGACAAATACAAGAAAACCAAACCATGCAAATGAAATGAAATGAAATGTAATACTAACAACCTCAAAATGATTTCTAATAGTCATGCAGTAATAAATGACAGACTTGCACAGGAAGCAGTTTTGCCTCTGAGATGCAGTCAGAATGAGCAGCGTTGTAGGTGTGATTTTTGAGGTCTACTTAAGAGTGCAAAGAATTCAAAAATGTGCGAATGCCCTGTGATGTCCTCTGCAGGCGTTATGAGTCTTCATTTGACATGACGTAAGAGCTTGAGAAATCAAATGACAGACCAGTTCACCCACACACCACCATTGATTGGCTCCTACACAGGCTCCTTGAAATAGAACCATGATGAAGTACAGGATTTCCGGTCCATTTGGAAGAGAGAAAAAAATAAATGACGTCGTCTGCCCTTAAAATGAGCATTTGTGTGCGACATAAAGCCAAGGCTTTGCATCTAATTGGATTTTGAAATTGAGAAAGTGTTTCCAGTTGACTATCCTGCATGAGTCAGATCCTTTCAACTGCTTCGCTGATACAACAATTCAAAAAGTACATTCAATTGTATGCAAAAGTGATTTTGAGTTTGTGTCAGCTAAAAAATATATATTAAGATTTATTGTACACATTTATCTACATAGCTTCAATAGGACTACGTTAAAAATAAATAAATAAATAAGGATCTCTGCAGTATGTATTCAGTCACACCAGATTGAACCGCATGAGGTCCCAAATTTAATCTTATAAACAATGTACATTATAAATCCTAAATTTTGAAATTACTACATTAACAGTTAAATAAGCCAAGTAAAAAAGACTGCCTTTATTATTATAAAAAATAGGTTTTTGTTTAGTGAAGTCTAGATTTTTTTTAAATAATAATAAATAATAATTATTTATTAATTAATAAGCAATAATTAATAATGTCATTAATTACGCACTTCCAATTAATAAGTGGCAAAAGCGGGTATCATTTTTATATTAAGATGGGTTGTTGGAATCTGCTCAATGTAACTTTTAGAGTAATCTAAATTAGTTACATTTTAAAGCAAGTAATAACTAGGTTGCATTTTACGCAAATAATCAGTAAGTTACTGTTTAAAGGAAGTAAACAATAAAGTAACTACATTTTTTTCTTTGAGTATTTTGAAATGTGCCACATACTGTAAATATGAAGATTGTGAGTCATGCTCACTTCTTAATGAATGGACACATCTTGTGCAAAAGAGGGGAGAAGATAAATGTTCACTTCCTGTAGATGAAATAACAAATGCTGCTTTTTGACTCCAGTATCAACGCTACTTGCCTTGATCGTGAATTTTGTCCTGCTCACAGAAGCCTGCCACAGCCATGCTGAGACGACTCAGCCACCTGTGGGACGGAGAAGTGTTGGCGGACAACCAAGTTATGACTCAAACCCATTAAGCAGTTAAATACTACATCTGTCAGACTCATTAACTCACCGGGACATGTCGTCTACATTTTCTGCCGCAAAGTAGAAAGTCTTTATCTTGGAATGGCAAGCCTTAAAAGCGCTGAAATTGAAGCCAAATGAATATTTTAAAATGTGAGCGCAAAAGAACAGGCGTATACTGTATAGGAGACATTAGCATATGAATGAGATGAGAAACCTGGCACATGATCTCAGACGCAGTTGAGACAGAACAGCAGAAGTGCTTTTGTCACATCAAGTGGGTGCAAAATGGGGACGTGTCAGTGAATATTTATAGCCCAATTAATATCATAGGTGTAGTTTGCCATCATACTGACAGCTGAATGAAATATTTTGCCTCTCTTATGGAGTAAAATTGAAGGGCGAAATTTTGTTTGTACATTTTAGTGCTTATAAGAACACAAATGTAGATCTTCGGAATTTGCTCCTAAAATACACTCCACCCAAGAATGTAAATAATTCCCACTCTAGTTAATAGGCATACAACACCATACTGTACATTTTTCATGTTGGGAAAGGGAAACGTGAATGACAACACTTTGTTAGCATATTGTAGCTAAGCTAACATGCAATTGTAAAATGGCATCAGTAGTCCTACTTGAAAACCCTCCAGACTCTACTGCTAAGTCCTTCTTCTTCCACTATCTATTAGGGGTGTGCCCAAAAAAATCGATTCTCATTTAGTACGATTCAGAATCGATTTTAAATGTCCCAAAATCGATTTTATTTAAATTATTTTATACTGTCTTCCCTTTGTTTGTGTGTGCCTTTATTGGAAGCGCTGTTCGTGTAGTACCCGATTTGGCCACTTAGGGGCGGTGTGGTTCCACGCGGTCTGATACACTGTTAAGTTGTAGCCACATTAGAGAGTAGAAGGAAAAAGTCACGATCAAGTTATTCCAATAAAAGTTGTTTTTGTTTTGAGTTTTAAAAGTGCCGCGAGTAGAGCACTAATTAGCATTAGCGAGTCAGACTGGAATAGATCATTACGATTCCTTGAACATCTATAAATTAAAGCAAAAATCAGTCAATCAAATCATTTTGAAGCAAAAAATCGTTCTCAATTGAAAATCGATTCTGAATCGAATCGCACACCCCCAAAAAATCGGAATCGAATCGTGAGACATTCAAAGATTTCCCACCCCTACTATCTATGTACTCCTTTTACGTAGTACCCGAGTGTTTGGACGAAAGGCACCACCTGGCTGAAGTTCCTCGTGGTACAGAATTAAGTGAAATATGTGGCAGGATTGTAAAAAAAAACTGAAAAAACAAGCAATTTGACATTGAAATGTCATTAATAACAAAATGATTCTCTAAATCATGTAATGAGTAAGATGTGTACCGGGCTTAAGTGGGGTGTGACTGCAGGGGTCACAAATTGTGCACATTGAGTTGAGCTAAGCCAAAAGTATCAGTTTCCACTTTTGCTTTTTTTGGGGGGGAATCAAATGTAAATCAAGAAAAGCATGACTCACAACTTTCTCCTGCATTCCGTAGCACGATCGATCTTAAACTCTGGAAGGTTGACAAAGCCTTCAGCTTTCTCATCCTGTGAAAAATATATATTTTTTTTAATAAACAAGCACTTGAACTGATACCTTTAAAACTCTTCAAATCTTTCTATTCACCTCCTCGTTCATGTACCAGTACAGACACGTGTCTTTCAGAATGAACCAGTACTTCTTCCACTTTTGAGAAAAATAGCTTTTGGCGTCCTTCTTCTTCCACAGCCAGCCTTCACAGTCCCCCTGACCCAAGTCCCGGCAGGAGATCCGTCGCTTGCTGATGGAGGCCAATGGGCTTCCGACTGTACCACAGAAAGAAAAAAAAAAACACATGAGAGCGAGCAGAGAAAAACACGTTTCTTCTCTCACGGCTTACCTTTACTCTTCTTCTTTGACCTTGACAGCAGCGAGGATCGCTCAAACACCTGCAAAGTCAAATAGAAGCGTGAGGCCACATACTACACTTTTGATGATGACCCTAACAAGTGGATGGGGCTCTAACATGGTAGAGGGAGGCCGAGTCGGAGCTGGACGTAGACAGGGAAACTTCCATCTGGAGGGCCGGGATGAGCGTGTAGTGAGTGGGGCTGCTTCCCCTCTCCAGCTTCCGCCGACTGTGACTCAGGCTGCGGCCCAGCAGGAACTCTCCCCCGGGGACTTTGTCTTCGCTTGCAAAACGCAGTAGTGAATTTTCTGCAGGTTGAAAGAACTGCAATGTGGACATCTGCTGAACTTCAAAAACAAATACAGGTAAGACGACGAATGGCATCTAAAGGGTAAATGTAAAAGTAGTAGCAGAAACTAATAGTAGAAGAACGTTTTGGGTAGGACTCGGGGAACGATGGGAAATGTAGTTTTTGTATCGTCCAAAAAAATATTTCTATAACATGTTCTATGCAGCCCCACTAGTCTAAATACAGTATTCTCGTTATATTGCAGTAGTGGAATATGAGCAGCAAAATACTGCAGTTTTTATCAATATCAGAAGGCGGCCACTTAGGTCTCAGGTAACAACCAATCACGGCTCAGCTTCAGAAAACAGGTGAGCTGTGATTGTCTGAACCCTGAGCAACTGTGATGTCATCTTCAGTCCACAGCAAGTGGCAAAATGGCCGCCCCCCCTGAAATGGATCAAAACGGCTGGATTTTGCTTCATAACTCATATTCCACAAATGTAATCATAATCAAAATGTCATGTTTAGACTAGTGAGGTCACATATAACATATTATTGTCAAGAAATGTTTAAGGTTGACTTTAATTCTTACAAGAGTATGCAACTGTCCCTAATGCTATGACCATGTTGTGAAGAAAAGCTGTTGCCAGGCAGGAAATCTGCAAAGCTAGTAATAGCGTCTCTTGTAGATAAATATAAGACTATCGCTTTTCAAGAAAAGCGCAAAGTTAAAAAGATGTCAGTAGCATCCCCAGAAGAAACAAATTTTGCCTTTGAGACCAAAATAAAGCACATCAGTCTCGTCCCGCTCTGTTTGTCACCTTGTCTCCGATGAAACATGAATAACTCGGGAGGGTATGTAACAGTTGCCGGAGCAACCGCGCACTTTTCCCCATCCAATCGGCAACAAGCAACACTGAGAGTGAGGACGATAGCGTGCAAGCGATGGCTGACGAACATATGGAAAGGATGGAGGAAGGATGCGATATCCGGCGTGTTTGCGCTTGTGACAGGCCAGCTCATCCTTCCGCTGTGAGATGTGAAAAGCGGCGAGGATATTAGGAGATCTCCTCCCACTCACATCAGCTCCCTCTGCTCCTCTCTGTCAGCCCCCTCCCCTATTTTCTCATTCTCCCACCCACCTCGCCTGCTCTCTCTCTTCAGCTTGGCCAGGTTCTCTTCCTCATCTCCCGCCCAGTTGTATTCCAGCGGCATGGAGATGGGCCTGAGTCTGCCTGGGATCACGAGGCACAGGGAACTTCAATAAATTGCAGCACACACCCCCAAGCCCCGCCCCCTCAAAACATGTCATGATGATTGCAGCAAAGTCTTACTGTAGGTGGGCGTGCTCCCCCTGCGGACAGACGACACTTCTTGGTTCTGGTCGTACTCGTAACAGTAGAGAATGGAGTCATCCTCCACCAGGGGGAATTGACGCCGACACTCCTGGTCCAGGTAGGAATTTGGTGAGTCGGAGCGCTTGCTGTGATGGACGTGGTCGGACTGGGGGTCATCGCGCTGGAGACTGCTTTTGTCATCTCTGCGGAGAAAGGTTGCAAGACATTGGAGATGAAGAGAAGAAGACAAAAAATGGCATATTAGCAATTAATAGTTCAAGACAGAAAAACTTGATGTTGTAATTTTGTCTTGTAGCACACTAACGATCTAAAGATGTCACAAAAACTGGAAACCCAGATTAAGTGGAGGAGAATTGACTATTTCTGCCAGTTTTGGATTTTTCATTATAGTTGCTTTTCTTTTGAATACAGTTATTTTTAATTAGTTTTTAGAGCAAGTTTGTTAGCAAAAAAGCTACATTTTAGTTGCGCTTTTATTAGGGATGGGCGAGTACCAACACCAGGAATTGTATTCGGTACCAAAATTTCAAGTGGTATCGAACATCCCTAGATTTTATATATAATATGTATGTATAGGTTTTTTTTTATTTTATTTAAGAAAATAATACTACTCGTAATAATAATAATAATAATAATAATTTTGGGCCCAAATAAGTGAATCTGATATTTTCCAGCAACCTTTTGTCTCACAGCACACTGATTAGGAAACACTATTCTATCTATCATATCTATTTGGGGTTAAAGATGAAATAAAGCCTATCCCAGCTGACTTTAAGTGAGAGGCAGGATTTTTAAATTTGTTTTTATCCTTATGACAATTATTATTATTATTATTATTTTCTTTGCTGATAGGCCGTGAGAAATCATATGATTCTAATTCATAGCCGAGGATGCAGGATCCATAATGACTTTAAAGGGCTTCTTACGGAATACTTTATACTGTATTCTTAATCTTACATCTGTAAGGGAGCCACAACATGAACATCTTCAATACTGCTTTGACCTCAGCGAACGCCGTTAATCAAAAGTTCTCCCAGGACAGAAAAAAAGGAGCAATTCATTCATTGCAGATCAGCAACATGTCATAATCATACGTCATGCTTTGTTTGTCACAGAACTCGCAACCATCTGGACACATGTACCCCCCCCCCCCCCCCCAACACACACTCACTTGTTTGCCAGTGTTCATCTTCATGCTCATGATGGAACATGAAAATCACTGATGTGTTGTTGATTTTATTTGCTTGCATTAACATACGCTCACTGGCCATCGCAAACATGATCTGGATATTCAGCCTCTATGGAGATATTAACGTTATTTTGATAAGAGTTATGTATTCATAAATATATGGTGGATCTAAAAAAAAAATGTACACGCCCAATATTCAAATACGAGGATTTTGAGGTAAAAAAAAAAAAAAAGCGATAATTTTAAACAGTTTGTAATTCCCTTCACCCTTGAAAATCAAATACCTGGGTGTGTACGGTTCCTCTGGAGGAGGCGGGATGTAAAGATCCTGCAGGGCGCAGCTTCCTCTCCGAGACGGAGTGCTTAAAGTGCTGGTAGGTGTGGCGACGCTGCTGCCGGGGCTCTGAGGGAACAGTGGCTGCGTGTGAGTGAGTGAATGTGTGGAAGTGAATGCATGCACGTGTGTGGAAGTAAGTAAGGCAGGAAGACAAAAAAAAAAAAAGAAGAGAAAGTCACAGTTACATGGAGTGAGTGACCGAGCAGTCGACAGCATCATTTGAATGAGCGGATGAGTCAAATGAACAGCGCTCCATATTTTAGATACTACAGACCACACGAGTTGGCTAGTTTAATCATCCCTATGAATACAAATCAGCACAAAGCAACAATAAATCTGTCATTTGTAACACAAAATTGCCTTTCCGGCCCTGAAAAATCTGCAAAATAAACGTTCTTACAATCAAACATTACATTATTCTATTTCTGATTTTCTCTCTTTTAAAAAGAGGATTGTGATGCAGTGAAGGGGGTGGAAACTGAGAAATGAAATGTACTGTAGCTTTTTAGGGCCTCGGGGGAGGGGTGGGGGTGGGGGGGGGCGTTTTCTGTGCTCTGTGCTTCAAAGAATGACTAAACTACAAAAACACACATCGCTCTCATTTGTACCCATTGTGGCATTGGCACATATTCCTAATAAAGCAAGTGTACAAAGTAGGACAACAGATGCCATTTAGGCCTGGTGTGAATCCATTGTGCTCTACATTTGCATGTTTTTGGACTGTCCCTGCAGACTTATTTCTAACACAATGCACTCACATTCAGCACATTTGTGGGGGTTAAAAGCAGCCGAGTAGTCATACTTGCAGCGCCAAAGGTTTCCACCGCATGTTCTTGAGCAGAGCCGGAGTGGAGGTGAGCGTGCTCTGTGGGCGTTTCTTCAACGTCAGGGTCACGCCCGCCGGGTCCCCACGGAGGAGGTTCACCAAGTTTTTCAGTTGCCAGCCCACCTAGCGGACAATAATAGCACAATGCAAACTGGCTTGAATACATGACGACAATCACAGGTGTCAGGTTTTTTCGTTATTCATTCCTTCTAAAAGTGTTAATTGTGAAAAAGTCTAGCTGTATTTTTATGAGCCTTCTTTGCAGTAAAACATGACTAGGAGATTTAGGAGCAGGTTTACACAAATTAATACAGAAAACTCTGCAGAGGAGTGTTGCGTGAAGGAGCAACCAATTCTATTTCATTATATCCTAACCATGTGAATCAATATAATACCACTGGAACTGTGCAACCCCCAGACTCATTTCGGCACCTCCGTCTGTTCCCCATCCTCCATTAAGCAGGAAGTAGCCCGCTAACAAACAGATGGACAAATGCAAATACAAAAGCTCTGTAATATTATTTTCACATGTAGTACCCCTCCTTAGTGGATTGGACTTTACATGATTATTATGGCATTGCTAAAATATTTAGAGACATTATTTTTATTCTTCTCACTTTTTTGCCAAACAGAATTTAAGGTGTACAATCACAAAAAGGCTCAGAGTACCGTACTCCAAGGAATTTCAATCCTAAAAAAAAAAATTGTACTATCACGCCTTTTTTTCTTTTTTTGTAACATTTTTTTAAAGTAATAGTTCTACTTTATTATATTGTTAACCCCATCTCTTGTCCAAAGTCGGCTGGAATAGGCTCCAGCTCCTCCACAACCCTAATAAGGACAAGTACTATAAAAAATTGATGAATGGATATTACAATTTTATAATGTTTTTTATAATATATATTTTTTACATATAGTATTATCAATATTTTTGATTTGCTGGTTGAGTGGGAAAAATGACTGGAATGGGCAACTCACAGCCACTTGATTAATAAAAAAATAAAAAAAAGTAACTAAAATTTCCTTTAAACAAAATTATCCCCAAAATGGGGGAAAGTTGCGAAATTATTTTGCAATTAAAAAAAAAACGAAAATATGAAAACATACTGAAAAAAATGTATATGCAAATCCTAAGGTGTCGAATATGCAGGTATCGACTGATGTTTTAAGTTGTAATATCACCAATCACCACTAGATAGCAGGCATGTTTTAGTTATACTACTGTCCAATACCACAATGAGAGTAGGCCTACTATTTTTTTTGCGGATTTTGAATGATATGCGGCAAAAACATACATACGGTAGCACCACCGAATCATATTAAAATTTTGAGTGAGATGATTTTTGTGAAAAAATTTACAAATTTCTTCTCATTATTATCATCATCAAATATGACATATTAAGAGCGGGTATTTTTGTCACACATCTGGTTAAGAAATGTGTGGCCCCAGTAGCACTGATGAAAAAAATTGTGCCCCCTCCAGCATTTAAGTTGCCAATCCCTGTATTTCTTATATGGTAATTATGAAAATATCACACGTGACTCATGATGGGTATGCAGAGCAAGCAAAGCGAGCATCCTCAGTTATTCATGTTGATGAGGATCCCCATGTTAAATACAACACTGGAGGCCGCGAAGCAGCTTACACGCCTCCCGTGTCATCATTCTGAAGGTTCTGTCAAGTCGTGCTAAGCCTCGAGGTTACAAACAGCTACACTCCTTGTAAATAAAATTTAACCCAGTTTGGTGATGTTCAGCGTTAAAAAAAAAAGGAAAAAAAGCACTCCTTCTCGGTGAAATACTTTTTCCTGGTGTTCCAAATATGCCAGCAAATATTTGCCTGTTGGAGACACAGTGCACTTGTAATAATACAATGTGTTTAATACAATTGGGCCGATTGTGTATTTTGAGCAAGCCTGGGAAACTTTTTAAGCACTAACCAAGCAATTACTTTGTCACAATCCAAGTCATTTTTCATCTTGACAGTCACTGCAGAGAAGTCCTCACACAGAAAGAGTGCAAAGGGGACAGATAAAGAACACAAAGCTTGCTACAGTATTTGGCAGTGGAGGTCCATAACATCAATTGTTCAAAGTAAAAAAATAGATTTGTTTTTTTTAAAGGTCTAATTTTGCATAATTCCTGTCCAGTTTCATACAGAAAGCATGATGCTTATAAATGTGTCACATAATTGTGATAGAAGTGTTTGAGGACATCAACACTGATGCCTTGAGGTATTTAATGCCGACACATTGTCCTAGTTTTTGCTAAAGACAGAAGCATATTTGACAGTTTTACACTGTGTGATCACAATTTTAGTTTAAAGTTTATCACGTGGCAGCGTTTTTCTTTTATCCGAATGGTGGATGAACAAAGATGTAACAACCTTTTAGCCAATCATATCTGGTTTACACAAAAAAATACACATTTAAATCTTGTTCTCGCTGATGTTTGTCTGCGCAGGGAGTCAAACCTTAGCATTACTATCCGAAGAATCGTTTCCACTTTAGTGACATTTTACCAAAAGTGAAATGTCTGAAACAGTGCTTACTGTTATTGTCACTGAGCAAGTGGTTAAGGAGACGCATAATAGCTATTTTAGAATCGTTAAAACCATTGTGCACAAAGCTTCAGATTCACTTTTTTTTCTCTCTGGGCAATGTTTTTGAGAACCCTCCAAATACAAACAAACAGACTTTTGCAAAGCCAACAACAAATACAAAAAACATTGCCCAGATTCAGGCTCCATGGCATTTACTAATTACACCTGCACTTTCCCATCACTTTAACTGCCATGAATAGGCCGGTTGCTATGAGGTTGTTGGGTTTTTGTTGTTGTCATTTTCTTAGAGAAGTGCGCGTCTCTCATTCTTTTCCACCACATGAAAAGAGTCTTGACAACAAAGGAAGTGGATTTTGAAAAAAATAAGATAAAATAAATAAACATGCTGCATTGAGTGGGTGAGGTAACTTGCCTCTGGCACATAATTGCACGACATTTTGTTGCACACATACACTCAAGTAGCAATTATTTTCCAATAGATTTTTGGGTCGTCATATTCGCTGCACACTTCCAGTTGTAACAGCTATAGTGAAATGTAACGCATAAAGAGCAGACAGTAAAGAGATTAAAAAGGCTGATGTGAGCACAGGTGAGAAATATACAGCCCGTGGGCCATATACGAGACCATTTGAATTGCCTGCCATGCAATTCTTTAAAAAAACAAAAACAAAACTCAGCCTCAAAATATCAAACCCACAATTTGCATGGCCCTCAGAAAGTGAAATGGCCTTTTGGGAAAGAGGTTGCGTAAGTAGGACAAATTGAATGTTTTGATGCAGCCAGCCAAATGTACATTCGAATTAATGCATACATGGCCACAATAACGTATTTCACAATCTAACGAGATCCAATACAGAATACCTTGACAACAATAGCAACAACAACTAATAATAATTGAATTGGACTAAAACCATCAGAGCTATTCAATATGCTTATTACTGTGATTGCAGTGGTGTAAAATTGCACTTTTGTGTAGCTAATGATATAGCTAAAATATTACAAACAGCTTTCAAAAGAGTCACACTGACAGGTTTCACCCCATGTGCATATGCTACAAAAATGTGTTAATATAGAAAAAGTGACAAGTCTTTCGCTGACAAAATATCAGGTGCATAATACTGAGATTCTTTCTTTTTTTTTAATGGTGCTAGTGTGCCTAATGTTGTGGCCAGTGGGTGTTTCCTGTACCGTAGCTAAATTATTTTCAATTTTAATTCTATGGGCTGTGCTTTACATTAGTTTTTTTAATAGTAACAAACAAAGATTTCATCATTAAAAAAAAAACTGAATGTGCGTACTTCCCTTTTCTAATACATAGGCAGAAAGTGAAACATCGGCACCTTCATTACAGACTAATCTTCTATTTTAGGTTATAAATAAATAATAAAACCAATCTTTACCACTGTCTGATGATTGACTTGAATGACTTCATCTCCAGCATGAATTTTCTTACAGCGGTCAGCTGGAGACTAAAAAAAAACAAAAAAAAATGAAGAGTGATAATTAGAGTGACAATACAAACGCAAATCTTACAAAAACACAAAAAGGGATTGCACTTACTCCCTCTGTTGTCCCAGTGATGACATGCAAACCGTCATATGTTGACTTGATATACATGCCCTGTGGTAAAAGGGGGAAAAAAAATAGAGCAAACTATGATGCAAGGTGGATTTCACCAGCTCACATTTGTAGAAGATTTTCGGGTTAACAGTTGGAAATATTTCAGCATGTCAAATAGACCTTCAAGACAGTTATTAGTAGGGATGTAACGAAATGCGGTATTATCACGATACGGTAATTATCACGATTTTGTGGGGAGGTTGGTGACACAAAAAAGTCACAATATTGTAAAAAAAAAAAAAAAGAGCTCATACTAAAAAAAAAACACAATATTGTGCTTTTGTACATTACAACAATGAAAAATATTATAAACATTATTTATAAAAGATACATAAATATAATATATATATTGAGGCACTTACTTGCTAAAGCAAGCACACATTGAGTTGCTCAACATATTGGCTCGGTTCACAAGCATATTATGTTCCCCTTCATCTGACCATTAGCGTGGATTTTAAACATGGAAGGGCCAAAACATGCCTTGCGAACGTTAAACTGCACTAAAAAATAGCCACCAGAGGGTGCTAAAACTGCACAAATGGAAATCGGTCCGACTTTTTTAACAGATGCGCTGCTTTTAATATCGCGATATCATGATATTGCCGTTATCGTTACATCCCTAGTTATTAGGGATAGATCGATGCGATAGTTGCCATTTTGACAAATATCTGCATTGGCCTTTTTACGAATCTGAAGGACGATAAAGCTGGTAGCGGTGAAAAGCTTGCGAACGTAGCAAAATTTTGGGTTTTGTAAAATGTTCACAGACGTTTTTTTTTTTTATTGTCTATGAAGATCTTTTGAAACCTTTTACAAACCCTGACGAAAATCCCAAATTAGATACATTTGCATGCATTTGTTGCTCAGTGTGATACAGGAAACTTTTTATTTATGGATTTATTTAAATTTCATATTTAAAAAAAAAATGATGCTAGCATTGAGAATTCGCTACACTTCATTCTTAAAAATAAAAAATAAATAATAAAATTAAGAAATGATGTTGACATTTTGGAAAACTTTATCTCCAGTAGGAAACTTTAGGAAATGATTTACCTGCTTAGTTTTTAATTTTGCTCAACTCATGCTGATGACCATAAAAGCTCCCTGCATTTTTTTGTTATAATTTTTAAACAAAGCTGCCAATTCTTTGTACGATTAAGATTAAAAAAAATATATATATATATTTTAATTCTGCCGATAATATTTTCTCTTGTACTGAAAATTAATATCCGGCATGAAATATCGGTTATCGTAATAATCGGTATCGCCGTTGAAAAAAAACAAACATATTGGTCTATCACTAATCATTATATAAATGTATCAGGCAGATCTCAAATTGATTCCGTGTTCTGTTGGGACACATGGCAGATTGAATCAAACATGGCGGATTATTTATCTTGTTGTAGAAACACATCAAACTGAAAGCTTTGACTAAAAGGGGTCAGAAGTGCATGACAAACACCCAAACACGCACATACTCGCCGACACTCACACAACCACGCAGATGTGCGTGACCGCACGTGAACACTCGCACATATAAACAGTAGCAGCATGCTGGTCTTCAAGAGGACTGTAAGAGGTTTATTTTTAGGCCACTGGGCCCAGTGTTCTGTGAACGGATGAGAGAATTTGCATTGGCCCTTGCTAGTGTTCATGGGGGTTGGAGACTTCGGTTGTGGCCCCAAGCTGGGACACTCGTGCTGCAGTGTGGGTCAGTGTCCCACTAACTGTTGATGGTTCGAGTGTGTTGTCTTTGCTGCATAACCCAATTTCTGTCACAAAGGAGATCCACTTACAAGTATGTGTTGAAGCATAACACCCCCCCCCCCCCCCTCAATATTAACATGAGTGACCCATTCTTTGAATTGCATTAGCTGACTCACATGCCCATGAGCGCAGCAAAACCTAGTTTTTGGATGACGGTGAGGTCAGCAGTGTTCACAGGCTCACTGGTAAAATGTGAAGTCATGCTATATCTGATATTATCTGTTTATATTGAGCCTAATGGATGGCGCTTCACAGTGCAGATGGACAATGACCCGAAGCATATAAGTGTTAATTTAAAATTTTAATATCTCTTTTTCCCATAAATTCAGAAGAAAATTTAATTTTAATGGTCAATTTTTTTGTATCTTTCTGTTTTCTTGAAATTTACTGTTCACGTGAATTCATAATGGTTGTTCTTATATTTATGAAAGAATTGACCAAAAGCATATTGCAAAATCAACTAGGGCTGTGTTTAAAAAAAATCTAATTATCGATATCAAAACGATTTTCCTTTACGAGCCTGATATCGATTCATGAAACGTTTATTTAAAATTTTAATATCTCTTTTTCTCATAAATTGAATTTTAAAGGCCAATTTTCTTGAAATTTACTGTTCACATGAATTTAAAAGTATTTTCTTACAATGAAAGACTTGATTTATTGCACTTTAAAACAATTGAGAATCTTTTAAAATTATATTAACAATTATTGAATTACAGTTATAAAAATGCTTTCATCTCATCCTTGCTGATGTCAATGTTTGTGTAACACTGATCAGCAAAAAATCTAAATCGAATCGAACTGAACTCTTTTGAATCAAAATTGAATCGATTGAGGAAATCAGAATTGATACGCAGCCCTATTTGAGTACTGTGCAATATATACCAATACCTACCAAGGGTACATATGGGTCTCAAAACTACGGGGTACAATATGTCTACTCTTGAGGGTATTTTCGGAATAACGAGCTAATGAAACCTTAAAGGTACAAATGTATCACTTTTTTTTTTTGACAGTGTAAAGAGTAAATCATGTAAAGGTGCAAAGAAGAAATCCAGAAAAGTCAGTGGCGAACGTCTTTTGGCAGTGAGTGAGCATGCTTGAAAGTTGTACATGCTTTATATGAATCAAGTGTCATGCTGTGGCATTGAGTGTAATTAGTATGCTTTGCCATCACCCAGCATTATTAATAGATTTGTACTTTACTGTTTTGGTCGCTTATTTTCATCAAACGTGTTTATATCATCACACCTGGGGAGAAGAATTTAACACTGTGATGTTGTAAGGAAAATTAAACCGCTGTCATTTGTGCGTGCAAAGAAGACAAGTTTCTCCGATGACATAAACACAATCTTCAAATAAATAGTGAGGACTTACCAATCCCTCAGTGGATTTGATGTTGGCCAGCTGCACCACCTCCAGATGTGCAGCCTGCGACACCATCGGATCCGACGATAGAGAGATAATGTGGTCGCACACGTCAGATAGAGTTTTACACTGCGGAGGACAAAGCGGGGTTCAAAAGTGACGATGGAGTGTGTGTGGGATGCTTTTTATTTACATGGGAATATGTGAAATTAACTCTGCCACTCACCACATGAAGGATTTTGTTCTCTGTTTCATATACAGAGCTATCCTATGGGGAACATTAAAAGAGCCGTGTTACCACAAGAGAATGCGTCCAAATGGGTTATTATTGGCATTTTGGCTGTAGGAGGATATAAGCAGAAAAGCAAGCAGCTTGGCACCTCTAACCTCCAACACTCCCACACAGACACGCACCAACACAAAACAAATGAATCACCACTAGTGCGGAGGCATTTCTCGAACCAGTCTCTCACTTATTTTGATCAAGGTTCTCTAACTGCAGGTAATCAGCAAACTATTATGAATGTGATTAGCTAATGATCTCTCGGTGCAGCACGAGCTAATGGGTTTGTCATTATTTATCCATCCGCCAATTTTCTGTGGCGCTTGTCCTCATTAAACATAAAACACAGCCATTCACATTGACAATTTGACTGAATCTAAAATGCACGTGTTTGGAAGTATCTAACCCACGGAAGCACGGCGTGAACATGCATAATTCTAGGGCCCGACCGATACCAATTTTTGGCATTAAAAAATACTGATTAATCTGGCAATTATTTTTTTTTAAATACACATAATGCATAAAATTATCCCCCTGTTAAG
The DNA here is from genome assembly GCF_051991255.1 of Vanacampus margaritifer. NCBI lineage: Eukaryota > Metazoa > Chordata > Actinopteri > Syngnathiformes > Syngnathidae > Vanacampus > Vanacampus margaritifer. Next base: position 8,528,823 of record NC_135447.1, on the reverse strand, counting down.
TCATCTTACCTGTGGGTATGTGTTCCTACAGCATTTGTGTGAGAAAATTCGTTATTTGAAGGAAAAACACTCCCGAAGTCGATGCTAACTTCCGGTTAGCATTTGAATGGGATCCTTCCTTCGCTTGTAGCATCAGCGCTAAGCTAGCGATGTTTACTATTTAAATATATAGTGGATGTAATTCTCATTGTTGTGCGTTTAGTTTTACATTAAACAGCTTAAAGGACGCTTAGGGACAACAGAATAACCAGAATAACATACGCTAAACACTTGCTAGTTGCTAATGCTACACAAGCAAAATGGTGCATTCAGGGTACTTTCACAGCATCTTTTAAGCATTTTTTTTAAGCTGCTCTGTAAGCTATGAAGGAAAAGATGTACAGTACAATTATGGATTGTATTATATTCATATCATGGTGTGGTAGAAGAGCATCTTACACCAAAATTTGTATCTTTATATGATATGTAGAGAGATATTGTGTAAAATGTTATCCTTTTCCAAAATAGTGATATTCAATTATTGACCACCTTTTTATTGTAATGTCATGTTGAACTGAACACCGCGCTTCAATTTATAATATTCTATCATGTATTACTACATATACAACTTTGCAATGAATGAAACTGACTGTACACAAATAAGGGTCATTACTATTATATTGTTGTGTGAAGAAGAGTGTATGAGGTGTTAAATATGTATTCATTGATGATTAGAATACATAGTTGATGTACCTGCTGTACAATTGTAGTGAGCTCCAGACACAGCTGGATCACGTTGTTCCTGGTGACACCGTAGTCGGCCACAGAAGCAAATGGTGACCTGGAGAAGAAGGAGCACCTGGAATTAACCATGAGATGGTTTTTCCTTTGTGATTTATTTTGTGTTTTTAAAGCGATCATACATAGAAGCACTTGCGATCTCACCTGTCAAGCCATGCCAGAAGGCTTTTGGCAGCGGCGATGAGGTCCACCACGGAGGTAAGGAAGTCGTTGGGTAGCTTACGAGTGGCTCGGCCGTCATAGTGGCCGCTGCGACGCCTCCCCGCGATAAAGTTCTGCAGGTTCTTGGCCGATGCGTTGAGTTTATGAGAGAGAGTCTTGAGATTCTCGGTCTCCAGTCCATAATTCTAGAGGGGAGCAGATTGAGATTTATGTGAGACTCTTTAGTCTGATGTCGTTTTTTGTACAGTGTCTGAACATGCTGCACGTGATGGCAATCCTTTGGTAGGCCTCACGCCAAAGCGGACCCGCAGGCCTCGGGGAGTCTGTTGCATCCTCCTGGGCGAGGAGAGCGCGGCAGGAGGGACACTAATCATATCTAATACAGCAGTGCCTGGGAGACTTAAAAGTAAATCCCAGTTATGTAAGAAGCTTTTCAGCTGAAGCAAGGCCCCTGTGCAGGGATGTAGGATGAGGGGATTTTACATTCAGATTGCATCTGCGACCTCAGTCCACTCAAATCAGCATTCTGTCTCTCCATGTGTCTCTGGGGGGCGAACATGGAGCCATCTTCGTCTTTATTCTTCTTACAATAAATGAAAATCCTAATCAAGAAAATAAACCGTCACTGTCAAGCAACTCATTTAAGGTTCAAAAGACAACTCAATGTTTTCATAGCAAGTCAACTTGATTGACAGTCGCACTGGAAGCCTTAGCCAGGAGCTAACAATCTTAATTTGGATCTGCACCAAATTGCACTTCATTTCTAGACATGACTTATTGTATATCGCCAAGATTTATGCATTATTGGCTGACAAATGTTGAGGCTAAATCACCAGTCTAGCTATGTTGCTAAAGTGTTCTGTTTAGCTGCTTAGCCATGCAGTTTGGTGGATCTGAAAGCCTGCTCATGATCGAACGTCCGACATCTCAGAACATTTCAACGATTTTTACAAAAAAATGGCTGAGCACCACAATAAGCATATATTTGTTTTGTTGATCAATAAAGAAGAGTCAATAGCAAAATATATTTAACCAAATAATTTATACAGCGGTATAACCATATGCATACAGTAAAATGTGAGTAAATAATGCACCCCACAAATGATGCCTATACACTTTAACATAATTTTAAACTGATTTTACAACTTAAGTTACTTTACCCTTAAAAATGAATGGCTTAAAAATCATTTGAGTTGCAAAAAAAATTACTGAAAGTGTGACGATGCTGACGTGTGCATGTCACCGCTTGACAACATGTCAAAACACCAAACGTCCAGCAATAACGAGATGTCCGTCAATTGTTAGCTTGAGTCTTTAATAGCCACTCGGTAGAGCAAAAAACATACACACGCGATGGACAAAGACTTCCTGTAACTTCTTCTCTTCGCTGACACACTATATGACTTTAACAAACTTTCTTGTCACCAATTACTACTTTCCATTTTTTAGAGGCCCTAAATGTCCAACTTGCACTTAACTCATTCACTCCCAGCCAGTTTCACTGAAGCAACCCCCTTCGCTCCTGGCTGTTTTACTGGATTTTGACTGATTTTGTCCATAAAATGTGAAAGCTCATGGAGACAGCAACATCTCTGCGGCTGTTGCAATTGAAATAACACAAGTGTGGGAGAGGCCGTGTGGGAATTTTGGACTCACCAGCGCGCATAGCAAGTCCACCGCCTCCAGTATGAGCTCCTGATGGCCGATCCTGGACACTCCCAAGTCCTCCAACTCCTGGTGGGTGATACGCAGCAGCTGGTCCCCCCCGACTTTCTCCCTCTCGAACGTCTTGATGTACTGCTGCAGGCAATCATCCAGTCCTGAGGGAAGCAAACAAGTCCAACTCACACACTTGCCAACTGTTTGTTGCCTGGCAATAGCACCTTTTTTTCTTCTTTTTTTTTTGCATCTATAAGTCAGGCAAACATTTCTGCATTAAAGCTTCCTATGCATTTTTGCGCACATTCTGTTTTGTCTTTGGTCCTTTTGGGGGGGGAAAGCAACAGATTCCTGTTAGTCAACAGACCTGAGGACCATTTTTCAGCGTGACACTAAAAAAAGCACAGAACTAAAGTGAGCCGAGCGTCTGCGCTCAGCTTGTTTTTTTTTTTACATCTTTCACTGAGGCAGCAGGTGTTAAATCCTTTGGTGCAGTTGTTGTTAAAAATTTGCCGTCTGTTTGCCTCCATGCTTATAAAAGAGCATTATGCAAGGTATGGACACAAAACTTCCTGAAAGTTAGAAATGTTGTTGTAGAATTAAATGATCCTGATTTTTAGACCTGATCTTGATTTTTTTAAGACTGTTAACCCTATAAAGCCTGAATAAAATTCAGATTCTTTGAGTATTTATTGATCTTTTTGAGCAAAAAAAAAAATAAATATATATATATTTTTTTTTAATCAGTCTCCACGAAAGACTTTTGATTTGTGTCATAATTGATACATCCGGTCACAATACTTTAAATCTGTACATTTATAACTGTCAAAACTATAACAATAAACAGACGTATCAAACATATTAGTATTTCCAAAAATCTGAAAAAACATTTCCCACTATTATTAAGTATAGGTGTCTCTCCTTTCCCAATTGGGGCAATATTGCAAGGTCGCTGGAAAAGCCATCAGCTGGGTGATGCTGCCCTCTAATGGATTATCCGTGCAATGCATGTGTCAGATCATATACGTCAGGTTTTTAAAGGGGGAAAAATATTATACTCATGAAATAGAGGGCTCAAAATGTCTTGTATTTAATATGATACGTTTGGCTTTATAGGGTTAACTATTTTACTATTATATTACTACTTTGAATGACATGTAATGCACAAAGTCAGCTCAGATTCAATAAATGTTCTATTTTTTTAATTTTAGAGGTTGTTTATTATATGTAGCAGTTTTAATTTAATGTACCAGTAATTTAAATTCATTATATTTTCCTGGAGCTTTGATTGTGATTTTGGCTTTCAAATTAAACTCTGCTCAAGCAGAAAAGTATTCCTCATTGACCCAGGAAAGTGTGTTTTTAATTAACACCTGAGTAAAATGCTAATAAAGCTCACGGTAAAATGTCACTGGACAGTGACTGGCATGCTAATAAGAGACATATACTTTTTTTTTTTTTTTACAAAATACATGCAATTCCGTCCAGGGCCGCTCAAGCATTTCAGACCAAGTTGAACTGGCAGCTAAACAGTAGAAAGGAAACATAAAGAAGTTTCATGGTCGGCACAAAACGTAAAAGCCTAACTAATCAGCCATTGAACCAAATTAATTGAAACTCATTATGTCAATGAAGTATTCCCCATGTTGCCATGGAGACTATAAGTACCATATTGGCAAGGATTTCCATAGTAGTAGGACAAAATTGAAGAAATATGCTACATATAGACAAACAATTCACAATAGCATTCACATAATTTAGTGTATATGATTTATGGATTTAATTTATACTATATTGTATCTAACTACCCAAATCAGATGAAAATTTCTAAACTCTGGTAAGGCAATACAGTATCTTGTTTGACAGTATCACTCTAAAGATAGCGTGCTGATTACAGTAAATAATCTCTGTCATCAATTTTCTTGTCCATTTCACGAGCTAGTCAGATTATCAGACAGCTCTAAACCACTCGAAGGGGAACATAACATGCTAAGTTATGGATTTGGGCAGTCATTGATCAGTGGTAATGTGTGAGGAAGAGAGAGAATTGGTAAGAAATGTAGTCATGTATGTCATAAAACGTGCCTCGCAAACATACGTTAAAAGAAAACCAAACAAACATGCATTGAAAAATGCATGTGACACACTTTCATCAAATAAGTACTTTTGTGGTGCATAGTATTCCAAGAAGGAGTCAAAGCTGGAATTCTTTTCTCTTCTCCTAATGAGACTCTCTCCTTTAAAGCGGCTTTGTCACAGCTGGGAAGAAAGCGTCTTGCGCACACAAAGCACGATGGTTTGAGGGGGGTGGAGAGTGGGATTGTGGGAAGGTCACAGGGCGCCCCTGTTTGGCCTCCAGTGACATCACGGACCCTTATGCTAATAATGGAGGCGCTGAATAGTAACTGCAAAATGCAGCCAGGCCTCAGAAGCTGGGACAAGAGTGAAGGCCCCTTACCACCATCACCCCCCCCCCCCCCCCCCACATCTCCCCCTCACTTTACATCACCATTACTGGGCCCCCGGGCACTGGAACCGTCACTGCTCCACTTGTCACATGTGGGAAACTAAACATTCTCTCCCCCCTTCATTTCTTTACACGTCATCTTGGTTTAAACTGCTCTAGTCTCCGCATAATCTCATCCCGTGTATCACATCATCGGACTTTGTTTGTATTTTAAACCGAGCCATCACACAAGCAAAAACATACGTTTGTAACTTTGTACCATTAGTATTGTGTGACCCTTATAGCTGTAATACATCACAGCCTGTTGGAAAAAAAAAATCCATCATTTTAAGAGTTATGAGGGTGTGTGTGTGCTAGTAAAGGTATATATCATTTGAAGCATCCCTGAGGCTGTGTGGTCAAACACGTGAGCACGTGGCCCAGCAAAACAACGCAGCTCACACATCGAATGCATTTGAATACAATGTTGTTGTAGAAAAATAAGACTTCTAGCTATAAACCAATCATATGTAATTCATTCTCTTGCACTACAAGGCTTCATCAACTTTTAGAACAACGATTCTCAATGTTTGGTTTGGTCAAGGAGAAATCCCAAGTGGTCCGTGAGCGGTTTTATAGGTGGCAAGTTCCTTTTTCGAAGTTAAACCATCATCATTATGTCTTTGTCTTAGCATCAGTGCACCTTTGTGGTAGGGTGTATATGCTAGGGATATAAATTAAATAAATGTATTAATTGAAAATGATTAAGTAGCATAGAATAAAGGTTGAGTGTTATTTTCTATAATTTACATCTAAATGTGATTGTGAGGATGACACAGATAATGAAGTAACTGCAACCCTATTTTTGATCCACCCTGTATACATAAACATAAATAGCCTAGATATTAACCCCTCATCCACCATGCTGTCAAAAGTAGCCTTAGCCACATGTAGTACCTGGTCAAAATAATAGGTACCCTTTATAACACCCACCACAGTATAATCAGGACCATGTTAAAGAAAACGTTTCTGACTGTGTCATTCAAAACGAAGCATTAATCGTCTATGTGACTCAATCATGAAATTGTGCTGGTGTACCTAATAAAATGACCTGTTGTCAGTATGACTTTCTTATTGAGCATTTGGACGACGAGTGTGCTGCACATTTGATATAAAAGGCTAATGGGGTCAAAGTGTTGACTACATTGGGATTTTTAGATCAATTTCAAGTAAAAGGTTAATTCTCTATGTACAAAACTAAATCGATTCCCCCCCTGGGTCTCCTCCAGTGAGACGCCGGTAACAAAAGGACACAATAGAGGTTTGTTTACATCGTTAAGAGACACTTCTATAGGATTTGTAAGGCAGAGAACAAGCTGGCTGAAAGGGCTATTGCTCCCCACGGTGGGAGGAAAAAATCGATCAGATGATTAAACGCTCTAATTCAAATCTGAGGCTCATCAGGTGTTTAGTGTCTTTGTGCACGAGACACCCGGTGCACATTCACTCAATGCGCCACGATGTAGTGCATATTTATGTTTAAATCTTACCTTTCATCCAGTCCACCACTTGACTGGAGCTCCACTTGCTGACGGGCTCCATGACCAGAGCCATGCGCAAGTTTGTCTTGTCCACGCGTGACAAAAGCAAAGAAAAACAAGCTCCGCCAAGCTGCAAACCACCAACAACACCGCTAGCAATGAAACAAAAAAAAAAAAAGAGGTACAAAAATGTAACACGCGCTAACAATCACATGAGCTGTGCTTTGCTCTGCGCCGTGCGGGTTATTGTTGAAAGAAAAAAGAAAACAAGCGGTAGCTCCTCAATGTGGTTTGCAGACCACACTTGGGCACATTCCTGTGCTGCTGGCTGCCGTCAAAAGAGCTCGTTCACTTGTCATGCGTGTCAGGCTCCGCGGACGGTGTGGGATGCTGCACGACCTCGCTTCTTCCAGCAGCAGCATCGGGGAGAGGAGGAGGAGGAGGAGAAGCCACTGGCTACTTTGTGTTGGACTCCTGAGAGCAAAAGAAGCCTCCAGCGAGCATCCTCCCTCACATTGCACAGACATGGAGGAGGCACAGCCCACAGCGCGCAAAGTGCGTGGGTATGAGGGCTGATTCATGCCGCCAAGCTGTGGGAATTATGGGGTGCTAGGAGGGGCTTTTTTTAAAGGAATTTCTGAGCTGGCAAATAAGAGTTTGGAACGGGAAAAAGAGACATAACAATAAAATGTGTGAACATGGGAGTTGTGTGGCACGCCTCATAGCTCGAGCAAGGGAACAATTTAAGCGGAAGTCAAGCACAAAATGTTCTTTACATTATGTTTTATGCAGCCCCACTAGTTTAACCATGGTATTCTGATTAATATTGTGATAGTGGAACATGAGTTAAGCAGCAAAATCCACCTATTTTTATCCATCTCAGGAGGCGGCCATTTTGTCACCTGTTTTCTGAAGCTGAGCCATGATTGGTCTGTGATGTCATTGGGTGCATTTGGAAATACCTCTTAAATCCGCGCACTACATGTGTGTATGTTCAGAGAGGCAAAGTAGCGCTCTGCTCCCGTTAATTTCTAAAACGCACCAGTGTGTTGTGTTAGCAAGACAACAACTTGGCTCAGCAGTAATAAACTAGCCAGCCCACACAGCTAGCCAACATCAACGTTAGCCAGCCTAACAACCACCAGAATAGCCGCAAACCTTTAGTGCCACTAAACCGCAAACTTCAGAGAAAAATAAAATAAATCATAACTTACCAACATGAGAATTATCCATGGTACACAGGTGGTAAATGAAAACTTGATATCCCCGTCTAGCCACACCCCTCATTTTATACCCCCCACCCCGTCAAGCCACACCCCTCATTTTGCTAGTCCCAAGAGCGCCAAGTGCATGTATTTTCCGAACACGCCCAGTTTCCAGTCGACAATTGGCAAAATGGCCGCCCCCTGGGATGGATAAAAACAGACAATTGCAATATTAATCACAATGCTGTGTTTAGTGAGGGCACACACACCTTATTATTGTAAATAAAATATTTGGGTTGACTTTCCCTTTAAATATAAACAATGGTTGGATGAATTGGACATAATGAATATTGGCTGTTCTTTACATTTCCATAACTGTGTTCTGCCAGTGTAGCATTATACAAGTAACTATCTAATTTTTTTCCTCCATACAACCTTGTTCCATCATAAATTATAATTACTGCAGAAGCTGGATGTGTTTAATTAAGAGGCGAATATAATCTGCGGGCAAAAAAACATAGCATCATCAGAGGTGACCGTGCTTGAGGGAAAATTACGTTGTAAAGGACTCTCCAGAATTTACAGGGTAAGCTTCTCATTACCTGTAAACTGGGCAGTAGATGGCAGTTGGATATTTTTACATTTGACATTCAGCGTGTATTTTTCTTAAGAATATATCAACCCATTGCCCTTTATCCTAATCTATCCACATGCCATTTCAGCTATGACTTTTGTGCCTCTCCCACTCTTGTGGGCAAGAATAAGCGCCCATAAACACAATGTTTTCTCCTGCCTTCTTTGTAGCTGCTCAGCTTCCATCGTACAAAGGGCAGTGTAGTGGAAAGATTGTCACCAATGAGACAAGGATGCTGCTTTTCCTACTGCTCTACTGGAAACAGCTCCAGGCTGGGACTCACACATTATATATATATATATATATATATATATATATATATATATTCAGTGCAAAACCACTCAGTCTACACTAGGAGACAAAAACATTTTTGGATGAGCAATTTGTGTTTGTTTTAAATAAATACGATTATTGGGTATTTCAATACTAACTATCAAAATTATACTAATCAATAAGATAACCATATTGAAGTGTCTTTTGTGGAGCGATGCACACACCTAACATATATACATGCTGTATGGAGATCCTACAAACATTTTAAAAGCACTAAGTAAAAGTATAAGACTTTAAAATATTATTTCTCTGCATTTATAGACCGGTTATTATGTCAAATCCAACCCTGGTAAACCTAAAAAAAGAAAATGTCATGTTCAGTGGCACAGCTTGATTGACAACTGTGAAAGAGCCGCAGTGACTAGACTTCACTTGGGGATGTAGTGTCTGGTAGAGGTCAGAGTGCATCTAATAAAGATGACAGGCGCTACAGCATCTCAGAGAGACGACTACCTATGGCTTTTCACGTACTCGTGCTACCCCAGACTCTAATCTGATTCATGAATGGATCAAAATGGCAAATATAAGACTCAAGCTGTGTTTGTACGTCATGTAAAAATTTAATTGTCACTGGATTGCACATTTCATTGCGGGTATTACACAAATCCTATCATAGCCCCACCCACTCTTAGGTTCAGTTCAACGTCAAGTGAGGGCAACTCCAGCAAAATAGACGAAGAGGATTTCATCTCTAGAAGGTATAAATGAGACAAGCAGTCCGAGTCAATTACTATCACGCTGAGGAAGTAGGCAGCTCTTTGTTTCTTAAAATTAGGCTGGGCTGAGGACTCCGCCTCTTTCTAGTAGTACGCTGCCCCCTGCTGGAGTGAATTGTGTAATACAGTCCTATGCAATTGCTTTGATACTAGATAGAAATTGTATAGTTATATACAAATGAGGCTTTAAAGACACATTGTCAACATTGTAAGAATAAAAATGTGAATTTAAGAAGTCTACTTTGTGTTAAGCTACTGAGTTAAGGTTGTAAATTAATACATCATCAACAGTAGTTACATGGGGTCACACAGCACTCCACATTTTCTCTTTTCTACATGCAAAACTGTTCGTGTCTTTTGTTGTCAGTGTTATATTCTTATGAGCCATTCCAACACCATTGATCACTACACAGGTGAAGGTGGTGTTAAGGTCCTCTACGGTGACATTTTTCAGTAACAAACTCCCGTGATGAATCGTTTCGTCTTCTGAGGTGAATCTAAATCACACACAGATGCAATCTATGACATATAAAGCATAAAATACGTGGGTACAACACTTGAGTATGATACTCACGTCTCCAACTCATTTATTCTGTCATTGCTGTGAATGTCTTCAGGGAATGAGCCATTGATGAGCCAGTAGACGAGTGTCAAATCATTATTGCCATGTTTGGTCAAAGCTTCACAATGGAGAAACAATGGATGACCTAAAGGAAAATGTATACACGTTATAGATACACTTCAGTCCAAAATTATTAAAATAATGTCAACATGTTTATTACTTCATCAGTTTTAAATGGAAATAACAACTAAACTAATAATAAATAACACAAAGTGTAAAAAAAAAAATTAAGATGAGTCTAAAGTTCTATTATTTATATATTAAGTTATTTGTTCACTTTTATGAGCTGAGAAAATGTTATCAATTTATAGTTGACTGGAATGTTCATACATTTTGAGCACACACACACACACAAAATGCACATCTAATGTCTCAACTCCTTTTTGAAAATCCCAAGATCAAGGCCCATATGCTGATATGCTTACCTGGATAAGCCTTTATTTGCACGTAGTCTGGTCCTAGGATGACTGGCGCTGCATATTCAGGCACTGCTAAACAAATACCTATAATGAACTACTAAATAATAAAAAACGATTTAAGACACACAAAAGAGAGCATACCTGGAGAGGCATCTGCTAACAATAGACTTAAAGACCCCAGAGCTGTGGAGGGAAATGACTTCTTTACAACCATGAACTGAACGAAATGGGCTGGCGTCAGTCAAACGGATTACCTTTGATGACTGATGAGAGCGTCATGGTGATTCTTCCAGTGTTGATTCTTGACTGCTGATTCTTAGCCTGCATGTGATTTCTTTATATACAGCCCAGAGGACCAACTTCCTTGTTACCTTGCCGATCACTATGTTAAAGTTCAGTTCCAAAGGGGACTTTCTCAACGTGGCGATTTGGTATTTCACTCATGTGAATTTGACATATTATTAATGTTTTGTACTCAACTCACTCAAGTTACAATGTTATCTTATTAAACATGGCTTAGATTTAGTTTGCAAGCCATTTATGTGTTTCTGGTAATAACACTTTTAATCCTTTTTTCAACTACCAGATGGCTGAAAATTGCATTAAACATAAGAGGCCAAAGTTGTGTTAATAAACATGAAGAAATAAGTAAAAAAAGCAGGCAGCTAATGATTATGAACATCTTTACTGGGACATTAGTTGCAAAAACCAATTAGGGTGTCAAGAAAATTCTGAGAATTGACAGGATATTGAGACTATTAATCAAATGAAACATTAGTGCTGGTAATGTGCACCTAAAAATATATACAAAAAGTACAGACACTTTTTAAACCAATGTTTCAGTTCATTGCCAGGCACCCAGTCATTTGAATCGGAGCATTTTCTTCTCCGTGTGGTATGTGTGTCCATTTCCCCACACGTGCGGGTCACTCCAGACCGAGCACGTAGTTGATGCCTTGCACAAAGCCGATGATAACAGGCTGCCAGGCCACCAAGTAGCGAAGCCAGTCTAAAAGTTGTCCGTACATGACGTGTGGCCTTTCCCAGCTACAAAATCTTCGATTAAGGAAAAAGGGCGGAAAAAATGTCAATATTTTACATCTTGTCTTGCACACAACGACATTTGGTACCTTTAATTTTACATACTGTACAACTAGTGAGAGCATAACAATTACATTTACCAGGTAAATAGTAAATAAAGTAAGATTCTCTGACTATGCAGGTAGTTCTTTTTAATAGGTTAAAAAAAAGCAACTTATACCACTCTTGTGGTTGTTAGTAGTGCACAATCTGTGCCACAAAAAAAGGAAGAGGAACTTAAGAGTGCATCAGATTTAAAAATGTCACCTGAAGTTTAGTAGCAACGCTTCCTGTTAAGTGACGAGATTTAATTCTCTTCTGTCAGCACAAGAATTGGTTGCTAAGAAGTTGTGTTCTATTAAGAAGAAAATCCATATTTACTGATATTTGGGCATTACAATGTATATCAACAAACTAAATTAAAAGTGCATTCGAATCTGTTTGCCAAAAGGATACGGGTTGCTGAACATCCTCTTCAGATCTACCTTTTCTTTGCAATACGGGCACATTTGCTTCTTTCCCACGATGCACCAACCTCTTATGCAGAACTCATGGAACCTGGATGGGAAGTTAAGGCAGATCAAACCCTTATGGGAATTGGAATCGTTAACAGTGTGAAGAAAACTGAAACAAAAAGCTGAGAGAGCTTTTGCATAATAAACACGGATGAGGATCCTATCAGATCCAAAGTTTCGACCTGTTAAGTATCAGTGAAATACTACAACTCTTTCCTTATTGTGCAATTCCTGACACTCATAATCCAGTAATAGCATCGTGTAAATGACTTAAAACTGTATCACGGGGAACACCCGGTTTCGAAAGACAGCAACAAGGAACACAGAAAATCTTTTATGTCAACTATAGATGCTTGTTATTTGTGGTCCGGGCAGTGAACTTGTTGGGGAAGTGAGTTGATGAAAATAAAACGGACCGGCTTACATAACAAAAGGTTACCTAGTACGTGGCGCATTTCCAGTTCACAATGACAACGCTTTCATAGAAATTAGTCAACAAAGAAACCCCTGTTTAGTATATATATATATATTTTTTTTAATAAAGTTTCATTTTTTATAGCGTAGTTAGTTGTTGCAAAAGTGTATTGTTGATTGCGGCTCTCCTTTCTAAGAAATCCGAAACTTTCTTTAATTTGGCGTGATGGCAAAAACAAACAAAAAAAAAAAAGGACAAAATTCAACTACAACAGAAAGCTAGGGTAGCCGGGAAAAAAAAAAATCATCAGTACGTCCTTACCCGCTTTTGAGGACTTGCACACTGCAAGAACCAAGATAAGAGCAGGCAAAATCGACTCGTAACCTTTACACCCAGCTCACCCACCTCTTCTAGCGACTCCCCCCAGGCCGGCGCTAATTCAAGTACGCGCACTAAAAACATTTTCTCTCGACTTGATTACGGTGACCTTTTGTACACGAATGAAATTTCCCACAGCTGTCATGGCCAGGCGTCTCTCGTGAAAGACATCTCTTGAGCTCAAGTGGACCACCTGGTTTAATCCAATGAAAATGTTCCAACGAGAGATGTTAAGAGTGAAGGATACACATGGTTGCAGGATAATCTGTACGTGTTCTCAATGATGCCCTCCTCACTGACGTCAACAAGGATGGCTTGACCACATACGGCGCAGATATTATCAGACAGATGCTTGGTTGGCATTCCGGACGCACTGTAATACTACATTAGGGAGGGGACGAGACAGTGAATGTTACTTTTGGAGCAGAAGTCGTCATATCCAATGATGAGCGGAAAGTCGAGCCCTTTCTTACCCCGACTGTTGACGCCATGAAGTCAGCACACATCTCTGCAAAGTCCCTGCCGAGGACCCCGTAGTACAGGCCGTAAAATAACAGGGACACACCGAAGTCCATTGCATCTTCTGGCTTTATCCTGTGTGTGATTACAATTCTATGAATCACCAAACTGACAGTTAAGTCCGTTTCTGCTGTCAAGCTAACCGTAAATCATATTCAGTCTTGATTGAAACTAACAAGAGGCGTTATAACTATATACATTTACAACCGTTTAAGAATTATTATTTTTAACTATGACTAATTAATCACAAATACAATCAACAAATGACCTTTCCTATGTGTTCATCTTAAATTCAAGTGTGACATTTGAGCACAAAAGTTTGCCCAATGTAGATCAAAATGGTGGCAAACAGCACCATCTAGCGGCCAGTCCACTGCAAAACATTGGACTTTGCCAAGAATGTCGTCTTTTCTTTTCTTTTTTAACTATGACGTTATAGTAACAGACTAGGGCTGCTCGATTATGAATAAAATATTAATCAGGATTAATTTGGTAATAATTGCAATCGTGATTAGGAGTCAGGACAATCATCTGTTTTTTTGGTACAAATGTATTTATTTGAAACACTATATACTGTACAAGTTCCTTTTGGACTAAACAAAATTTGTCATTTTAAACTGAAAAAGGTGCAAATGTATCAATTTAAACAACTCAAAATAAGTATTAATAATCTTTTGATTTTGTTTACAATTATGCCAATTTTGTAATTATGGCGTGTAATAATTGTAACTGTAATTGAATTTCAATTAATTGTCACAGCTCTATTACAGACTGTTAAAAAAGAAAAAAAGAGAGAAAAAGTACCATGACCTACCTGAATATAAGGTTGATACCAAAAAGAGTAAACATGACAACAGTGTAGCCAACTATCCCAGTGGCATAGCTGATCTTGTAGAGGAGGAGGAACCATTTGTACACCAATCTGTAGCAGGCGAGAACGCTACATTCCTTAGAGACGAACATTGCTTCTTTTTGGGGGGGGGTTGTAGCAGATATGCCATAAAGTTGCATTTTACCTTGGTGTGGTGCAGGCCAGAGGCTTGCGAGTGGCACGGTAGGTAATATATGCTGTGATGACAGAGAAGATAAACCACGTGGTCAGGAACCTCCACCAGTGAAGTTTGGTAGTAAAGTAGAGAGGAACTACCCACATCTGGAACAGAGTCACCAGCTACAAGACAGCAGCATGTTGACACGTAAACCAGGGAGAAAAAGTTACCAACGGACAAGCCTTTTACTTGACATTACACACGACTGACAAATGATTCTTGAAATATTGAACTGAAGAAAATTACTGCACAAACTACTTAAGTACACTCGTAAAAATATTCCCTCTATGGATGACATGTCATTAACTGCCATTGACGGCTGGAGATGTCAAAAATTAATTTTAACTATTTCTATTAGTTTAACATTTTTCCCACTTTTGTTAACAAGAGTATGGAAACCTAGATTATTTTTTATTGTATTAGAACAGATATAAAAATGTGTGATTAATTGTGAGTTAACTAGTGAAGTCATGCGATTAATTACGATTAAAAATGGTAATCGCCTGACGCCCCTCATTTTTAATAATCTTTTCTTCTTCTTTTTTTTTAAATATAAGGATTATTAAAAAATTAGGGGCATCAGGCGATTAAAATTTTTCATCATAATTAATCGCATGACTTTACTAGTTAACTCACGATTAATCCGAAATTTTATATCTGTTCTATATGAAAAAAAAAAAAAAATTCTAGTAGTTAAAAACTCTTTTGTTAAAAAAAAGTGGGAAAAATTTTTAACTAATAGAAATTGTTAAAATGAATTTATGACGTCTATAGCCGTCAATGGCAGTGAATGAGTTAATGGATAATTGGGAAAATCGAAGTGTATTTATCAATGTATTTATTTAAAAAAAATTATGTGCTGCCTTGACAAAGTAGAATGAAATGAGATAAGAACCTATACAACTTGCCTACACCAATGCAGTAGTAAAGTCATAATTACAGTAATATTCATATTGAAAACACTTTGAGATCATAAATATAAAAGTCCAATAAAAAACAGCAGTAACTGAACATGCCGTGTAACAACATATTTTAATGCCGCTGCGCAAACCTATTCATTGAACACCTTTCATAACCATCCTGTATTATTTGATTTTATTTTTAGATTGAAGTACAAATTTGAGGCTGGACAAAATCCCACAATCGAAAACATTAGTAGTTCCACTTTAACAGTGCTAAACAAAACTCTTAGCAATATTTATTTCAAGCTTTCTGCAGTAGTACTGAATATTGTTTCTTTAGCAATTTAACATAAGCAAACAGCCCCTAGCAGCTTGTTGCCACATAGGGAAATACTCAATGTCAACACAGGTTTGCTACACCACATCACTTGTCCATACATACTGATCCATTTCGACATGACAGCTAAAATTCTTAAGTGGTCAATGAATGATACCCAGTCATGAAAAAAAAACAGAAGTCATGGGATAGTGTCGTTTCTTACGTTGTAAGACTTTGGGTGTCTCTGTTTCCACTGCACGAGGACGAGCTGGGCGATGACTAGTGTGACAATGAGGATCAGCACCATCTCTGCGTGCATGGCCTCATGGCCTTTGTGTTTGGCATGCATCTTGGCATGCTCCACTCTGTTGGTCAAACAAGCACAACTCAAGAGCAAATAAAACCTTGTTAATTAATATCTACTAAGAAAAATGTTTGCTTTTAAAACGGTTATTCACTCTGTGAGCCGCCTGCTGGCTATATGACATTTTAAGACACTGGAAACCATTTAAATTTATTGCCGTTCTTATTTGGATTGAGTGTTGACAAGACACAAACCTCCACTTCTCCTCCGGTGAGAGCTTGGACGCATCAAACTGTTGACAAAGAGAGACAAAATTATCATTGTTGCTACTTAAAGGGAAAAAAAAAACATTGAAAAGAAAGTCAGAACTTTGCGAGGATTATGTTCTATATTTTTTTAACAAAAAAACAAGACTTTTTCACTTTCTTTATTCATGCAGTACAATGTTTCAATCTAATCAAAAACTAATACCACAAAATCAATTCAACAAAAACCTAAATGTATTCTAAACTTTTGACTATAAACAGCTGAACAAACTCATGGCATTCTTTACACAATGTAAATGTAATATACTTCAGAAATTCATTCACAAATTTGTCACAGTACAGTATGTTTACAGTTTTGAGTAACCTTATTTCTCCTGTAATGGCAGTTCACCACTTACCTTTGTAACATTTCTAGCTATTAATTGCATTTAAAGTGCTTGACTTATTACCAGTAGTGTGCATACACGGATCTTATCTTAACATTAGATGATCATGAAGTGTCCATGAAAAAAAAAAGTGTAAAATTTTGTGGCATCTACCGACAATTTTCAACCTTTTTTGGCAGGGGTCAAATATTCAGTTTTCCGCTATAATGCAGCCATAAATAGCAATACCATATCATTTAAGTTCATTGTGTGAATCCAGATGGCACATATGCCATAAGGGTAAACTTAACAACAATGTCGCAGACTGTGTCGTTGTGTCTGGAAGGTCCCCTGATGTTACACAATCACCACAGAGCCAAGGGATTATTTTTTTTCCCACCATGAAGGTCTGTAATTGCTCACCTTAAAAATAAGGAATGACTTTCCATGCAGTGGGTGTGACAGCCTGACAGCAGGTGTCTGTGACTTTTATTTATTTTTTTCCTTTCGGACACATTACTACAGGTTACATCGATTTAATTGACATTTGGCCACTTCGGGTAAGACACCAATGGCCACACCTTTATGTAGACATTTAAACGCGTGACCTTTGACCCCCATCAACCACGTCAGGTGTACACTTAAAAGGCAGTGTGGACATTTTATTCTGCATTGTGTACAGTCCCTGACAAAAGTCTTGTCGCTTATCCATTTTGTAGAAACACCAGCTTATAACCTGACTTTTAATTAACCCATTGGTTTTGGAAATGGCTCATATAAAAGCTAAAACCCTCCCAAATGATGTTTAATATACAAAACTGAATTTGCTTCACTGAAGAAATTTTGTCATACAAGATATTAGATATGGATCTCACAGCACCACTACTTCATTCTCTGATGTTAGGTAACTTTTCTTTTGTATTTGAAGTCAATTATTTGTTCCATTTTCACATGACTTTTTGTAGGCGACAAAACTTTTGTCTTGCCAAAATCTGACCTTTCTGTGTTCATTAAATGATCAAAATTTCTTCAGTGAAGCTAATTAATTTTTGTATATTAAACATCATTTGGGAGGGTTTTAGCTTTTATATGAGCCATTTCCAAAACCAATGGGTTAATTAAAAGTCAGGTTATAAGCTGGTGTTTCTACAAAATGGATAAGCGACAAGACTTTTGTCAGGGACTGTATATTTAACGATTCACCAACAAACGAAAACTGATTGCAAGGATAGGAACCTGACCACGCTGGCCTAGAAGCGGCACATTTGACTTATTCGATTCGTAAAACGTTTTATCGTCTGGAACCCACCAGTTCACCTATGTTTAGTAGGAAGATTAACAGAGAGAAAGAGTGCTGACGTTGGGCTAACAGTACAGAAGCTAACGCGGCGTTAGCAACTACCGCCTAGGAACTAAATCCACTCCACCTGCTTGTAGTGTCACGACTAAACATATAAGAAATTACACTCACCTGGATCGGTTCATCGTGATGCTCCAGTCCGTGGTCGTGCTCCACTCCATTCACCTCTACCTCAAACACCCCGGCCATCTTCCGAAGGTTTCTTTATCTTTCGGGAGCCATTAGCAATGGACTAGCAACATCTCACACTCACTGTTACTTCCGGTATTGGCTTTCCTGGTATGGATTTCAAAATAATGTCGCAAATGATGTTTGACCGTTTTCAAAAAGAAATGCGCGTTGTTGTCTGAAACTTCTCAATGGAATGCCGTGAAACATTTTAGTCAACATTTTTCCAACAGTCTCTTCTCCATCACCTTCAGCCTGGAATTATCATTTATTGCACGCTTGGAGCGGAAATAGTTAAGACGCTCATTGTTTGAACACGCGTGAATAGAAGGTGTAAATCCCTACTCTCTTAAAACTACTTGTAATCTAGTTTTATTTTATAGTTATTTATATTTACGCCTGGGTGTGACTTTTGTGCAACATATGCACAGTTTTGTACGTGGATTCGTTGACTTTTGTCTTGGTAATATCATTGGGGCGTTCGGCAAAATACTTGCTAGTAGAGCTAAGACGTCTTTGACATTTTATTTCCCTTACGTAGATGCATCATTCCATCATAACAGTTGGCACGAAATCCAAAGAAAACACACACAAAAATCTGAGGATATGACCATGGAGGATCATTTAAAAAGCGTCTGTGTGTACCCTAAAAATGCTATATTCGCTGTTCAAAACACGAAGCATGGCTTTTCCAGTTTATGTTCAAAACAAAACCTAGGAGCCTCAACACAAAGTAAATTGTGAGCTGGACGAGTGCAGGCAGTAATATTTATTGGCTGGTGGAAGTGGTCTACCATTCAAGCACTGAGAGCACATCCGCTTCTTGCAGTATGTAAATGTAATGTAATAAACGTAAACAAAATTACGTGATTGTTGGTTTGTGACATAATATCTATGTAGCTTTCATACTTTGTGATCACGTCCATACATGCCTTGAAGTATCAGGCTGGCTGAAGGACATGTTCTTAAATAAATCCAAACAATGCAGTGCTTGTCTGAAATACATGCAAAAAAAATAAAATTAATATTTATTATGGCATGATGACGCATTAATCCACCCACTCAAAGCTTGTTTGTGTTACAAATAGGTCCATCAGCATACAAAGCCTGAAACTGAATACCGCAGCCCAAATGACTTAAACTCTATCTAGAAAACATTATTACTTCAAGTGCAATTTTTTTTTAACACCTTTTGATTCATAGCTTTAAAAGTTAACGTTGCTGTCCCGTCGCTATGAATTTAATTGTTGGTTCAAGTCAAAACCTGTTGTTTGAGTATTCCCGCCACATTCAGACCGGAAAAGGAAGCGGAAGTTGTAAGAGACCACTATGGAGGATAGCGATTGGTTAAAAATACGACTAGAGTCTTATCTGATTGGTCGAGCGGCCGACGCGATGCGATATTACTAGCCGGTAGCCGTTGGCGCGCTCGTCATCAGATTCAACTGTGTTCACCAAGCGTTGCTGCAGAAATAAAAAATATTATTTGGAGCCAATTTTGAGGTTAGTGTGAAGACAAAAACAATAGTCGCTGCCCGACGAAGCTGTCAACATGCATGTGATCAAACGAGGTAAAGTGCTTTTTTATTTATTTTTATTTACCGTCTATAGTACTGTAAATTATGCGATGCACTCGGATGCGCAGTTTTTAAAAACTTCAAAACGACGTATCGCTTATGACTTAGATATATTGAAACGTTTTTTAAAAAAAAAAGGTTTTAGATTGCAATTGCCTTGTCTTCACTGTTATGTGTAGTGTAAATTGAGCTGTGTTTTTGCACACACACACAAAAAGCAAACAAAGCCTTCGTTTATGAACAACAAAGAAACATATTGCACATTTTTATTACAATTATATATGTTTGCTTGATTAGTTTGTTTGTTTTAAGTAAAACCAACAATTAAAGTACAAGGCAGATGGTGCACAAAATTGGGTGATGCCCGCCAAGTGGCTTTAGTTATTGTGACTGGTTTGACAGGTGATTGTTGCCGCACCCTCTAAAAACAATTTTGGGCAAAGGACTTCAATACCTCATGTGAGTTATTATAGAATGGGAGGACAATTTAGACACCAACATTACTTGAAAACTTCTTTTTTTTGGTTCGGTAATAAACCATCTTAATCAGATTCATCCAGTTAAACCATAAACAGAACTATTATTGTGAAATATTTAACATCATATATTTTGCTTTGTTTGGTATAAGATTGTTACAACTTACAGATATGCAGTCATCTGAAAAACATATTTCAAAAATACTGTGGAATAATTGGTTAGAACAAACTTATACTTAAATAAAAGAGATATAAATGTGTTTTAAGAGGGTTTTGTGAATTTTTTTTGAAAAGTATACATGGTCAGAGCAATAACCTTGATGACCTTCCCGCTGAGTTATGAGACTTTTTCTCTTCCTCGAGATGGCTAAAATGTTTTTAGTAATTATTGTGTATATGTCGACTGTCGAAAGAAACAACCGGCTCATAATTATTTTATTAATTATTCCCCCCCTTCCCCAGATGGCCGCCAAGAGGCAGTTAGCTTTGATAAAATCACATCTCGCATTCAGAAGCTTTGCTATGGCCTCAATTCTGACTTTGTGGACCCTGTAAGTTACTTAAAAAATCAAATGTATATATATAAAAAAGTAAGTACAACAATGTTATACAGTATTTGTTTAAACTCGAACTCCCTGTGTGCACAGACCGGAATCACAATGAAGGTGATTCAGGGTTTGTACAACGGAGTGAGCACTGTTGAGCTGGACACTTTGGCGGCAGAGACCGCCGCCACCCTGACTACCAAACACCCCGACTACGCCATCCTAGCGGCACGGATTGCCGTGTCCAATCTGCACAAGGAGACCAAGAAAGTCTTCAGCGGTAAGTTGGATACGGCCGCCACACCATGAAGACAACCTATATAGCAGTAAATAATCATCGTTTTATTCTTTTGAAGATGTGATGGAGGACCTGCAAGCCTACATCAACCCAATCACCAAGCATCACCTTCCCATGGTTTCGAAGGAGACACTTGACATTGTGCTGGAAAATAAGGCCGTAAGATGATGAATTATGCTTGAGGTCCACAACAAATGCATCTGACTATTAAAGGAAAAAAAGATGATGCAAAAAACTAGTAATATAGTCAGGATGAAGACAAAATATTATGAGATTTTATTTTAAAATATTTGAAGAATGAATTCAGTTTTTACCATAGAAAATGTGTATTATTTCCAACTTTAAGTGATGAATGTACAAATAAAATGGCTGACATTTTGAAAGTAAAGAAATATTATTCAAGAAGAAAACAACATTCACAAGAATAAAAGTAATGTTAGTTTTTTTTTTTTATTGGACTTTTGCATGAATGTTATGATTGAAAAAACCCAACCCAAACATTCCTCATTGTGACGTGATTTGCACTTACTGAGAAATTCCATCTTCAGTCTTACAAATATTACTACAAATGTATTGTAATAAAATTACAGTGATTCATTGTAAATAGTTTTTTTCTTGTAATATTAGTAATATTCAATATCACAGTATGAGTACTCAACTCAAGTAGTCACCAATAACGATACCACTAGTACTTTTGATGGATAAAATTTCCCCCAAAAAACAATGACAGATTATTCTTTGAAATATAAAGTGCATTACAAATTAATTCTCTTAACTTGCTTTATTTCCGTGTCAGTGTTTTCTTTCCTCTTTCAGTGTGACCACAATACTCAGCTTAATTCATTTTCTTTATTTCGCAGCGTCTCAACTCTGCCATCATTTACGACAGAGACTTTTCCTACAACTTCTTTGGTTTTAAGGTGGTTTTTGCTGGTTAATTCCAAGAAATATCTCAATCCAACCTTTGCTGCCCGCATGTAACTTTCTCCTCTTCTGTCTGTAGACTCTTGAGAGATCATACTTGTTGAAAATAAACGGCAAAGGTGAGGACAGTTTTTCAAGTGGTACTCGAGGACGAGGCTATTTGGTTTTCATGAACAAAAGTTCTATTTGTGTAGTTGCTGAGAGACCGCAGCACATGCTAATGAGGGTGGCGGTCGGCATTCACGAAAGAGACATCGATGCCGCTATTGAGACTTACAACCTTCTGTCGGAGAAATGGTTCACGCACGCCTCCCCCACTTTGTTCAACGCTGGTACCAACAAGCCACAACTATCCAGGTGAGGACAACAAAGTGATCAAGGCAGCAACGCAAATGCTGCTGAATTTATTTATGTATTTATTTATTTGACAGTTGCTTCCTGCTAACAATGAAGGATGACAGCATCGATGGTATTTATGACACACTGAAGGATTGCGCCCTCATCTCGAAGTCGGCGGGAGGCATCGGACTGGCCGTCAGCTGCATCAGAGCTACTAGCAGCTACATTGCCGGGGTGAGCGTTTGCCGCACCAATACACAGTCAGGAAACGTCAACAATCATGGATCATATCATTAAAAATGAAAAAAAAAATATATATATTTTCATTTCAGACAAACGGCACTTCTAATGGGCTGACTCCTATGCTTCGCGTTTACAACAACACGGCACGTTATGTTGACCAAGGAGGCAACAAGGTCAGGAGAGGCATCTTTTAACATCTAATTCAGGGGTGTCAAACTCATTTGTGTCACGTTGCAGGCCAAATTGTGGTTACAGTTTCACTCAGATAATAGATCATATCATATCAATGTTTAATCCCCTACTAGTTTTTAAATCAGAAGTCAAGGGTAAACATGTGTTCAATAATTGTTCAAGTTACTGTAAAATTGAATTTTGGTACAGATTTTTCATGGAAGTTGACATGCTTTATTTGCTTATGCGAGTTTGACTCCTGTGATCTAATTTGTCATGTCTGATAAAACCTACTTTGATTGTACTATCAGTTTTTTAAGGAAAATTCTTACAGTCATACAATAAAAAAGTGAAACAATTTTGGTACTAAAACAAAAACAAAAAAAACAAATGTGATGCATAGTGCTTATAAAAAGTCTACACCCCCCCCCCCCCCTTAAAAATGCCATGTTTTGTGAAGGGGGAAAAAATCCTACTCGCTTAAGAACATGCCTCACATTTAAGTGAACATTCTGCTCTTTTTCCTCCTATTATTATTATTATTATTATTATTCCATCATATTGTGCTGGGAATCCAGCTCCAGCACACCTTCCATCTTTGGCATCGCCAAAATTAGTAAAACACGATTGTGAAAATAATCCTCTTTCTGCTCACTTAAGAGTCTTGTGAGATAAGCTTCCCAACATAATGCATTATTCCAAATTGTAAAACTTCAAAATACTAGTTATGATATTGGGAAGTTATGAGGGAACTTTTACCCCCCCCCACCCCTCCCTCCTTCCTTATGTTTACTTTTTCCATCTAAGAAACACGGGGCACTAACTAGTGAACTGCCAGGCTTCCATTCTGTCTCCCCCTGTTATTTTTTTGTGACAGGTCGTGTGACTGTACTTTGCCAATAAATCTGATTTGGTTAATTGTTAAAAATGTTCTACCTGTATTTCTACAGAGACCCGGTGCGTTCGCTATCTACTTAGAGCCATGGCATTTTGACATATTTGACTTTTTGGAGTTGAAGAAGAACACAGGTAAAGAGGAGAAGAGAGCCCGAGACCTTTTTTTCGCTTTGTGGATCCCAGACCTCTTCATGAAACGAGTAGAAAGCAATCAGGTTTGAAAAAGAAATCTTTACCTAATTATTATTATTATTATTATTATTTGATTTTAAAGTTACTTACTCCTGTCTTGCTCTTTTAGGACTGGTCCCTCATGTGCCCCAATGAATGTCCCGGGTTGGACGAGTGCTGGGGAGAAGAGTTTGAGGAGCTCTACACGAGGTGGGAGAAGATTTCAATTGATCAACAACTCATTCTGCGGTAGCACCAACATGCTCAGTAAATGTTGTCCGTTCCTTCAGATATGAGAAGGAGGGCCGGGCCAAGCGCGTGGTGAAGGCTCAGCAAGTGTGGTACGCCATCATCGAGTCCCAGACTGAAACCGGCACGCCGTACATGCTGTACAAGGACGCCTGCAACGGGAAGAGCAACCAGCAGAACCTGGGGACCATCAAATCCAGCAACCTGTGCACTGAGATTGTGGAGTACACCAGCAAAGATGAGGTATGATGACCAATATGGATTATTATTATTATTATTTTTTAATCTTGGTTGTGATTTGATGTATAACACAAGTCTGTAATTTAGGTTGCGGTGTGTAACCTGGCTTCCATCGCCCTCAATATGTACGTCACCTCAGAGAAGAAGTATGACTTCAAAAAGCTTTCAGCCGTCACCAAAGTCATCGTGAAGAACCTCAACAAGATCATTGACATCAACTACTACCCTGTACCCGAGGTACACTAATCCAAAATCAGCTATCAGTGCGGTCCTTGCGTGTTTAATGCTGAACTCTACGCTCCACTCTATAGGCCGAGCGCTCTAACAGACGTCACCGGCCAATAGGAATTGGCGTTCAAGGCCTGGCCGACGCCTTCATCCTGATGCGTTACCCTTTTGAAAGCCAGGAGGCTCAGCTGCTCAACATCCAAATATTTGAGACGATCTACTACGCCGCTTTGGAGGCCAGCTGTGAGCTGGCGGCTGAGTTTGGGCCTTACGCGACCTACGCTGGTTCTCCTGTCAGCAAGGGGGTGAGCTGCTTTCAGAATGTCTCAAATACAGCCAACCAATATAGATTTTTTTTAGGGCGATTAATTAGCTAGTTAAGAAATATATCATGAATAAATTAACTTATTTTCGGATCCCTGAACTGCGGACGCGTGGAGTAAACATTTTGGACTGGCAAATAATTTCGAACATATTTGCAAATATGTTTAAATGTATTTAACGGTCAAACGGATTTATCATAAAAAATTGTTTACAGAATTATCAAACGTATAATATAGGCCAAATACTAAAATAAATAAATAAATAATAATAAATAAAACCTTTTTATTTTATTTTCCTCAATAATAGTTTTTGACATTAGGTTACAATTACATTGGAACATACTTATTTAAGTACTTTCGAACATACTTTTAAATACATTTGAACTCGGAAATATGTTACATGTATACATTCAAACGTATCATAAAATTACAAATGAACAGTGTTTACTTACTTTTCAAACATATTGGTTTAATGTAGGTCAAATGCAAATAAAAAAATTAACCTCTTTTTTCCTTTTACTTGCCCTCGTGGCATTTAGCTTACAAGCATGTTGGAATGTATTTGGAAAAAAAATCTCTAAATGTATGCGAAAAAAAATAAAAAAATGGGGGCGGGATGTTTAAATGCTGTTATCTTTGTTTTACGTTGTAATGTGTATAAAGAAATCCTTAAATCAGGAAAATATATAAATAACCAGCCTATTTTCCCTTGTCAATTAAAAAAAAAGAGAAAGAAGCTAATCACGTGTGATTAATCTGTCAGGCCCCAGTTACAACACGGATACTCCAAACTTAAATATTTTTGTTTCTTGCTCCGCAGATCCTTCAGTATGACATGTGGGGGCGAACCCCGACTGATTTGTGGGACTGGGGAGCCTTGAAGGAGAAAATATCCAAGTACGTATTCCTGATAGGAAAACATATATTTGGGACTCATCGCGGTTTCTGGACTGACTTCCTTTCCCGCGTGTCTTTCAGGCACGGCATTCGGAACAGTCTGCTCTTGGCACCCATGCCCACGGCCTCCACTGCCCAGATCCTCGGGAACAATGAGTCCATCGAGGCCTACACCAGCAACATCTACACCCGCAGGGTGCTGTCAGGGGAGTTTCAGGTCAGCACTATTCATGGTTCAATATTCATGAATTTACTTTTTTACTGTTTTTTTTTTTTTAATCTATTCTGTTGCTGTTTTTTAGGCTCATTCTAAAAGGAAAAATAGTGTTTTTTAAGTGTCGGTATGTTGTGGCATTTGGTGTTGAAATGAGTTGAGGTACTTAATTTAGACCAAAAAAAAAGGCTTGAGGAGTCATTTACCAGTAATGTTTTTTTTTTTTTTTTGTAATCTTAGTATCTTGCTGTCTACTTAGCTTGGCCAATCACACGCAATTATACTATACATGTCTTTCGGGCAGATTGTTAATCCTCACCTGCTGAAGGACCTGACAGAGAGAGGACTGTGGAGTGACGACATGAAGAACCAACTAATTGCTCAGAACGGCTCCATCCAGGTAATCCTGATCGCTTTCTTCTTATCAATCCCATAGTTAAATTTGGCGTTGACATATTTGTTTTTAACAGGCCATCGAGGAAATCCCAGCAGATTTGAAGCAGTTGTATAAAAGTGTGTGGGAGATCTCTCAGAAAACCGTCTTGAAAATGGCGGCGGACCGCGGCGCCTACATCGATCAGAGCCAGTCGCTCAACATCCACATTGCTGAGCCCAACTACGGCAAACTGAGCAGCATGCACTTCTATGGCTGGAAGTTGGTGAGTCATATCGAAGAGAACGCATCCCAAAAGTACGGGAGTTCCCCCCCCCCCCCCCCCGTAAGCTAACCGACTCGTTTTGGCGTGCAGGGCCTTAAGACGGGCATGTACTACCTGAGGACGAAGCCTGCAGCCAACCCCATCCAGTTCACTCTCAACAAAGAGAAGCTAAAAGACGCTCAGATGACCAAGGGTTCCGAGGAGGAGAGCAAAGAGCGCAACATGGCCGCCATGGTGTGTTCGCTAGCCAATAAAGACGAGTGTCTTATGTGTGGCTCCTAGGTGAATCTCGACACGAGGTGCAAAATTGCCTTTTAACATATTTTTGCCACTACAATGTACTTTCGATTTGTAAATATTATGTACTCGAGTTTTAGTTTTGGTCACTAAGCTTTAAAGTTATTTAATAGTTGCTGGGATTTTCTGTTATGTTGTACTACAGTGTATTGTATGGATCAATAGGAAGCAATTATCTCATTCACTGCCATTGACGGCTATAGATGTCAAAAATGAATTTGAACTAGTTTAGTACTTTTTCCCACTTTTGTCAACAAGAGTATGAAAACCTAGAAAAAAATATTGTGCATTTAGAACAGATATATAAAAATTGTGGGTTAACTCGTGAAATCACGCGATTAATTACAAATTAATTAATTCTGTTTTGCTTTTTTTAATAATCTTTTTTTAAATTTTTAAAAAAAAAAAAAAGCTAAACAGAAAAGTATTAAAAATTAGGGGCGTCAGGCGATTAATTTTTTAAAATCATAATTAATCATTTGACTTCACTAGTTAACTCATGATTAATCACAAACTTGATATCTGTTCTAAATGTACAAAAAAAAATCTAGGGTTTCATACTCTTGTTAACAAAAGTGGGAAAAAATTTGAAACTAATAGAAATAGTTGAAATTAATTTTTAACGTATAGCAGTGAATGAGTTAACTCAATATACATCTTGAGGTGTGATTTTAAACAGTCTCTTTATAACATTACAAATGAACTTTGCATTTAATGCATCTAATTTGCATCTAATGATATCCGGATCAGCTGTGGTGTCCAACATACAGCCAGGGGGCCAGAACCGGCCCATTAGGGAATTCTATCTGGCCCGTGAGGACAGAACACTAAAATGAACAGTTGCTAATTTTTTTTCCCCCTGACATTCTGAAATTTGGGACCTTACTCAGGATTTGATGCAAAGATGTTGCACTCATTTTTGTCAACAAATTTCAGATTACTCTGCAGTAAATGCTAATATTTTCAAAATGTAAATTATTTGCACTAGAAAAACTGGAACTATTTTGACCTGTCATTATTTATAGCTCAATAGGTTACATACATACTCGTCCGGCCCGCTTGAGATCAAATTAGGGTGAAAGTGGCCATTGAATTAAAATGAATTTGACACAGCTGAGATTGTTAGGGAGGTATAATTCAGTGTTTATTTTTATGCAGGTGTTATAAAGCTGCTGAGTATAACCACATAACATGTAATATGCGTCAGTGTGAAAATGCATTGTATTCGAACTTAATAAAAAACAATGGGCTCTTTGCACAGCTTGACTACTTTGAACTTTGTTTCCTGTCTTTCATGATTGGACGAATTGATTAGTCCGGGTGTGTCTGGCCACTGTCGTCGAGGTTACTGAGGTCAGGCACACCTGGATTAATCATTGCACAAGATGATTGCTGCTTGCTTGTTTTTCCGCTGCGAGTATCTCAGAGACAAATAAATAAATAAACATGACATGGAATGCCATTGCAGTTGATCGGTTGCTATAGCTACAGTACGCCAGAAACTTCTCCATACAACGAGATGGGAAAGCAACAGCCAAACAACACCAACACGTTTTCCATTGGAGGAGATGGATGCAAAGTGCATTGGGGACATGCTTCAGGTGATAAATTAACGAGGGCGACCTCATGGGAGCAGAACGTGTGAAGCAAGCTGAGACCTGCAACTGTTACACGGAGGCATTAGTGGGTTGTCTGCTGCACAAACACTGTACCCATCTTATTGATTTTTTTCTCTCATTTTAATAGTCTAGAAAAATATATACAATACATCGGATTTATATAGCATTTTTTTATCTTCAGCTGAACCAATGTTTATTATGCAGCTTATCCATTCCGTACAAACATGTATTTCAAGAGCTGCCGGAATAATTTAGGAGTTGAATTTGATGGTAAATTATAATAAATTAATATGGAAAACCTTATTTACTTTGTAGCCTTGAGATTATTTTAATTTGTACTGTGAATAATAATAAAAATGGAAATGGCATTATAGTAATCCCCCCACCCCCACACACAAAATCCCCCCAAAATATAATACAGTATTTTACTTTATAAAAAACATTTAATAATGAAATAAATAAATAGAATGTAAAATAATGAAACTTTTTTTCTCCCTTCAATTTAATGGACACTGTCTGTGGTGTTTTGCATTATTAGCATTAAGTTTCACAAGCCTACCACCAATTCTTATTTTGTCTGAGCGAGCGAGCATCTCGGCGACCGACTTGGTAGTTCGGTGAGAACCCCGGCGAACGAACGCCGAAAGACTGAGCAAGCCGGATTTAGCCACAGCAGCTAAAGATTGGCTAGGGGGAGGTAGTCGGAGGCTCGGAGCGATAGGCAGGAGTGGCTAACAAGAGCAGCTAGCGGAAGAAGCTAGTAAAAGCTAGCTAGAGCAAAGTAGAAGGCGACAAGCAGCGGGAGAACCGAATCACGGGAATCAGCGACGAACACCAGCAGGCACCAGCTGTGGAAGGTAAGAGCCGGTCAACTCATTTGGTCCGACACTAGCTGAAAGTGGGTTTTTAAAAAAGAATGAATTATTTCAACATTAGATGACACTAAATATGATACACTATCCCTTGCAAATCTTCAAAAATGAATGCCATGCGACTACAACACACAAGAGTGCATGAAATATTTCATGATTTTATTTTTTTTCTGATTTTGAATCTGTATAATATACAAATGACAGTTTCAAGTCAAGGAGTCGATGATATTGAATTTGTTTTTAGATGCACCATTCGTGTATCTGTTTATGGACTGAAATGAAATGCTTTTAAAATGTGAATGAATAAATATGACCAAGTGCCAATTTTGAAATCTACAAAACCAACATGTTACTCAACTACAGTCTTGCTCTCTGTCTCATCAATGGCGGCCTCCCCGTCTTCAGAACCAAATCCCGTGTCCCGGGAACTGCTGCTACCAGAAGGTGACGGTATTGTTGTCTGGCTCGCAGGATTTTCACCTTCATCACATCTTTCGCAGATATTTGACTCAAACTGACGCCCTTTTATCCATCGGGCCTCCATTTTCTTTTCTTGTAGCTCTATATTGTTAAATGTGTCAACCTCATTTATTTCTTTTTTAACTCCTTTGGGGGTATCAGAAAGCATCTCCTTTCCTTCCTCTGTATTTAAACATGCAGTAACCTCCTCTGATCCCTGAGCAACTGTGATGTCACTGTCGTTGGCTTCTAGCTGCTCTTTTTCCAGCTGAACTCTCCCCTCCTCCATCTTCACCAAATCACTTTGTGATGCCAGCCTTGACCCCGCCTCGCCACATTCGACCCCGTGATGCGCATCTGACTCCTTTTCATCCGCTTGGCATTTTACGTTATCCTCCTCTTCCTCTCCGTGATGCACTGTTATGTCACGTGATGTCGTTTTCTCATCCAGCTGGCTGTTAAAGCCTCGGAAATTGTTTCTGGCGCCGAAGATGTATTTACCCAGGAAAGATGAGCCATCCTTGGACGGCGTGTCGGGTGCACGGTGGCCCTCGTCGACCAAATGCTGATGGACCACTTTTAGGTCATTGTGCATCCTCATGACGGATTTGTTGAGCTCAGTGATGCGATTACCAATATCTGATGGGGAAACATTGCATTTAAATGTGTTTTGTTTTTGTGGATTTTCTTCTGGTTTTAGAAGTCAAGTAAAAAAAAAGAACGTTCTTTACAATAACAATGGTCTAAACACGGTATTCTGCTCAATATTGTGCTTGTGGAATATGAATTAAGCAGCAAAATCCGCTCGTTTTATCCATCTGAGGGGGCGGCCATTTTGCCACTTGCCACCGACTGAAGATGATATCACAACTGCTCAGCTACAATCAGGAGCAATCACAGATCAGCTTGTGAATGTCACATGACCAAAGTCAGAAAACAGGTGAGCTGTGATTGGTCATTTCCAGAGCCCTGAGCAACTGTGATGTCATTTTCAGTTGACAGCAAAATGGGCCGAATTCTCAAAAATTCAGAGGTTGTCAAAATTCAGAAAAGCGTTTTTGTATTCACTGAGAAATACATTAAAAGCGCTTTTCAAACAGGGAACACTAATTAATGATGAACACAATAAAAACCTTACCATCCACGTAACAAAATCAATAATATGGCTGTAGAGCAGCATCCACTTTTGAACTGAAAGTATTGATTTTACTTTGCCATTAAAGATAATCACTATTTGTGCAATACAGTCAACATTCG
Source organism: Vanacampus margaritifer (assembly GCF_051991255.1). NCBI lineage: Eukaryota > Metazoa > Chordata > Actinopteri > Syngnathiformes > Syngnathidae > Vanacampus > Vanacampus margaritifer. Next base: position 8,497,711 of record NC_135447.1, on the reverse strand, counting down.
TGTGTTACCTTTCCTCTTGGTCTCTTCGAACTCTCTGCGAGCTGATTCAATGTATCGCTGCACCAGAGCTCTGATCACCTGCTGGCGGTACGGAACCTGGCTGTCCTCTGAGCCCTCTTTGTTGGACTTCACATAAAACCACAAAAAAAAAAAACGTTATAATTGCAAATGTAGGTAAGAAAATATATGTGCCAATATTAATTTGTTTTGTCACATAAAATCTTACCAAAGAAGCAATTGGTGGGTATTCCGCTGAATTACAGTTAACGCAGCGGCAGATACGCCTAAAGATACCCCTGATAGAGGATTCCAAATGAACAGATTGGAAAATATGGGAAAAAAAGATGAAATTCTTTTGCAGCTTCCATGTTTGACGCGCACCTTAATATGTAGAAGAAAGCTTTTGGCGAAGGGATGATGTTGAATGGGACAGGCATGGTGAGGCCCTCTCGGAAGTAACTGAGATACAGCTTGGATCTGGCAAACTTCCACTCAACATCTGCATCGTCCTGAAATGATGTTCTGACATCGACATCGGATCGAAATCTGCCTATATATCCACATTGTTTAGCACTTCTCAGACAATGGCATGGCACATGAGACGGTCCATTAAAATTAGCTTAAGCTAGCTAACATTAGAATGTAGAGGGAAGCACACCTGAGCCCAGATTTGAACCCAGAGCTTTGCGATTGTGAGGTAGACATACTAAACAATAGCCTAGCCAGGATTGTAATAGCCTTCATAATAATAATAAATAGATAAATAAAACATACATTTACTTCATAGTAGGAAACTTCAACAGACCGTATACCTCAATTTTCTGAAAGGAGTTGGTGATCATAGCAATAAGCATGTTGAGTAAGACAATGACAATGACGAGCGTGAAGATGCCGTACAGAATCCGTCCAACAAACTCGGCCAATACAAACTGTGGCATGTCCACGTAGTCCTGGTTGGCCACACCGAACATGGTCCAGAACAGAAAGTGGAAAGTCTCATTAAATCTGCAATGAAGAACCCAAACAAAGACCAAAGAGAAGAAAGTCTCAGAACTATCGAATGAATTTGTCTGAGTTCAATGTACTATAGTTCAACGGTGGATTAAAAAACAATAATGTACCGTAGAAAGGATAATGAAGACATTTAACATTTTCTATGCATATTTTTACTGTTTATGAATTTACTTATAAACATATATTGGAATATAACTGTGTATTGTAATGAATAACACTGTGATAATGTTTGTGTGAAATATATTGGGCATATTAACTGTATTGTAATGAATAACACTTTTCACTCCCTTCCAGCTGGTGAGATAGGAATGTACATGGGAGTCATGTTCTCAAGTTCTCATGGAAGATAACACTGTGGGTCTGAGGGAGTCTAGGTCGCATGGCATTACCTGCCTACATCATATATCCGGGATGGTAGGGGAAATGGAGTAAACATGTCAGTAAATCACTTGTCTGTCTATTATAATTACTAACCCTTTGTCCAGCCTCAGAGGAGGAGTATCCTTTTTTCATCTATAAAACGACTGTGTATTTTCATATTGACACACTCGAGGCTTAACATCACCTTTGAATGTAAGCATGTCTTGTGTCTTTTAGGAGCTCCTAAAATAAATATTTTGCAAAAGAAGCTTCTTCATCAGATCTCATATGCAGTTATTTCGAACACGCAAAGATTACATTTAATATAGTAATCAAATAATACCTTCAATAACAACGGACGACAAAGTTAGCTAGTATTGCTAGCTAGTATTTCAGCACATTCTCAAAGATGACAGTTAGCTAGCGTAGTTAGCTAGTATTTCAGCACATTCGCATGGATGACATAGTTAGCTAGTATTAAAGCACATTCTCAAAGGCAATTACTACAGTAGATTAAAAATAATATGTAACAAATTTGTTAGTGATACTTAAGTCACTACTACTACTACTACTGAAACTATATAAACCGAATGAAGCTTAAACTCACCTGCCAAGATGCGGAGAAATGACATAAGGGACGTAGACATTGTTGATACCGCAAACGAAGGCCGTTCCAATGATCATCAGTATGAACATGAATCTAAAAGCCACATAGATATAAATATAAAGACGCATGAGAGTCTTCCAAATAATAAACGCTGTCACCTCATCATGTCGTCAATCATCTTGCCAATGGAGATCTGGAGCGTTCCCAGGGACTCGTGTGCTGGGAGAATGTAGGCAAGCCTTGTGAAGCTCATCATGCTTGTAACGGCGAACAGAACCTCCGCAATCAGCTGAGGGTCCTCCTGATGCCAGTCATCACGTACTGCCGCACAGAAAGGACCTTAACAGTCTCTCACGATATGAAGTTATGACCGTGTTGCTTACATACCCGTCTGGGTGAAGTAGGCACACTCCTCCGACCCATTAGTGTCAAGACAGAGGAAATGACCCTTGAGCATGATGACCACACGTAAGGCGAAGGAGGCCAAGTACATGCTGAGCACCATCACGTCTAAGCAGTTCCACCAGTCCATGAAGTAACTCCTCAGACCCTCGATCCACACTTCCTTGCACTCGTACCAGAAGAATCCTAACAAGATAAGGCAACTCTGGGCTCAATTACGGGTTGAGTGTTTAAACAGCGCTGAGAGTGCGCACCCACCGACCACCCACACCATGTGGAAAGAGCTGTGCAGGATGTTCTGCTGCCTCCCCGCAAACGTATCCCGATAAATCTCCATGGTTATGGATTCACCGAGTAATGTGATGAGGAACCACAGATAGGAGGCGGAGTGAAGAAGAAACTTGATCACGGGGATTCTTACGATCTTTCCCACCTGAAGCAGAGAAACCAAAGTATTGTCGAGTGTTATGGTGAGACGGGAACTGATTTTTGGTTACTTTAGACTTTGGTGCAATCCAGTAGGCAAGGCAGAGGAAGGGCATGGTGAAAAAGATCCCAACAGAGACGAAGAGCTTCCAAGCGGTCCTGCTACCTCTCCAACCCGCCAGGTTGCCACACCAGATTGAAGACAGAACTTGTTGGCAGATGGGATGGGCCACAAACTGCACGGAAGCATGATCGATGGACACGTGTGAGCGCAGGACCGAGTCTTCCCTATCTCATCGCTACATCTTCAGGCACCTGCTTCTGGTTGTAGTTGACAGCGAGGCGCAGTCTTGACAGGTTTGGTATGCCCTCCTCGAAGGCCTGCTCGTCCAAGGCGTCCTGGCTTTCGTCTCCGCAGCTGTTGAGAATGGTGGTCACCTCGCTCTGGTTGCGACACATACCCAGTAACTCCACAGCAAACTCCTGACAAAGCTCCTCCAGGCTCAGGTATTGAGGCTGCATGGGAAACAGTGAGTGGCGGATCCGATTATTGTCAAATCAGCACACGAGGTTGTAAAAAGTTGCAGTTAAACGTTGTTCATAAGACAAAGAAAGACTAAGAAAGGTCCGCTCAGTGGTTACAGAGAAGGTATGAAGGCAGAACCTGTAGATACTGAAGAGGGTCTTCTGCCCAGATTTAGTCATAACTGTTTTAATTTCCTTATTTCCTCAGTAGAGCTTTAGTCTGCGGATCTATCTTTGTGAGCGTTATCGCAATTTCTGCCAGGTGCCGGCATGTCTGAAAAACCTCCTCTATTCCACAACAATGGGCCATTGTCTGTGGTTGAAATCAATGTGTTTGAATGATGTCTTATCTCATGTCCGTTGAACTCCGAGTGGGCTGTTTGCTGGGGGCTTTGTGGTACCGCCCTCCAAGATAGTATGAGAATGTTGTAAGTAACTGTAATCTTGGCACTTGTGAGAGGCTGCAGCCATTGTCTGGAACTCACTTGTGCCCGGAATATTCTGTAGAAATAAAAGCTTCGAAGTAACTGTTCAACGATCTCCAGCCTGCATTCAGATAACCAACATTCTCACTACCCGAAAGACAAAAAACACGCGGAGGAAAAGATCGGCCTCCTAACAATTTCATAAACTTCACTAAGACAACAGGTCATACTAGACACTATTAGAAAACTTACCTCTATGGTACTAGCCCAGATCATGGGAAACTTAGAAAATGTTTGATACTAAAAACACTTCAGAAAATGTTCTGGTTCTTCTATTTTTACATAAGCTTAAAACTCAAGAGATAGTGTTGGTCAAAGCAGATCGCAGACTCAGCCCTGTGAGGCAGATGCTCTAACCACTAGTCCACCGTGCTGCGATAAAGACTCAGCAAACACTGACCTTGAACTCCGGCTCCTTCCGAGAGAGTTTGCGGAGCTCACTGCTGAGACTGAAGGCGCTGAGCATGGCGTCGTCAGAAGTGATGGAGAGGTAAGCGCGGCTGGCGATGCCGCGGTAGGTGTTGATGCGGGACAAGGAGAACTTGAGCAGGTCGTACTGACGCCCGTTGCGGCACTCCAGACAGGCGCAGGAGATCTTGTGCGGCCACGGGATGACGTGACCCTTTTGGGTGAGCATGGTGACGATGTCGTAGAGATCTTTCTGGCACGCCAAGGTCAGCGGGGTCACGCCGGGGGCAAACTGCGAGTTGTCAATGGAGTGGTCAAAGATGGCTTGAGAGAAGGAGCGCACGTCCATCTTGTTTCCTTTCTCCTGATCCAGGCGGTCCAGCAGGAGCTTGACCACTCGCGGCTGGTTAGTATCCACGGCAACAAGCAGGGCCTCGTGAATCTGACGGAAGTCGAACTTGACGCCCTGGAGGAGGGCGTCCATGATGCAATCACTTCCCAGGCGGATGGACAAGTTGAGGGCTTCCCTCCAAAGGCGATCTTCAGAGTCGTCCAGCTGGCGGACGATGCCATCGCCCGTCTTGAGCAGGCTGCACACCAGCTCGAATTTGCCTTCCCGGATGGCACCAATGAGTTCTGGAGGGAACTGCATTTTCTTGTTCATGATCTCGCGCCATTGATCTGGCTGACATAGTACAGGTAATTAGCACTGCTTTCAATGGTTCACTCGTGCATTTTTAGCAAATGAAAGGTGGCTGGAATAAAGGAAAATATCTATCTGGAAATTAATTTGCGATACTGCTCGTACTCATTAGAAGAACGGGCGAGCTGGAGCCTATCCCAGCAGACTTTGGGTGAGAAGCGAAGGACATCCTAAACCTTGACCAGTATTTCCACTACCATAGGCTTTGCTCGGTTCCATCTTAGCTTTTACTTTCAGACAGTCTATTGAAAACAGACAAAAAAGCTTCTTTTTTTTTTTTACACATGCCTACTAAATAAATAGGACTACTTACTGTGAGGTTTTGCATCCCTGATACACGCCGTCACAAACAAATTTGGAGCAATTACAGTTCCACACAAAACAGATGGAGGAGATAGACAAGTGAAACAAGCACTTTGGCGCTCTGTGAGGATGTGAAGCTGTCTGTAAGGAACCCACATTTCCATCAGCTCCCCGTGGGGATCCAGCCAATTAAAATGTAACCTGTTCAAAGTGTTTCTGCTTAAACCGTGGCCTCCTCCACAGAGAGGGTATCAATTAAGGTGGTTGTTACTGCACAGGTGGCAGATGTCAGCATTCCCTGAGGAACACCAGGGAGATGTGCAAAACAGGTTTCAGGATTTCTCGCTCTCTATGAGGTTAAAGGGGTGGGGGGGTAAATAATTAAAACATAGCCTATATTATAGAATATCAAAATTCTGAAGGTGCTTAGCCTAAGGGAGGCTACACAATTCAAAGCCAAAATGGCGGTCTCCGCTCAATGAAAAGCATTGGACTTTGGATCGTTGTAATTTGATTTGTGAGGATTATTTTGATTTCAAAATGTGATGAAATGTTGTTTGTATGCCAGTCAATAATCACAGACAAAAGCAATTCAATGTGCTGTTTACATCGTGTAAAGGAATTATTTCTAATGGCCAGATGTTTGTTTTTTTATCGTCAATAGGGTGAATCAGAATAGGCCTAAACCCCCTGCTTTTAAAATAATGGCTACGCCCTTGTAACCACTAATCCAGAATGCAGTTCACATTAATCTAAATGACAAATTACAGTTTAAAATGAGCAGAAATGCAATTTGTAGTCCACCAAAGTGAAGACAGGCTATTTATCAGACTCATTCCACTAGGATGCAACAGTAGGGGGCGCTAACGATTGCTAAAAATAGAAACGGAAAGTGATGAACGTGAGCCAAGGAAGTTTCATTTACAGATGCCAATTTCAGTTTTCCTTCACCAAGCAGCTGTTTTTATTGGTTTGTACTGTAAATGAGATAACACTTGCATCTGGCAGTGGCGTGACAGATGTTATACAGCAAAAAAAAAAAAAAAAGTACTTTATGACGTCACGTGTTAGTGCAAAGATGAGCTGGAGGGAAGTGAATGCTGGTACAAAAAAAAAATCCCTAGAACAAATAATTACTTTAAAGGGAATATTTCAAACAATTTTGAGAAGTAGCTTAAAAAGCAATGTTTGATTTTAAAACTGATAAATTACAATTCTAGAACTTTTTTAAAACAATGGTAGGACTTCATTTAACTAGCAAAAAGCAAAACAACTTGGACACTCGTAGTTACTGAACACATTTTTTTTTCCAAAAAAAAAAAAAAAAAACTCGCGTTCACATTGTGACCAACAGTGCAGATTTTAGAGTTGCTCCTTTTGGGATTCCGCATCTGCCTTCATCTTCTGCTCCTGCATGCGACTGCGGGCCGAGGCTGCGTAGAAAAGTAGCCGTGTATTAGCGGGGCAGTCAAGTTGAGCAGTGTTTGCTATTTGAGCCATTTAATCAAGTTATATTTCAGAACATGAATGCAAACAGAGCAGCTGCTTACTCAAATCATTGAGCCTCTGGATCAGTGTTGAATCTCCATCAGATTTGCTATAAAAAAGATAATAAAAAAAACATACATCAAAAATGTTTTGTTTTTTTCCCCCCAAAGAATATGAATTCTTTTGATGTAATTTTCTTACATGCCACTCCAAGGCATTTTTCCACTAACCTTCCATCGGGCTCATCTTGCCCATCAACGTCGAATCGTAACCTCTTGAGAAGTTTGGGCGTGCCTCCGTGATCTGAGCCTCTCTTAAAGGAGCGCTCGCCGCTGCTAACCATCTGGTTGATCTTTTGGAAGCGATTAGGCGTCTACACATGACAAAAAAAAAAAAAAAAAAGTCTTTGCAATCATGCATCAAGACAACATCACGGGTACCAAAACAAAGGCGCATACCCCAAATGATTCGCCGATGGAAACCAGCATTCTGCAGAGAGACAAATGAGATCGGTGACGCAGTCGAGCAGAGGCTGACATTGAAGCGGCAATGACAGTGAGGTGCTGACCTGCTGCGAGGGGTCATGATGCCGGGGGAGCGCGAGCTCTTCATGGGCGAGACGTACACGTTGCTGCTTCCGGGCAGACGCAGAGGTGAACTGGGAAATTTGTAAGGGCTGCGTGGGATTTGCGGGATTGGGGAGAGGGTCGGCGGCTGGAGGAAAACAAATAAAACAGACAGACTGTTGGAATATTTACACTTGACTAATTCCCTATTACTACTACTAGAGCAGTTTTTCTCATATATTTTTTTTTTAACAAAACAGGCTTCATATAGCCACAGAGTAGATTCGTGGGCGGCCATTTTGTCTCCTTAATCTTGTGTTTGAAATGGTTACGAGCTTTTGGCTCCAAAAATTTTATTTACAATAATTTCTATCTAACCCCACTGGTCTAAACACGGTATTCTGCTCAATATTGTGTTTGTGGAATGTGAGTAAAGCAGCAAAATCCACCTATTTTTATCCATCTCGGGAGGCAGCCATTTTGTCACTTGCTGTCAACTGAAAATTACATCACACAGCTGCTCAGGGCTCAGTAATGACCAATCACGGTTCATGTCTACATCACATGATCAAACTCACAAAACAGGTGAGCCTTGATTGGTCGTTGCCTGAGCAACTCTGATGTCATCTTGAGGAGACAGCAAATCGCAAAATGGCCGCCCCCCTGAGAGATATGATACAGAAAAATTGGTAGATTTTGCTTCTTAATTCATATTCCACAAATGCAATAATAATAATAAAAATTATTATTGATAATAATAATAAAAATTATTATTGATAATAATAATTTATTATTATTAATTACTATTATTATTGTAAATAAATAATAATAATGATGATAATAATAATCATTATTATTATTATTGTAAAGAAATTATTGTAAATTTTGGGGTTGACTTCCCATTTAAAAAACTTCACTTCAAAACGAAGATTTATAAGTGTGAAGTATGAATTGGTGGTGAAATTCATTTTCACCTAAATAGGTTTGAATTTTGATCAATAAATCGTTGCTGTACTACAAAAAGCCTGCATAGCAAATTGTCGCTGCTTGGTGTAAATGGGGAGCAATTCTTGGGAAGGAAGGCGTCTTACTCTTGTTGACGCATACTGCAGGATGTTGGTTTTCAGCCTCTGCATGAACACCTCGTTGTAGAAGACTATAATGGAGTCGTAGTGGCCCTCTGTGATCAACACGTGCTTGAAAGTCTGCAAATAAACATACGCGTCAGGTTGCATTAAGAACTCTAGAGGGAGAGGGCAATTAAAAAAAAAAAAGAAGACTGGATCACCTCCTGGCTAGTGTTAGGCATGTTTTTGTAGGATGACACGATGGCCTTAAAACGCAGCTCCACACTCGACTTGACTTTGTAGATGGCGTACATGGCTGACATCATCAACTAGAAGACAACATGAGGGGTGAGATGCTGAGTGGATGAAAAGTTGAAGATATTCGAGAATGAAAATGGTCAGGCTACCTGGTCCAGGTGACGATCTCTCATCAGCTCGTACTTGTGCTGCAGGGTGTGCTGGAAGAGCGTCCAGATGATGGGCTCCAGCTCCGGGTGGGAGGACGGGAGATAAGAGCAGAGCATCTTCAGTCTGGTGTAGGCTAGGCGGTACACTACATGGGAACAACCGGACATGAACAGTTTCACCATGTGACAATTCCAGTTTGTAAAAAGCTTACAATTAAATTTAGACATTTCCTCTATTCAAATTTTTGTGCTGAGTCATACATTTCTTATAGAAGAGGCTTAGTGAGTTGGACTTGAGGTGCCGGGGGTTCTGGCCCGCAGCCTGGGGGGCGGGCCTACTCGACGGTGGAGTAGCACCTTGAGAACCAGGCGGGGCGGGGGAGTCGGGCGGCAAGATGGGAAGGCACGGGCGGACGGGGGACAGATACCTGACACAAAAAATGGAGCCAAATTAACTCTTTGACTGCCAGACGTTTTCAGAAAAGGGATGCCGTGGGTGCCAGCCGATTTTAAGCATTTTGACTGATCTTTCAAGGTCCATAGAAAATTATGTGTTTGGACTATGGAAACACACATACCACCAAAACAAGATTGGACTCTCATCTTCCATCAGAAAAAAAAAGTTAGTTTCTACCTTATTCCGTTTTTGAGTAATCAACAATAGAAAATGGTTAATTTCACCTGTTTTGAAAAAAACGTCTTTTAACGTCTTTGGCACTCCTCCATAGGATTTTACGAAACGTTATTTAACGTTTTTGGCAGTCAAAGAGTTAAGGTAAAATTATAGTTAAAAATAATAATAAACATAATAAAAAGGAACAATATATATATATATATATATTTAATTATATTATTATTATAAAATAATAATGAATTTTATAAAGATCAATATAATAACAATAATAATAATAATATTAATAATAATAAATACAAAATATAGAAATAGCCCTCCCCCTTCCAATCCAAGAGTTGAGTTAGCTTGCTACACTTCCCCTTTCTAACTGATTCTGACTATCATATCTCAAAATGTGAGGAGCTCATAAAATTCATGCTCCTGAGTCACGGCGGTTTCGCAACATCGACGTGTCGGCACAGAGCGAGCCGGAAGACTCACAGGTCGGCAGCCGTGTGGTTGTGCTGCAGCGGTTGGTTGAAGCTAGCGGTTGTCTCCGCTTGCTCCGCTGCGCCGCCCTCGTGCTCCTGCTTCAGCAGCTCGAAGAGAGGCGAATCCTGCGACATGCAATCGAAAGCAGCTTTTCAAAGAGATTGCAGACGCAACAAGAAAAACGGAGACCAGTCTTGGATTCTGTACCCAAAAATGTTGTTAAAAAAAGATGTCAGACCTAGCAACAAAAATCGTGGCCGTTTTTTTTGCACATTGTCACGGTTTTAAACCAGAATTAAGCAGATTACATTTTTTAATACTGGTTTATTTATCTTACTTTTTATAGGTCTGATATTCAGTATCTCGCTTGGTACTTTATCACTACTTGTGTTAATTAAGCCTAGTTCACTCATAAATAAAATCACTTTTTTTTTTAAATGAGGATTTTTTTTTTCTTCCAAAATATAAATATTTCAATATAACGCACACCGAGATTTCCCTTCACGTGACTATCCGCACGTCAACAGGCGCGAGATGAGCTCACGAGGCGCTCGGGTGTGGTTTCCACAGCTGCAGGCACAGACCTGCAACGAGTCTGTTCTTTTGCGGTCACCACATCGTGCTGATTCAATGACATTTGTCAGCTTCGACTACTGTATAGTCTTCAGCGACGTGGTTTGGTATCTCCAGAAAAAAAAAAAAATATATATATATATATATATATATATATATACAGTATGTGGTTTGGTATCAAAGTCCAGTGTTGCCCTTTTACTAGACCAAAATGAAAAGAAAAATAACAGATCAATACAACAGCTAAGACAAAAGGTAATCCGGATATTGCGGAATAACAAGTTCTTACATTAATATTGTAATTTAAAGTGCAAAACACAAGTGGGAAGGCTTTGGCCCGAGTGGAGGCTCCTCCCTTCCCTTTTGTCTCGAATAGTCTGACACGCTAGCAGCTTGTAAAAGACCTTCAGACCGAGCAGAAGAGACAGGAGTGAAACAAGGGATCACTTTTGGTTTTTTTTACGGGCTGGCGGACCCACCGTTGGACTTTTAAGGAACAGGAACAGGAACAGGAGCAGGAAATGAACTGGAGCACAAAAGTGAGCAGAATGAGCGCTTCCTATTGTTGACAATTAATTATCCATGGCGCAAGAAGTGACACGCTTGGATGAAGCAAAAGGTATTTGGTCGAGCTTCTTCTATTTTTCCTCTCTCAATGCAAATGCTAACAAATGGATTGTTAGAGACCGGTGGTTCAACAGGTTTTTCTTTTTTCTCACCAGCTTGATTTCAAAAATGTCGAACGGTACGCTGGGTGCCACTTTGATGAAGTGCAACAAGAACGACGACTTCAAGTACCCTCTGTACAGCGCAGTTTTCAGCCTGGTGTTTGTCTTCGGCTTCTTCTTCAACCTGGTGGCCGTGTACATTTTCGGCTGCACGTTGAAGCTGAGGAACGAAACCACCACCTACATGGTGAACCTGGTCGTCTCCGACTCGCTCTTCGTCCTCAGCCTGCCCTTTCGGATCGTCTACTTCATAAAGCGGGAATGGATGTTCGGGAGCGAGCTGTGCAAGATTTCCGTGGCGCTTTTCTACACCAACATGTACGGCAGCATCCTCTTCCTCACCTGCATCAGCGTCGACCGCTTTCTGGCCATCGTGCACCCGTTCCGGTCGCAGAAGATTCGGACCAAGCGGAACGCCAAACTGGCCTGTGTGACGGTGTGGGTTCTGGTTCTTTCCGGAAGCATCCCCACTGGGTTCCTGCTGGATACCACGTCACCCAAAAACGTCAACGCTTCGTCCAACTACTGCTTTGAGAACTACTCCAACAACCAGTGGAAGTTGGAGCTGTCCAAGGTGGTGATGTTCATCGAGACGGTGGGTTTTGTCATCCCGCTCATGGTCAACGTTTTCTGCTCTGCCATGGTTCTACGGACCTTGAAGAAACCTCAAACCATCAGCCGCGGCGGCAGCATCAACAAAGCAAAAGTGTTGCGGATGATCGTCGTGCATCTGCTCATCTTCTGCTTCTGTTTCATCCCTTACAACGTCAATCTCATGTTCTACTCTCTGGTCCGGACCAAAGTCCTCAAAGGATGTTACGCCGAACACGTGGTTCGAACCATCTACCCCATTTCGCTGTGCATCGCGGTGACCAACTGCTGCTTCGATCCCGTTGTTTATTACTTCACGTCGGAGACCATTCAGAGCTCCATCAAACGCAAGTCCACCGTGTGGCACAACGGCGTCAAGCTTCTGGACCGGTTGCACGGGGACAGCGCGCAGAGCAGCCCGAGTACGACGCCCAGAAGTCGGACATTGAGGCCGCTCAGAAACGACTTCGCAGACTCAAAGAGTTTACAGTTGAAAGGAAACTCCACTTTGTGAAACTATGAGAGGCCGGAATTGGACTCGCAGCAAAGAACAAAAGACATTGGACACTAATGAGTGGGACCAAAGACATTTCTTCCTTGTTCAGCCCATAAAGATGAGGACATCTGGCTGGATCAATACTTTCACTGATTTGTGACAGTGTATGAATGAATTGACACGCTTCTGAAAAAGTACATTTTTTGCACATGGAATGCAGTTGTCTTCAGTATTAGCTTTTTTTTTTTTTTTTATGTACTTGAGGCCTCTGAAGACTTTCAAGGCACTTTTGAGTGCTACACCCTCAGACAGCTTCATTCCCAAAGCAAATAAACCAGTTAAGACTTGACCATAACCTGATAAGAAGCGTTTTGTTTTTTTTTTTTTTAAATGTATCAAGTCAATGTGTAACCAAACTATAAGTCTACACAACTGAGTCATACATTCGCTTACGTAGCGTAGCAGCTGAGGTCACAAACGCACAATGACGCAAATTGCTTTCAGGTGTGGTAAATGATTAACAAAACCCCAGCACTAGGCAACAGTTTAATAACATTACAACTGGTCTTAACCAAACAAGTGAAGTGAAACAAAAAAATCAGCATGCTTTGGGGCCGCGTATTGTCCAAGTCAAAATGAAAGAGAAGGAGTCCTATCATGAATATCTAATAAAATACAAATTCTAGATTATTCAAATATGACAAACCGTTCAAATTGGCGACTGATAACAAAGCTTGAATGCATGCGAAATCGTCGCCTTTTCTTGCCAAAGCTGCGCGTGTGCAAGACTGAGCGCTACAACATTCCTGTCAGGAAGCTTTGGCCCGGGTTCTGCTCTGACATGGGGGTAATGCCTCCCCCCCCACCAGTAAAACATCAGCATGCGAGCAACAACACGCCTCGAGAAACGCGTCGGATTCCTGACCAAAGTGGAAGTCACACGGGCAGGAATGCAGGCAATAATATTGATACATGCCTGAGCGGAATTTGCCATTATTCCTATCAAACATTTATTTTATTTTATTTTTTTTTACACGCACGCACGCACACGCACAAACACACATACAAAAAAAAAGAAAAAAAAGGGAGAACAATGATGATGACGACATGTCAAATGATCAATACTGAGCTCTCCCCAGAAAAAAAAAATCCCTATCAAACAATACAAATCTTAAAATTATGATGCCACTATGATGCCTCTCTAAGGTATGCCGTTTTACATTGTGTGTTAGCATTAAGCTAGCAGAATTTCCTTAACTCATAACATGTAATTCTCTGATGTTTGGTTTGACAGGAAACTTTAACTGGGAGACGCAACAAAGCTTGTGGCCTCATTTTGGAAGAATTGTTCACTAACTGCCAAACTGCTGCCTGTTGTGACGTGAATTGAGTTTTCTGCCAGCATCTGGTACTTCTTGACCCGGGTTTGTTTTGTGATGTACTCATTTTGCAATCTTTACAAAACCGCTTCTTACTCTCCCATCTTTCTTGCGAGGTGTGCGCAACCACTCGCGGCGCAACAACGAGGCACTCTTTACAGGGTACTTTAACGCTATGAAATTAATAACTATCAATTTACAAAGAAGGTTGGAAAAATATTCCCTAGTTTATTGATCTCATCAAGAGATAGAGGTTATGTTTTTATATTTTAAAATTAATGGCGTAGAGTCCTTGAAAAATGACAAAAAATACAATACCAAGAACAAAAGTGTCGTTTTTCTTCTTCTCACTGATATGCATTGTGAAAGCATCGTAATTTTAATAACATTTTAACAATGTTTAAATTCACCGTGATTGGCTGGAGACAGGGATGTGATTTGACCAAAGTGAAATTATCTGAAAATTTAGCCGGAGGTCTGGGGGCCGCTGGCACCCAGCTAGGTCCAGGGTTTTCTGTGTTTTTAAGTACTTTCTTTTTTCTTTTTTCTTTTTTCTTGGGAGATCTCAGTATTGATCATTTGAAATGTCATCATCATTGTTCTCCCTTTTTTTTTTTTTTTTTTGTATGTGTGTTTGTGCGTGTGTGCGTGCGTGCGTGTGTGCGTGCGAAAAAAAAATAAAAATAAATAAGAATTCCCATACCGTTCACCTAAACCGAACACTTCAAAATCCAGCCAGAGTCGTGGGGCCGCCAGGAGACCCAAAGGGGGACCAAAGAAAAGAAAGAAAAGCGAAGCCCAGCACCGACCAGACACCACCCACCGGGCCACTAACCTTCACCAACCCCAAAGACATCCAAACTCCAACAAATCAGGGAAACCTCAAGGGCCCAAAGGAGAAACTGAGGAAAGGTAGAAAGGACAGACGAAGCAGAGTGAGATCCACAGACACCAGCCTCCACTGAATCAATGACCTGAGGGAGAAACAAACCACACGGACAGGCGACCGCAGCACTGCTTCATACCGCGGCCGCCCCAACCGATGCCCCCCCCCCCAGTTGTGTGGTGCATTAAAATTTGGCGGGGAGCTGCAGGGCGGAGACGGTGTCTCCACCCCACCCCACTCCCCCCCAAAGTGTGTTATGTGCCCTAAAATGTATTGTGCAAAACTAGTGCAGTGAGTTAAGAGGAGCGACCAGCTGGGCCCCCCCCAACCGGGCGGGGGGGGGGGGGGCGCACCCGCCCACCAGAAACCCCCACCCACCCCACCGGGACCCCGGCGGGGCTTGCCCCCCGGATACCGGGGCCCGCCCGAAGTGCCCGGAGGCCCACTGGAGCGGGGCGGGCACAACACCAATCCCGCCCACTCCCCCGGCCCCCGGAGCGCCGAGACCCGGGCCACGGACGGAACCCCCGGCCTAGGGGAGGGGGAGGAGGGCGGACAGGGGAGGGGGAGGGGACGGGGGAAGGAGACGACAGGAAGGGCAGGAGGCAGCAGCAGGGCCGCAGAGAGAGGGGGAGAGGAGGAGGAAGGGCGACGAGGGAGAAGGGACAGGGAGGCGGAGGACGGGCAGGGAGAGGTGAAGAGGGAGAGGAAGCAAGGGGGAGGAAGGGGGAGGGGAGAGGGAACCACGGGGCACCCCGGCGGCCCACAGGCCCCGACCCGCGTCGCCGGACCCAGAGCGACGGACCGCGCCGGGGCGGCGCCGCCCCGGACACCAGGGAGAGCCCCGCAACACAGCACCCACCACGAGACCCAGGGAACGACCAAGACGCAGCCGCCACCCAGCAGCCAACAGAGGGGCAGACCCGCCCACGCCCAGCCAGGGGGGACAGCACCTGTAGCGTTAGTCCCCTGGCATGCAGTGAATCCGAATATTAGCCTTTAGTGCCCATTGGAGGTGAATCTGTTCGATCCTGTTGGCAGCAACTGGGTTCCTGACTATAAAAACACAACCATTAGTAACAAACTGCCAAATGCAGAGACATCAATGTAAGTTATCACGATGTGGTGGCTCTCGCTAACAGGCAGAATTAAATAACCAGAATTAGGTTAAAATATTCTATATACGTAGACCATATTTCTATGAATTTTGATATTAAACTATTAGTTTTTAAGTACTTTCAATGCACTCACATGACAAAGAAATAGACAAAACAACAGCATAAATTTTCAATGTATATTGAACTATCCCATATAAAATGGCAGTTTTAGTCAACTCAAAATCAGTCACATTCAAAAACATTGGACTGCCTTTGCTTTTAAAAACTATCACTGAGAATATCATCATATCTAACTAATGTGATTACTAAGTTAACACATAAATAATGTTGAAGAGTTCAAATTTCATGAACAAATAATTGTATCGTGACCAAATGATAAGTAACTCATATTACAGCATACCACAAATGTCTTTGTTATAGCAGAAGATGTTATCTGTCGGAGTCATGTGCATACACAATGAACTACTAAAATAAAAAATAAAAAAAATAAAAAAATCGAATTTTTTTTGGGGGGGGGGGGATAAAAAAAAACGGAATTCCGCGAATTAGCGGAAAAATCACATCCCTGTGGAGACCATGGCAGGGTGTACCCTGGCCTTTCATCCTAAGACCATAATAAGGGCAAATGCTATGAAAAACGGACGGATGTTACAATATTTATTACGGGAGGTAAATCACAATCAAATTATCACCTCATATAAAAATTCTAATGATAAATGTGTTTTTGTAAAACATCATGATTAAGCCCTAAGGTGTTTTTTAGGCTTTTGCTCAAAAATAACATACCCAAAATTTAAAAAAAAAAAAAAAAAAAAAAAAGAGGAAATATGTGTAATATATGTTACGGGTTAAGAGCAAATAAAGATGGCGCACAGCACAAAATGTGAAAAAAAACGAAACACAAAAACACGTGTGTTTTTGATAATTAAATGAGTTTGTGTTTGAGCCGTGTTTCTTGCAAATTGCTTATAAATTCTTGTAGCCCTTGTTCTGCAGTTTAATTTCATGTTAAGTGCATTGTTTCACACAATTTCTTCTTCAAAGTCCGAGAGGACCCAACTGGCGCTAAGGCTTAAAGGGTTTTTAAGTATCTGACACAAACTTGACCTCAAGCTTTGTTTGCCTCTTTTATGGAAAAAAAAACCAAGTTAAAACTTTATTGCCAATAAGGTGTTGTTGAGCACCGTCAAATATTACGTCAACTGTCTGTTGCAGCTGCCTGTTTATATCACCTTTGTAAATATACACTTCATAAAAGTGGTGGGCCACTTTTGGCTTCATTAAATTTGACCTGCCACCGATTTAATTGCTCCAACAGAAGCTCATGATCGTGTTCCACCTTCCATTTTATGTTCTCATAAAACAAGCTCATTTCATACAGGAGAGACGTGGGGGGTTTACGGCATCTGTGAGTCATGGCTGAAATTCAGCCATAAGTCAGCCATGGGGGTTTACGGAATCTGTGAGTCATGGCCTGCTTGATTTTTATGTTTGGGTTCCATAATACCATCAAATCAACAACAACAAAAATCCCGGATTGGCAATAAAACTGCATTGATTCTATCTTGTTCATATGTAAGTCAATCTTACTCACCGTCTTCCATGCGATGTGTTCCATGATGAGGTTCTCGCAGGTCTCCAGATGTTTGACGATGTCTTTGCTAAGAGTCGGATCGGCTTTGATAAAACTCTCGATGACTTTGTAGAAGTCAAAGCCGGTGATGTTTAAAAAGTCCAGTATCCACGGAAAGCACAGGTCCACTTCGCCGGGTTGACCACCGCCGCGGCCAGTCTTGAAACTGCTCTCTAAATCATGAGAAGTGAACTGTTAGGGAGTCCAGACTAACATGACAGAATCCATTTTTTAACTTTTTTTATAAACACACCTCCGTATGTTGCCATGACAACCTCCAGCGCACAGGCCAAGAGTGATGTGTGGAACGTGGAGTCGTTGAGAAGTTTACTGGAATGGATGACGAGTGAATTAAGGTTGCTTCACATTTAATGACTTCCAACAGTCAACTTAAGTAGAAATTAATCAATTAAAAGAAAAGTTTTAAAAATAATTAGTACCTGAAATTTTGCACAGACAGTCGTTTTTCTTCCTAGGGAACACCAAGAACGAAAGTTGAAATGTTGATTTTTTTTTTTTTTTCTTTAGATCTTGGATCCAAACGTTTTATTGACAAAAGCAGAATTTTTGAATAAAATGGCAAAATGACACTTTTCTTGAGAAGCTGTAAATCAAACACAGTACCGATTTTAGCATGGCCTCCATGACTTTGTAGTAGAGTTTGACACCAAGCGTAAATCTCTGTAAAAAAAAATTATAATTGGAAAAAAAATAATTAAAAAAAAGCATCACAAATGTTGCACCGCAATCTATTCGAGTTTTACTTCATACCTGCTTTCCTAGAGTGATGCAACGCGGGCCAACTGCCTCGGCAAACTTCTGGCTGAATTTTGGTCCCAATGTCTCCAAGCGCTTCAGCACGTCCCGAGTTGGGTCCACGGTACAGTTCTGACAACACAAAAGAGGCGGGAAGTCAACACTCGTGGGACGCCAGCTGACATTTTAAATGACTGCAAACATTTGTGGCGAAGCACCTTGAAATAAGTTGCCAAGTTGGTGGATGGCCGGTCGCCACGGGAGGTGAGGTCTCCCCTCAACTGCTGAATGGAGGTCATAGCGGCTCTGATGAGACAAAACAAACAGCAAAAATAAAAACTTAAAAAAAAAAAAAATGATAACACATCTCCTATGTTGTAATTGACATGCTCACCTGATTGGAGTCTGAGGGATGGGCATGGCATCTTCTTCCAGCATGTTCTTCTTAGGCGTTCTCTCCATTTGTACCCTGGAGAGAGAAGGTATGAATGTTTTATTTTTTTTAATTCCCTCAATCAATACACCAGAATGTAGTTTTGATTTTAAAATCCTTACGGGTCCAATTTAGGCACAAGAAGCGTCTCATCGCCGTCCAAAAACAGCCGTGCGTCGATGTCTCTACTCTTGAGGTAGTGCTCTTCATACTGTTGGTTGACGCCACTGGCCTGTGGTGAGAATGAAAGCTGCGGGTTCGTCTCTTAAGAGGTTTTTACTACAAATGTACATGTTCAGTATATGATCACATTTACTTAAGAGCAACATGTTAATACGTTAACCTCTCTATTGATGCGGATCATATTGTAAATTGTGTATTCGTTTTGAAAAATGATTTTTCTATAGATGTTTGCTGCAATAATTCGTGTTACACTCTCAAATCAGTTGGGTCAAATGCAACCCAATTTGGTTATTTTTGGGTTGTTGTGTTTTTTACCCAAAATAACTATAAAAATAACCCAATTTGGGTTAAAAATGGGACCAACCAAAATAAATAAATACAATAAACAGGGTCATTTTGTATAAGAAAGTTGGGATGAATTAACCCAAGTAGTACACCAGTCCATTTTTTTTCCCCAAAGTAACCCAATAAAAATAACTAATATAGCACACTTTGTGTCTAAAATAGGATTAATGCGCTACTTAGGTCAATTTGACCCAATATTTGGTTTATTTTATAAAAACAACACATTTGTTGTACATTTAAAAAACATTTTTTAGATAGATATTATTTTGATATAAAACAACCCAAACTGACCTGCTACTTGGGTCAATTTGACCCAACTTTGGGTTGTTTTATAACAAAATAATCAATTTTTTTTGTGTGTGGGGGATGTTTTGTACAATTTTTGTTTTTGTTTTTATCAAATAAACCAAATATTGAGTCAAATTGACCCAAGTAGCAGGTCAGTCCAATTTTTGACCAAAATTGGGTTATTTAAAATGAACCTGTTATAAATGTGTGAAAAGTTGATGAAATGAATAATCCACAATAACAACAAATTTTCCAGTGCTGTTTTGTGGGCTATTCATTTGACCCAATTTGGGGGGGTTAAATAACTCAAAAAGTTGACTTTTTTATTTATTTAATTTTTTTACTATTTTGAAGTGTATTATTAAGGTGAGGTTGGGTGTGTTAAAAGGAATGGCAAATATTGTAAATATTTCACTGGAAATAAATTATTTTCTGTTGACAACAGAAAGGACAATTTTCATTTTTTCATATGACCTCAACCATGCCAAGTCGAAGTGGGTAATCTACAATAAGTCGCACAGAAATTGTCTTTATGGAGCGTTGTAATAAGAAATGTGTTTATCAAACGTACAATGTTAGCAAACAGTGACGTGTCATCATTAAAAATCCAGAGTAAACATTTCGCACCCACATGATCAACAAGTGAGAACTAACATAAATAATGAGAACACAGTGAGGCTAAACAGCCCTCACAAGGCGTACCTGAGGAAGACCGGGAGATATGGGAAGATCCAGTGACACCAGGAAAGCGCAGAAACTGGTCTGATAGACATTTTTCACCTAAAAAAAGCAATTTGCATGAAGAAGCACACACGGGGTCAAACAAAGAGTCTTCAAGACGACGTTTATCGAGCGCGGAGCACAAAAAAAGGGGAGACGCAAACCTCATCTAGATTGCATTCATTTTCCATGCACAAGGTTTCAAGAAGCAACGCGTTGGCCTCCGGCTCCGCAGGTCGCACTTTGCCGTTGTTCTGGTTGCGACGAGACGTTCGCGTGACGGGGATCTGGACTTTGCTGGCGGCGGATTCTGACGACAACAATAAAGACTTGATTTTGTTCACAGGCTGCATATTGTAAAAAAAAATTCCAGACTGTAAATGTTCAATGTTATAAAGGAAGTCAAGTTTCATCCATAGGCAGAAATTCCTCTGGGTCACCTCCTAACATAACATTGTAAACATTTTCCATATCAACGTCAATTTGCGATCTGCAACTGAGTCTTACGGTAAAGAGGCTGCAGGAGAGCCGAAGGGCATCGCTTGATGAACAACTCGAGCGTGCACAGCAGCAACTGAAATGATATGACCAGGTCGTCCTCCATCTGCAAGGCCTTTCCTGCATGAGAAATATCAGCACAAGATGGAGGTCACCCTCTTAAGCAACAAAAACAAGTATAAGCACCAAAACGTTCCAATCCAAACACTGGAACCAAAAAGGAAGCACGGGTGAGAGAAATAACTCTGAGCATAATAATAATAATAATTCCAACCTGATGGCGATTCGTGTTTTTAAACACATAACTCACCTTTAGCCAAAAGGAAGATCGTCCAACAGGTGCGTAGGATCTCAGTCGTCCTGGAAAACCAGACAGTCAACCTTTTGAAAATCTGCAATGTAACGTTTAAACCAAGCAAGAAAATGTTGCGACTTACTTTGCCTCGGGGGCCGCAGCAAAGATCGTTTTGCATGTCCTGAAACAACAAGTATGACATTGGAAAAACTATTTCGCCTTCAAATTAGGCATCTTTAACGACACTGCTATGTGTGCGTTTTACTCACTTCTCAAACCTCTGGTAAAGAGCCAGGGTCACGTCGTATTTGTTCTCCAATCGTGTCAGTGCTGAATTCACCTTGGTGCTTATCGTGTCCAAGTTTACGTCCAACTTCCGAACCAGAGCCACGAACTGCTTGACGCTGAAAAAGTTGTGTAGAAGTAGAAAATACTTAAATCAACAGTTTTGCTCTTAAGTCAGCATGTCTCGGTGTACTGCAAATGCAACAATAATACAAACATATAATGTACCTTCCTAAAGGCATAACAACAGTATGAAAAAGCATGAATTTTTGGAACATGTTGGACAAAAAAAAAACGGTGGAAGAAAATGATATAATAACAACAACAATAATAAAAATAAAATAACGTACAACTAGACTCAATTCGAGAAAATGTCCAATCAACACAATTTATTTGCAGGCACTGCTGAGGAATTATCACAAATACTTACTTCATAGAGATTGCTTTTAAGATCTGAGTTATGGTGAAGGAAGCAACATCCATGTCGGTCACAACTGTAAACAGACAGGCACCCCACAGCCTTGTTTGCTCTTCCTAAAGTGAGATGTTAAAAAAAAATGGCACACTTTAAAACTTTTTGAAACTCACAAACATTAATCGAGCTGCTATTTGGCCAAAGGGAAGTCAATAAATTAGCAATGAGACAAGTGTCTGCCATCTTTGTGGAGTTTTCACACCAAAAAAAATGAAATTAGCACTTCAAATTTCTTTAAAATCTCCTATAACAAATACATTCATAAATATTGTCTGCTTACATACATGACCTATTCTGCTGCCTGCACTGCATTTCTTAACAACAATCTTCAATTTGCGCTATTTAGTTATGTCGAGTTTTTAGGGCTTGTGTCGGTAATTGAAACATGACACTAATTTTGACCCATTGATGTCTAAGAATTTCGGCCTGCCCGAAAAATTGGTGGATATTTTTAACAGAAAGGAGCTCCCTGAGTAGAAGACAAAGTGGAAGACAAGAAGAGAATTCTGGAAAAACAATGACGTTATACCTTTTTTACCATATTTTCTAAAGGGGATATCATTTGCACTTTGACAGATTTTAATTTGGGGGTTGAAATCCTGTCATGTTGGCCTCTGTTTGGATGACAAGAGCATTTCTTTAATACGTACAGCAAATTCATACAGGGATTCCTGAAGACTTGTGTACATCTTCCAAGTACGGTCACAAACCAGATCAGACACCTGCAGGTTCTTGCACAGAGCAACAAAGTCAGCATCTTTGTCCCTGTGCCTAGAGAGTGGGGAACACAAATGATATCAACACGAAATCTGCAAATTCAAATCATTTGACTATCTCGTGAGAAATTATCTTTGTGTTGCCGCTTTCGGGACGATTTCACAGGTTTGTGTTAGTATAATGTGGCGCAATAATGTATGTTTACTGTGAACGTATAGGCCTCGAAAAAAAAGAAGAGAGAAAGAAAGAGAGAGCTCAGTTTATTCTCCAAACGATTTCCAAGGGTCAACGACAGTTTTAATAGAACTTAAAACGAAATTGTAATTTAAATGATATTTGGGTGACTTACTTTGTAACCGAGAACTCTGGAGTCGTTTTAATGTCCGGAGAGGAACTTTCAGGTCTCTTTTTCGGCTCTTTGTTTTGGATCGTCCCGGCACTACGCCTCTTGGGTGGCATCCTTCTGTCCCGCTAACAAACGAGCAGATATATGGAGAATATTGAGTATATGTCAACCTGAAGGTGCAGATTCGTTTTTTAAATACTGAATTCAAACCCCAATCTAGCGAGTGTGTTTCGATAACACAAAACATGGATGGCTTCCGGAAACCGGTTTAGTGTGTTCGATTTGTTGCACGGTATTGCGCGCTCGGTTGGAAATGCCGTCTTAAACGTGCCCACTGCAGTCAATTGGTTAGATGAAAACAAATGTAATTTGTTTAAATGAGCAATGTCATTTATATCACCTAACTACTGTGCAAATAATATTTAAATTACATAACAATAGTCATACTGTATTTTATGTTGGCTGTGTAGCGAACCGCAGAAGGATGTGACCGGAAGAGAACGAGCATAACTAAAACGATCGAACCCAAATTCATGGGACAAAACCGCGGGAAAGTGTTTACGCAACATCCGCTTATTTGCATTTATCCCGCCATTTGAATTTGTACGTCACAAAGAACAGAAGGCTTGTCTGTTGTTTTCATACACCTAGCGCCACAAGTCAACTCATAGTAATACTTGTGAATAAACGAATCCTTTATTTGTGGTATATGTGGCAATTCTACACAAATTAGCACGACTTATTGTTTAAACTTTCTTTATTAAACCATGTACTGTCGCTTACATCGGGAAAAGTGAAGCCACCGGAAGTGCCTTCTCAGTGCTTATTACATTGATTTTTGTGCGGCGTTTTCATGCTTTTTCCTCCCCCATCCATGCCGTTAGCGTCGCGCAGAAACATCATAAGTCACAATTTGGTAAAATTATTATTATTTTGTAATCTATACTAAAGGTCAGTCCACACGTGTCTTAAGTGTTGAAAATGGCTTGCTCTCTTTGATGGTGCAATGTTATTGCATGAACAAAAATGCAGTTTTGGGGGTATCCTGAAAAGTGAGTAGAGGGGAGGTGTAAAGCAAGGTTTTGGGCAACGCCAACGATATGCCAGTCCCTAGTAAACACTCACTTCCTCGTTCTTGTTTGTCAGTGGACACTGACTCACTACTACCCTCTTCTGGTAGCACGCGTGCTTCTGGTAGAAAATCAATTTTAAGTGTAAAATACAATCATGGTAACATAAGAAACGCAAAGATACTATGTACAAAAGAAACTATGTAAATTAAGCCCTAACCCTCTGAAAAAGATAGTGTCAGTAAGTAGCCCAATAACTACAATATTAAAATATATACATAAAAAAACAGCACATACTGCAAAACAATGACAGATTGTCATGCCTAGATAAACAAACCAGATAAGTCAGGAACATTTGACGACGACTGGTATTTTAAAATGTGTGTAAACCTACAATAAAACAGACACTACTGTAAAAGAAATCATTTGGCAATTTATTCAGTTCTTCATATACATGTATATTATACATACTTATTCTAACTATTATTCATCTTGTAAAATGTACTTTGTGTGAGTTTATATTTGTGGCAATAGACCCTGTTCTTTATTAAGAGACTGTGTTGTCCTTGACTGCAATCAGCGGAATTCCATTTAGGCTTAAAAAAAGTAAATAATCACATGATCACCACAAGCAATATACAGTATAAATTAAAGCTCTAGGAGCTAACAGTTCATTTAAGATACTGAAACAATTCAAAAAGGAAACCGCATGAATAAAACAGCATCATGTAGCAATAAAAGCTGTTATTTTGCACAGTGATTTTTTTTTTTTTAATTCAAGCTTGTTCCTATATCAATGAGCTAGCAACATGTAGCTTGTTGTTTGCCACCAATGTATTTGCGCCAGTGCAAACGACAAGTTCACAAATGACCCACCTGCCGACCCGCCACAGTTAAGGCTTCTTCTCCATTGAGCGTACTAATCTTATCGTCCCGCGAACGAGAGCAACATGCAAGGAAAAATCCCCATCAACACTCTTTCCCATTGAATCTTGGTGCTAGTGCAATACCATCACCGGAATCTTCTTGTTAACATTTCCACCACTAAAGGCCGCTGTTGCTAAGGTTAAAGTTCATTATGTCGCTCGCTATATTAATACTATCCTGCAGGTGTGTTCAGACACCAACACCCAAGTCAACCTAGAGCAAATAAAGTAATAGAAAATTGTCTGTTCTTTATCAACAAAACAATCTGCTCATCTCTGTGTGGTCATTACTCATACCGTCAAATCCCTCTTCCCTCCTCCCATGTCATCGCATTGAAGTCCATGTCAGTGAGAGTCACTGTGAATAGACCCTCCACCCTCTCCGCATCCACGCTCGCCGCCGCTCCCCCTGCGCTGGTGTTTGTGCGCCAGGAGTTCAGTGGTCGAATGGATTTGTGGAAACGCTGCAGGAGAAAAGCACAGGATTCATCGTAAAGCGTCCTGGATATACTCATCATGTAAAAGGTTAGGATGCTGACTTCTTTCAGTGTTCCGGTTTCCTTGCAGATGGCTACCACGGCCCAGATGAGGATCTGCAGACAGCAGATTGTAGCCATGCAAACCCCCAACGCTTTCCCCCAGCGGGGATACACATAGCTGCCGTAACGGAGGGACGTGCTGTACATATCCATGAAGATGTAGGTCAGGATGAACTACAACCACAAATGGAAGTCAAAGGAAGGATTGTGGAAAAGGGGCCTAAATTCCTGCTGATGACCTTACAGCTGTAACATGAAGCCGAAATGGGGAAGCTTTACATTTCACTTCAAACATTCAAAAACAAACTAAAATATACACTTTTTGGAGTAACAACTTTTCATGAGTGACATTTCAACATCCAACCGCATAGTTTTCCAACAGCCTTTACACACAGCTCACTGTAGCCCGAAACCTGTGGTAGTGCGTTTCAAATACCGCTGTGGTGTCTCAGTCTGGACACTAGGGGGCACTATATACAAAGATTACAACTGAACATCATCTTTATTATCGTTGTTGACTGTTATTTTATTTCTACATACATTTTAATCATCAGAATATATCTCTTTTTATATATAAAATACATTTTTCCACTGGATGGCAAAAGGTACAACCAGTCTGTCTCTCTAATTGTTGCCATGCTTCCAACAGAATAAGTCATGGCTGTCTGCAAATATATTAATTTTATGTTCAAAAAACAAACAAATTACACACTGATAAGTACATCCCTAGTAAAAAAACAAAACAACAGTTTTTCCTGTGAGCACCTATGTTGGGGGGAGGGGGTGGTAAAAGTATCATTCATAAACTCAACTAGCCTTCAGCTAGCTTCTGTTTTTCAACCTGTCATTAGTCATTTCATTTATTTATTTTTAGCGTTGACCACTTAACAACGTTTGTTTACTCACCAAAAGAAGGAACGGCGTGAAGAATACCCAGCATGCTTTGAAGTACAACAAAACTTTGCTGCACCAAGGAGGGCAGTGACGGATCATGTCGATGATGTCCTGGCAAAACTGGTTGACTCCTGATAAGGAAAATCATAACGTAATATAAAAGTCATCGCACAGAAGAACGATGACGAGAACATGAACGATGGATGAAGCCAGAATGGCTACCATAGAAGAAGGAGATGCCGATACACATGAAGAGGGTGATGATGATGAGGCCAAAACTAGTGCTGAAGGAGTCAATGAGAGTGAACCAGTAAATTCCCCCCTATGAAGACAAAATAATTTTTAAATAAATAAATAAAAAATATAAAAAGGTAAATAAAAAAAACCTACATCAGTGACTAACAGGAGACCCATCAGGTAGAGGCCAAAGCAGAGCACGCCCAGAAACAAGGACTTGTGCTTGGTGTTCCGTCGTAGTTGTGGAAACTCATCAAGCACCGCGGTGGTTATGCCCTCGATGTTGCCAAACTGTGAGATTTTACAGCACAAAAGGATTTTACGTGCACATTGTGTGTGTCAAATCCACATATGAACGCCGATAAATATCAACCTTACAAGTGTGTCAATCCCCAGCATGAAAAGCATCAGAAAGAAGAGAACGGACCAGAACGCTGAACCCGGCAGCAGAGCAAGGGCCTCTGGGTAAACCACAAATGCTAATCCCGGACCTGCAATTAAGAGAGGGAAAAAATGAAAACCTCTTTTGAATATTGGCAATTATCAAAGACAATTTAGTTAATTAGCCAGTTCTTGGCACGATAACAAACTCGTGAGCCAATTCTTCAAAGTACTGTATGTTCCCAGCAACTTATACAATACATTTTGTGACCTTTTTTCCAGAATTTAAGAAAGCGCTATTCAATCCGGTCCACTTGAATGCACGTGAGGTGACGTGCATGTACTATGTGGCACATGTTTGCTAGCTATGTTAATTAAATTCTCATCAAGAGCACTTACAGTAGAGTGTAGAGATGAATTCCCCGTTGAGAGATTCTAATTAGCGGAATGCAAGGGTGTCAAACATATGGCCCGGAGACCAGAAAACAAACTGCAGGTTTTTACTTAAAGTAACTGTTGTTGCTAATTTTGTCCACTGGAGGGTGCACTGATGACATTCTGAAATTTGCCTGTTATTCAGTATAAGATGTAAAAATTTAGCACTGATTTTTTATTATGACATTTTAGATTACTCTGTATAAATAATAAACGGGAATATTTTCAGAATGTGTATGTAATTATTTACACCAAAAAAATAAAAGAATAATAAATAACTGATGTAATTTATAGCTTATTAATAGGCAACGGACATACTGATCTTGCCCACTTGAGATCAAATTTGGGTGAAAGTGGCCCCTGAATTCAAATGAGTTTGACACCCATCGTGTAATGCATAAAAAAAAAAAATTGAAATGTATTTAGAAAGCTGTTTCTAAAATAAAATATACATTGCATCCATCCATTAACTATAGCATTTATCCAGATAAGGCTCGTAGGTGAGCACAAAAAGTCCACATTTACACATATGTCCAATATAGAGTCTTCAGTTAAGCTATGCATGATTTTCGAGTGCGATATGTAGCCAGAGTACCTAAAAACAAAAACAAAAAAAAAGTTCCCTAAGGAGATTTGTACTCAAAAACCTTGGCTGTGAGCCAGATATTCTAACCACCACTTCATTACCTACCGGAAACTGCCACATTTTCAACCGGCACCCCTCTCCTCCACGCCATGTGGCCCAGCACTGAGAATATAGCAAATCCTGCAAAAAAGCTCGAGAGGCAGTTTCCAGTGGTGATAATTACCGTGTCCCTGAAATGAAAAGAAACAAGATTAAGGGACAATATCATTTCCTGTGCTTATGCTGCACTTGTAAGTGAACTCACCTGATGACATTGTTGTCAAATTTATTATAGGAGGCCATAGACAGGACTCCTCCAATTCCAATACCCAGTGAGTAGAAGATCTGCGAAGCTGCATCATTCCATACCTTTCGGATTTAAGCAAGAATGTTGAAAGAAAAATAATGTGCAGTTGTTTTTAACTCATTCACTGCCACTGACGTCTATACACGTCAAAAATTCATTTGAACTATTTCTATTAATTAAAAAAAAAATCCCACTTTTGTTAACAAGAGTATGAAAACCTAGACATTTTTTTAATCTTTTTTTTGTTGAAAAAAAATTGAGATTATTAAAAATTAGGGGCGTCATGTGATTCATTTTTTTAAATTGTAATTAATTGCATGACTTCAATAGTTAACTCACTATTAATCACACGTTTTTTATCTGTTCTAAATGTACAATACATTTTTTCTAGGTTTTCATACTCCTGTTAACAAAAGTGGGAAAAAATGTTAAACTAATAGAAATAGTTCAAATGAATTTTTGACGTCTATAGCCGTCAATGGCAGTGAACGAGTTAAAGACATCTCTTCATGGGTTCTTATCAGTACCTGTGCGCTGGCTAATCGTCTCCAATCTGGTGTGAGATAAAAAGCAATGCCTTGAAGAGAGCCTTCGAGTGTAGCCCCTCTGATGACCAAAACTATGAGGACAAAATATGGGAACGTAGCCGTGACATAAACTACCTAAAAACACAGAGCACAAAGCAGCCATGAGCACAACTGACGCAAAGTGTGGGATGATGTCATTATTTTGGGAGCTAGCTTTGAAATTGGGTGACCTTGCCAGCGCTGTGGATGCCCTTGAGCATGCACAGGAAGACGATGAGCCAGGCAGCCAGGAGGCACAGGGCCAGGGGCCAGCGGACTGGACCCGGGTCATGAAGGCCCTCGCTGTTCACCACACCCAGCACACGCTCACTAACAGTGAACCAAATAAATACAAAATTAGACAATAATGAAAGGCTTTTATGTACAGTGTAGTTGCCGTTGTACAATGTGTGGAGGAAAAAGGAATTTGTAATTAAACACTAATCAACTAAGCAGTTTCAAATGACGACTAAACTAATAAATGACGTGTCAATTTAACACACAACAGAGAAGAGTGTTGTTAAAGATGCCACATTTAAATGATTTTAATAAGTCAACAAGTATATGAAATAGGGGTGTTAAAATGAGTGCATTAATTTTGAGTTAGTGCAGCAGACACGTCCACGTCAAAATTTAGCAGTAATAATAATAATAATAATAATAATGCATATATTTGTGGAGACTGGGGTCAAGCTGTATTTTACTATTTTAAAATTGTGCAGAATTTCACAAGTTACTTCATGTTAACGATTAGATGCATTGAGCTGTCACCACCGTCTTACAAATGCAATTATGCCATCTAGTGGCAGAAAAAAATGCCCACAACAAATCACAGTACAGTACATCTTTTTAATTTTAACTCTATTATATAAATTGTTATGAAATTACTGTATCAATGACTAAAAGATGCAGCCATATTTCTATTTGTTTAACATTTTTTTCACTTCAGTATGAAAACTTAGGAAAAAAATATTTTAGTGTAAATTTTAGTGTACATTTTGAATAGATATAAAATTTGTGATTAATACTGAAACTGGACAGGTGAAACCTGAGGCTGTTTGACTGAAATCAAAGTTGATACTCACAAAGAGCTATGGCTTATTCTGTTGTACGGCAGGCAACACACATTAATTGTACTTGCCTTTGCCATCAAGTGAAATAACATAATTGTTAAGTTGTTAACATATCTGTTTTATTTTATGATGAAATTAAGTGATTCCCAGCGGCACCCCTAAGCACTTACTTCCAGAAGATCTCTGAGGGGCTGACACTTGCCCCGCTGGAGCTGTTGCAGACCGCAGCGTTAGCGATGGCGTCACATGACCAAGGCAGCGGCATCTGGAACGAGCTGCCCAGGTAATAAAACGTCCACGCTATAATGACGTTGTAGTAAAGAGACACCAGCACAGCCACACAGAGCATGCCGATGCCGATACCTGCATCATAGAAAACGGGCTTTACAGTAATTATATTGGAAAAGTACAAGAAACAAAAGTAACCCAAGTTCATGAATCCAATTATACCTGTAAGGCACTTATTTGCTCAAAACGAACCCAATATGGTTATAATAATATAATATAATGTTGGGCAATAAATGGGACTTGCTATGTACAGTAAAATAAGAACCCATGAACAACCTCAATTACTATCACACTTTTGTGATATACCAGCTCCAGATTTAGGACACTGAATTGACTTGTGTTTTTTTTAATACTGTATGTTGCTAACAGTAAGTAACATCAAGTCAGCAATTCCTCTTAATAGTGGTTGTGAACTAGTCCTTTTATTACAAAAGACTACACTTCTTCAAGCATTCATTCAAAGTTATCGTATTAGTTAAAGGTTGTTTCAGGTTGTTTGTCAGTTTTGAAGTGATTTGTCATGTTTTCAGAATCTTTTTTTTTCTTTTTCTTTCCATAACAACAAAATCAACCCGTTTGTAGCTATCTCAGGTGGCGGCCATTTTGTCACTTGCTTACGACTGAAAATGACATCACACTTG
Organism: Vanacampus margaritifer; assembly: GCF_051991255.1. Lineage (NCBI taxonomy): Eukaryota > Metazoa > Chordata > Actinopteri > Syngnathiformes > Syngnathidae > Vanacampus > Vanacampus margaritifer. Next base: position 8,467,118 of record NC_135447.1, on the reverse strand, counting down.
CTCAGGGCTTGAAAACAAGCGATCACCGCTCACCTGTTCGGAGTTTAGTCATGTGACGTTTGCAAGTTGTGCCGTGATTGGTCATGGCCTGAGCCCTTAGCAACTGTCATGTCATCATAAGTCGACAGCATGTGACAAAATGGCCGCCCCCAAGATAGATCAAAACGGGTGTATTTCGCTGCTTAACACGCATTCCATAAAAGTAATATTAATCACAATGCCATGTTTAGGCTAGTGGGGGCACATACAACATTATTTTAAAGAAAAAAAATAGAAACAACCACAATACTAAACTATAAGTTAATGTTGTGACATAAAGAACTCACTAAGTGCTAATTGCAGTGTGCTACATTCATACTTGCTAGCATTAGCATAACTGCATCTTCTGGTCAGTAAAGAGGCAAAACTACCACTAAACTCTTCACGCTGTTTTTTTAAGTCAACATATTGGCAGACATACTTCTAATAAATGTTCTACGGGCTGTATTGTTGTGGTCGGGGAAGGTGGTCATCACCTTTAAGCAGTGGGCAGCATTTCCATACGGTGATGGGGCCGGCTGCTCCGTACTGGCCGAGACACAGCTCCATGAGGAAGAGCGGAACGCCCGTAACAAAAAGCATGATGAAGTAGGGGATAAGAAAGACACCTGGAAGAGTAGAAAGAGGTTAGGGGAGGGAAGTTGAGGTGCTGGGAGAATATAGGTGTTATAAAATCTCCATTTTTGATACACTTCCTGTATTGTACCTGATGTGATTAAGCAAGTGTACCAGTCAGTTTATCATTGATGTTGGGCTTTACATTTACTCAAAGCAAAGATGCTACATCGCACATAGGGTGTGACACATCCCTCAAGAATCATCAAAGAAAATGATTAAGAATGAACGTAGAATGGTATGCAAGCCAAAAATGATAACAAGAGCAAAGAGTCCTTTGTGCTCAAAAAGGTGTGACAAACACAACACACAAGGTACGCAAACACTTGAGACCTCTTACCTCCTCCATTGCGATAACAAAGGTAAGGGAACCGCCACACGTTCCCTAAACCCACGCAGTATCCCAGGCAAGAAAGCAGGAACTCGTACTTCCCTCCCCAATGCCCCCTCGCGACGACCGCGTTTGGGACGGGACTCGGAGCTTGGGGTTCAAGCCCTGATGCACCACCGTGGTTTTCAGCATGTCCATTCAAGTGTATTGAATTCTACAAGAAAATGACAACAACAAATTGAATAACTGAGTTCAGATATAAAACTCAATTATTATTCTCAAAAAAAACATGCGATGTTCAAAAAACATATTTCATTCTCTTTCTTCCCCCGTCAAAGTCAAAGTTAAGAGGAACTATTTTCACACGTTGCCTCCAGGGGAGGAAGTTACCACAAATTATACAGGCTGTCTGTCACGCACATCCTCAAACGCCTTATTTTGACATCCTCAGAGCTTAACTTCATATTTCTTGAGGCATCAATTTAGCGAGCATCTAAACTTTAGATGGTTTGCTCAGCTTTTTTTTTTCTCCTCTCGTTGTATTTTGTGATGCCACCATAAGGGGACCACCAGTAACGATGGAAAAATGTAAAACCATGGCCCCAAATTAATTAAACAAGCACAATATCGTATGATTTAAATACATTGTTATTCCTGATTAAAACACTATTTTGGATCGAATTCATCGAACGCATTCCAGATCTTGTCGTGCGTGGAAATGTGATCCTTAGTAGTATGTACAAATAGGACAAGGTGTGAAACGAAACGAGACTAAACTTTCACCGTAAAAACGTAACATGCAACTACAGCTCCAAACACAAACAGCCCGATGTGTAGGATGAAAATTGGTGGACAACGGTTTTATTTTGCGTATTTTATTGAGTTAAACGAAGATGTGGCAGGACAGGTTTGGCAACTTCATCTCTCTCTACTTTGTCTTCGCCGAGCGAACGGGCGAGCCAGCGAAAGCACTCCAATTTAAAGCGCAGGTAAAAATAAAAAATAAATAAAAATCTATATTTAGTAAGAGAAAATGAAGCTTTTAATACTACCTGCGTGATGTTAGGGCTGACGAGTTCACCTTTGTAGCCGTCGTCCCTCATCTCCAATTCCACCCACTGGCACGGGTGGAACTTGACAATTCAACAATTTGTTCCACGTGCTACATATTAATTTCGAAGCTTTTTCATGAGGCGCACCGTGGCGCTGCTGTAATTAATGTTCAAATGGATGCTTCGCCGTTTTTTTGGGGGGTGATAAAGTGTCTAGTAAGGCGGAGACAAGTAAACAGGCCGGTGGGGTGGGGGGTGGGGGTGGTGGTGGTGGTGGGGGGGGGGGCTTGTAATGGGGGCAGGTGCTGCAGAGAAACACCTCCCCCTTTGTTTGCTATGACATCATTGGGAGGGGACAGTGATACGCTGATACAGCCTGAGTGAACTTTCCTTTTTTTAATTTTTTTTTTTTTTACTTCTAAAGTACTTCATGTAAAAATAAATAAATAATAAACAAACTATTGGAAACAGGCTTCTGTAAGAAAAGAAAAGCGAAGAAAAGAAAGTAAAGAAAAGAATACTGGCATGAATATATGCACTTCCCTAAAAAGGTCTTCAAAAATCCACTTGCGACAATAAGATAAATAAATAGATAAATAAATAATATCAAATAGTTACACTAATCGTGTAGTAGAACGGACTTCTGAAAGTTAAAAAACAACCACTTTTTTCCTCCACTCCTTTCACCAGGAAAAAAGAAACCCAGTTTGATACTGTCGTTTTCTGCTTCTGTTCTTTTATATTCATCAGTAGAACAAAACTAAGTTTAACAAAATGCAGCCATTTCTCCCGCAGTGGACGCTCAAACTGGAATGATCTCATATCCAAAATTGTGCATCGGTGCTGCCATCTAGTGGTGGTTGTGCATCAGTAAAGTTGTTTCTGAGCTTGAAGGTTACAGTATACATGTCAATGGCAATTTATCAGATAAACCTGTGACGGATTAACACCCTCTAGTTGGGATCATGGGTTAGACAATATAATATATCTGTATGTTATGTTAATACAATACAATAATACTGTACATGTTTTTCCTCTGAATTTTTACAGGTTATCATCGCCTAAGTGTCTAGTCTAAGAAAATAAATATATATAATTAAAAACTATTTCTTGGTGGTATGTTGTTAATGATTTTTTTCCTTCTTGGAAGCAACTTGCCAACACTTTAATCCACATAATCTTGTGATGCTTTTCTAAATCCATCCAATCTGCTGCAGCTCTATAATTAACAGCTCTGCTCTAGAAATCTGGGTCAGTAGATCGAAGCCCGCGAGTCGCGTCGTGTTCTAAGCAAGTTTTTAACTGAAACTCAGAATTGAGAAACTCGAAGAAATGGATGTCAAAGACCTGGAAATACAAAATTGGAGATTGGATTTTAACAGCATAAACTCAAACCATCCAGTTTTTCAGACGGAGGGAAAGTCAGACCCACATACCAGCGTGTGGGCCGAACCAACGGGAATCAAAAGTTACACTTCTAGGTCTTTCGCCAGGGATGCGAGGATGAGACTAGATTTTTTAAAGTTTGGATCTAATTCTCAAGTGTCCCCTGGTGCCAAGGATGGGATGATGCTTAATGATAAAAAAGAAAAAGACCCAGGAACGCATACTGTTTTGGATTTAGTGGAGCTTCTTGAACTAAAGGACGAGGAGGACGATGACGAGAGTTGGTAGGTACCATCAAAATGTACCATTAATTTGCTAGATTAAATGACACGGGCAAACTTTTCAGTTGTGGAAATACGTGCATCTGATTTCATGAAACCATGACTGTGCAGCATACGATAAACAATGACTTCTCGGCCATCTTGATTGTGTCCTCAAGTGTGAAAACAGAATTTGCAGTAAAGTGGAAATGATCATCTGCACTACAGAATTACATTTAATGAACTGGATCCTTCACAGGTTATACGAGTCCCAAAAAAGGCAGCTGTCATCGGCCAACGAGTCACCTCTCAGATGGTGTCGACACGTCCTGGATAACCCCAGTCCTGAGATGGAGGCCGCATCGCGTATGCTTTTGAATAAACTAAACCAAAGTAAGCTACACAAATGCAACAACTGCTGTTCTATCATGTTGTGACTAATACTTTTATCCCTATTTAGAATCAAGCACTTCCTACAGAAGCCTCTTTTACAGACAGCCTAGAGTGCAACACAACACCGCCAGTCCATCTGTGGATAATGGCAAAACATCTGCTAACACGACACAAGACACATCGGACAGTTTCGGTAATAGCACCAAGCAAGTGTTGAGAAATCATGATAGCCGTTCATATTCCAAATAAGGTGATCTCTATTTAAACAGATAATAGTGATCTGGGTATGCCTTGTGAGTCCATAACTACCAGCTACAAATTGCAGGACATCAGAGATGTTCACCTTATGGCTCGTATACAAGAGGACAGTAAGTCCAGCACAATTCCTACACAACTACAGTAGAGTAATTTTATTGTCCATGTAGGTTTACGCCAAGACTACATCTCCATGCCCACCGGTGTTTCTGACAGAAGAAGTCCTGAGCCACAAGTAACACTTCGACTTTTGTATCAGTGGGAAGGGAATCTATCTTGTTGACATTCTTTGTGTTGTCATAGGTAAGACTTCGTCAGCAAGTCACACAGTTCAAGTTGCTTAAAAGAGCTCAGAATCGAGGTACACAAAGCATAGAATTCTCAGATGTCATCCATTTTCACTTCTAACCTTTTTTTTGTCTTTGCGTATATTGGATGTGACCTACCTACTTACCAGCTAGGACGGAATCACCCTTCCGGACCAGCCTTCGCTCACTCCAGGCTCTGAGGAACAGTCGAAGTTTGGACACCGAGGATTGCCTGCCTGCTCATCAAACATCAAACGCAGATCCATCCACAACCTCCAACGATTTGGCGAGAGGCTCATCAGTCCAGAAGACGGCCACGAGGGAAGTGCAGAGGTCTCAGTCCCTCAGCCCCCGCAGGATCCCTCACTGTGCTAAGAGATATCTGTCTGTTAATGTGTGCGTTCATGCCTCACCTGAGAGGTCAACCACTGCAGCCTGGGGTAGCAATTCGCCATCGACGCGAAGGTGAATGACTTTGGTGAATATTTGCCTGACGCGTTTAGGGCACAGAGACATGGTTGGGAATGGAGTGTAAAAATGTGGGATTGTGATTATTTGTTTGTAGAGCAGCTGATTGGATGAGAGCAGGATGCTTGCAACGATTGTCTCGCATTTACCCGGTCGAATTAATTTCTTTTTATAGCAGTTACCGCAGCAGGAGTAATGGTGTTATGTAAGAGCTTAGTATTTACAAAGCACTCTAATCAGAAGACTGCCTCACCCAATTCCGCTCACAGGCTATGCTGTAATTAAATCCAAATTATCTGCTCGTCAAACTATTAATTTCCTGTATATACTAAACCTCAGACAATCAATAAATCTTTTTCTAGATTTGGAATGCTGTTGCACATGTTGCAGCAGTAAAGAGCAAAATGGTGTAATTTACAGCGTCAAATTCAAATGACCACCTTCTACGTGGCAAAGAAGAAAGGTAGGTTTGAGAAAATTATAAGACAAATTTATTATTTGTAGTAGTTGTCAGGGTACCCACAATCAAGAGGTTTGCAGTCTATGTCAAAATTATTTTTGTATATGCTGAGGACCGCTAGAAAGTGGACGACGGGCCACAAATAGCCCCCGGGCCATAGTTTGGACCACCGGGTTTCAGCATCAAAACTATTACGGAAAGAAAGATAACGTCTCACATAAATTTAATGCCGGAAATAAATGCTGACATTTACAATGGGTGAGCTGCAAGAAGTTGTCTAACATATTCCGCAGAACAATGTACAATATATTTACATTATAAATCTCAAATGTAGATATAAAAAAAAAGTTTCAGGTGTGCTGTCTTTCTATTGCATCAAAAAAAAAAAAAGCAATCTAGTCTGAATCCATGTCACTGTCTCCTCCGATGGATCTGAATTCTTCGCTCTCTTCATCCTCACTGAGCTGGACCTGCGAGAGTACGGCTGGACCTCTCCTCCGTGCATCTTCCTCTTCGTCCTCTTCCTCCTCCTCGCTGTTGCCATCATCTTGTGTGTTTCCTCGTAGCTGCCATGGCTGCGACGCAACGGGGGGAAAAGTAGTGGAGGCAATGTGACTTATTAAAGTCCAGGGTGAAATGGAGCGTATCTCAGGGTACACCTTGGACTGGCTGCAGCCAGTCCAAGGTGTTATTAATTAAAAGTGTAGCGCTAAAAAAAGAAAAATCCTTTCTGATGTCCTACCTGCTGTGCATATGGTGCAGGCGTTGCGTTGTGCCTTTCCAAGTCCATGAATGACCATTTGCCGTCCTTCTCATTAAACTGGAGGCACAAAAAAGGGAACATATTACACAACGGCATTACACTCCTCCCATTGCGGTTAACACAATCAATATGAAAGAAAACATTTCACTTTTATTTTCTCTTAGTACTTTATCTGAGTCACAATCTGTCAAAGCCTCGCCCAACATTTTACCTGAGAATGTGGAGCTGGGCCTCTCCTGCGCGCATCATCCTCCTCCTCGTCTTCTTCCTCCTCGCTGATAGCATCGTCTTCTGCGTTCCCCCTGGCTGACGGTTGCATTCGACTGTGGCTTTCCTCGAAGCTGCCATAGCTAAAATGCAAGGAAGCGACCGGCATGCAAAAATGTTCCTACACAATGCTTGCTTTAAAAATATCGGGCTGTTAAGTGACGCTAAGGTTCCCGGCACCTGACGTTGCTGTCTTCCATGTGAGGCCCATCATCGGCGCCCTCTGCCTCGTATGACATCATGCTCTCGTCCTGCTCCATGCCCATACGCGCCGTCTCCTGAGCTCGCCTTGGAGGCGGAGGTCGCACATCGACTTCTCGGTCGGAGTCGCTGCCACTCTCTGATAAATGAATGGCTAAAGGAGCGGTGAGGAAAGATTGTTCTTAAATGTCATGTTAGCAGAGTAATGACTCTTTGACTCGCTTCACTTACATGAGAATGGATTGTCGCCCTCCTCCTCGCTGGCATCATCCTCTCCGTCGGACATGAGCAAGTCCTGATATAAGACGCTGGCATGGGTGAGCGGGTTGGACCTTCTGTCATTTTCCTCCTCCTGCCGGTTGTGCGCGCGTCTGCGAGGTGGCAGCAGCATATCCTCGTCCTCATCGTCATCCTCGAGATCTCCTTCTGCATCCTCTGCCTGCAAACATGAGCACAGGCAATTTTGTAAAGATCAGAAATGTAATACCAATTTGTCCACTAAGTTGAGCGCTGATGAAAACAAACCTCCTTGGGTCGAGGTTAGCATTTTGGTACTCACAGGAGCAGGTGTTTTCGGTTTGCCGTCATCTTCCTCCTCGAAGCCTTCGATATCCACGTCTGATTCTTCTTCTCTGAGCCTTCTGCCATGGCGAGCCTGAGATGCAGAGCAAGTTCAAGAGCGCAGACTAAAAAGATCTGAGCTGATCCTACAACTTTTCTCAGTGAGAATGCCCAAACAAACAAGCAAGATAATCAGAGGATGGACTGGCGAGAGGTGGAACAAGCCTTATTACTGTCTCTCTCTCTCCATACCTGCCCCCCTTTCTTCTCAGAAGCAACCACTAGAGGTCCATCAGAGAAAAGGCCGCTGGGTGCCCTGGACGGGCCTGAAGCACCGCTGTCAAACAGATCAGCAGGCTGGCCAACAGAGAGGCAAACACATGGCGGAAAAGTCGGACAAAGTGACAAGGAAAAGCACACCAGGTGGACAAAAGGAGACACTGCACATGACTTCAGGAAGAAATTACGAACCTGGGAGGGGGTGTTAGTAACAGGGAGGAAATAGTAAAGGCAGGCGGCGCATTACAGGATGTTGTAAAAAAAAAAAAAAGAAAAAAAAAAGACAAGGGTGCTGGATAAGGTGCCAAGGTGTGCTTTCCATGGAAGCACCACTTTCCTAAATAGTCCAGCAAAATGGCCGCCCAGCTATGGTCATACCTGGGTTATGTAGGGCGAAGACGAGGCGAGCCTCTGTAAGTCCATGAACGACCCTTTGGCTGTAGAGATGTCCTTATCCAGCTCATCGTACTGAATGATCAAAAAAGAGAGGTTCAAATATTACACTACTGTATAAGGCTGATTTGCATTTAAGGTTTATTTTAAATTAATTCTGGGATTTCATTCAACTCCCATCAATAAAAGAATTACTAAATGGCTTTTAACCATAAGAGTCTCAAAAGAAATGCACCTCACCAACACTAAATGGATTTTCTTAACGTCCAAATGATTTTCTAACAGATTCTGAATGAGTTTCCTCAAACTTTCTAGCCAAATCAAACCCTGCCGTCCTCCTACCTGTGTCATGTACGAACTGTGACCCATTTCCAGACTCTCGAAGTCAGCGGCATCCAAAGCTGCCTCTTTGGCCGTGGAGATGTCCTTTTCCAGCTGTGTCAAATGTTCATCATACTGGAGGCACAAGAAAGGGAAATTAGTGCAACACACATTTGATCCTTCTTAGAAGAATTCATGCAGTTCCACTAGTCTAAACACGGTATTCAAATTTATATTGCATGTGTGGAATATGAATTAAGCAAACAAATCTACCCGTTTTTATCCATCTCAGGTGGCAGCCATTTTGCCTTTTGCTGTCATCTTAAAATCACATTACAGTGTAATGTGTTTTTTAAGGTATAATTGCACATGAAAAGTAATAAAGTTGTAAAATTACGAAATATTAAACTTTTAAATACTGAAAACGGCTAAATGAGTCAACTATCCCTTTCAGTTTTGCTTCTCCACAGCACAGTCAAAGGTTTGGACACACTTATAATGGATTGTAAATGAATGAAATAATAGACTGAAAATCAAATGTAGGCCATTGAAAATGAAGATGAGGCACAGAATGACTGATAGATCTCAGTACTCATCTATTTCTTAAGACAATCACATTTATGTCTCAGCATACCTCATCCAAGGTCTGTCTGCACACACTAATGATATCGAGTGCTGTCTTGGTGTACGGACTGTCGCGGCCTGAGAAGGACACACAAAAGAAATAATTGTTCCATTTCTATTCTGCACAACTCTGCTCAGAGCTCAAAGTCTCATAGCAACGAACACTCACTCTCACCGTTATACTTGATGCTGTTTGTGTGGATGAGAGTGACATCTGAGAGGAAGGCGTCTCTGTTCTGGTACTTGTGTTTAGAGATGTTCTGTAGTTTCAGAGGAGAAAGGGTTATATTTCATCATTTTTTTAAATGAAAAAAAAAAAAAAAAACAATATCCACAAAATAATTTTGCTTGTTTCAGTATTTTATTATTTGTGGCCCTCACCTTGCGGATTGTCTCCAGGTCCATCGGGTCTATAATCACCTTGTAATAATCAGGCACAAACTTTTTGTTGACAGGATGGTGGAACGGCCATGACTATATCAGAGAACAAAAGCAAATAATTTACACATTATTAAAAAAATAAAATAAGAAACAATTTTTATCCGAGATTGCTGGGAAAGGACAACATACATCAGGAACAACCATCATCTTCTGGGTCACAATGTTGTCCAGGATGAAGGAGAAGGCCACCTGATCGTCATCATCAAGCAAAGGATTGATGGCTTTTTCAAGCCGAATCAGTCTGTCCTCTTTCTGTGAATGCACCCATAAATAGCTCAATATTTTTTTCAAGAGATGTGACACAAGAAAATACAGCAGTCACACTTACCTCTTTCAGCTTAGTATCGCACAAATCCAACATTGACTGCGCAACTTGTGTGATTGGATGCTTTGCCCCTAGAAAGACAAAAACACATTCCAACATACATAGTTTGTTGTGATAGCACTGTTGTGTTGTGCATCACAATTTCATAAAGGTGTAACTTAAGTACCATTGTATGTGGCGCTATTCTTGTATATAAGCTCAACTGCTTCTCGGAACTCCTCCCTGGACGGGTACATCCGTTTGCGGACATTCTCCCGGAGCGTCTGCAGGTCCATGGGCCGCGTGATTATTTTGTAGTAGTCTTTCACAACCTTGGCATTTACTGGCGTGTGGAATGGGTACGTCTGTTTGGAGGATAGAAAAGCATTTAGATTGTATGGAATTCACGCTGATGAAAAAGTTGACAATTGCGCTTACATTTGGGTGGTCCCGCATGTCGTTTATGATGCTCTCCAGCACAGAGGACAAGGTCACCATGGGGTCAGTGCGTCTGCGGTGGATTGCCTTGTGTGGTTTCTACAAGTATTAACACAAAAAAGTTTTTAAACGTTTTGTTCATTTTTATGTTAAGACTAACTGCAACATTACTGCTACTTGCATTCAGATAGTCACAGTGCACGGCATTGCCAACTCGTCTCTTCTTCTTTGGAGGGAGCTGTTGCTTGGGGAACTTGAGGACTAAAGACTTTCTGCGCACCTCATCAGCACTGAGGCAAAAATAAGTAGAGAAATGAATACTAAAAAGCAAGTCAAATGATATTAGTAAAAAGAAAAAAAAAAAATTCCCTACCTTTCTATGAGTTGCTTGCCAAGCACAATCTTTGTACCTTCCACCTTAATCAATTCTTCGTTGTCATTGTGGATGACTGTCTTTTCTAGCTCCTCCTCCTGCTCTTCTGTCATGGCGACTGGGTTCGAGGGAGGTGCGTTGGTCTGATAGTACAGCGGGCAGAACTTGTTCGTCCTCATGTGCCCGATGGCACCACATGCACCGCACTTCAACTAGGGAAGAGAGGAAAACATTGAGGAGTGTGACGAAAAATCCGCCAAGATAAAAAATGGTAAGGACCTATTGAATATCAACCATATCAACATCAAACGAGAAGAGGACTAAAATAAGAGGAGAAATAAAGTAACGGAATCAGCAAGCTTACTTTTACCTTGAGGTCTGGTCTCTCTTTCATCTTCTTGGACTTCTTTTCCGGAGGTCCCTTGAACTTGTCCTTCTCTTGATTTCGCTTTAGTCTCCTCAGCTGCTCCTGGATCCGCCGACGCTCTTTCCTCATCTCCTCTCTGTGCTGCTCATCGAAGAGGGCAAACTTTCGTCTGAAGCCACAGAGACATAAAGAAAAGATGTTTTCATAATAAAAAAAGGGAAAAAAAGGAATGTACAGCATTTCTGTGTTATTGAATGGCTAAATGATTTGCTTCTTTGTTATACATGCATTTCCCGTTAGCATGAGTGTTAGCTAACAGACTAAAAGCTAAGCTAAGTGTTTCATTTAAATACACTATCTAATTCTCAAGCCTCTTTTTAAAAAAAGGGAAAAGTCAACCTTAAACATTTCTTGACAATAATATGTTACATTTGACCTCACTCGTCTAAACGTGACATTCTGATTAATGTTACATTTGTGGAACACGAGTTATGCAGCAAAATCCAGTCAGGGCATTTATCCATCTCATTTTGTCACTTGCTGTCAACGGAAGATGACATCACAGTTGCTCTAGGCTCTGGCTATGACCAATCACAGTTCACCTGTTTTCTGAAGCTGAACTGTGATTGGTTGTTACCTGAGAAACTGTGATGTCATTTTCACTTGACAGCAAGTGGCAAAACGGCCGTCTTCTGATGATAAGAACTGCTAGATTTAGCTGCTTAACACATATTAACCAAAATATCGTATATAGGCTGTATAGAACATTTTTTGGTCAATATTTTTTTTGGGGGGGGGGGGGTTGACTTCTCCTTTAAGAATTGTTCACTATTTGCCAAAGAGCTGCGTTCAGATGAAATTACTGACATAAATTCATCATCCTTGGTTGTTCTGATCCTGGTGTAGGCATCAATGACGGCAGATTTGCGCACAGTCTCGCAACGGACATATTCCTTGCCGTCCTCGTCCCTGAAGGTTCTGTAGATCTTAAGTCGCCGTCCTGTAGCTGCCGAGTTCAAGCTGGTGACTGAGGATGTGTCATCATCCTTGTGGGAGCTGGTGGACAATGAGCTGGCTAAAGAGGCAGGGGAAATAGGATTCACAAACAGCACAACTGCAATGTGTCTGAACAAGGAGCCATGACTCACATAAGACTTTGCGGCGCTCCTTGCGCCCCTTGTTGTCACGATCACTCTCCTCCCCCATCAGCATCCTCTGCAGCTCCCGCCTTTCCTGTTCTTCCCGCTCACGTGACAACTGTGAGCTGGTCTTCTTGTTCTGCAGCATGTTCTCAATGTTCTTTCCCATTTCCTCAAAGTCACTATCCTCGGCTGAGCTGCTATCTGTGTCTGTGGAGAGCACTTCCGTCGACTCCAGAACCCTGTGGTAAGGAACATAACACACAGAGAGTGAATTCAACTGTCCACAATCAGAATTGAGAATAACTTCTAATATTTCTTACTTGTTCTGCAGGTCGAAGATCCTCTGACATTCCTCCTTGTACCGCTCCTGGTGCTCGGCTACAGAGAACCGTGAGCCCCTGGCAAACTTGCTCATGGGGCCTTCTCCTGAACGCGCCTGCTCCGTTGACATGGTTCTCACGACATCAATCACCTCCCAGCGTGAGAGTTTTTTTATCTAATAGACAGCATTACAAACGTATACACGTTCACTTCCAAGTGATTTTAAAGTGGAACATTAGGTATAAAAAGACAAAATGTGAAATAGCTGATTAACTGCATTGATTATCTTTGAGATCTCACAACCTTTTTACGACACTTACTTCTTCTTCTGGAACACCGAACTTGCGCAGCAGTTGCTTGGCATTCTTTAGCGACAGTCTCCTCAAATCGGCATCTGTCCCTGTCACAGTCTTCTTAGCAGGCTGTGGCTCCTTGTCATCCTGAGGAAAAATAATCACACATTTCTAAACCTCAACATCCAACTGTCATTGACCCGGGGCAACAACCACTTCTCACCCAATGCACCCTGAACAACATCCACCCATTACACCCATAGGAAGTGAAAAGTGAAGTGAAAAATGATGGCCAAAATGCAAAACCTATCTGCAGATTTTTTTGATGCAGGAAAATCTCACCCTGCGTGACCAAAACCACCAATCGGGTTAGCACAATATCCGTTATTTGCACGAGATCCGGTTTGCATTTTGGCCATAATATTATGGCTCCCCTACGGTTGAAACACCTTCCACACTCTTATAGGAAGATTTTCTATAGGAATTGTGATTTTTTTTTCTGCATTCATGTGACGCCCCCAATGTTTGCTCCATTTGACTCGGTTGACTTAAGTGCTTTCACATCAAACTCACCAGTATCAAGGCTTTATGGATATTACTTGCATGCTGGAAGAGAAGACAATCTTTTTTTATATCTAAATCTTAATTGAGATTCAGAGGGAGAACTTTTCTAATCCCTCATAGATTATCTGATTTGCTAAATGAGCGTCTACTTCGCAGACACAATATGATTCACAATTCACACCTTCTGTTGAGTGGGCTTGTTGGGCACTTTGACATAGGAGAAACCTTCGCCACAGCCCGTGGGGTCGGCCACACCTGTAACCTCCAAAAGGCATTTCCCCTTCATGGCAGAGATGAAGGCTCTTGTTGTGTTCCAGGGGGCTGTTCGCACCTTTAATGAGCAAGAATGGATTACAAACTATATCTTACACTAGTAAAGCGATGAAAGAGACTGAGACGTGGGAAACAATACCTCATCATCAATCTTCATTTGAAAGTCCTCTTCGTTCTCCTCCTCTGGTGCAAAGAATGATTTTTCACCATATCCAGCATCCTGAAGTTAGGTCAAGGTGGTGTTAAAATATCTTGCTATTGCATCTGATCAGCCCTAATTAAAATCAAGGTTTTTAGAAAGGAAAAAGTCCAGTGCAGAAATGACTCCCACAGAGTTGAATTCATTTCTTTTTTAGAGTTCATATAGCTATATAACAAATGCAGGTGCAAAGGTGGACTTAATCTAACACTCTGTTGAATTAATTTACAGTACCTCTCAGTGATCAACTCTGTGAAATAACACCCGCTCTGGACACCATTTAACTCAGAAAATGTTAAAATTAACTCCCACAATTTTAACTCTGGAATCTTAACACTCCGATTTTCCTGTTACCTTGAGTCTCTGCTCGGCCACCTGCATGCTATAGTACGAGCAACACTGCTCTGGAGACACCATGGCTCGGATCTCCTCTTCTGTTGGCAATCTGAAATCAGGCTTCAGCACCCACCAGTTGGAATCCATCCCTGGAATGGAGATCAAACAAAACGTTGATGATTGAACTAAAGCAGCGGAGATGACTCCTTTCTGATGATTCGAGTTGCACACACAACGATGAGCTCACACTAATTGAACCAGTAGCTTTATATAACCTCAGCTGTGCACTCCTACAACAACAAATGATGGGCTCTAAATATTGGCCCTACTGAGACGGTTAATGAACCAGACAAGCTTTACCCGTGCGTTTGAAGTCGGCGCAGAGTTTTAGTCTTTTCCTGATGCTGCTCTCAGAATGCACCGGAAACGCTTTCTTTATATCCTCCATGCGAATTCTGCGCGGACGATCCTTGCTCTTCCAGAACAGGCGGTAGATGAACACCTGCAGAGTACACATTTGGCAGTTGAGATTTGGCACATTTTAAAAGCCTAAATTGTTGAAATTGAGTCCGGCAAGTCGACATACTTGAAGGAAGTCTCTTATGTGGGTATTGGCTCGTTTGGAGTTGGGCCCAGGAACTTCGTATAAGGGACAGGCCTGACCAACCACCATGATGTCCACAACTTCTCGGATGTAATAGCCATGGCGTGTTCTGATGACCAAAAAATCGGTTTCTGGCATCTTGTGCAAGTAAATGGGGGCGCGGAAAAGGTTGTTTTCAAAAGCCTAAAAAACAACAACAACCCAATCACACATGAATTAGTAAAAAAGTGATGATTACACATCATTAAGTGAATGGTGAGAGCTCTAAAGCTGACTTGGAGCAGCTGTCCAGGATGCAGAGAACCCAGAAAAGGCGAAGTGTGACAGTATACAGTTTCTCCATATTTGCAATCTGGTGCACCAGGATCCTTTCCAGGTTTCTGAATAAGGGAGATTCAAATAAATACAAGTCCTCACCTGCAGACGTATTTGTCAATTCTAATCAAGACTTTGAATTTACACGATACTCACCCTTTTATAGTAGTTTTTAATCTTAGTGGCCATGCCAACTTGCATGATGAGAGGGGGATATTCTTCACTGTACTCTGCCAGGATCAGATCTCCATCTTTGCCTGTCAAATCTTGCGGAGTGCGCATGAAGAACATGTCTCCTCCTCCTGAAGCTTGCCGCTCCTGCTCTCGCATCTGTTTTGACATTCACAACAACCGTGTTTATAAAGTTACATACTCTGTAACAGCACCGTAGAAGACCAAATTTTGAGCCAAGTGTCACCTTAGCCTTCTTCTTAATGTGCTTGAGCAGTGGCTGGGCAGGATGCGGACCAGGCTGAGCCAAAGATCCAAAAGAGTACTTCTTCAATGTTGACCGATGGAACTGCCGCAACTTCATTGGACCCATGTGGGTGGGGAAGAAGGGCTGTCTCAACTCTAGGGCTGGGATGGAATGCTGGTCAAGAAATTGGTTGGTTATTAATTGGTTGGTCAGTCTGCACTCAATGGCTTTATTTACTTCTGTAGTTGTAATTTTATCTCACCTGAATGATGTTACCACCGAACGTCCCCCTCAGACCTTGCTGTTTGGGATAGTAGAACTCGTCATTAGAGAGGTTCCAGGGGTCCTTCACTTCAGGTTGGGACATATTCTGAGTTGAGAGAAAACATTTTCCCCACTGAGTGCCGTCATTTTAACCAGTGTTATATTATTGAACACCACTGTATCAGTAGATCAATGTCTCCAAATATGGTGACTTCTTGTTTGTGGTCACAATCAAACTTTTGGACTTGATGAGACAACTTGCCTGTTGGGGCTCATCTTTTATCACCCCAGTCTTCCCAAGGAGGATGCGACTCTTTTTCATTGCCGTTTCCTTCTTATTCTCTTTTGATGGGGAGTGAGATGTTGATGCTTCCTTTTCATCTGGAATTTCTAATGACAAAGAAAATATTTGAGAGGGGTCAAATTATTATTATTTTTTAAATAGGTCAAGATTATAAAATACAACCACCAGTTGCAATGGAGGTGACTTTTTTATGTTGATGAATGAATGTCTACAATATTTTCTCCCAAAAATCGCAAACATTATCATTATTTGACAATAAATAAAAGGATAACCAAACTGTTGTAGGTGAGCCCCTGTCTGCTTTTGAATGAAAGTATGCTAAAGATACTTCAACCATGTGCTCCATTTTGGGTAATAATTGTTTGAATTTTTAATATGAGACCATCTCCCACCATACCAAAATGCATTTTCATACCTTATATTACATGTTTTGGAGGGGAAAAAAATAACATATGACATGAACATACCAAGAATGATATTTTCATCATTGGGATCCAGTGTAAGAACTGGAGGAGCGAGGAAGTGATCCATTTCCTGATCATCCCAGATAATGTTGTCTTCCCAGCGCCCATACACTAACTCTTCATTGTCGATGGGGAAAATTGAGAACCAAGGAGCATCGTCTTCCTGATTGGCTGCAGAGGAGTAAATACAAAGATGAAAGAAAGATGACCTTTGTACAAGCAAATTTTTTTGTTCTATGAACATCGAAGAAACTTACATTGATGATCATGGCTATTTTTGTCCCTCTTCAAGCCAGTTATCGACAAGGTTTTGGGCATAAGAGGTGGTGTAGGTGGGAGCAACTGGGAATTACTTCTCGCCAGACCTGGAAAATTGGACAGATAAACATTCAATATATTTACATTTATATTTGTAATCTATCATGGTACATGTTCACCCGAAAATGCTATTAGTCTTAATGCGTTACTTTATTTTAGGAAGTTACTATTCGGTGATTCAATGCATTACTTCACATTTATATCAGCAACTCATTAAAGTATCTTTGTGTTGCAGCAGTAGCAATCAACTGCCGCTGTGCTTACGACGAAAGTAAGATGAGGCGGAAGTCATTGATCACCACACCAAATTCAGCCACGGTTGAATGTATCATTATTTATATAAAAAGTATTTATGTTACAGGACGTCAAGAAAGACTTTTTTTTTTTTACATTTTCATGTTAAAAATGTACTTCCAATAAAGTATTTGCAACCTCGTTCCTACTCCGTTGCTATTTTTATGTTGGGGTGGTAATATCAGCAGCTGCTGAACGTAACTAAAAAAGTAACTAAGTTAAGTTACAAGTTACTAAGTATTCAGTAACGTAATTTTGTTATTTTTAAAAGCAAGTCATCAGTAAAGTATCTAAGTTACTTTTTCAAGGTAACTGTGGCAACACTGCATATAACACACCTTGTTGTGCGTTATAAGCATTGGCATTGCGGGTCATGCTCGAGGGTAACCACCCTGCAAGACTGGCACGTTGAGTCTTGGTGCTCTTGTGCTTGACATCCTCCCCATTCCAGATGATGTCATCTTCCCACTGCAGTTGCGTAACCATTAAAAAGAGCTCATTCTCCAGGGCCAATTTGTCATCCTCTTGCTCAGTATTGTGACCATCACAATCATCATGCCGCCTCCCATCCTACAAATACATTGAAGTCAAAATCAGTGAAATAAGAAATGCAACCTCATTCTATAATATACCGACATGGGCCCACCAACCTCGTTAGCAGTCTTTGTTGTTTCTTCAAGCGTGTTTTGTTCCTGAGGCTCACTGGACTCTTTTTCCTTCAGCTTAAGCCCGTAATTGAAATTACTACCATCTTCAGGGACCCCCATCATGTCATACCACAGTTGGGCAGGCCCATATCGCCATTCTGCAACTTTGGGTCGTGATTCTGTTTCCTTGTCGCCGTCACAGGAAATTTGTGAAAACTTGGACTCCACAGGTGCCATCATAGTTATCTGATATCATAGAAAATGATAATAAATTAAGTGATGGTAGAAATAAACCTAATATATATGGGACAATTATGATTCCGGCAACTGGAAGATTTACCTCATCGTCCGAGAGACACTGCTCAGGGGGCGGAGGGTTTGCATACTCGTAAACCCATCCAGATTTCTTATCCTGCCCTTGCTCTTCAAGTTCTCCCTCAGGCGGAGGCGTCCCAGGCTGGACATCCCGATGCTTCCGCTTCTTCTTCCTGCGGGCACTCCTCCATACTGACGGCATGTTCTTTCCTGGGCCAAATAGCCGTAGGAACCTCAGAACCTAGCAGGGAACCCAAAAGATTGGCTGTTAGTTCCTAATATGTGTAAGATGGTGTAAAGGAACAGTATACACTACCTTTCCAGGTCTAAACTCTGGGAAGAGCTCTGTGACACCAGGTAGCGCTTTGGCAGCATCTTTCTGCATAATGCCAGCAAGCGGAAGGGTAAGACTGTCTGGTTGGCCTCCGGGACCAGAAGCCGGGCCGGGGCGGTCTGTTTCTGACTCGGAGTCAGAGGAACTACTGAAATCAACCTTTTCGGCAGTAGATGAAGGTGCAATGATAGACGGCAGGATGATGCCATCACCTTCTTCCCCGACTGTAAAGAAAGACAGGGACAAACCAGAAATTAATTAATTGAATAGTTCTAAAGCAGGATTCCTTACCTTAAATTATTTTTATATTCAAGTGTACAAAATTTCACTACACACCATTTAGTTAAGACAACAAAACAATACAACTCTTCATCAAGTCTTAAATATTTGTTCACTGTCAAATATTTGGGTAAAAATCTATGACCCCCTAGGATCTTAATTAAAAATATGTGAGCTTTATTCAGATGCAAAGTTTCATCATCCTTACCATTTGAACTCTGTGATGTGGGCTCTTCTTTTTTAATGGCTGTTGAAAGGCTTGGTGGGGGCGGTGGAGGCATGAGCTTTGAATCAATATCCTCACAATCTGCATCATAGTCATCCTCATCATCTGTGGTTATTAAATTTGATAAAAAATGTCAATATAATTTCTTGAAAATTTCAGGCACAGACTGTGTAAATATTCTTTGATCCCCTTACCCTATGGTCAATTTGGAATTTCAAGTAACTCTTGTATATTACAAACTCTATATATCAATTATCAATAAATGCTATCAATATTGGGAGGCCTTAAGAGGATCACCTGTTTTCCTGCAGGGCTGCAAAGATCCCATGGCCTGTCGATACTTCCGTGTTTCATCCTCTGCAACCTCACTGATGTCAGAATAATCAACTGCATCTTCAGTGCTTTTCACCCAACCTGGATGAGTAAACAAACAAAAAAATGACACCCCACCTTCCTTCAGCAAATATTAATGCAATGGAGCTCCATTGTATACATTTCTACTCACCATCAGCATCCACAATGGTGGGATGTTTACTTTCCTCTTGCTCATCATCCTCATTGGCTGTGATCTCTGTGATGAGGGAGCCCAGACCCAGATTACCCAAACCAGCCAGATGCTTTTTGGACTCCTGGGTTGAAAAACAGACATCATTACAAGCAAGCAGCCGTGGAGGAGTGATTAAGATCATCTCTTACTGTTAACGTTTCAGTTCCACTGTTTAGAAGCAGTCCGTTTGGACAGAAAACTAGTTGGGTAAAATAATCCAAAAAATAACAACATCCCCAGACACCAATACTGTATACCAAAACTGCTCTCCAGGTGCTTTGCTTTGTCTCCTACTGCGATCATGGGTGAGGCGCAGAGGTGAAATTGCGTGTAGGCCTATGCGTGTGTACATGACAAATAAAGACGCTTCATCTTCATTCATGGCTTCTGTAGTTCAAAAGTCAATCCCTACCACCATTGTGGAGACATTTCTACGACCTGGATGAAGACTACTAATTCACTGTGATGCAACAAGTGTGTTTGAAAGACTCACATTGTCCAGAACACTGTCGTCCTCGAGTTGGCCATCTTCATTTATGTTCCCAAACAAGAAACCAGTAATGGAGAATGGGCGATCTTGATCCTCGTCGCTGTCAGAGTCAGACATTCTGAGAAAAAAATGTTTACGTTCGAAACATTACTAATATAGTTCCAGTATATAGATACCTACGTCTTTAATAAAATACAATTGCAGACGACAGGAGCCATGGTCAATCCTCATTATGATTGGATTTAGTGGTATAACATTACTAAGCGGGATGCATTGATCTTTTTGCAATACTTTAAATACATAATTACATTACATCGTTCGCTTAAGCCCTGACACATTTTGAACCTCTTATCATAATCACTAGGGTCGTGACGTCTATCCCAGCTGTCTGGGGCGAGGGACAGGGTTCATTCTAAACTGGTTGAGTGATAAAAACAGCCAAGTTTCCACTTACCTTACATGAGTTATATCCGATTAGCCCCGAAGGAGCTTGGAAAAGTATTTTACAGCCGCTGGGCTAGCCAGCAATATTGCCGTTCATTGTGTAAAAAACATGAAAACGAAAACTGTGTTGCCAACGCATTTGCTAACAACAAACATTGCACCGAAACGATGTATTTCACGTATTCAAGTGCTTCCGACGGTTTTGAAATGTTACACAAAAATCACAAAAATAAATATAGTTGCAGTCTTTTCTTTAGTTTCTTAGGGTAGTATTAATTGATGTTTCTTTGCGTTCAAAGGTCTGCCGCTAAAAGCTTGTAGCAGTTTGTCATTAGCCAACAAGCAATAAACCGGAAGTACGACGACTAGTTCCGGTGTAATCAAGACCGAGGGAAAAAAAACAATCCACTCGGCAATGTTCACACTGTAGGCGTAAATGATGCCCAATTCGCATTTTGTTGTTGTTGAATCTGACCTCTTTATGTACTCGTTCACATTATTAAAAAATAAACGACTACGACTAATTGGAACGAAATGCGCGAGTCATCACACTTCAATGAATTGTATGAAGTATTACTGCCCCCATGTGGCTAAAGCCCGCACACCAGAATGGGTCGTAATCAATTTACGCAATGCAAGACCTTACCATTTGAGCATGAGAAAAACACGTAGTCTGCTGGACAAATTGTTGGGAAACATAAAGCAAGCAATTAAATCTATCCTATTTTGTGTTTTTGCGTTCTAATTTTAAAATCATAATAAAAAAATAGACATTAAAACAGAAACGCCAGTCATCAGTTTAGCCAGTTTTAATTGTTTTTAAAACACTTGGTTTAGGGGAAAAATTACAAAAATGTTCTTTGACAGCACAGTATGAAACCAGCCCAATGAGAAGTGAAGGGAGTGTTTCTTTAAAAAGCATCCTCTATAAATGATCATTAAAACTGGCCTCACCATACACATACTGTATTCACTAAAACAGATACAAGCAAGAGTTTAAATATACAACGGCTGACCCCAATGTAAATACATTTAAAAGAGTTTCTTAAAAAAAAAAAAGAAAGAAAGAAATTGGAAAAAGCGGCAATTAAAGAAGTCCCAAAAGGTATCCGGTGGTAAAATCATGTATGTATTACAATCGTTCCACCAAAGTTAAAACAGCAAAGCACTTTGGCTGTGTCAGTGTGAGAAATAGGGCAGCCAATAGAGGTTTCCATCCAGAAGAGTTTCAACATATTCACTGATTGTTTCACAGTGTGTTACCGAGTGCTGTCTTGTTATCATCAGCAGCTCAGTTGTCACACTCCTCATGTTTGCATACATTGTAAAGAGTTGCGCAGTCTCTCCCAGAACTCATCCTCCACAATCATTTAGAAAAATATAAGTAATAGCTCTTGAAGAAACCCCCAAATGTGGGATATTCTTATAGTATCAGGAAATAAAGAGGGAGAAAAAAATCTAAGAAATACAGTTAAATAAATACAAAAAAACAGCGTGGAATACCTATAAAAATCCGGCGAATTTGTTGATGCTTGCCACGCTTGTTTCACCTGGCAGTGCTAATAAATGAGGGCTCACTCCCACATCCAAGTTGCATCCTACAGTCCAGTGTGAAAAAGTCACCCAAAAAATATCTAAAATACGTTGGTGTTTTGTAGAGAGATTTTGTTTGATCTTTCTGGATTGACCAACAAAGAAGTGATTGATGCTGATGGTGTAGAGGGACCGCGAAGGGAGACTTTCACAGTGGGCAAATGAAGTCGCTTTGTGTTGGCACCCAAGGGTCGGCAAATTGTTAGGGCAGCAGCAGCGAACTTCCTGTCCGATCAAACTTTTTTCCTTTGGACAGCGCAGCCACTTGTTTCATCAGCTCTCTGTTCTTCGCCTGAGGAAATCAATTCAATGATGCAGAGTTATGGCCTGGTTAGAATAATGTCATTAAAAAAAAAGATGGTGTTCTTATTGGGAAACAATGTTTTGAGGCGAGGCTCCACATACTACTGAGCTATTTTTTTTTTTATTGAACCAAAAACAAACTGATTGTCAAAGAAGAAGCAGATTGCATATTTATTGAATTTTTGTTTAGTAGTTTCTGAACAGTACATGGGAAAAAAATATATAATACGGGGTAAATTATTTTCTTTATGCATGGCCAAGTATCAATACCAGCTATCAGTATCGGGCCAATATCAAACCTTATTTCAAAGTATTAGCACTTACGATCAGGAACTAGATATTAGAAATGAGAAGAATAGAAATTTGTCATTAATTTCAATCAATTTTAAGGAAAATGCTACATTGGGTATGTAGGTCTTTCTTTGGTCTGTAGTATGGTTTCTATTTTTTTTTTTTTGAAAATGTTGTTTTTAAGGTATTAATTGTTCATGAAAAATAATGAAGTTATCACATTTAATATAGAAAAATATTATTTTCTTACTGTTGAAAATGGCTCAATGAGTCCCTTTAACTATTTAATAATAATGACAAAAAGGAAACATAAAAAAACAGAACACAAAGATCATGAAAAGTGACAGATGTTGCAATTTGATGATGTAGCTAACTTGGTAGTGTTCCACAAGGTTCTATATTAAGTCCACAGATTTTTACCCAATGCCTGACATAAATGTCAAAATCAAAATTTGCCTTTCTCTGTATTTCTCATTGGCAGCCATGTGACTCAGCGGGTGCAACTGCAAGAAATATCAGTGTGGTACAGTGACCAAACATGGTTCAGATAGAGTTTTAAAACGATCAATTTTATTAGAGACATACATTTATGTCTACCAATTTTTGTGTCCGACTTACTTGAGTTAGATGATTTTTTTCCCCATTCATCATCATAGAACAAAACCATAGCACTTATTTCGCTCTATGACACTCAAAGTGACACGTATCCCTTTATGACACTGATCTCAGCGGATACTGCTGTGCGGGTGCTACAAGAATGTATAAGTATTTTACCAAAAGCGATGTCTTCTCTTGCAACATGCTATGATTTGGAAAACAAGACAAGAGCGGCTCGTCTGCTGGACAGAAAGACGCAAGTAACTCACACTAATTACAGCAAATTCAATTAGTGTAATGGTGAGTTTTAATTATTTGTTTCTATGCTTGCCCGTTGAAATAATTCATCAAGTATAGTTGACTACAAATATGTTTAGTCATTCGATCCCTGATATATACAAGTACTGGTATGGCTTTAGACCTCTAGCATGGGATAGTTATTTAGGAACTTGATTTCTGATACGTAGTAAATGAATTGTGCCCATTACCTGCTGCTGTTCCATCGACTCTTTGTGTGCCTTCTCCATTTGGTTCATCTTGACTCTCATGTTGGATTCTTGGTACTGAAAGTCTGCTTTTAGCTCTGTTAGCTAAAGCCAAAATTGACGGTCAGTATTGTAAACATACAAGCGAGCAACTAACAGTGCTGCTGCTTCTTCTAATGAGGATGATAACCAACCTTTCGCTCCTTGTCGAGTATGGTCTGATCCCTTTGCTGCAGGAGTCTCTTTAGTGACATCACCTCTTCTTTCAGCTGGCTGATGAGAATGAAGTTGTCGGTTCCTCCTGAATCCATGGACTGGGTGATGGAACTACTGTTTAAGAGACAGACCACTGATAAGAAACATCAACAGAGGGAAGGAATTTAGTGAAAAGGAATTAGCATACCTGTCACCATTTGATGGCTTCATCTCCAGTTTTGGTTTCTTCTTTGGAGTCTCTTTTTGGATTGAAGATGATTTATGGCTGCAGAAAGTAAAAGATCATAAAAATACTGTTGTAGGGGTGTCAAAATTAGTGCGTTAATTTTGAGTTAATATAAAGTTCCTTTAACGCCACTCCTTTTTTTTATGCGCAGTTAAAGCTACACTAGTTTCAGTTTACGTTGATATGGCGGTGCCGTATGGACAAAAGTGGTAATGTTAGGCCTGAAGGAAGACCTCATTTCCCATGAAGACAAGCACATTGCGTCGTTTTTTTTAGCTCACGCCAACGAGTGAAAGCCGGGCCAATGTTGATCCTTGAATGTCCTTTTATCCAGGTAGCTTCCCCTTTTCTTTTTTGTCTCCTCAGATAAAACTTTTCAGTTTTGCAGCTTCTGCCAGGAAAGCAGTAATCGTGCGTCGGCATTCCTGTTGACTTCCGCCTTTGTAACGAATGGGGAAAGGGGGAAGTGACGTATGCCATAAGGCAGTTAGCACATTTGTAGTTTTTTGTGTGGCAGTGTTCCTACCATCCTCCTCAAAGTTGCTTAGTGCCAGTAAAAATGATACAGACCCCCCCCCCAGAGGTCCCATTCAACTAGTTTAAGTCAATGTTTCATCAGAAGAGTTATGAAAATATTTTATTAGAGTTGAAAAGTTCCTTAGTGCTACTTTAATGACCACCCCTTACTTGTAAAGCCTGTACTGGGGGAATTACAGTTGCATCGCAGCAGACACATCCACGCCCAAATTTAACAGTAATAAATTTTATAATAATGCATATATTTGTGGAGACTAGTGTCAAGTTGTATTTTACAATTTTAAAAATGTGCAGAATTTCACACGTTATTTATGTTAAAGATTAGATAGCTCTTAATATGAAAAGAAAAATGCACTGAGCTGTCACTATTGTCTTACAAATGCAATTATGCCATCTAGTGGCAGAAAAATGACCCCACCACAAATCAATATCACTCGTTTTTTTTTTACAGTACAGTCCATCTTTTTAATTTTAACTCAATTTTATGAAGAATTATGGAATTACTGTATCAATGACTAAAAGATGCAGCCATGTTTATATTGTTTATATATATATATATTCCCCCCCCCCACTTTAATGTTAGAACAGATATAAAATTGGCGATTAATTGTGAGTTAACTCTTGAAGTCATGCGGTTAATTACAATTCAAAATTTTAATCGCCTGACACCCCCAGTTGATACCATTGGCATATTAAAAAAAAAGAAAAGGAAAACTACCTCTGCTTCCACAATCCTTGCTCCTGCTCAGGACTCAAGCTCCCACTCAGTCTGCGAAAGACAAATGGGGCTTAGACAGTATACAAGACTTGGACTGAATTGGGCAAAACAAAGCAAAAAATTCGGTCGGCGCACTTGTGGTGAGAGCTGCTGTGTCTTTGTTGTTGATGGTGATGATGGTGCTGCCTCGAGTGATGGTCTTTCTCATTCAGGGACGAGGAGTTAGAGGAGCCAAAGCCTTTCCTCTGCTCCTTGGTTTTCTGCAGAACACGACGATAGGACAGAGTGCAGAGCCAGCACAGCAGCTTTCCATCCACCTGTGGGACAAGGTGGACCCATAAGACACAGACACTTAAATCAAAAACATTTATCACGTGTCTGGCTGATACCTTTCTCCTGCCTTCCTCCTTGCGGTCAAAGGCACACTGCTGTTTGCACTGCTCACAGGTTTGAGGTGGCCCGTATTTCTTTTCTGAGTTTGTACAACGTTGGCACTTTGTCCCAATAAACGCCGCAATAATGTTACAGTACTGACACGGTTTGGGCTGCAGAGAAATTGACGGAACGTTACAATTATTTATGTACATAAAAAGTGAAATTAGAGAGTGTTAAGTTGCGACTCACTGTTCCAAACTGTTTGACGTTCTGGGCACATTTCTTGCAGATGGTATTGGTTTTACTGTCAAAAATAGACACACATTAAACAAACCCAGAGAGAAATAATGCAGCACTATAATAGAATGAATAAAGCCTCTGAATCAGTGTGTTACCTTTCCTGCTGAAACTCAGATCTGCAGTAGGTGCATTTCACTATTGGGTGTGCGATGCGACACTCCTGAGAGAAAACAAGTGTCAAATATTGTCACGTGTTCAATCAGACACTAGTAATAAGAAAACCTGATCAGAAATCATTGGTTTGCAAACATATTCATAACCCCTTGAACAAAATGACAAATAATTGTGAACTGGACAATTCATTTTTATTTACGTTGTTGTTCTGGTGATTGTGTGGAAGAGCTTTGAAACTTTCCACACATTTTTTTTTGTGTGGTTTAATTTTCACAAGGCATGTTTTGGCCCTCCTGTTTAAAATCCACACTAATGGTCAGATGAAGGGGAACGTAATATGCTTGTGAACCAAGTCAATATGTGTAGGATTTTAGGAATTCATTGTGTGCGTGCATTAGCAAGTAAGTGCCTCAATATTAAGTGTTATTTGAGATTGTAGGTTGTTAATATGCATTGCTGTTATGTAAAACAGCACAACATTGTTTTTTTTGTTGTTGTATGACCTTATTTTAGTTTTTTACAATATTGTGACCTTCTTTTTTTTTTTAATATCGTCAACCTCCCCACAATATCGTGCTAATTATATCGTGACCTTCATATTGTGATATTGTATCGTGATGTTTGGATATTGTTACATCCCTACTACAGACTACAACACATTGTCGAAAATTGTTTTAATAGATATTTTGTATTGGACAACGTTCATTTTTGAAGAGGTACCATATGACGTGACTAGTGATGGGACACTGATTTTCTAGGAATGATGTAAAAATAATCATTATAAAATGTAAACACTTGCAGTGATTTATTCGAAAAGTGTAGCATATTGACTGGTAGCTCTTTGCACTACTCAGTAGGTAAGAAATAGCTCTGAGTTTCAAAAAGGTCTGTGATCCATGGACCTGTGGAAGCATAGCTAATTATATTCCGAGACCCCTTTTATGATAGCCGAAACATATACTGTATAATGACATAATTACAATCAGTTTGGTCCCCAATGTAATGACCCGCTGCAAAATCTGGGCCTGTTTTGAACATTAAAAAGAAAATCAAGTAGCAGCAGGTTAGATTAATTGTACCTTCTGCCATTAAGTGGAAGTGGGTTTAACCCCCTGTCACTATGTGTCAGATACTTTTTTTGTATTTTTTTTTTATCAGATAAATTTGAATTTGGACAATATCTGCAGTCCAATGACGATGGGAATGCAAGTTTGAGCACACCCTCTGTAATTACTCAAACTTGACTAGATTCTTCAATGCAATCAAGCATATTGTGAATAATGGAAATAAAAAATTCCTGTTGACACTCTAGTTTGTTGCTGAACATTTTTTTTGCATGCTGGCCTGATGTTTTTTTATTCCTACATTACAGTGTCTTGTTATTGTTTGCAAAAAAAAATAAAAAATCATGTAGTTGTGGGATCCTCTACAGATACAAACCTTGCACAGCTGCTGGCCTTGCGACAGCTCCTCGAACGGGTACCGCTGGTTACACTTTGTACAGGCGTACAGAGCCGACGTTGCCATTCTCGTCCAACTATTGACGCCAACCTAAACGAGCTAAAGCAGTCCAGCGGTAAAGTGACCGGATTAAGGGCGCTATTATCTAAACTGGCACTGGCTAACTGGAACTAAGAATACGCGCACAATGTGATGGCAACTACACATCACCAGCTAATGCTAGCTAGCACAGCTAAACACTGTATAGGAGGAAGCTGTGAGGGAGCCGAAGAACAATAAACTATAAATTTGATCTATGTCCGCTCGACCGCCACGTGACCAGACTGGTTTAGGTCTTTTAATTATTCCGCCTTGAAAAAAAGCAAAGATTACAAATGCAATCTGAGAAATGTTTCAAGTTTCCAGTGTTCTCGAAGATGGTTTTTCCTGTTTTCCTTCTCTCTTTTCGTACCGAAGCCGTCGTCTTCATGTCAGCGGATGTGGTCGATGACGTCACTGGAAGCCCGGAAGTCCGCGAGATTCACTTTTTCAAATACTCACAGCCAATCACATTACCGAATTATGTGAAGCTAAAATCCTAAATCTCGTCATTTAGAAGAAAAAACTAAACTCTAAATCAATGATACATTAATGTTTTCATACTGCTCACCCCTGCTGTACTGTAATAGTAACGCAGCTTGCATAGCACTGCTGCTTCACTCTTAATTATTTTACCAGCAAACTCAAAAGCAACAGGCAATTTCACAAAACATGACAACAGATTAAGGATTTTAAAATTATTTTAACACAATTAACACTGTTCTTAGTTACAGTGAAAATTTCAGGTAAGAAGTTTAACGGTAATAAGTGCTTAAAGCACTGCAGCCAACTACAAGCCCTTTAAAATGTTGCTACATTACAGAATAATACAAAACAATAAAATCTGTTAAAGCATATGGAAAAGGGGGACTAATGCCTCAAAGCAAATGCTATATAAAAAGGAAAACTTAACACAAATGCTATATAAAAAGGAAAACTTAACATCGTCATGCTAATCTTCAAAATATTTGCAATTAGTGTGGGAGAAAGGCACAAATTAATGCATCAAACCTGCGATTGTTAGCATAAATGTCCTCCGGGTTTGTATTATGAGAAAAACTGTTAAAAATATTTTTTAATTCCAAGTTTCCTTATGACATGCAATCACAATTGTATAGTTTTTTGTTTTTTTTGCCGTTTTGGACAAGGCACATAATCTTTCAGATTACTTGAACTGGATGATGTGATGCAAATTATGAGCTGTATAACACACTGTGCTGAATATCATTGTGTATATTGGTAGCTACATTGCTTTGAATATCATTATAGTGTATATTGGCAGCTACCCCCCCCCCCCCCCCCCACACACACACACACACTACAATTCTGAGTAAAAGGCCCCTCTTGTGTATTGCGTGGGAACAAGCAGAGCACTTCTAAAACTGAAAATAGGTCTATATTGGGATAATAAATAACGTTGCCTTAAATGGCACACAATGAATAAAGACTAAACATTTGGTCACAAACTTCAAGGAGAGGTTTGAAAAACAAATACATTTCATTTTCATAACACAAAAGTGGAATATTTACGTCAAATTAACCATTAGCCAGTGAAAGCTTTCACATTAGCTGAACCTTTTTCAGAATCGGAGAGTTAACTTTTCTCATGTAGTGTGTATCGCATAAATATCTTACTAGTAACATTTTAGGATATAGAAACCCAAAAATACTGATTGGTGGTCAGTCAATGTGATAAATGGTGTTCAATATCCTTACACGTCTGTTGAAAGCACACACGCTGCTCAATTATTACATTAAGAAGATAATAGGAGTGTTTTACGCTAGATTAGGCCTTGCAAATTGTATTCGAGTGACGAATGTCACCCGCTTCTAATAGGTGCGATGGTAGTCAAACAAAGGTCTGTACTGGAGTGATGGACCGTGTTGGAGAGCCCGCCCGCTCAGAAGACGCTGAGCGATTGGTCACCTCTCGCTGCAGCTCGTCCACTCGCTTTTGCAGCTCAGCACGCTTTGCCAGCAGTTCCTTGTGCCGCTGATGAACCGGTTCCTGGAATTAAATAAACAGTGTTCCTTCGCTATAGCCTCGCTATATCGCAGATTTTTTTGTGTGCAATTTTGCATGCTTTTTTTTTTTTTTACAGTAATGTATCTATTTTTATAAAAAATTATGACGGTTTGAACATTGAGAATGTTTAAACGAGAGAAATATGAGAAAATGTAAATGCCTCGATGAGAAAAGTGTATAAACTGTGTGGTAAGGGTTTTTAGAGCCTTAAAACATAATAAATGTCAAACAAAGCTAACTACTTTGCGGATTTCATTTATTGCGGGTATTTTTTGGAACCTAGCCGCAGCAGAAAATGAGGAAACACTGTATAGAGTGTTTTATTTGGGGACACGGAAGTCAGGTAGCTCTTACCTGAGGCCTCATACGAGGGTTCCAACGTATGTAGTAGCCCACCCAGAGCTCCAGGTGCCGTAAGCTGACTACAGGGAACAGCACGTGATTGGAGAAGTTTACATACAAAGGATTAGTAAACTCCTCCAGCTGGCTGTTAATGTACGACCACAAGGATACCGTCCTCTTTGGAATCTCCTGTGAAACACAAGCAACCAATTATTCTGTCCCAATAAACACTTATCAGATTTATTATAGATAAATACTGGAATTTACATTCATTTCAATGGGGATACTTCTAACCACTGCACAAAAGATTTCATGGGAAACCGAATGCACGTACTTCCTTCAGCCGCTGCTGTTCACTGTTACAAAGGAATGTCCCGAACAAGCAGCTGTACAGATGTTCCAAGATGGTCACCAGGAAGAATTCGTTAAACTCAAAAGCTGCAGGAAACTAAAGCAAAACAGTTACGTCATTACTGATGGTCATTCAAACATATGCTACAGGCTACATAGCTGCTTACCTGGCGAGTCAACTGCCACACACAGTCGACAAACTGAATAAAAACAGGTGAGCGATCCGCGTCTGTGTGGTTCTTATCGCCGTGGCCGATACGCTGAAAGGCAGAGGAGTCGGTAATTAAAAGAGAGCTCACCGTCATTTAAGAAGTGTGTGCAACAGATTACCAGTTGGAAACGATGCCCGAAGCTCAGCCATTCTTTCTCCAGCAGCACCTGGAATCCACGAATGGTACGGTAATAACCGTCCAGCATGAGCATGGCCAGTGAGGTGAGCTGCGCTGTGCGGTCCCAGCCGTCGCTGCAGTGCACTACCACAGACGTTTTGCCAGATTCCACCTTGTCTGCAATGCGTAGCGCTCCTGCCATGATCAACTATAAAACACAATTGATGTCAAAGCTTGAAATGGCCAATGGATATAAAAAGTCTACACACCACTGCAAAAAAAATGGCAGGTTTTATGCTGCATTCGAGGATGGTCGGAAGTCGCAATTTTCCCGAGTTCAAACCAGGAAGTGTGTACGGTGTGAACAAATAGTAACCATACAATGTCCTAAAACAAGAGGTAACGCAGAAAATTACCATAAAATGTCCACGAAATTGCCAAAAATGTCAGAGAATTTAATAAAGAGGACAGAAAAGAAAATTTAACGATAAACTGTCCCAAAACAAAAAGACGAAATCCCAAAATTATTATAAAATGTACATAATAGTCATACGTTTTTTTTAAAAGGCAAAAAAGAAAACATTTAAGAATTGGCTAAAAATGTCCAAAAACAAAAGGAGAAGTCTTGAAAATTACAATAAAATGTCCACAAATTGCCAAAAATGTCCGAAATTTGACAGAAAAACAGAAAATTCTATAATTGTGTGAAAAACGAAGTATGAAAAAAATAATAATAAAAAAATACAAATAAACGGAAGACGAAAGGTAGAAGAAAATGTCTATGTATTGGATTCTGCATTTTTCTGTTCTGGTACAGCTTTAATTAGCTCAGAACATTGGATTAACGCTAACACACTGTTCTGTTTGTTATAATATCTCTTCTTACTTTAACTTTTTTCCACGATTGCAAACTCTTGACAAAAAGCACTGCTTAATATTTTATTCTTGTACCTTATTCCACCCCAGTTGCATAATTGGAGCAGCACATCATTTGTCTCACCTTGATGTGCTCAAGCCAGTGAGTGGACTCCAGATTCGAAAGCCAGTGGGAATCCTCAATGTTGGGGTAAACAATATCCTTCAGCTTGCGGAGCGACTCTCTCATTACGTGGATGTTGTGAATATCCAAGAACACCAACTCAGCATTTTGATAAGCATCCTCGCTCTCATATCCGCCACCTTTCATCTAAGGTGCGAAAAAAAAGTGATGCGATGAAGGTTGACCATTTGTTCATGACTGTTGCTTTTATTAATATAGCACAAACCTTGTTAGCAGCAGCATTAACACTGGGTCGAGCATCAAAAATGAAGAGTTTATGTGACTGGGCGTTAGCGTCCATAATTGCCTGCAGGTATTTTTCATCCTCTTTGCTCCGTTTCCCGTTCACCCCGACCATGGGCTGACTGCAGCGTGTCACTGTTGCCTGACTCTCTGGATGGATCCAGGACAGCACCTAGAAAATATTAGTACAAGCTACTCACAACAGAGAACTAATTTCCTGTGTGTTTAAAGGTGAAACCAAGTAAAAAAATGTTGAATAGTCTAAACAAGATATTCTGATGAATATTAGCTTGTGAACCAAACCCATGAACTCTTAATGTGATGTCATTTTCAGACGACAACAAGTGGCAATATAAGGCAAAATGGCCACCCCAGAGATGGATAACAATGGATGCATTTTCTACCCAATTCATATTCCGCAAACGCAAGGGGGCGCAGTGAAGAAAACTTTGAATTAGACTTCCCCATATGTCAGAATTTCCCCGCAAAACAGCTGCATCGATGATGATGAGGAACATTTACTCACAGGTATCCTTCCCTTGGCCCGGAAAGCTGCGACTCTCTTTAGTTCCTCATCTGGAATGTTGACCGGAACGGCCATAGTTGATGGGTAGGTGTCGCACAATTCGTAGTGATCATTTACCTTTGTAATCCTCCAACTTTCATTGGGAATGCCCTTTATCACACACAAGTATCCAAAGTTATAAGGTCTCTGACCATTTACTAGTTTTAAACAAGCAAAATAGTTAATGTACATATTAATTTGCATGACTTTTACATTTCCAAATTATGAAAAGGGTAAAAAAAACAACAAAAACAAATTAAGACACCCTAGTATGGTAAACTATGTTAGACTTAGAACAGGGGTCAGCAATATTTACTGTTAAGTGTCGTTTTAGGCCAAATAACAAAAAAACCTGTCTGGAGCCGCAAGACATTTGAATATTATGATGAATGAATCTACTGAGGGCCCAAGTACTAATTAGAGATACTTTGAGATTCATTTTCTTGTATATTTCGTCTTCTGCTTTTGGATTTTTGTCTGCCTTTTTTTTTTTTTTTAAATATCAATTTTCTGTTTGTTTTTATTTGTATTTTATTTTGTGGACATTTTACGGCAATTTGGGGGATTTCTTCTTTTTTTGGACATTTTATATTATTATTATTATTATTATTTTATATTATATTATATACTATTTTATGACTTAATTTTTTTTTTTTTTTTTAGCAATTCCAAAGACATTTTATGGTAATTTTCAGGATTTCTTGGACATTTTATGGTTACTTTTTGGACATTTTTAGATCATTAAAAAAAAGTTTTAATCTACGGTACCTTTTGTATCGCTATTTCTAACAACTTAAAATTTTCAGTATTTCTTGGACATTTTATGGTCACTTTTGGACATTTTTAGATTAAAAAAAAAGAAGTTTTAATCGACGGTACCTTTTACCTCTATTTCTAACAACTTAAAAATGTGGATTTAAAAATATATATATTATTAATTTTTTAACTAAATCATTAATTCATTTTAAGAAAATTTTATTCAAAAGAATAAAAATAAATATGTAAAAACATATTAATTTCTACTATTTAAATATTATTTATTTTTTTGAGATCCACAGATCCCTGACAACCCCATTGTCTTTTGACTGGTTGACAGTGTGATATTATCTTCCTTGAAAGAAAAAAAATCCTCCATTTGTTTTGCATCACATTACTTAAATGTCACTCCTTAACAGACTTGCCTTAGAAAGATAAACCACCCTGGTTTTATTGTTCTAAACCACATACCGTATTGGGCTGTATTGAAATGCTTTTACAGAATTTGTTATGCAATACCTGTCTTTTGTATTCAGCGACTGCGTCGAACACCTTCCATCCATTCTCTGGAAACACTTGTCCATACTCGAAGGCAAATATTTGCTGTGGTGAGTAGGAGGAAATGTATCAGTTGGTGGGTGGCTACAAGCTCCAAAGGGACATCAACATGCTTGATTTATCACTCACCAGTCCATTGGAGACAGGAAAGGCGAATTTCATCAACACTTCGAAAATGGACTTCCTGAGGGTGTCATCCATTTGTTTGTGTGCAAATCGCAGATTGCGCATATCCTGCAGAGAGCAAGCAGGTCATGGTCATACACAGGACTCAGCAGCTCTTGTATTGGATTACATTAGATTGCGATAAGTTGCCTAATGTAGTCATGTAGTCTTCTTTGTTTGACATATCAACAAATATCAATGCGCTATGACCACACTTGTGCTAACTCACCTTGCAGACGAGGCCATAGGACACATCCCCGCGGCTTGATGCACTGCCAATCTTCTCCACACGACTCACAACCCCAAGTGGCAGATCCAGTACAAAAGAGGGCTCCTAAAAGTTATTAAGTATTTGTATTGTCTATATTTTGTATGGGGTGAAAGATGAATGAAACATCGTACCCTGTCCATGCACTTGAAGAAGAGTCTATAGTTGCTAACTGTCACTATTCCACGCAGTGCTCCGGTGAAAGGACAGAAATAGGTGACGTCTTGAGCTGTAAAATTAAATCATTATTACAACACTTTAAGAGTTAAGCACAAAGGAAGCGTACAATAAACACTCATACCCATATCTTGCACAACTTCATTTGGAAGTAACTGTGGTTCCTCTTTATCAGAATCTCTAAAAAACTGCTAAAGGCAAAAGAAAATTAGGAGTGAAGAAGACCTGTTAAGTAATTATACAGCCATAATTGTTGTTGAGAGTTGTTGTTTTTTTACCTTTGCATGAGTTTTGGGCTTGACCTAAAAATAGAAAATAGTTGCAGGTCAGTTATGTGGTGAATTGAGGTTCGTGAGGATTTAGAGATTAACCGCATTCTGTTCTATACAAACCCTGATTTCTGGGGAAAACTCTGCTGAGGTGGCCGTCTCACACAACATGGCAGAGGAAGGTTTAACTTGGGCTGAACGCTCAGAGCTGTTAAGAGATAATGCTTTTGTTTTACAATGCAGATATTTTCAAATCAATTGAATTGTCAGTTAAGGTTTCAAAAATCGCAGTTGGGCGCTACTAAAACAGACAATCCCACTTCCAAGTGCGGTAGATAGGATGGATGATGTACTTTAAATAATTTGAGTGTAAGTATTGTTACATGGCCTAACACATCCGCATTGACTGCTGCTTAGCGATGTAGATTGATTTCAACACCCAAAATCGTCTGACATTAGTCATGCATGAGGAGCAAGGCGAAACGCTGATTTAAAAAAATATATATAGTCATGTGGGCGTTGGTTCGACTTCTTCATCTGCTACAAATATTTTGAACCGTTTCCTGTCCTTGTAGTATTTATCGGTAGTACAATAATGAAACACAATATTGATTTTTGACAGCCCAATCTAAACTGTCCAATGCAGTAGTCATTTTGTCGCGAGACATCTACTTGTGGTTTGCTAAAAGCTTCACGCTTATTTTATTAGAGCAGGTGCAACTTTCAGTTGTATAGAATTAACACACAAGTAATATTTTTGCGAGTTGCAAAACTTTTAGCTAGCTTAACCAACGGTACCTGGACAATGAATCAACACTCGGATGCCGAGAAGAGGATTGCTTCGAGCCCAAACTGTCGACACTTCCAGTCTTCTCCATGTTATTTTGTTCTCTTAAATCGTTGGCTGCCGTGTAGCTTGAAGGGTATTTAATTCCCCACTAGAATACAGTACTAAAATCCTATCAACAAAAGGGAGCTGCCATGTTTTCCCAGCAGCCTCAATCGCTGATAGAGAACTACCTCTGCAGCGCCTCCTTTCGATCAAAATAAGAATTGCAGCCTCTAGGTTTGGTCGTTTGGTAATCAATTTTGTTTAAAAAAAAAACGCTGATTCTAAATCTCTTTAGCATTGGGTGATAAAATGACTAATAAATGTCAGGTTATTGTAAAACATTTCCCACCAGTTGTGTGACCTACAAACTGTACATCTTGACATGTTTTAAGGTTTAAGTTACAGCTGAAGAAAAACAGCCACACGGTATGATGCTGCCCCCACCATGATTCGTGTATGGTGTTTTTATTGTTGTGTTAGCACCCAACATCCATCCATGATCCATCCCTTTTCGTATTAGGTAAAACACCCCAACCTTGTTTTCCTCAGCCCATAATACAGTTTACTCAATGCATTTGGGACATCTTTTTTTCCATCAAGTTTTCATGTTCCATAGGAGTTAAATGTTCATTGGAGTTGCATTGTTTTAAATATGCAGAAGCAAATACATTTTAAGAACAACCTTAAAACAGCTTGATTGAATGTTTCATGATCTTTATTTAAAGTAGGCCGGTCACAATTATATACAAGATTAAAGTTGTTTAAAGAAATGTAAGAATGTATCGGAATGCAATTCAGATCATTCTGGCAACAGAGGGCAACTAGACTTAAAAAAAAAAATCACATGCAAACACGCCAGTTTTTACTTAACATATTTTTCCATAAATTTCTTGTGAAATTCAGAGCGCAGAGTATCATTGATGAAGCGTTTCTCCTTGCGTGCTTTGTCCAATCCTTTAGCGCAGTTCTTGAATACCACATCGTCATCCCACCTGGACAGAAATTATATAAAATTATTGAAAGTAAGCAGTAAGTGTATAAAAAATGTTGTGCACGTCTACATTACCTTCTCTTGACCTTGAATGCGCTCTGATTCTGAGCTATTTGTTGCTGTTGCTGCTGCTGTTGTTGTTGTTGCTGCTGCTGCTGCTGTCCTGCCAAATTAATCAATGGATTGCCACTCAGTATATTCTCCATTCGGATCCTCTCTTCCTCTGCTTTTTGCTCCCGGTCCTAAAATGGAAAGCAGAAACATATCGCAAATTAATTTGCCAGATATATAAATAAGCAATAAACCTAAACACCAGAATATTCAAATATTCATTGCGAATTGATAGTTCACCCTGCGTTCTTGCTCTTCAGCTCTTTCTTTCTTAATCTTCTCCAGTTCTGCGAGAAGAGCTGCAGTGTCATCGTCATCGCTGTCCTCCTCAGAGTTGTCATCGTCATCATCCTATTCACACAATCATGAGCAATTTTCAGCATGCTGTCAGTCTTGCAAAATGAGTGCAGTGCATACCTCAGTAAGGGGATCATCTGCATCAAGATTGGCTGCTGGAATTTGATCCAGTCTGGGCCTCTTTGAGGATGAAGAGGAGGATGAAGAAGAGGATGTGGTGTGCTCTGGAGAACCAAGAATGACTGATTAAATGGTGTGCTGTGAAACTTTTCCAAATGTAAAATATGCTCCTTGGCTCAATAAAGGTTGGGAAACTGCCTTACGCAGAACAGCAAGCCGGCTTATAATGCCAGAATACAAGGGGTTAAAGTCTAACTAACCTCTTGGTCCCCTCTCTCTGGTCTTCTCACGCACAGCTACACGCTCCCTCTCCTCCAGCTCCCTGCGGAAGTCACGGGCACGCACCTCCTCAGGGGCATCCTGGGTGGGTTGCCTATCAATCAAAACAGGTCAGAAGATTGGAATAGAGAACTACATGTAAGCACTTGTAGATTGTCCATAAAAAAATATAGCATACTGACCTGTACTTGATCTTTGTGTGACCTGGAAGATCTCGACTTGAATATTGCTTTGACAGTGCACTCAAATCACCTTCCCCTTTTCCCCGCCCTCCTCTTGCTGGTTCAAATGTTGGTCTTGCAGCTGTAGTCATCGTGGACGGCTCTACTTGACACGGGAACAAATAAAACAGAACAATGAGGTACCGAACCTTAATAGTAAAGAGTCAAGAGCTTGAGATTAGTCAGGCACTGAATCAACTATGAATCCACAGTAAGTCATGAAAACAAATATTGTAATCATGCCAGAAAGCATTTACTGTATGTGTTTATTCAAACCCATCATTGCTGGGAGACGTTCGCTAGCTAGTAATGCTAAGAGCTATGCACACAAAGTTCTACAACGCTATTTCACAGTAAAGAAAGTCAGATTTTCAACAACAAATAATAATAATAATAATAATCAAGTATAACAAGAAACCCTGCTTTAAAAATGCTGGCAACTAGAAATAGAAATAAGCAGCAGTATCACTTACAACAATTCGCCTGCGCCGAAGAAAGAACTTCCGTAACGAATGCGTCACTTCCTGTTAAAAAAAAAAGATGACGTGTTTACTGACACTCGGAACATATAGAAATTATCATAACGAAGCAAACATTAATTCTCACCTTTTGAATAGTCTCATTTATTCTGTAATAATCTATATAAAATTGAAGGTATTTTAATATATATGTAAAATTATTTATTTTAATAACATTTACATTAAGAAATAATTTTATGCGATAAAAAAAAAACTTGAAAAAGAAACACAACCATTACAACAGAATGCCAGCATGCCAAATTCACATTTCTAAAATTGTTTCTGTTTGTTTCCTATGTATACTTCCAACATGTTTTATTTCCCTTATTTATGGCTCCTTTCTGCATTGTATTGAAAACCACAGATCACTTACAGTATGTACGTACCTCTCTGACAGAGGAGCCCAAGATGGTGTGCTAAGCATTGAAGTCCTGACAGGCTGTTCGGTGCTTCTGCATGCCTTGAAGCTCAGAGCAGATACAACATCACACTGCTCAGCCAACTCTCACCTTACCAGGTGACAACACACTAGCTATTGACTGTGCAGGCAGGATGACAGACAGCTTATTACAAAGTCCTGATTGCTTTAATTTCCACAGCATGATGAATTTGACCGGTGTAATTGGTGCCAGCACATCTCCATAGAGCTCCATCAAACAACATAAAAAAACTAAGGATGGATTAATTTAAAATTTTAACAGGGGCTCAAAATGAAAAGAAGCAACCCTAACCCTAACCCTAACCCTAACCCTGTTTTTAAGAGGACTTGAGTGTAAACAGTAACTCTGTCAAGGCATGCAAACAATTTACTCACCCAAATACAAAACATTTTGCTTAAATCCAACCAGGCAGAGGACAAACAAGATAATTCATTGTAATGCATTCACTTCTAAAGATTCAACATAAAATAAATCAAATTAACCCCGTTATAGTGCCGTGGAGACCACAACAAATTGATTTAGACCCATCTCTTATGTTCTTGCTACTACTACGAAATGAGTGACATATCAATTTTAAACTGATAATTTAATCCGTCTTTATTTTGTCAAGGTGAAATTCTATATGATATATGAGGAAGTTGAAGAACAAATAGACTCAACAACGTCAGTGTAATAATAATGACAATGGATCAATTGTGAGAGAATTAAAAACCTCTGTGTTTTTCCCCCAAAATGCTAATATGAGCCAGTGTCAGTAAATATATACAGTGCATTACATAACATATTCTGGGACAAATAGCCATCAGGGATGCATGTACCGTAATCAGTGCAAATAGCGGTTCCCATTTTTTTCTAATCATCTGGTGTTCAATCACAGCTCAATCGGATCAAAGTCCAGGAGCAGTGAGGCCTCCAACAACATGCTGTGCTGATGTAGACAATGGACCCTCAGCTTCAGGGTCCACGCTATGCGATGACATCAAATGGGCTTCATTAAACGGAAAGTGGCTCACGGGACAGATACCGCATTTCCTAAAACTTTCCTGAACTATCCTGATACCCTCATCCTCTTTAGCCACCTGATACGCCCCTCTGAACACGCCCGAGAAGTCTTTCTTGCTGACAGCAAAGAGAGTCGCATCAGTGGCGTGCATCTCATTTAAGAGCGCGGCGAACCGCTGCTTGATGAGCGGAAATAGGCCCGTGTCTAGCGGCTGCAGGATGTGAGAGCAATGAGGCGGCAGGCACACGAGAATGATGCCGTCCTTACGGGCGACCTCCACCACTTCCAGGTTCACGGGTGACTTGTGGCCGTCGAAAACGAGCAGGAGAGGCCGCTCTTTGGGAGCATGCACCAGGAAGTGTCTGAGAAACCATTTCTTGAAAAGTTCTGAAGTGACAAATCCCGAATCCGACCAGCCATAGAGGGCATCTGACGGCCCTTGTGTCTTGTAACACACTCCTCCTGGGTAGGCCTTGGAGTAGACGATAAACGGGGGAATGTCCGTCCCTGCGGCATTTAAGCAAGCCAAGACAGAGATGTAGTCCTTGGAGCCTGGCGTAGACTTGTAACCCAGACTGGCTGCTTTGGGGAGAACCGCCCTCTTCCGAGCCATCTGAAAACCCATCTCGTTGCAATTCCAGATGTGGTGAGGCTTGTCCCCCAGTGCGTGAGCTTGGACCACAGAGCTCAGGAGGTGGAAAAAATGATCCAATGCTTCCTTCCTGACATGAACCGTCCTACCTCGGACAACACTGTCTGCTGGTTGAATCGAAATATTCTTTTCTTGACGCTTTCTAAAATTAAGCCACCATGTCTGGCCCAGTTTAGAAAAGGCCACCCTTCTGTGTTGACGCTTGTAAATAGAAGACGCAAATGACACTAGCTGCTGTTTCGTGAGTGGGAAACCATGCTTGGACATGTATAAGGAGAACTCTACCAACAGTTTCTCATCAGAAGATGGTATAAGCTGAGCGGGCCCACTGCGACTCCCAGGAGTCACCCGTCCGCTGACCCTGTCTCCCAGAGAGGATTTGGGGACTCCAAACTCCTTGGCTGCCTTTCGCACAGTGCACCTGCCCGACTTGACCTCGATCAGCGCATGCTCCATAGCTTCCTCTGTCCATTTCTTTTTCTTCTTCCTTCCAATTTTGTCAAGATGGTTTCTTGAAGGCATGGTTCTAGGATGGAGCAGAATAATTGTGATTCACTCGAGGGCCAAGTTGACCAGATAACACTCACACCCGTCAAACAGGTCATACACGTACTAGATCAGAAACCCACTAGATGGCACTCCTGTCTTATAGTCACAAAATAATAATAATAATTTTAACTTTCCCACCGAGTAAATAAACTCAACAGTGAAATTAGAACTTCTGGTGCAGTAAGCAATAATAGGAGAAAAGCAAACAACACATAATCTATTACTTAATAGGCACCAAACTTCCATCAGACATCAAAATACAGTACTGACACTGCTCAAGATTTTTAAGTAAAACAATGAGTGGGACAAAAATAGGCCAAAGTCATTGTAACACATTATTGTACTAGTGTGAACACATATTTTCACATATCAATTTATTTTTTGTTCTTTATTTTAGTAATGAGCATTTTCTATTATTGTTGTTTTTACTACACTCACCAACTTTACTATGATGTCAAACTAGAAACAGGAGTGGCAAAAAAGCTTTAGATAGAAACCTGAATGCATGGCATCTGTTTTTGTACAAATGTAGAATGCATTTGTCTCTGTTCAATAAACATGTCCCTTTATCGATATATCTACATACAGTCTATATTTTGAAACTAGTAGTACCGAATGACTTACTGATTCTTCCCAGTCAGTAGATATAGAGAAAAATATTGTACATCAGCCACCACTTGATTTGTGTAACGCCATGTTCGTACTGTATAGTTTAAAAAAAATAAAATAAAAACACAGAAATTATTGTCGCTGCTTATGCAGCCTGAATCTTAAAAACAATAAGCGTAGAAGTGAATCTAGATTTTCCTGTTTACCAGTCGCATTTCTTGTGACCTGGAAATGGATCAAGAAGGGCGTTTCAAAATAAAATGAATAACTTCCGCCGGCCAAATCACTCACCTCAACATAAAAGAGTTGTCAAATGCACAGTAAAGTACAGACAGTAGCACTGAATGAGCAATATCAATAGAGTACCACCAGCGATAACATAATTAACAAATAGAAGCAGAAAAAATACACATAAAGGAAAAATGATTAAAGAGGGTTTTCATTGTGGCCTAACATGTTCTAGTTTAGTTAATGTCTGTCAGTCTGTCAGATACAGTCACAGCACATGGACAGTTAAAACAAAACAAAAACGACAGTTTCCTTTGTTTGTGTTTGAAGTTTAGCTCAAAAGTATTTTCCTTTACAACCTTATTATCTATGACACCATACTAAACAGTGAATTCTAATTAACTCAAAAATCAATTGGTTTAGTCACTAATAGTCATACATTTTGGAACCACTAAACTTTAGTGGTTCCAAAATGTATGACTCAAAGAACATTCTTAAGAGATGAATACTTGTTTTGCTTGTTGGGGACATGGACGGGGGAAAAATTGTTGAAATATACACGATGTTGATATTTTTGCCCCTAGAAATATTACAGTTTCATTAAAAAAAATGTGACTGCACCCAAATGCAATACAGACAAAATGATGTACATCATTAAACAAAAGCATTTGAATAGATAATGACAACATTTGAGGTCAAATATCTACGTAAATAACCATTGTCGACCACCATAATCTTTTATCAACTTCTTTACAGGTTTGCACTCTTTTTCAGCTATACTGCTAATGTGACAGACGAAATTATCATGTTTTTTAATTTCATGTACAAGTAATATGACATGTTGTGTGGAAACTATTACTCGAAATGTTCTGTACTTGGCCAGTAATAAAAGCAGTAAAGTTTTAAAGAATTTGAGAGCATAGCCTCGTAAGCCGACTTTAAGATGCTGACTTCAACAGTCTTTCTTCTAGCATATTCATGAGTAAACAATGTATCTTTTGACAGGCCTCCCACAGAAAACATTTTGTGACAAATAAAAAGAAGTAGAACCAAATGAACCAGAAAATAAGGACAAATGTGTTGACCAGTCTATTATTAAACGCTGCGAGGATGCGTCAGACGCCTTTGCAGTCGCTCTCAAGTCATTCAGGATGGAGAGACAAAGGAACACCCAGAGGCTCGATCTCTTCTGAAGGCAGCTGAGCAACCAGTTCCTGTCTTTGCTTTCCGAAAACAACAAAGAAACTGCTGATGTGTTCCATCGCCAATCATATTTAGAACACAATGTGAAAACTGCTCAGTGGGAGAGCAACCAGTTGTAATTAAATTTACTTAACATACAAATTTGTAGTGCCTAATTTTAAAGAGACAAATAGGCTAAAATCGAATCTGATAACTCATTTGTTGCATTTTTTTTTTTGCATGACCATGCAAACAAAGGCAATGAAAACATAACTTCCTTTGCGGATGTAACCAAGAGTGAATCACAGCCAAGCTCTCTTTCAGTCACCACATTGTAATTGGTACTGATATTTTTAACGTGCGTTCACTCCTTGCGACTGAATAATTGATGGAAATGTCAAGATTTGAGTCACCAACCCTCCTGTGACGTGCCACCTTGAATGTCCAAGGTCTATTTTGTCTTCTACTTACCAGTTTGTATACATATATTTAGCATATATAGTCTTCTTCTTATATAGTTCTCTTGGCGTGGGTACTATTTAGCTTCCTCCTATATTCAAAACATACATGATGTTAAGTTCATTCAAGACTTAACTCACCCATACCCTTGTGGGTATGGGAGTGTGACCCAAATGAGGACGATCATTAAAAAGGGTTGGCTGTTTTCCATTTTGTGCTAAGGTTATGCAACATTTAATGACACACATGTCCCTTTCTCTAAAAATAAAAATAAAAATAAAAATAAAAATAAAAATAAAAATAAAAATAAAAATAAAAATAAAAATAAAAATAAAAATAAAAATAAAAATAAAAATAAAAATAAATAAATAAATAATAAAAAATAAATAAATAAATAAAAAATAAAAAAAATACTTTGGATTTACTTAATTCAAACACATGATTGCACATGATGAAAATGTGGTGAACGGATGCAATTTTTGTCTCATTTTCTAATGTATGTGTTAGTTAAACATATTTTTTTTTATAATGATCATCAAACTGAACATTTTTATCACATGCAACTGAAAACTAAGTACTTTTTTTCGGTAATCCCTCCTAGGCCTACTCTGCAAGTGGCAACAAGACAAAATATCAATATTGCGATGTATCATGTCATTATTTCCAGCTCTGTTGTGCACTTCATGACAATGTTGACTTTTTAATATCACGAAAGTCTCCAGAGTCTTTGTGCCCTGTCGACATTGCTTACAATATCTATGCAGCCAATAAAAAACTCATTGTACTACACTGTGTTTTATAAAAGCAACGTTCAATAAATAAAGTGTTCATTTTTCATTTAGTGATGTATCGGATACAATATCGGCAATTGCTATAATAATACTATATCATCATCATCATAAAAAAATCATATATACTGTAAACTGTACAAATAATACAACCATGTTGATTAAACACACATTTATTGAAAACATGCAATTTGTAGTTACAGTAAACTCGCTGAAGTTAATATCTCTAGGACTCAGTTATAAATGGCCACACATGACAAAGCTCAATTTTGAGTTATCGGATGGAAACGTTATCGTAAGCATCGGAGGCATCACCTCCAGTATTGAATACATACATGGCTTTGTTTCGCCCCCACACAGTGGTGTTTAAACAAAGCAATTATGCAAGTAACAATGAGCAGGGTGATACAACACAACGCTCCACACAACTTTGGATTCACTTTCAAAGCACATAATCAATAAACACGCCGCCGCCAAGACAGCAGCCAACTCATTTTCATATACCCAATGCATGCATCAGTAAACACTGAAAGGGGTAAAAGGCAAGTTACTCTTTGCAAAGGCTTTTTATTATTCCAGAAATGCCACACATCACATCAGCACTGGCACGAAACGTCACCCAAAAGCGAAATGAACAAGCTATAAGAGAATCATCCGAGAGGGCGGGAATCTTCATCTCTTCATAAGTTGTTCACACACAAGACACAGCGGTGGTGAGGAATATTACTGGATGCATTTAGGAGACTGGAACACTTAGCGTACTCCTTTCCTGCCCAGGAACCGCAAGACTGCGTAGTTATAGGTGGTTGCAACCAAAAACAAAATCTGCAAAGCAAGAATGTATTGATGAACAGGAGAGGGGAAAAAAAACAGCCTGCAGTAATAGAACAATGTGATTCGGCACACTGGCAAATCCGACACCAGACCAATGTTAACAATTTTGCCTTTGCAAGCAGGACACAATGTTGTGTAAAGAGGTAAGAACAAAAGCAAAATATAACATCATTTTCAATATTTATTTTTGATGGGATGAAA
The DNA here is from genome assembly GCF_051991255.1 of Vanacampus margaritifer. Taxonomy (NCBI): domain Eukaryota; kingdom Metazoa; phylum Chordata; class Actinopteri; order Syngnathiformes; family Syngnathidae; genus Vanacampus; species Vanacampus margaritifer. The sequence goes on along the minus strand of NC_135447.1, from coordinate 8,422,132 downwards.
TGAAAAGGAAATATAATTAGCCCCAAAATATTCAAAAGCATAGTCAAGACATGCATTACCAGTATAGGACATTTAGTTGATTACATTCAAAAACTCAAAAACATACCATCATTATTTTTAAATATTTCTTAATATTAGGGATGAGTACAGATATCAGGTAGGCCTATCGTTATCGGGCAGATACTACGCCTTAGTTTAAGGTATCAGTACTTGTGATGGCGAGCAATACAAGTATTGGCAACCCTATTGTTATTGTTATTGGGAAATTTTATATATCAAAAGTACTAGTAGTATTGGTATTTGTTATCAGTATTAATATAGTGATATAATAAATAAATAAATATTCAATTAAAATGTATTGCACAAATAAAATAAATAAATACATAATAATAATAATAATAATAATAAAAATAATAAATACATGATTAAAGACACTGTTCTTAAAGAGTAAATGTGTTGGAATTAAAGGTAAATATAACAGAACTGATTTAAGCATTCATTCTCTTGCATACCACTAGAGGGAGCTCACATATCAGTAGTGGTACTCATTCTACACTTTGATAATCACTGCTCTAGATTATTCTATATAACCTCTGCAATGGTTTATAAAAAAAAATCTTAGACATTTAATAATTTTCATGAACATCATGTCCAGCTGAAACAAATAAACAAAAACATATTCTTATCGCAATCAAAGTCGTTTGTAAAATAAATTACCCGCAAAAAGTGCGATTTATACCCCAGTGCGTCTTACATATGTTTTTTTTTTCTACCTAATCATGCATTTTTGGCCTAGTGCGATTTATACTCTGTTTGACTTATAGTCCGGCAAATACGGTCAATATTAATGGTTACTATGACCGAAAGCATGCAAAATATTGACGCCAATGCTCACCAATGCTAAGAGGGTGATTCCAGCACCAGCAAATGCAGCAATATACAGGTCGTAGGTGAGGTGAAACTGAAAGAAATAGCAAACAAAGGTTAGTCTCGGGCAGTGACATTCATTATACTCAAAGTACCCTCAGGATGAATAAAGTAAGCTGATTCTGACCCTTGTGTGTGTATGTGTGTGTTATCCTAATTATTCCCTTTTTTTTTCTTTTTTTTCTCTTAAGGAGAGCTCAGTATTGTTCATTCGATTTGACATCATCATTGCTAATCCTAATTATTCCCATTTACTCACCAATCCCATTTTTGACAGTTGTTGCATTGAATCAGTAAAACAGCATACAACATAATTTATGGTGAGAAAGTTGTGGTGAAAGGGTGCGTAAAATAGAATATGGAAATGATCTACTCACTTCGCTCGTTTTGCAAATAGATGCCAAGGTCATTCCGCAACTCTTGCCCGGCATTGCATTCCAAGGAAGCAGCCCTTGAATAGAGACGTGACATAAGTGATGTATCTCTTACCAATACTGATTGCAAATGCCTTCGGAAACATTTACATCTTTTGTTCATTCACTCGCAGAAAAAAAAATTGAAGTCATCTTGAGGAATTTCATGACAATTTACCAACTAGTTTAAGCATTTACGTAATCCCCGATGATTAATTCATTGCCTGACAAAATCACATTAATATTCTCATCAGGTCCACATGCGGTCAGTCATTATAAGAGCATCGCACCATATTGCCTGGCGTCCATGCAAATCCACCCGTGCTGATTTATGCTGGGGGTTGTTTCAGCCAGGATGTTGATGTCGTGGCAGGTCTGCTCCATGTTGAACAAGAAGTAGACCGGAATAGCAGTGAAGGCAAACACCGCCAGCCAGATGAAGGCCAAGATATACGTCACAATGATAAACTGTTGAAATAAAAAAAAAGCGGAACGGAGGGTCATGGGAATGCAGCAAGTTGCTGTGTGATGAATGTGGCATCACCAAGTCCGCTATGAACCATAATTCATTTTTTTGAGTGGTAAAAACAAAGCATTCAGCATCGACAAAATGACCTGATGACATCAGTGCCCCCACTCTGCCTCTCCCTCCATTTTGACCTTGCGCTCACCGTCAGGCTGAGGCATCGGCCACAATGGGTGCTCCTAAATTCCCCGAAGGTCTGCTTGACTGCGCTTGTCGTGTAGAAGCCTTCAGCCAGTAGCAGGATACCATAGAGGAAGAAAAATGAGGCCAGGCCATAGATGACGTACTGGAAGTATTCCACACTGCGGAGGAGAAAGGTCACTCAGACAGGAAATTGAGACACATTTACAGGGGAAGTCAACCCCCAAATTGTATTTAAATTAATGCGTTGTATGCGCCCCCACTAGCCAAAAATCATCATTCTTGATTAATATTGCCTTTGTGGAATTTTAAATAAATAATAATAATAAATCCTCCTGTTTTCATCCATCACCGGAGGCGGCCATTTTGCCAATTGGTCTCGACATGAATGACATCACAGTTGCTCAGGGCTCAGGCAACGACCAATCACGGCTCAGTTTGCGAAACATCACATGACCAAACTCTGAAAACAGATGAGCTGTGAGTGGTTGTTACCTGAGACCTGAGCAACTGTGATGTCATTCATGTCGAGACCAAGTGGCAAACATTTTTCTACTTAATTCATATTCCATAAATGCAATATTAATCAGAATGCTGTGTTTAGACTACACAGCAAATTCTGTAATGTTAAATTGAGTTAAAAATCTAGTGTTAATTATTTTGAGTTACTGGGTGTTGATTTGGGTGTTATTTGAACACTCAAAGTGAAGAAAAAGCTCTACGGGTGGTGTTATTTCAGCGAGTCAAACTCATTGACTTCAGGCTGAGTTACCTTTTCTTTGCTCTTTTCTTTCTTTTCTCACTTACTTCATTTAATTTACTTCATTTAATTTTGCGGCAACAAACATGTACTATTTCGTGGCGTACGTGTTAGTGTTGTTGCCCCCCAAGTGTTAGGTATTAGGTTCGAGTCCCACTCTCTCCATTTGGGTTGGAAAATACAAACTGGTCAAGAAGTAACACTAAAACTGTGGGAAATTAACACAAAAAGGAATGAAAATAACACGTCGTGGTTAAAAGTGACGTGAAAAACTAATAACAAAAAAATAAAGGAAATAACACTTTTAAGTGTTAAAAAATAACACTGATAATGTGTGTGCGAAAGTAGCTCTACCAATGAGTTACATTTTTACACTTTTGGAAGTGTAAATTTAACTCGGAACTGGTGAGAACTATATAAACTCAGGAAAAGTGTTAAATTTAACACTATAGGAGTTAAATTTCACTGTGTAGTTGAGGGCGCATACAACATCACTGTCAAGAAAGTGGAGAACTGACTCACAAGGAAGCCACGACCTCAAAGTCCTGCTCGTTGCGGGCGAAGTAAGTCTCCACCAGGAATTCGGTCTGGGTTAAGGCTTCGTGCCCGCAGCCACAAAATAGCGCCATGCCTGCATAGCACAGCAAGGTGGCCACCAGAGATGGGTAGGGCACTGCCCCCAAGCAGCGGATACAGCAATCATAACAACCTGAGGGGGCATAATAAATCAGCGCACAGGCGGCACATACCGCACACAGAACCACACAGCACATCTAAACCTGGATGGGGAATTCTTTCCGCCCTGCGGGAGAGCGAGCCCGCAAATTCATCAGCATACACCAGGAAAGAAAGAAAAACACAGCTGCAACCAACAAGCAGGCGATCAAACACAAGGAAAAAACACTGCTTATTTCAAAAACATAGAGTGCATTCTTCTCAATGTGAGCAGTTCAAGCAGGTAGCAAACACCCACACTCGTGTTAATAAATAAAAGCAGTGTCAGAAATGGGATAGAGAAAAACCACCTAAGGCTTTGCAAAGCCAAGGCTGCCTGACCGGAAACATGCTGCTTCTGATCCTGTATTCCAACAACAAGAAAGATCCCAAGATGCCAACTTCAGTCTGCCTACAAGCTACTACAAAATAACGCTCCCTGTGCTGTTTTCATCTGCCATGCGAACGCTCAATCGTTTGTATGGACGCCGTCCGGCCCTCCTTCTGTGGCGGTCACAGGCGTCGCCGGGCTATAGCGAGACGGTGGTGGAACGCTGACTTCACAGGCTCCAAGAGAGAACGTCTCATTGTGGTCCAACATAAGGTAGCCATTGTCATTGCCATGAGACAAAGGGCAGTGATGTCAAGCAAACAAAGACCTTAGAACCACACGCGCTGCGGTAGACGCGGGCCGAGGGGGGGGTCACCAGGTCACCACTAGCAATCAGGCCATCCTCCCTCCCGCCACAGCTGGCTCGCGCTGGTACCGCGGCACTCGGTGTCAAGTCAGATGAGGATAGAGTGGGTGCGAAGTTGTAAAGATCGATATTACATGGTGAAGCATTTGACTGTTTGACCAAACAACTTTTAGTGAGAAGCAACTAGGCTGCCATGTAAATATAAATAGTTTCAGCAAGAAGACTGCTGGAGATGCAGTAATGATAATGCCTGTAGACACCCACGCTTCAGCTGGAGAGTGGTGAGGAACAGTTTCTTACACTTTAAAGGACATCAATGCATTTAGTGGATGCCAGCTAATCAATACGGACCTCAAAACAGTCCACAAATTGGTGCACTTACTCATTGTAAGTGGAGAAGAAAACTATGTCTAATGGTAATTTTCTAATTAAGGCTATTATGTCAATTGTGGGGGTAGTGACGCTTCCCCGTGCTAAAAACAGAGCTTGCTTGACAAAAAAAAAAAGTGTGCAAAACTGCTGTTTCGACTCTTTACTTAACAGGTATTACACTAATGGTGACGGTAAGGAAGGAAAAAGTAAAAATAGAAATACTGCTTCATCTTCAAATGCACGAATGCAACATGATGTCCAAGGTCAGAAATTACATTTTAAAAGCAACATTATTACATTTACACATTCCCAAATGGCTTTAATAATACATGAGAAGGAGTTATTAAACATTCTGTGCACTCACCCATGTCCAGAAAGAAGTTGGGAGGTTATTGAAGTTTCTGCTGCGCGGCTTCCCAACTCTGATATGAGGATATGAGAAGTTATTCCCCGCCACTCCTATATGAATCTGACTCGCGCTTTTGTCTCATCAACAATAGATGGACCACATCACCCCAAGTGACATCTTAAAGTCACAAAGTCCCATTTCAGCTGCCAGACATTATTTATAGAGCCTTGGGTTCGGCATTGGTGACAGGCAGGTCACACATTTCAATGCTTTTGCCCCCCCATTGCACTTTTGTGTTAATTAGGCTTTTGCTTCTTAACTGAAAAAAAAAAAAAACGAAAAACTGGCTGAACTTTTAAAAAAAATTAAATAATTCATGACACCAAATATTGTCGCTTTGGCAAATGTAAATAATACCTTATACAACCTGACAAATTATTTCAAGTGGTTTTATTTTATTATTAAATGGCTTTTTACAGACGCAGACCACACATGCACAAATCATATGCTAATATATTTCTTTGATTAAATTAAAGCATGTCAGTTTCATGCCCCAACTGTACATTTAAATTGCAATAAAGTAAAAAAATATATAGACACAACCATTAACAGAAATCATAATTTTTGCTTTAAATGAGTAAATTAATATTTTTAGCTATGGCAATAAAAAAATCACATTAAACTTTTTTCAGTGGAGTGACTTGTTTATACTGAGCTTTGGCTGGCCAAATTCTACCTACAATAACTATAAAATCTAACTATTAGGGATGTTCGATGGCATTTTTTTTAGAGCGATACCAGTAGAATTACTAATTAACTTTTGTAGTCACTGATACTGATACCAAGTGCCAATACCACTGGCACTTACAAAAAAATTTCCCCCAAAAACAATGACAGATAATTTTAATGAAAGCCCATTACATACCAATCTAGATTTTTTTTCTTAAAAATGTGAGAAATTAATGTCAATTTTCTATTCTTCTAATTTCTCAGTTGCAGCCACAAGAGAGCAGCTGATACTGATATCTGTCGCGACCACCGATGCCTTGAAATAAGACGATAACTGATATCGGTACTGGCCCATACCTACTAATAACAATCATTTTATGTTTCTATTATAATATGGAGCTACATGTGAGTCAAAATATTAGGTACAGCTATCATTATGATACAGTGCAAGCCTACAACTAAATGTAATACCTTATTATATTTTCATTCAAAATGCACAATTACAAGATGGAAATTTGTTCATGTTGTGGCTAAACTTACTGTATGAATTAAATAGAATCATGTGAAATGCAATAAATTGGAATACACTCAATTTGAAGAAAAAAAAATCGAATGTTTCAGAGATAATATGGCAATAATTAGTTAGGCAAGATACTAATATTTAAATCCCCAAATACGCATTTAAACAAAAAGTTAAACATTTTATCAATCGAAAGCTAACGCGTGGATTTCGCCTGCATCGAAATGAACTTTCAGTTCAAGTAGAGCTTCGAGGTGTGCACGGGGAAAAGGTAGCAAAACAAATCAAAATGCCAGTGACGACAGGGACGTTGATGAAGTTGTCTAACAAGGGTGACATTGACGGTCAGGTCCAGCTGCTGCTCGCTTTCCCTCCCTCCCTCATTTGACCCAGTTGATGTCAAAGCTGGGTTCAGTACAAAGGGGCCAGTGTGGAACTGGACAGAACACTGTGCTATGCTCCCTTTTTTTGGGGGGAAAGAAGCTCCTCATCTCATTTTTCCATGCCATGCCCTTTTGAAGCACATAGCTGAAATCTCTTCCTCTATTTTGACTGACAAACAAGCACATCGCTGGTCGCTGGTCAAAGAAGACTTTGTGAGCAAGCTCTCATCATCAAGAGTCGCATTTGACCGTTCGGTATTGCGCCATCACACCATCTTACTGACTGATTTGTTTTATTGAACAGAACTCCTCAAAGATAGTTTGTATTATCCGGCGCCAGTTCACAGTCCGTTGCCGTTTGCGTTAGCATAGCAATAACAAATCGAGTAATTAGCGCCCGAAGAGGATTAATGGCATTGTTGAGCTGAAGTAGAAGAGCGAATGAGGACGACACCTTTGAAATCTCTTGAAAAAGCGGGCCACGAGAGATGAGAAGCGTTCATTAACCTAAAACAGTGGATTAGAACGCATACGAGGCCTGTCAGCTTGCGGGACGCATATGCAGTTATGATATTCCTGTTGACAATCCAAAAAAGAGATTAGGAGGAGTCTTTGGTGGCTCACAGGAGAGATAGAGAGAGTCCTCAGAGTGTCTAGGGAGATGTGAGAGGCTCACATTATGAATTATCATAACACTTTAATGTCTGCCTTAAAGTCATTAGTCAGAGCATAAATGGACTTTGAACAAAGGCATTTGTCTCGGAGCTGTCAAGCTGCTCGCAAAACGTGATTAGATGGAATCACCTGTGTATCACGCCAGCATCAGCACCATGGACAGCCACAACAAATGTGAATTCTTCGGCATCTATCTGGAAAAATTGTTATGCACTGGACACGGTGCTATACATGTGTTTATACAGAGAGAGGCGGTGCTGTAATAATATTTGCGCCTCCTCTTATCTCTGCTGCGGTAATCCGTGCTGAGAAAACAAACAAGCGGCCATGAAACAAACAGGCAAGCTTTTTGGAGGGCACGCATACACGCGGGGCACACACAGGATGTTGTCAGAAGTGAATTCGGTAGCAGTGACCTCCCGCGGTGGAGTATTTGGTTTTCCACTTGATGAGACAACTGAATGATTTATCTGGTTTTTATCTAACCACTCTGTAAAGTCTTTCATGATAACAAGTGGGGAAAGGTCACAAGAGGGATGTTAAGGATTGACAGCATAGGAAGAATGGGAATAGGCAGCCCTTGTTTTATCAATTACGATAACATGGCAGAGAAATACAATGCTGGCCCGTTTGGGTGGTTAGGCAATTCTCAACAGCAGGTTTACAGTATAAAATGAAAATATCAGTCAATTTAGCTTCAAAGTTAGCATGTACTGTTTGCCAATGATTCTCAAAGTGGGGTATGAGTACCACTGGTGGTACGTAGCTACTGGCTCGCTCTAGCGGAACGTGAAAGAATCACTGAATTGAATAAATGAAATTTACATTAAAACTTCACTGTACAGTTCGGTTGAATTTAACTTTCAAGAACAGTACAATACATTAGCATTTAATGTTTAAGATGTTCTTCTTCCTTCTATGAATGCAACTGTTTTGCAATAGATTTTAATTTAATCATGCAGTAAACTTTTTACTTCCCCACATTTAAGTGCAGCGGTTTAGTTCAAGTGTGCACAATATTACAGGGTACAATAATAAATATACTCAAAGGGGAAGCCAAGTCAAACATATTCTTTATAATAGTAGGCCTACGTTCTGTGCAGCCCTACTACTCAAAACACAACATTCTGATGAACATTGTGTCTGTGGAATACAAATTAAGCAGTAAAATCCACCCGTTTTTATCCATTTCAGGGGGCAGCCATTTTGTTTCGTGCTGCCACTTGCTGTCGACTGAAAATAACATCACAGTGAACGTCACATGACCAAACTCAGAAATCAGGTGAGCCGTGATTGGTCGTTACCTGAACTCAGGCACTGCAATGTCATTTTCAGTCGACAGAAAGTAGCAAAATGGCCGCCCACGGTGGACTTCTGTGTTTAGAGTAGTGGGAGTGAATAGAACATACTATTCTAAAAAGCATTTTTGACTCAGCTTCTCTTTTCAACTCTAAAAGAGTTGGGTCAAATATAACCCAATTTTTTTCTCTCCAACAATCTTTTTTGGGGTTGTTTTGTACAAAATAACTTTTTTTGTGTGTAGCTTTATTGGTTATTCATTTGACAACTTTTTGGGTTAAATGAATAGCCAAAAAGTCGGGTCAAATTGACCCAGGTATCAGATGGTCCCTTTTTGACCCATATTTGGGTTATTTTTTACCCACATATTTTTAGAATGTTTTTAATGTTGGTCATTATTGTTATACTTGTCCAGCTAAGCATTTTTGAATTGCTACTTGGTGCAATGCTCGAGAACCACAGCTGTATGTAAGTGATTATTAAATTGTGGTAAAAACGGAATAAAGATTGCATGTATCACCATCGATAGTACCTTGTAACCCATCTGGACTCAACAAGACTCATCTTTAGTTGGAAAAAAATGTTTAATAGGTTAAACCACATTATGACTGGTTGAAAGAACTAAAATCTTAAAGTCCATCATGTCCTTCAGAAAACAGACAACCAAGCGTGGATGTTGGTACGTGCGAGGTCCAAACCACTTTGAAAAGTATCACTGACTTGTAGCTTTGATGAAACTATATTTTAAATGCCAATAATCACTTTGTTATACATACACTTACAATGTCATTACAGATATCTTTTTGAAGAGATATTAATAAAGAAATAGCAATCAAATGTTATTCTGTACAAACAAGCAAAGCCAAAAGAATGACGTTTGTTAGAGTACGAAAACACATTTCAAGCCTAAAGTTTTCTCTAGTGAAGCAGAGGTTATATTTGTACAATGTATTAAGCAAAATACTTGAAAACTTGAAAGGAAAAAAGGAGCAAGGATATTCAAATATACTACAATAAATTACACAACACTACATATGCAAAACATTTATTTAGAGAAGAATGCCTAATTTACATTTATTTTGTCGCTGAGACACCTACTTACCTCCCTAACTAATGCAGGAAGGTGCATTAGTATAAATTGTCAGGTATTTTGGAGATACTCATGTGGTCCTGTATTTGAGTATGTCAGTTTAATTACGTGAAGTCTGAAAAGAACTGCGGTAAAAATACATCTTTATAAGAAGCAATGAGAAATATGTATAAAATATCACTAATATCAATACTGTTGTTTTCTGCTTCTTCAACATCTCATCTCCTTCTGCGATGAGTTTTGACGTCCCATAGCTCACCAAGATCAAAATAGATATTAAGAAAGAGCTTCGCATACAAATCCAACTGTATAAACATGATTATAAGTTCGTTCAAGGGAAAAGTCCAAAAAAGCCATGGTGTAAAATGAGATTTTTTCTTTTTCTTTTTGCAGATTGTGAACTTTAAAAATGACTGCTCTTAAAGGGGAAAGCAACCCAAAAAGTTTCTTAAAAATAATATGTTCTACACAACCCCAGTAGTCTAAATATAATATTTTGATTAATATTGCGTTTGCCGAAGTTGAATAAAGCGGAGAATCCACCCGTTTACACATCTCATGGGGGCGGCCATTTTGCCACTTGCTGTTGACTGAAACTGACAATCAGAGTTGCTCAAGGCTCAGGTAACAACCACTCATGGCTCACGTGTTGTCTGAGTTTGGTCATGTGACATTTGCAAGCTGAGCCGTGATTGGTTGTTAGCTGAGCACTGCGTCACTGTGATGCCATCTGCAGTTGACAGCAAGCGGCACAATGGCTGCGATCATGAGATGTAAAAAAAAAAACTGGTGGATTTTGCTGATAAATTTATATTCCACAAACACAATATTAATCAGAATGCTCTGTTAAGACTAGTGGAGGAGTATAAAATTTATTATTTTAAAGAAACATTTGGGGGTTGGCTGCCCCTTTAAAGGGAAAGTCAGCCATAAACATTTCTTGACAATAATTTATGTAACGTCACTAGTCTAAACATGACATTCTGATTAATATTACATTCATGAAGCAAAATCTAGACGTTTTTATCCATCTCGGGGGAGCGGCCATTTTGTCATTTTGTTGACTGAAGATGGCATCACAGTTGCTCAACGACCAATCACAGCTCACCAGTTTTCCGAAGCTGAGCTGTGATTGGTTGTTATCTAAAGCCTGAGCAACTGTGATGTCATTTTTACTTGACAGCAAGTGGCAAAATGGCCGCCTTCTATATATTGATAAAAAACGCTGGATTTTGCTGCTTAACTCATAGTCCGCTAACAAATATTAACCAGAATACCGTATTTAGACTGCTGCATAGAACATGTTATTGTCAAGAATGTTTAGGGGGCTTAACTTCCCCTTTAAGACTTCCTGTTATGACAGAGCAAAGGCAAGATGTTGGCGCTAGCTTGCTTGGAAAGGAAAAACAAACAAACATATACAATCCTATTTTATCTAAACATCCTAAATACAGCTTTACATGTATGTGTCTTTAAGTCACAGGTCTGCTCGATGGGCAAGTTATACCCGCGTGGTGGAGTGAGTGCTGGGCAGGCCTGCAGAGCTGTAGCCAGCAGGGAAGGTGCTGTACGGACTCATGTTGGAGAGCCCCATCAGTGAGTTGGGGATCATGGTGATGTTGTTGGGCGTCATCAGCGGGATGTCGTCAGGGGAGCGGCGCTGATTCAGAGCGTAGTCCATGGTGGGAGACACGTGAATCGGATTGTGGAGGGCCTCGCACTGGTTCCGGGACAGGGTCTCATCCACAGTGGCGGCGTGGCTCACGTTGTTGCCTTTGCTGTCGCGTTGAGGACTGGGCTGCTGCGAGGTTTCCTGCCGGCTGCGCTTGTCTTTGCGGTAGTAGAGAGCGGCGAAGGCCAGCACGTTGAGGAAGAGCAGAGAAGCCCCGACGGCGATGGTGACGCTGAGCTCTGTGGAGTAATCTCTGGGGTTGGGCATGATCAGAGGACCCATCTCTCGTCCACCTTCGTCGCCGTTGAGGCCCGTGGACACGGGAGGCCGGCCGGTGCCGCCGGATCGCTTGCCGGCGGACTGGGTGGGATCCAGCGGTGTGACTTTGGTGGTGGTGGAGGAGTAATGGAACATATCGTGGAGGTTGTAGAGATGGGGCACCAGGTGCTTCCAGAAGGCCACCTTGGTGGCGCGGTAGTGATCACGGATACGAGGCTTGAGGCCGATGTGCAGGTACAGCTGGTCGTAGGGGTCGTACTTGGACCAGGCCACCTCCTCAAAGCGGTTGGCTTTGGTGTGGATGAACTTGGTGTCTTGCGGTACGGGTTTGTTGGGATCTCTACGGACAACATTGACAAAAAGTCAACAAAAGTTGAACAATTCCTGTCATTTTATATAACAGTAAAACATCCAAGTTTAACCGGAATTATTTCGTATTTTGTATCAGAAGAGTTCAAAGTGTCAGCGTGAATGACAGTGACGAATAATACCCTATTCCGCAGTGTGACTATTTAATAAAATGTTATCTCAAATGTCATTTTGAAAAATTTATTAATCCCCAGTGGCTGCGCTGACATCTTAACACCAGGCCCAAAAGGAGCTTTAGTCTAAATTTGGTGTTAATACATCATGTTTATGTATGCATGAATATATTAAATATTTTAGACCCACCTATAAATTAGATGATTAATCATTGTGGATTGGGCTTGACCCCTTTGCTCCCACTGGATCTTAAGTTCTTAAGTCATGATTCCAAAACATTCTCTACCATTGAATGCTTCCAAACTTTGGGGAGGCCATTTTCTGTTCCAGGGCGAGATACTCCAAATGATTTTTTTGTACACTTTGTCACATTGAAAATGTGCGGTGGGTGTTAACGGGGAAGTCAACATCCCAAAAATGTCTTGACAATAATATTTTCTATGCAGCGCCACTAGTCTAAATACGGTATTCTGGTTTATATTCCGTTAGTGGAATATGAGTTAAGCAGCAAAATCCAGCAGTTTTTATCAATGTCAGAAGGTGGCCATTTTGCTACTTGTCGACGATGACATCAATGTTGCTGAGTTAACAACCAATCACAGCTCAGCTTCAGAAAACATTTGAGCCGTGATTGGTCATTGCCTGAGCCTGAGCAACTGTGATGTCGTCTTCAGTCGACAGCAAGTGGCAAAATGGCCGCCCCCTAAAATTGATTAAAATGGCTGGATTTTGCTGCATAACTCATATTCCACAAATGTAATATTAATCAGAATGTCATATTTAGACTAGTGAGGTCACATATAACGTATTATTGTCTAGAAATGTTAAAGGTTGACTTTGAAGATTTAATAAGACTTCAATGGCAGCAAACAAACTGTAATGACTGACTGTAATGAAAATGTAAAAATGAAATATATGCCTTTATTCTATGTTCATTTTCACATAAAATCTTTTGTTTTAGTCTGAGGACAGGAAAGTACCAAACATAATGTCTGTGGTTGGGGGTTGCCAGTTGAATGAGGCAGAATAGTTCTGCTTGCTCATGTGTGTATATATGACCTCGCCTAAATTGGTATTTGAGGTGTCTCCTTGCATGCAAGTTTTTATGAGATTGTATCCCTCACTAATGTGCTTGTCCTTTCTCCTGTCTATTAAAGGATTAAAGTTTTTTTTCCCCCTTCGACATCGATAAAGATATGGAGGACCAAAACTGCCAAAATTAAAAATAAATAAATATATATACATATATATAGGGATTTAATTTTTGAATTACATTTTTTTATTTTTTTGTTATTTTGATTTTGAATTTTGGCAGTTTTAGTCCTCCATATAAAGAGACTAGTCCCTCATAAATCATAATCGCAACTGCTATGAGTGCAAAACAGTTTTTACATATTTATTTTGAACTTGCAGGATCAGTGTTGGCATAATCATAACAAGCAGAAACGTAAGAAAGGTAGGATTAGGATTGTGTAACATCACCGCCCCTACTCTGCTCACACCTACACGTTAGCCTACCTTCTCTATTTTGGTTAAGTTTGTTAGTGGTAGTAATACATAGTCCAATAGAATTACGTTGTAAGTGTTACATCTAAATATATAACGTCAAATCAAACAACAAGCATATAAATGATGTCTGAAATATTTGACAATAATGTACAAAAAATGGTGCAACCACTACTTAGTCACAGTTATGTTGCTAGTGTTTGGTAATGAACAAGAACAAAGGGAGATAAGGCTGCAAGAAATGACAGTGAGAGTTAAGACTTGGCTTAATTAGGCACACTATTTCCTGGCGAATGCTACAGTCTTTTAATCAGGGTGATGAAGTAGCGCAAGTTAAAAGGTCGAAAGTCTTAAAATAAATAAGAGCTGCACAATCGAAATCAGACAATTTAGGAGCGCGGGAGTCTTAAGTGAAATTGTGATGTGCTAACAATTGCAACTAAGACACATTTAGGCCTTTTGCTCTTACTCACCCACTCTTAGCAAAGTTGGTCCAATAAGTCATGACCACGGCGCTGAGCATGATGTCATTCCTGGAAAAGTTGCAGGGAAACAGGTCAGTCGGGCCGATCATGGGGATGCCGAAGACGTAGGGCACCTCGTCGCCGTGAGCTGAGTCGGACCACACGGGCTTCATGAGGCTCTGGCAGTGGTGGTAGAAGGCGTAGAAGTAGGTCGGTGAGCCGTAGCGGGCGTGCAGGTCGGCGGTCACCACTGAGGGTTCGACCCATTGGTGGTCGGTGAACAGAGCCACCAGAGTCTTCCGCCTGGTTTCTGGATTGTCCTTATCGGCCCAGTCTGTGTACATGAACTTAATTGTCTCCCTCAGCGTGTCCTTCCCTTCAGGGTAGCCATACAAACTGTCCACAAAGTCGGATACGACAAAGTCAAAGTCGCTTCCGGACACGCCGTCCTCCAAGTCCATCACGTTCTCCACAAAACGCAGACCCTCACCCTGATTGACCCCAAGCATTATGTCATAGTTGAGGAACTCGCCTTGCTCCATCAGTATCTCGGGGTCGTCGGGGATGACGTCTCCATCGATAACCGGTCCAAAAGCCACACGGTACTGAGCGGGCTGGATGTCTTGTTCCACCAACTCCTTTGCAGTCTTCTTCTGCAGACAGGACACCATGTCCACTGTGTCCAGCACGTTGCAACCCACCCTCTCAGCCAGCATGCGAGTGTACTTCACTGGCTGATAGTTGACAGCCCAGCTGGAAAGCGCAGAACCGCTTTGAATGATGGCTCTATGGAACAAACCTTGGAACACAGAATTCCGGAGAAAAGACACGAGAGGAACATTGGTTAGTGCTTTTATGTCATCTGCATGAGTTGTATTATCATTTGGCACAAACCTTAAGGACACAGTGTCCTTACTGGTTTAAATTGATATTCATGATTAGAGTACATGAAAGACTTGTAACTGAAAAAAATACACTACACTACATTGAATACACTGTAAAAAAAAAAAGAAAAAAAAGAATAAATAAAACTAAAATGCCGGTAACAGAATTTCACAGTTTATTTTATTTCACAGATTTTTTTCTATATTTTTTAAATATCATTTAATTTTCAAAAATAGACTGTGATATTATATGCTGAATGTAAAATAACATGAAATCACTGTAACTGTGAATATAGACACAATATTTCCGTTATTTTTACAAAAACACATTAGAAATACATATATTTATTGTTAAAATGTGTTCAAAAATGAATATTAATTTCACATTTGTCTGTTATTTAAGGGAATAAAGTGTCAAATGCAACTTTAAAACTAAAAGAAAAAATGAGAAAAGCATTTAAAATTTTGAGAAATTAATAGTTTTAAATTTTTTTATTTACAAAAAAAATGTTTTTTTGTTAATTGACTAATATTTTTAATTGAAAATGACTCTAATGTCCTAGATGGTAACATTCATTGACATTGGTTTAACATTTAATTCTAAAGAGACAATAGGGAAAGGGGAAATTATTTTAAAAAGTGAAAATGTTTCTAATTAAACATTTAAAACAACCTGAAAATAAGGCAAAATCTTGTTACAAAAAAGTTTTTTAATTATGGGGGAAAAATATTTTTATTAGAAGTAATTTTCCATTTAGCTGTATTTTATTGGCACCCCAGCTGTCGGAATTTATTTTTATTTTTTTTAGACTTTTATTATTATTATTATTTTATTTTTTTTACAGTTTACTGGTATTAGCCTTGAATACTCTACAGCTGTGCCACGCTGATAGGAAGCTGCAAGTAGAAATGAATTGATAAAGAAGAATGATTGCCCCGTCGTGTTCATTTTAATGATGTAAATAATAATACATCACTCTGTCGTTTCCTGTGTTTGATTCATGTGCTGTCACTGCTGTGTGCAGTAATGATCAGTTTGCAGCTTTGTTTCTGTCGTGGCAAGTTTCCTCTTCATCGGTTATTCACAGATGTACTGTGGCATCAAAATCTTTGATTGTGTGGCTCTAACAAGCTGCATACTACGCAACCTGCTGCCCACTGTGCGGCGAGAAATATTCCATGTGGATATTGCTAAACGCAGAAGCTACTTTGTTTGCTTTATCTTAGGAAGGTCCTTAGCTGGCACCTAAATATGACAAGCGATGGGTATCAAGTCACAAAAGGCTTGCTAAGGTTAAGTCACACGAGTCGTTGAAAGAAGACTGTGGGAACAATGTCACTTTCTTCTTCTACTCCTTTCATTTATTTACATTATTTGGCCACTGCCTATCGTGTGTGCTTCAAAGAGCTATAGAGGCCTTTGTGCGTCTGCTGCAGCCCAGCCAGGGCATCAAATAGAAACCTCACAAAGAACAGTTGCACTTGCTGCAGTCTCCGTGGACGGCATTGATGAAAACATCATTCCGGCCCCTCTTGTCATTCTGGACGACTTCAGGGAGAGGACGGCAGCTTTCAGTGGGCGACAAGTATTGAAATACACTACTTTGATTCAAGCCCGCAGATTTGGATAAGTATGCTCTGAATGTTTTAAAGGTACTTATTATCATAATCCGAGATCACATATAAATTTCCTGTGGGTGCACCAGTGATTTTCTACGCTTATAAATGAGGAATATTATGGCATCTAAAATTAGCTGCCTATAATTACAGCAGCACTTGCACTGTATAATAGAGGCTTTGAGATTTCAAAAAGCTTTGAGGTTAAAAAATATAACTAAAGTACAAAATCTAGTAGTTTCAGGTTCATCCCAAAATGGAGCTCATCCCAAATATTTCTTAAATTTTATAAGATTAAAGGCAAGATAATGGCCCAAAAAGCTTTTCAAATAATGTCATTGCAGATCATGGTCACAACATGGTGCTCGCGGGCACCAGGCCTCTGACAATAGCTCACCAATGATGGGGACATTGTGATTTCCTAGTAATTTGTCAGCACTGACCTTCATTTCCAATTCAGATGAAAATGTGCTAATTAATTTCCAACTTAATCCTAAATGCTGGCTCATGCATACACACGGTAATAATGTATGTTTTTTTTTTACTCATATTTTAGATTTACCACTGTTATGTCTTTGTCATGTTCAGAATGATGTCAGCATTTTTCTGTCCTCTGACTGGCTGAGTTAAATAGTCTGCTACGTGCACTCCTGACTGCTTGAGCTCAGTAAAGTAGATTTTCTCCATGTACTCCTCAAATTGGTTGAGCTAAACGTGTACACCGGGAGAGGATGTCGGCCATCATTAAAAAAAAATAAATAATAATCACAGTGAAATTTTATAGAAAAACTGTTTATCGTGAGGATAGGTCAGCCAAGTAACACAGGTGCCGGCTAACTAAGCCAGCCGAGGACTAGAAACAAACTAGCTAGCTAGCTCTGACTACCCAACACTAGCTAGCTCTGAGCAGCAAAATAGAGAGAGAGGATGATGCCAGTCATGATAAAAACAATAATAATAATAATAATAATAATAAACTTATTGTGAGGATAGGTCCGCCAACACTGTTGCTAGCTAACTCGTTTCAACACACACACACAAAAGGAGTATAAACTAGGTAGCTAGGTCTGACTATCCAACACTAGCTAGCTCTGAGGAGCAAAAGAAGAATTATTTTGTCTATATAAGCATCTCTGGTGAGTATGGTGTTTTTTTACTGTAAGTTTTTAAGCTTTTGTCATATTAGTAGATAAGTATTGATCGTGAGCTATATAGTAGTGTAGTTTGGAGGTGATGTATTGGAAGATAACGGTTTAACTATGTTTGTTTCCTTAATAATAATGGTATTCATTCTCAAATACGCAAAGTGCCTCTCTCTCTCTCTGTAATGCCACGCATAGTTCTATTGTGTTTTTGTATATTATTTTGCTACGCTAGTAGTGGCATTAAGAGGGGGATTAGATCACTTAAGTCCCCAATGAAGGCCCACCTCCCACCGCTTTTACAATGTATCTGTGGATGATATGCTGTCCTGTGATGCATTAACAAGCGTAAAGGTCTTAAATAAATATCACTTGGCTGCTGCTCAAATATATTCTTAAAGGGAATTTGAGTAAGAGTTAAAAAAAAAAAAAGAAATGATAAAAAGCTCAATTCTCTAAACCGCTTATTGTGTTCAGGTTTGATGGGTATAAGAGCCTATCCCAGTGGACACCGGACAAAAGCTAGATGTTGGACTGGGCACCAATCAATCACAGGCCACAACTCTCAAACACACATTTCCACTCTTGATCTGCAACTGAACCCATGCTGGCTGCACTCGAGTCAGGTGAGTGAACCACGACGCGGTCACTTTACATACAGTATATCAACTTGATGCACCCTCATTAAATATTTTACTTTCAATTTGATACAATATTCCCGATTTCTTCTAAAAGTCTGACATGACAAGGCGTCCTACCTTCTGAGTGATGGGATAGTGTTAGTAGGCTCACACAGGAAGCTCCGATTCCAGATCCAAAAACTGTGATACGACCCGGGTCCCCTCCAAAGTAGCCGATGTTCTTACTGATCCAACGGAGAGCTTGAATTTGATCGAGGAGTCCATAATTACCTTTTGCAGCCTGATCACCAGTACTGAGGAAGCCTGGTGAACGGAGACAAAACACAACCAGTCATCACCATCCGAAGGAAATAATAGCACTTATCCTCTGATACAAAAACAGTATGCCCTCTGTGTCTCTTGCATTGTCTTGACCATTGTAGTCAGCGCCGCAATAGTTGCCCAAGGCAGCTATCAGTGGGGGGTGTGCCCATCAAACCTGAACGCTCTCTTTGCAAGAGTGACTTCATAAATTTCAACGTGCATGAATAAATAAATCCTTTACCGGACTCGTCCCTTTGAATTCACAAAACCATTCAGAGGTCGCCAGTGCTGAGAATTGATCCTGTTACTTATTCCCCGGTCCACTCCTGAAACAAGTCACTGCTTCTGAATGCTAAACACGAGGACATAGAATTATCTCGACCTTGTGAGTTCTTGGGAATATTTCAATGGCCTGCCTGATAAACTTGTACAAATTAAACACATTGGGTGTGGGATGTGTGAAACAATGTGCATACAAAACGATAACATGTCATGACATGATAGTATTTGCTCTGAAAACAACATTTGTATGCAAATAATTGATATGAGCTTTTACATTTTTCTCTAATGCCCCTTTCATTGATTTAAGTGGAACTTAATTAGCAGTGTTAAAGTTTAATCTCTCTCTAAACAAAATAAATTGGCCATATGAAAGCCATTAAAAGGTTAACCGCACCGAGACATTTTCATTACCTAATATTCCAATTCTGTAGTTGAGCGTGACAACAACCACGTTGCCATAGCTGGCCAGCACGCTGCCATCCATCATGTTCCCAGTGCCTTCCATATAGGAGCCTCCGTGGATGTATACCATCACAGGTCGAGCTTCCGAGTCCCTTATATCTGCAATGTCAACACACACACGGTGAGCAAACAAAAGCCCAGGCAACAATAATGCAGTGTAAGATTAACAGAGCGCCATTAAAAGTTGTGTTACAGCAATATGAGGTATGGTTACAGACTCGAGAGCGAGAATGTGTTTCGAAGCAAGCCGAGATGGCAGATTTATGGCTCGGGAGCGGCGATGACGATTAAAAAAAAAAAAAAAAAAAGCATGATAAATACACACGTAGGTAAGTGGATGAATTCAATTCTAAGCATCTTTTACAGTAACGATAACATTATATCATATCTGGTTACTGTTGTTGTTGTTGTTTACAGGGGCGGAGCTAGATGGTGGCCCCTCCGGCCACCCCCCACATCCAGGGGAAGATTTTGATAAATGTGATTCTGTGGTGCAGATAATTAGCTCCGCCTTACTCCTGTTTCCATAAAGTCATATTACACAGAAGCATTTGTATGCTCTGCCACCATACATTTAGACTAACCATCCATCTGACTTGATACTTTTAAGCTGCGCACAGAATCTAAAAGAATCTTTCATAACAGTGAAACATTTGATACTTTACACGAACATTAATCAGAATTATTTTCACGCCTTAGCACATGATCACCATGACCAAGAAGTCATCTCTTATCATACAATCATCTACAATCCCCTGCACCCGCAGATTCAGAAATTCGCAGTTAGTTTCATTTTTCCCCAAAATGTTTATTTTTTTCTTTCTCCTGCCCCTTCAATATCTCCCCACACCCCTTGAGAACATACCTAAGCACCAATACATCAAGAGAAAGAAAACAACAAAAATACCTTCTGATATATGAGTCTCAGCATGAGAAAAAGATGCTCCCTTTTTCTTGTGTTGGCTCCCTGCAATTCATATAAGGACAAGAAAATGGAATTTAAATTCTTTACTCGATATGCTGTCCAGTCAAGCAAAAAGAATGGAGACAAGAATCCTTATTGGCAGAAAGGCCACCGATCCCTTTTCCAGTCATTTTGCACTCAAAATGGAATTCTGTAATAGCGTAAACTCCAGTGATGCATACATGTTTGCACTGTTAATTCAGGTTTGAAAAAATGTGAACGAAGTGATGATGCGGGTGGGTGTGGGGGTGTGAGGATTTGCATGGCACATTTGAATGCATACATTCTAATGCGTTTCAAGTACGGCGTATCAAAGATTCCGCTTTCTAAAGATAACAATGCTCAGTTTGATTGACATGCTGCTTCATTCAACGATTCCCAACCACAACCTAGACAACTATATGATACTTTTAATGCGGATAGAGGAACAATGACAAATAATCTTGTCACACCTGAGGGCATTTTAAGCATACCATGAATACAAATGAGGTGGGAGTGTGTTGTGTGCTTCGTTTAAACGATATATTACACAAATATGCATTAAAGCATTTAATCAAGCAGTGTTATAGGTGGGGAGACCTTTAGTCGGCACTCACACGGAGGGCCTCATTAAATGTGGGCTGCACCATTTTAGACAGCTACCTGTCAAGCGGGCTGTTTGTGTGCTGTTGCTAGGCTACTGTAGCTCAGTCGCTCAAAGAGAGCCATGTTCCATAAGCCAAATGAAGGGAACGCTTGTTTTTTTCGGTATTGTTCGACACAAACTGAAGCGGCGTGATTTAGCTCCACCTGTTTGTAAACACTTTAATATCCATACATTTTCTATACCACTTACCGCCATCACTATCACCATACAAATATATAGATTCAGAGTAGATATACCAAATGTTCCCTCACTGCCTTATTTGACATCTTCGCTACTGTCAATGTTAAACCAGGACAGCCTCAGTAACACACAGAAGTTGACTTTTTGTACCTCACTAATTGGCCCCCAAAAGACACCCTGTCTGAATATAGATGGTGTTCCTTAAAATACAAAAAAAAAAGAATCTAAGGTAAAAGCAATTTTTAGAGAAAAAAAACTTCTGAATTTTCTTTGAAGTTGTCTGATGATTTTAAGGAGTTAAAACAACCAGCCACAACTTTGGGCCCAAATTAGATTCAATAGAAGAGCTGTGTCAAATTTTGGTCAAACTGTATTCATTTAACAATATGTTTACAATTTGGGCTCTAGTTTGTGGTTATGTAAACTGCTCTGCATGCTACTAATAGCCTAGCTAATAGCCAGTTCAATTATGCACCAATGAAAACTATACAACCATGATAATAAACATAATCGGATCAATATC
The DNA here is from genome assembly GCF_051991255.1 of Vanacampus margaritifer. Taxonomy (NCBI): domain Eukaryota; kingdom Metazoa; phylum Chordata; class Actinopteri; order Syngnathiformes; family Syngnathidae; genus Vanacampus; species Vanacampus margaritifer. The sequence goes on along the minus strand of NC_135447.1, from coordinate 8,400,488 downwards.
AGTATGAAGTGCCTTTGGTGTCCTCATCAGAATCATTCAATCAGAAAATGTTTACTTTAACATTTGCACACACAGTATCATGATAAACATTTTAAAATGTGTTTCATGCATTTTATAACATTTTCCCTCTCATTAGATGTACATGACTTTGGCATATGTCCTACACATTGTTCTGCTAAGTCCAGTATGTCTGAGGTGGATAAATGGTTAAAAAATTAGTTATTTGATAAAACAATTTATAAAATATGATTTGATTAAGAAAACTTTCAGAAATTTAAAATATAGTTGTTAATCATTAGCCTACAGTCGGCTTGCTAACTGAATCATGATGCTAAGTGAAGGTCCACTACATGCTCATAAAATGCTAACATTAGCCAAAAATGTCCACTCTGTCAGCAAGCGCATAACTTTTTGCTCTTTAGTGTACATTGTTTGCTTGCAGGTACTTAAAAAAAAAAGGTAGGAACATAATATCTACTGTCTGAAAGGCACCATATGATGATATTCCCTCTGTTGTCTTTGTAAATGGTGATTTTATGATAAACCTCTTGCGTCAGATGATCTTAGGAGATGCGCAATACTGTTGGAGAGTTCCCAGTTGGCTTTATTGTCGTCATCTATCTTTGTAAAGGCAGACATTTTGAACTTTTGTATTGGATTTCGATGGACTCTGCAACTGGTCATAATATTGTGGCCTGTGAGTATCATTGAAAATTCTGCACAGTTTAAGCAGACTCACATCTGAACCTTACCTCAACTCAGCAATATTTCATTCAACGTTTCCTAGAGGGAAAGTAATCATATAGTGCAGTATATTTTTCTTAATGCTTCTTGCGGTTCCATGCAAACGCTTGCCGCAAGCAAAATACATTTCCAGTTGGAATTTGTTTAATGATTTGATCAATGTTAATGTAACATGATGTGGTAGGACAGTGATGACGTTGCTTTGGCGGCACACATGCATGAACACACAATGACATCAAGGCCACACAAGCCGTGATCAATGGACATCATTCGGCACGTCCACCCACTCACCTTCCTCTGTCGGAGCGTAGATGTTGAGAAATAAACAGTCCTCGCTCTGATCTTGAATATATGAGGCGACCGTGTCCAGGTTGTAGGTGAACCAAATGGGCATCATTATCTCTGGCACAGTGCTGTGGATGTTCTGAGGGCACACAGGCATGAAGTGGGTGGCATTCTTTATACCCGACCAAGCGGACGGCTGATCCGGGGGCATGAAACGCTTGTCTCCCACTGGCGGGGCGGCGTAGGGGACCCCCAGATACTGATCGACAGGCCTGAGCACCTCACTGGGCACGGGGACCCTGAGGCCTCGCAGCTTGCCGAACTGGGTGGTCACTGTGGGGTAGAACTTTTGGCTTGTGGCCTTGGTAAAGGACCAGCAGGAGCATAATATCCACCAGAGTAGAGCACAGTGGGTGATGGTTACAGTCCCTTGCTGGTGTAGCAGGTGCGCAGGCAGCAGATGGTCTTTAAATGTAGCCAGCCACATGGTTTGTATCCTTGCACAACACGAACGCACACCGTGGTCTCGGCTCAGGCCCTTTGCACTCAACTTGTCACACGGGCATCACTCAGTCTGCCTTCAGATCTGATGCTTAAGAAATCCAAATACATCTCAGCCAGGTACGGACCATCGCCTCTGATCATTTTCATCGCAAGGAACAACGATCTGAAACGACAACAATTACTAGACTAAACATTTGTTAAACATTGCTAAACGTTTAAAATAATTAATTACACAATTTTCACTAACTAATCGGGATTAATCGCGATTAATCACATTTGTCTACGTCTGCTTCTGCAAATGAATGTTTTTGGAATAACAATTTGGTAAGGGGCGATTAATTAATAATTAATAAAAAAAACTGCCTATAGTCCATGTTTGTCCGTCTTCACACCAGTGGCTAATTTTTATATTATTAATTATATGCCGCAACAAGAAGTGAAAAAAGTTAAATCTCCAGGGTTAACACTTTCATTTTATATATATATTTTTTTTTTATGTATACATCACAGATTTAAAAGTGTGGAACGACGAAGGATTTAATATACAGCCTGATGTCAGTAAAATCCCACATTCTTGTCAGTCACTCGATGTTCTCTTAAGAACAAATATATGAGTGAAAATGCACATAGCACTGAATACTGAGCTGTATTTTTTAGTGGAGGAGGAATGTGAACAGGCCATCTGTTTGATGTTAGAGTGACGCTGTAGAAGCATATAGATAAAAAGGTGTGAAGCAACACTTCTCTTATGTAAAAGAACATTTAAAGCAAAGGAAGATTAAAACAGCTTCGTTAGAGAGGAGCACTCATTTCAAAGACATCGAATCTTTCAAATCACTTTAGAAAGTGTTTGTGCTTCACATCCAAGGCATCCTGTTAAAAGCAGGCTAAAAAAAAATGATGAAAAGTGTTGAATAATCAACAAACAAGTGTAATGGTCTATCTGCAGTAATAACTTTGACTCCTCAATTCAAATAATGTTAGGTTAATGAAAAGGCTTTGATGGCAGCTTACAAACCGGAAACGACTATTGGAAGTATTTGAGTTTAATACTTTAGTAAAAACTATAAAAAATAAATAAATGTCCTTTATTGACTATGGAAGAAATTAATTAGATTGGAGAAACTCATGCTGAATGTTCCGAGTTTTGAGTGCCATATTGATCAGAATACTTCTGCCAGAAGAAGCTGCGTCATAACGGTCTGTGCGGAAGTAGCTCAACTTTCCATCGTTGACATCACGCTGTCCTTGTTTTGACCCCAAGCTAGTAGAGACGGAATCAACAGCACCTCTGCTGTAGTAGTGCATTCCATTTTGCTTCAAGATATAATGAAACAATTCTACGTGAAAGAATTCTCACGCAATCGTTGAAATGATTATTGTACCCAGCATTACCATAAACCCAGCAAAATGTGCACTTTTGAGGCACACAGTGTCATAATTTATCTTTATGGCAATTCTAAATGGAAAGATGACAAAGCCTTTTCTTGGCCATTCTCTTACTGTGTTTGGTAAAAACAACAACAATGACACGATCACTTCAATAAACAAAACAGATGTCAACAAATAGAAGACAATGTCCTTGTTAAATCACATCTTAACCTCCCCCCCATTTAAAAATCCCTATAGTCTGTGATTGCAGTGAGGCTGCATTGCTCATCATTATGTTCTCACAGGCTTGTCAATGAACGCGCAAAAAAACAAGCTTGTTAACCTAATCAAATTTATTGACGAGTTCTGCCTCCAGCATTGTGAAAGGCTGCTGCTGAGAAGCAGCTCACTTTCCAACTGCTAAACCTATTTAAGATTAAAACGAGAGACAATTTGTGCCTCCCAAAAGGAGGAACTAATTAGCCCGAGACAAGCATGCTACTTCCTCTCGCTGTTTGCAAATAATGTGATGCCGCACATAACTTTTTAGAATGCTCGTCAGTGTGTTGGTTGCATAGAATGAGACACGTAATCAGGTTCAGCGGAGGCGCTACTGTTCCTCTCTGCCTGGGGGGCTACTTTGTCTGCATTAGTTAAGATGTATGATCACGGTCCATGACCACAGAAAATAGTCTTGTTGCATGCAAGAAATTCCATTGATAAGATGCGTGTGGTTGTTTTTTTATCGCCTTGCTTGACAGACATATAACAATAAAACACTAGGATATCATTAGGGGGTTAGAAAAATCCTCAAATAGAGCAGAAGCCAGCAGCAGTAAGCACCACCAATCAGACTTGGTTAGTTGTTTTCAGCTCGATCAAAAGAGATAATATGAATTCTTAAAATGAGCAGCATTTCCTTTTGAATTATACATGTCGCTGCTTCACAAGAGTTTTCTATTTAATGTATTGCCGCAATATTACGTTAGCTTTACACCTGATAGAGACTGTTGTATAGCTTATTGAATATCGGCTTTCAGCTTGCGTGTGATGTTGAGAAGGTCTTTATGGCTCATAGCAAATAAGTATCATAATAGTAAGGCATTTAAGTTTACACACTTTTTCAAGAGATTCAAACTGGAAAGGAGATACTGGGTGGAATGTTTATATGCCAATAACCCAGCAAATGGGTAGTATAGCCTACTAAATACAGGTTCAAAAATGTAAACCTCTCAGAACCATAACAATTTATTGCAATGGGCCACAGATGTTTATGCATCGCAGCTGTGGTTAGACGGGAGCACTTGGGACCCTTGCTTTTACTGGGATCATACCAGTATAAATCACAGTAGGGCAGACGTGATTCCATTTAAAGAGGTTTTTACAATGAATGTTATAATCATGTTGCACTCTTGTCATTACCATCACAGTCTCCACATCCACACCATTGACAGATACACAAATCAACACCTATTTGTCACTAATAATAAACAAAAATCAGTGAGGGCTTCTTATTGATTGGGATCTGGTATAGCCTGGGGGTGCTGTGGGGGGGAAAAAGCATTTAAGAAGCACTATAATGTCAGACAACAGCACCGGGCTACCAATGCCCTTGTAATTTGACATGTGCACATCCAAACCGATTTAGTGGATTCCTCAAATGCCCCCTGAATTAGCAGTACAATGATAAGAATGGAGAATTTATGCAGGGGATGATACCTGGGGGAGCAAATGCAGTTTTGTGTGATCATCAGTGCGGGTTTTAATTAATGCAATGATCTGGATCCTTAGAGGGAAAACAAGCCACAGCCCATATACGATGGGAACACATTATAGCAAGCTTGTTAAATCCAGGTCTCGAACGGTGTAGGCTATTAATACATGCAGGAGGAGAGCATATGACCAGCCAACTAATACCTTATCAATGTTTATCGCTTAACAACAGCACTAAATTGAAAAACACTATATGTAACTGATAATTAATGGGGTAATACAGGATCATTAGGTTAACTCACCTGCTTTAATAGACGCCGTTACGCGCTCCATCTGTGGACGTCCTCCATTGCATCCCCCCCCCCCCAACTCGGTTCGGCGATAAGACAATGGGTTGGAATGAACGCGTTCCTGCGCTTCCCTATCGGAGACACATCAGATCTTTCCTCACATCACACATCTCCTGCTTTGCACAGTCTGCGCTGCTGGCTTTGCGCATTCACGACGCCAAGGTCAGGAGCGGCAACGGTTTTAATGGAGCGCCCACTATAGAGATCTCTCTCCACGGCGCCCACTGGCCGCGCGTTGCTAGGCGACCGCCGGGATACGCCAGTCAGTGCATTAGATTCATCCTCAAAACAGCCGAGAAAATCCTGATTTAGCAGCCATTAACTAAACACCTAACAGTGTGACAGCACTCACACGCACACTCACGTTATGTTCCCCCCGCCCCTTTTGATCACAAATGAGTCTATATTTGGAAGACTTTTTTTCCTCATGCTTTTAGCTATATGGAACAAATGTGAGAAAGAAAACAGCCTCCCAACATTTGCATTGCAAATAAACTATGTTTTTAGCTCAAATCTTTCATCTATCCCGTGTCAAAAGTGGCATATGTCTCCAAGCTAAATATGCATTCATGTATGAGAAAAGAAAACAAAAGCCTTTTGCAGTGTTGAAGAGTCTTGCAAATTAATGATAGGCACCAGCCACTGGGCTGCACTCCAGTTTAATAAGCAGATGGGGAGAGAGGGTGAGGGGGTGGTGGTGGTGTCCAAATCGCAGGTGTGAGGATATAAGTCAAGACAAAAAGAAAAGAAAAGTCACATTAAAGCGAAAATTAATGCCTTCTAAATGTGACACCGCCAGAAATAATTATTGTTAACAAACTGGCTACATTTAAATAATTAAGAAAATCATCAAGTATCTAAAATGAGGCTTACAATCGTGAAAAATCCAGCATTTGTCTCTGCTCCCAAACGCTGTTAGTTCTGTCTTTGCACGTTTTCAGCACATGTATTATGTATTTGTAAACACATCTTTTAAATTCACTTTACATGGTCTTTAAGGTGAATTTTACAGAAAAGTCTCATCATGGAGAAATGACTCATCACTAGAATCAGTTTTTTTATGACGTGAAATTTCCCTGCTATAAATACAGACGGTTGCTTACATATCAAACGCCTCTGGATAATATACACTATGAGTCATATACTGGACATATTAGAAATTGCAGAAGATATTAGCCTACTAGCCTCTAGTTTCTTAATTTGGCCAGTACCCTTGTGGATTGTGAAGTCCAATATTTTTGAATGAAGAAATATAAATTAAAGACAATGTTTCCTCTTGGCGATGTCCATAAGACCCTTTTGCACTCACCTGGCTCGAGGGAGGAGCTTCACTGGGGCAAACCCCAGGACACATGATGGTAAAATGCAACAAAAAGCCTGAATTGTTTTCCACTGTGGGAAATAAATGCAGCACTTTGCTGAATTGCACATTCAGCTGGGAGAAGACCCAGGGGCAGTCCTGGAATATAATAAAGGGATCAGAAAAGGAGCTTCTCGGGATCCCTCAGGATATAGTGGAGGACTTGAAGGAGGATTACTGCACTGTATTTCCTGACATTGCAATCACAAATAACTTGGCAATTTACCATTTAGAATAATTCTAATTAAACTAAATACAATGTTTTGATCAAAAAGGAATGGGATGGGTAAAGTTAGCAGGAAAAATACAAACACAATCTCCATGAAACTTTGTCGAATTGTGCTGCAAACAAAGGGCAGCTAAAGGAATTATTTTCACTGGTTGAGTCGACAATCAATTGAACCGTCCACTGACCAGAATGCGCAATCAGCATCTCTTCATCATTCTCCATCAACTCGAAAGTTGCCTGCAGACTTACAAACAGATGGACAAAGTGAAGTTAACAGTGAGGCCTCAACTGAGTGACATTTGAGTTATATATGGTCATTACAGTCAATTCAAGGTTCATTTCCAATCTGCAGTACATGTAAAAAAATTGTTGCAACAAGTGTGATTTTAAATAGAAAAAAATAATAACACCAACCATATTCCTATTCGATATCAGAAAAAAACGAATACAATTTTTATACATATTAGGCCAAACGAAATATATTATTCTAAAACATTATGTTTGACTAACAATAAACGTTCCTGTAATTTTAATTGTCTTGCATAAATTTTCCATCTGCAGTCTGCAGCAACCCCTTATACAGCCACACCTAAGCCCTAGTCCTGCAAACTGCATAGAATTGATTTTGTGCAGCTTTTGAACAAAGCGTGTTTATTGACATATCTCTATTAAGTGAAAGGAATCCATCTGAAGTGACTCATTTTAGGTGTGAAGACTGCCCGAGTTTTAGAAGCAGCACACAGTCTTGGCTATTAAAGATCCTTGAAGGAAACAGCTGCATTGTAACTTGGCTACCTTCCTAATAAGCATCAGTGTTGTCTTTGATTGCTGGATTCCTTGAGTCTTTTCCAATTCTCTGCTGCAATGCACAGCATTGCTTTCTTTAAAAGAACAGTTTTACTAGATGCTCTCATGCATGCCAAAATCTCTCTTTTTTTTTTTTTTTTTTAAATTTTAATAAACCTTGGTCTCTACAGTGCGTAACTACTCTTTTCAATTGTTTATTTTTAATTACAGCACTAATGAATCTCTTGAGTCAAACGCCTTTGAGGTTTTACACATTGGAATTCAACTATACTTTTAGCAGAAAATAGACCTCCAAAGTCACACAAAATTAAAAATTAACTAACAGTATACATATATTTTTGATGACAGCTGAGGAGAGGCATTTTACACACTATCTACAAACAAATGTGGTAGAATGTCCTACCATGAACTCTTTCATTAGATTTCCAGCAGAAGCATAATGAATCCATTATCACTGCAGATGCACATAGCACGCAGAGATGTGTCAAAGTATAAAAATATGAGATGTTAATTATTAATAGGATTATCATTTGGCTTTTGGGGGTACTGTGACATATTTATGAATGCACCAGAGCCCAAAGTCGAGCTACATTACCAACTAAGCGGAGGTGGCTAGCAACCATCTACATTTACTCCGTTACATTTTACAACTTTTTGGATAAATTGTATTTGTCAGAGTAGGCTACTTGTAATACAACATACTTTTACTTTTATTTGAGTATTTCTATTAAGTGCAGAAAGCTACTTTTATTTTTGTCACGGTGAGCTACATTCTGTTGGCTATTTGTATTGTAGATAACAATACAGATATTTGTTATCGCTTAAGCTAGCTGTTTTTACTCAACAGTTACCCAAACTTGATGAGTTTTTTTCACTGAATACAGAGTTATGCTTATTCATGTATTTATTTGGAGGACAATGTGCTACTTTACTTGTCATATTTTTCTAAAGTAACAATACTCTTACTTGAGTACAATTTTTGGCTATACTCTACCCACCCCTGACCACCTACAATAAGCAGTAAAATTGTACTAATTTGCTGCAATAAAAATGCACTATTTTCTTCAGGACAATGATCATAAGCAGGAAATTTAAAACACACTTGATTTTTCTTAAGGCTGAAGAGAACTTGGCAAAGAAGGAATGGCTTAGTTCATCACATCGTTAAGTGCATTTTAACAGAGCATCCACTCCATTAATCATCCCAGTGATATCTGGATCGGAATAAAAATACCTCGTGGAATAAAGCTTAAGGAAACATCATAAGTCTCCTCTCATACAAATATCTGCCATGTCATGTGAACACTCCTATGCTCCACAACAGGCAACGTCTACTCTAGTCTAAGGGACATATAGGCTGGATAAGGGCAGAATAGAATGATATATATGACTGTCTATGACTGTCTTCATTATGATTTATTAGCCCATGTTCATTGTCAGTGTGAAACAAATGGCTTTGTAATTTTCCCCTGCCTGTTCGATAAGAATCCCCTGCAGTGCCAGTGACCTCTGCCATCATCACATTCAAATAGCGTCTGTCAGTCAAACTGTCTGCCCCGCCTCCTTTGCAAATAAATTTGTGTGTGTGTTTTTTTTTTAGATAATCCTGTTGTTAAAAAATATTGAGTATAAAGCGGTTAAACAGTAGTGTAGACTCCCAAATACAGTATTGTGTTAAAGTTAAAGACGTTGTCGAGTGGAAAAGCGACAAAAACCGCAGTCAAAGCTGTGAAAGGGATGTGTACGTCCTGGAAGACTTAACTCGGGGTTTACGCAAAAAGAGTTTAGTTGCCCACCCACAATGCACTGCGCGAATTGGCGTCGTTATTGGAAATATTTTGCAAGTTCCTAGAGCGGATGCACATTTAGAAGCGTCTGTACTACTGTTTTAGTTTGTATTTAATGTGAAGACGAGAAATTACAGTGCTAGCTAGTTAGCTAGCTATAGGTAAATAGGAGTGGTGGAACTGTCGACCCAGTGGCTCAAACGTGCTTAAAAGCAACGTAAACTTCCTGGAAGATCATTGACTGCACTAAAAATGGACGGATATAAAAATGACAGCGAAAAGCTCAACATACCAACCGATTTCATTTCACCAAAGATTTCCAGTAAGTTATTGGACTCAGCAGTATTTATAGTATTTTTTTCTTTTGTAATGGTGCCTAATTTGCTTGTCCATCAGATGCAATGGGGCTCTCTGTACAGTACATACAGAAAGTTTGAATGACCACTGTAGTTGTTCACCTCACTTGCTTTGTGGTAAGCTCTGAATGAAGTGGAAAAAAATAGTTTTATATATATACAATTTAATATAATAGGCCCAGCAAAATGACAACAACAACAAAATTGACACAGCTCACAAGGCAATAAATTGATTTATATACTCTAGAACTTTTCTAAATATACAAAGATTCAAATAAAGTATTTACGACTAAAATAAGTTCACACGATTTCTCTTCAAAACATTGTAGTGAATACATATAATTAAATGTGATCACTGATCCTGGGGTAATTGTTTTAACCCCCCGAGTGGTGTGCCATGAGATTTTAGTGTAAAATTATATGTGCCTTTTTTAATAAAGTGTGGGGAACGCTGAGCTAATACATTCTTGCATTTAACAAAAAATCCCCATTGGTCATGTAAATATGCCCTCTAGTGACTTTTAAGTAGAATTGGAAATACTTAATGGTTAGAATGCTTATCTCTCAATATCCATAGAATGAGTATTTGTCTTTTTTCACATGTATAATTCACATTTCCTGTTTCATGTTATATAGGAAAACCCCAGGATGACCTTGTGCCTCCCTCTCATTTTGCATCAAGCGTCCAGGCTGCTGCACTGGCCACAGGCACACAGCCATGTATTTCCTGGATGAACCCAAGTGTCCCGACAGCTCCACCAAAGGATCCATGGCTTGGTTTCACTAGCACCCAACGAGAAATATTAACCCAGAGAAAGGAAAATCAATGCACCAAGATGCTCCGAGGAAACAACACAAGAGGAAGGACTCCAGAGGAAAACATGTCAGACTTGAGGACGAGGTATTTCACAGCATGATTTATATGGTTAAAAATACTATCAGCTGAGGGGCATGGTAGGTACACAAATAGCTCCATTTGCTCAAACACAGTACCAAAGAGAGAGGCGACCAGTGGTCCAGATGGGAAGAAGAGTGGTGTCTGGAGGCAGAAAAGCACAAAGCAGAGGCTGAGCGGTTGAAGGAGCAGATGGAGGCCCTGAAGGACACCGTGCAGAGATATAGGGAAGAGATTAGAGTCAAAAACCACACCATAAGCAGGTAGCAAATGGAGTTGCATAGTCTTGAGATTCATTTAGAATCCTCTGTCTTAAATTAACATGGCATAATTGTTGTACAACAGGCAATGTCACGATTTGAAGACAATGAATCAGGAAATGAGCAATGTGAGGACTGAGCAGAGCCAACTGAAGGAGGAACTCTTGCACTGCCATACACAAAAGGAGAAAATAAGCTCTCAGGTAATAGTGCGCCGCAAGCAAACATTTAATTTTGACAATAATGTTGCCTGTGATCACCTGGGGGAGGAACTGACGTTTCAACTCTTCCATGTATTAGCTTATACCTTTTAGTTTTCTTTTTGGCTTTATTTCAGTTTGGAAGAGGGCAGATATGTCATGCTTGTGTTTTACAGCTAGAAAGATTAAAGAAAGAGTCTGAAGAAATTGCAAAAATGAGGAGAGAAGGTGAAGCTCGGGAGCTCGCCCTTAAGGCCAAAATGAATGAGCAGCAAGCAGAGGAGACTGAAGAGCAGTCTTTTAAAATGTCGGGAAAAATGCAGCAGCTGCAGAAGAAGCAAGAGGAAGAGGTAATTTGCCAAATATTTTCAAATTCTAAAATATGCAACTACATGTGTGATGACCCATTTATTCCACTATTTACATCACTAATTTCCCTTATCAGCTGCGACAGTTGAATGCCGAACACTGTGTGGAATTATGCACAGCCAGAAAATCAAATAATGAACTGCAGAGTAAACTTCAGTCAGTGGCCCGGGAAATGCTGCAGCTGAAAAACAACCTAATGGAGGCATCCGCAGAGAGAGATGACTTTAAAGAACATCTAAGGTTCCACTTTGAATCCATCTGGAGATCATGATACATAACATTGTTGATAAGACCAATGAACACAGTTGTTGCTTGTGAATTATTTTTCAGACAAATGGAACAAGCGTATGAGACACAATCAGCAACTCTGCACAGTCTTCGTAATTACATCGGCCAGGTTGTTGTGGACAAAGGAAAGGAACAATTAAATGAAGCAGTTGAGGTGAAAACAATACACAGTGTTCAACACGATTAGTTTGCGACAAAGGCTTTTTGCTCCTTTCAATAAATTAACAACTAATAACATAAAAACAATAGTTAATTAGCATTCAGTTTTTAATCATGCAATATATTGTTTCTTGATTTTGTAGAGGCTTAACAAAGAGAAAGTGGCATTGCAGAAAACCACAGAGCTTTTGACTGTCAGATTTAACTCCATGAGTGAGATAGTCTCCCTCCAAGAAGAGAAGATGCTCAAGAAAGTGAGCAGTTGTCTTTTTTTTGTTTCTTTTTTTCCTCACTCATTGGTTGCCGATTCACATTTGTAGTTTTTTTTATATGAGTTTTTTTGTCTAAATAGGCCTCATCAGACCCACTTGTGCTAAAAAGAGCTGATGGTCTTCTTGTGCTTCACCTCTGGAGGGAGAAGGTGTTCAAACTATGCGTCCAGCTTCGTTTGAAGGACATCGAGATGCGAGATGAGAGGGAAAATCATCTTTCAGAGGTATCAAAAAGTCTGACAGGAACTTTGAATGTGTTTGAGGCAAGCATGTGGTGTGGAAATGGAATAATCTTCCGGCGTCTTAGGTCGGACTCATGGAACAACAACTGCAAGAGGAGCAGCATCGCACAACTGTGCTCCAGCGCAGTCTGGACGCCAGGATAGCTGAGTTGGACCAGGAGAAAGTGGAAAAGGAGGTGAGCATCTCGGGAAGTAATGTGATTTTTTTTTTCTCCACTTTTTTCCCCCCCCACTTACTGTGGTTGCACAATAAATGTGGAGGACTTGTTTATGATGCTATAAATGTGTATGTCTTCTTAGACTTTGAAACGGGACTTGGCTCAGGCTTGCAAGGAGAACCAGCAACTGAAGGCAAAGAATCTCAGCTTAGAGGCTGGGCTCAAAACTACAACAGAGGCTTTGCACGGGTAAAATGGGGTGAAAACTACATCCAACAGTTTTTACAGTGGGGCCTTAAGATACAAGTGACCAGACTAAAGATTTGTTCAGCCAATTTTGAGATACGATTTCTGCATGATTCAGATTCAGAGTATTTGATCCCTAAAAGGACAATTCTCCCCCATCACAACCTGTCCAAGAAACGTAAAAAACAATAATAACCAATAGTGGGAGATATAATGGGAAGCCTGGTGGGACACGTTTCAGCACCTTGAGTTTCTTAGATACAAAAAAAAAAAGAACAAGGAAAGGGGAGGGGGGGAAACAACACTCAAGCTCTTCCTCTTTAAAGGGGTACAGTATGAAATGTATGATGACACTGAAATCCATTCAACTCACTTCACAATAAGCAGCAGTTTGGAAAATAGTGAACAAATTGAAAAGATGCTTCAAGCTATTTACTGACACTCCCAGTTGACCTATACTGTCAAGCTAAACATATAATAAAAGAGAATTGCACTTTGGGGATTTGGAAAAAAACAACAACCTATGTTGCCTTAAGAACAACCTTCCAGCGTAATGCTCAAATATAATGGAAAATGCCATTCACATGCTAATGCTAACTGTTAACATGCTAAAAAAAAATCCTACATGATTTCTATGATTTTTTTTTTTCCACAATGATGAAAATTACTGACCTCATTTTAAGTGTGAAAATTTGCACAATCACTGGCTGACTAAATACTTTTTTGTCCCACTGTATCGGTAATTATTATTCCATGTTTTTAGAAAGTACAGTAATAGAGCGTACTATTTTTTCCTTATTAAAAAAAAAACGACACAAATTTGGGTTATTTTGGGGAAGGCTGGAATGGATTAACGGCATGTTCATGCATTTCAATGGGAAAGATGATTTGAGATGCAAATGTTTTAAATTACAAGTGCCTTCATGGAACAAATTAAACTCATATCTCGGCACCACGGTAGGTATTGTTGATGTTTTTGTTACTCTCTGTGCCTCCCAGGTTTAGTCTGGCGTTTCATCGTAAAATAGCAGAAGTGGATGCAGCACAAGCAAAACTCAATAGTTTTGGCTCAAGGTTGAATTTCGCCAGAGGCCGAGTGGAAACAGTCCAAGGTGCCGTTATTGAACCTTGATTTGTATTTGTTACCCTTCAGCGTTGTACATCCCAATGATTTTGCTTCACAGCTTTGTTCATGAGGAGGGTTGCTCTGCACAAAGTCCAAAAGACCAGTAAGCAAGCAGAGCAGGCAGCAGCGGAAAGGTAAAGTCAACTTCACACAATAAATCCTCTTGAATGACTCTTTGCCCCAGAGAGCTTTCACTGAGTTGCTCACCCCTCTTCCTCGTATCTGTTGCAACACAGCATCAGGAATTTACAGATACAACTCAATTTGGCGTGTCAAGAAAGAAGCAAGCTCGCGCAGGAGCTCAAAAGAACCCCGGAGCTGATTGAGAAAGCATTGGTTGATATGAAAGAAGAACGTAAGCTCCTTCCCTATGCCACGCCATCTGATTATGCGGCGTCTCACTTTGCATGTGCGCGCCGCTTCAGATGAGAGCAAGCTGAGGGAGCTTCAGGAGGAGCTGGAGCAGAGCCGAGATGGGATGCAGAAGGCCGTGTCAGGCAGAGAGGAGGTCCAGCGGAAAATCCAGCAGGTCCTGGCCCAGCTGGAGGTGAGTAAGGTGACGCAGGAGGAGCTCCAATCTCAACTGCTCAGCCAGAAGGAGAACAGAGAGCAAGGTGAGACATAACCTCGGACGGTTAATTAACTAATTTGCTCCCAAAAACTAGTGTTGTTCTGATACCGATACAGACAGAGAGAAAAATCAGCAAATATTGTTGGATTTTTCTGGGGGGGTTAAATGGGATTATTTTTGTTTTAAGCGTCAGTGTGTAAAATAAATAAACGGCAAGAAAAATGACCCTATTTTTGTCCATTTCAAAACAGCTAATATCATCCGATTTGTCTCTATTTAAAGGGGAAGTCAACATCCCAAAATTCTTGACAGTAATATGTTCTATGCAGCCCCACTAGTCTAAATACGGTATTTTGGTTAATATTGCGTTAGTGGAATATGAGTTGAGCAACTGTGACGTCATTTTCACGCGCCCCCTGAGATGGATAAAACCGGCTGTATTTTGCTGCATAACTCATATTCCACAAATGTAGTATTAATCAGAATGTTATGTTTAGTGTAATGAGGTCACATATAACATATTATTGTCAAGAAATGTTTCATGTTGACTTCCTCTTGATACCCTGCAGTTCGGATATCCAATCTTATTTTTATCCTTATATGATTGAGGCCTGATTCTGCCCTGAGAATTGCTTTGGGGGGGGGGGGGGAATTGGGCTTACCATGCCTTCTTATCCTGCTGTAAATTGGGTCATATGGGAGAAAAAAAATCACAATTGGGTCACTGTGTAAATCCAGTCTGAGACATGTCCCTAATCACTGCATCCACATATTGATACCAGGGTTCACTCCGCTACTTCACTGTTAACTTTTAAGGGGCATAGTTTCAACTTGGTAAAGTTTGGAATCATAGCTTAGCTCTGTCTCAACAATAGATTTTAAAATTCAAGCGGGTTACTTTTCTACCCTGCGTGCATTGCTGTGATGAATGGCGTGCATGTTCCCTACAGCCCTGCAGCAGCGAGTGTCTGAGATCGAGAGTCGCTGTGCTGAAAAGCTTAGTGAGATGGAGGCACAAGTCAGCGCGGCTAAAAGGGAGCACACCAAAGCAGGTTGAGGGATCACAATACAGTTCAAACCACAGACACCTAAAGATATGCATAGCGTGTGATAGACACGAGAGACTTCATCACCTCTTTATCTTACAGTTATGACTTTACGGCAGTTTGAAAAAGCGGTCGCTCAGAAACAGAACCACTGCAGAGAAACTGAAGCTTTGCAAAAGGAACACACAAAAAAGGAAGTCCAATGTCAACAAGCACAAGAGGCTGAGACAAACAGACTGGTGGTGAGATGTATTTTTATTTTTGAGGCAGACTTTTGGTGTCACTGTTGAACCAGGTGTCAATTTGTTACACAGTTTTCTGGGAGAGAGCTGAGGAGTGACTTTCTGCAAAACATATCTGCTCATGGAGAACAATCGGAGACAAGCTGCTTTATGGGAGCACAACTAGCAGCAGAAAGTGAGTGGGGCGCTCGTTCTGTCCACTCGTTCCAGATTGGACTGTCTGACTGCTTGACTGTCTCCATCCCACCAGAGAGACTCCTTTCTGTTATGGAGGAGCTCCACACGCTCAGCGCTGCAGTGGTAAACAGCTCCGAGGACTCTGCAGAGGAGGAGGAGGAGGAAGAGGAGGAGGGGCACAGCGACTTAATGCACTCTGTGTTGAGGCCGTGTCAGTGAACGCATCTTTAATTTGTACCTCCAAACCTCAAAGGAAATAGACTCAACTGAGGTACACAACATTTTTATTTTTATTTTTTTAAATATAGCTTGTGTTGTATCTAGAGACATATGCACCTAAAAAAGTGCCTAATTAATAGAAAATATTATTGTTTGATGAATAGTGAGAAATATGTTTTTTATTAACGTAAACGATAATCTAGATGTTTTGTCTCCTGTCTGATGAATTAGACTTCCTCCAGAAAAATATAGATCTTATATAGAAATATAGAGAAACCTAACAGAGAAAATAAATGAGACGTTTGTACACCCATGAATGGAAGACTTGACCTAATAAAATGCTTTTGTAAATTATGTTATAATTTGTACTGTATTTGAGGTGAACTCTACAGAAAGTACTCGAATCACATTATTTTTTTTCTCAGATCTTACGGGCAATACAGAGAATTCATGGGCTTGAAATAGATTCCCAGTTTTTTTTATATCACACATGGGGGAAGACCTAGTGGATATGATTTGATAATAAAGAAAACATCTATATTTTCTATTTGTCGTTTCCCCTCACAGAGGCCCATTTCAAATGACATTGCCATTGTTGGAGGGCTGCTGATAAACATCATGATGAGCCCGATAATTGAGCTATTTTTCTTGTCTCGAGTGCTGATAAATTTTGCAATAGCTTCAACTTCTTGCCCCGAGGTAAAACTGTCGGTGGAGCAAAAATAACAACAAAGTGCATGTACTTTACATCATGAGATAATCGCCGCGCACCTACAGCTTCTTTTGGATGAGTTCTATAGAAACAGGCTACACAAGATTAGAAGTTGTCTTTATGTTAAGCAAATAATGTAGAAAAAAAGGACAAACGATGGCAAATGGTGTGTGATGCCCGCATTATAAATCCTCTTTTGCAGTTATGACCTTTTTTTTTCTTCTTCATTTGATGAACTCCGAATCACAGCAAATCATCATGTTAGAACAGCGTCTGCAGCATAGCAATGAGCAGAAATGCTAAGGGACCTCCCGAGGGAACCGAGAATAAATGCATGTAAGTTTACTTTCCAACCACTAGAGGGTAGTGTTGTCAAAGCGGAGAACATACGGTTGTCTCGTACTACTTCCACGAGAACAAATTGTACTTTTCAACATGACACTTTTTTTAATTATTATTTTCTAAGCAATTTAACTTTCTAAAATCTACTTAGAGGCTTTTTTTTTAAATCCACTGTTCGGACCATTTCAAGTAATGTCATGTAAGACATGATGATTATAATTATTATTTTATAATTGTTTGATTCGTTCTGTGTCATGTCTTCATTCAAGTGTGAAACAATGATACAAACTCAAAAGTATTTTCACTTTACGGCTGTTCATGTGACCATGTCATATGTTTACCATATCCATTTGTTTGACTGGTCAGTACATTACAGTACTGTCAAGTCCATCACAACTTATGTCCACTTTGACGTCTTTCCAAAGTTGCCAGTTGTCAAAGCAAACTTGGGTGCTTGGCGTGATGATGCCTGGATCCCATCAGGGGGTTTCAACCACCGGCAATGTGTGTGCATAGAAAAATAGCATGGTGGACTCGTTTGTGCTACTTTTTTTTTTTTTTTGCCGGCCACGCTAAAGGCCAGGGGAGCAGTCATGGCAGTGTGGTGGATAATAGGCAGCCACGTTTTTGTTTATACACGCATGCAATGCCTGAGGGGATCAGCACTAATTATTGCTCTGTCCTCTAAAAGCAGTGGTTCTGAAAGTGTGCTAACAACAGTGGTTAAGAGGGCTCCCTCTAGTGGTATGCAAATGAATCACTGGATTAAATGTTCAACTGCATAACTATAGCGTGTATATATATATGGTCTACAATGGCTTAGTAGTCATTCAATTTTAAGAATGATACATTTGCATTGAATCTTTTCAAATTGTTTATTCAGGTACAATTTCTTTTTAAATTTAGCTTTTGTGTGCAATACCATTACTTGGATTGTTATTTAAATACTTTTGGATTTAGTATGGCTAACATTTATTTATACTGTACAGTAATGTTATTTTTGAAAATTGAAATTGTAGCTTTTACAGTTACACATTATGCAGAAACGTTTAAAAATAAAATAATTTTGACACAAGAAGCTTAATTTAGAGAACAGGAAGTGGGAGTGAAAACAAATCTCTAATCTACAGAAATTGACATTATTAAACAACAATCTGATTCTGAATCTCATAACGATGACTGAACTACTGATCTTGTCTCTTCCTTTAGGAGCAGTTGTCTACCTGGGAAGACCATTTAATATCAAATCTACAGTAAGTGCAATTCCTCCTCAAAGATTATCTCTCAAAGGTCATCTTGACTCATCCCTCATCTATTTTGGATGCTTATATTTCATTTATGAATCATTTAATGACAAGTAGAGTTGTGCTATTGTTTATTAATTCTTGTGGTGCTTATGAATTTTTTAAAAGCCAAATACTGACATGAAGAGTGATTACTTAGTGATGTACTGAAGCTCTGTTAATGCACACTTGCGCTATATGTTTTGTTGTATTGATTTTTTCCCTTTTGGACAATATGCTTAACTTAAGAGATAGCTGAAGTGGTTGGGCGGCGTAAAACATATCAATATCAATGATACTGCCATATCTGATCATTTCGCAAGGTTAATTCACATTGATTCAATGTTTAATGACGGTTTACGCACTTCATTGGCTTTAATTAAGATTTGTCACTTGGTGAGCACATCGCTTTGTAAATGCTTTTACTGCCAGGTGTCACACTTGAGACACTTCGTTAGGCCCATAAAAGCTGTGGTCACAGCAGGTATTTGGCAAATGATACTTCCAGAAAGTGCAAATGTGCTCATTCTACTGGGGCGGGAATGACACAAATCGAGATCGATGTGCACTTTTACAGATTTCACAAATGGTAAATGAGCAATCAATCTGCTAATGGAATAAATGTTGGTAGATTAGATAGTTTAATATGTTTAGTAATGCATATGTATAGACATAAATGTCTTAACGAAATGATTGATGTTCACTGCCTTCAAACTTCCGTCAGTATCAAGTAACAATTACGGTTATATTTAGACTTACGTCTCTTTGTCCAAATGCTTTTAAGGTCCCAAAAAATGGCGGTAATCTGCATAAATGCCATATTATTGTGAAACCTCCTAAATTCAAACTGAAGTTCAGACTTTTGGATTGTTTTATTTCAATCCCACTTTGGTGTTTTCTTTTAAAGTTGAAATCATAAATTCTGTCATTGCTCAAATACGTTTGCACTATATTCAGTTGACTGAAAACGGATCAAAAGATGCTTGTTTCTATCAGTCCATCTTCTGTCTTCTCACACCAAGATGATATGATTCGTTCCAACAGCTGTCATGTCAAAACTTCATCTAAACTTCTTACCTACTCCAAAGAAATTTGTCTCTCTGCTTCTCAAACTAAAAGTTTCTTTTGGACAACAATGCTTTTGAAAAGTGCATATCAGGATAAGATGAGCTGCTCAAAAAAAAAGAGGAAACCGTTAAATAAAATGTGAATAGTCAAGTTAATTGAAAAGCAATAAAATGAGGGACTGTAATTTTAGACGAGGCGTATCTAGAGGCTCGGCCGAAGGTTTTATTGCAAGCCACAACAGGAGGAAATAGGAAAGGTGTCACGCTAGATTATTATTATTTTTTTTAAATAGCTTTCAACTTTTTCTTTCTTTCAATCTTCTGACCTTTCTGGTGAGCTTCAGACCACGAAGTTCAACATTGTTTAATCTCAGGATTGTCTCAGGCATTAATTTCCGTTCCGTTATAAAACCGCCCTTTGTTACACCACTGTGGTGCTAGCCATTACCCCGACCATTAATTTTAACTTCATTATTAATACTTGTTAATCAGCATTCCCTCAGGTCGCCTGCTCTTTTTACTGGCTCCATGCAGGTTGCAAACTAACAGCAAAGTGAGCTTCATAGCTGTCTGCTGAGCATCCAGTACACACTCCAATCCCGTTTTATAGGACTTTTTTTCCCCCCAAGCTCTGACTTGAAATCGATAATGGCAAAAGATGTGCGATGTGCTGTTTGTTTTTGGACGCCATTTACAGCAGGATTTCTCATCCTTAATTACCAAGTGCCAAGCTGCGTTTATGTTAGCCGCCCCGTGCAAAATGAAGGAGCGAGTGCGTCAAAGGAGCAACGTGGTGCTTCCCCGGCAGGCTTTGGCTCCGGTGTCATCTTAAATTTGTAATGCGGAGACACCCTGACACACAGCTGCAAAGTTCAGCAGCCAATTTCACAGGTTTCAACTCTCAATAATGAAATGGGAACTTGGCCTGAATAAAACACAAATGAGACACTCTCATTAACTGTCCTGTACATAATTTCAATATAACAGAATTTAGCTGTCAATTTGAACAAATAATGTACAGTATTGGTCATCAGTGGATAGAAATCAGCTGTCATTTTGTTGATGTGATTATGGCTGACGAGTCGGATTGTAACGATGTTCTCTCTGTGAAGTGTGCTACATGTAAAACAGGATCTGCGTGTATTTAGGCCACTCCACTCCCTCGGGCTCACAACTTGTGTAATTCTGTGGATTATAACAAGCAATTGCTATATATAAAATGGGGTTAAGTTCACAAGCTATGATAAATGGCTATTGACAAGTGGTTGACGGGAATAAATCTATGCCTCGGTTCTTGTTGCTCCGTGACGTGTTGTCCTATTTAAATAATGGGAGGAAAACAAGAGGATAAAACACACAGTTTGTTTATATTTTTTTATCATCATAATGTGTTCACGAGCTGCTTGGGACAAGTAGGGGAGTAGGGACCGACCCTGCGTTTTGGGTTATTTATTCAACCAAAAAGTTGGGTGAAATGAATAGCACACAAAACAACCCCAAAAATTGGGTTGCAATTTTTTTTGTTTTTAATTTTTGGTTGTCAAAATGAATAGAGTCCAAAACCCAATACAGTATATTTGGGTGTGGGTTATTCTTTTGTCCCAGCTTTTTAGTTTACACATGCATAACCCAAAGAACGGTCGGTCCCAAACAATTTGTTGTTTTGTGGGTTATCCATTTGATCCAACTTTTTTGTTTTAGATAAATAAACCGAAACGTTGGGTCAGTCCCTTTTTGACCCAATTTGGATTTTTTTTTCACCCAACTATTCTTATAGTATTAATTACACCCACCATATGGATAACGCTACACAAAGACCAAATTCCATGCAAAATTGTGAAACATTTACACACACTTGAATCCTACCAAAGATGAATTTCTTTAAGACATTGGCGCACATGTCATTGAAAGTAATGATTCACAAATTTGTGTTTAATATTCATGCTTTATCTTTATTTTTTTCTACTAGCACCCTTGTGGACATTTTTCAATTGCGCTTCGAACATTGAAATTATTTTGATTTACAGACTGCAGCCTGTTTTGCTGTGTTAGTGTTTTGCCCAAGATGTGCAGCCATTTGCACATGCACACGCGCGCGCACGCACACACACACAAACACACAATGCCTTTTCCAACAAATCACATTCTGGGTGCAATTGATATTGTATTACTCTTTTTAATCTAATGGAATATCCAGCACAGTGGGTATAAGCAATAAGTGAATAAAGCGCTCTGAATTATATAACAAGGGTGTTTATCCTTAACCATTAACCTCATGTGTAAAATTAATTCACATCCATTACGGCACAGATGAATGGAGTTGCTCTAATTTACATTCTATAATGAAAATGCATTATTTAGGAATGGCATAAAACCCACTTTTCTCAAAGAGCTATTTTTAATCTCTCTTTCTCTTTTTTCAAGAGCACACTTCCAGGCAGCACCACAATGTTGTCTTTCAATCAAGAGGGCAGTGACATTTTGCAATTCCACACCCCGTTCCAGCCAGGGATTTGGATGCCCAATGGAAGAAAAAAAAAAGTATTTGGTTAGTAACATCTTAGAGCGTTACACAAAGAGCACAAATGTCAATAGATGTGAATAGCAGGCGAGTTTTACAGCAAATACCAGTTTGGATTAACCTGGCAATAGCCGGATTGACGTTGGGATTCACTCAAGGGAGTTCTCCACAATAACAATCTGGGACTGGTCTACAGTGATTTGCTTGGGAAAGGCGGGACATTCTGTACAATACCTCGAGCTGATTGGACGATGCAGCAGCATTGTGCACGTTTGTTTTGACCAATCACGGCCACGGATGAAAATGTCGTCTTCGTTCTCGTCGAAGGGGAGAAAAACGCACTAACTTCTTTACCAGCTAAAAATGAACAAAGCGCTGTTCAACATCCAACAAGGAAACGGAGAATTAATTGCAGAGAATTAATTAAGGTGTGAAACGGTGTGCAGTTATATAATGTTTGTATGTGAAATTGTGAATGATGCATGTTAAGCCTAGAGTTGGGCACATAATTTACATAAATCAATCATTAAACATGTCTTTAAATGTGTAGAATTATAAACTGAAGAAATATCACCATGCTCTTAATTGAAAGTGTACAAAAGTATGTTTTTATTTTTATTTTTATTTTATATTTGCATTAGCAATTTCTTTTATATAGTTTGATTATAATGTGCATAATGCACCTGTAAGAATATTTGCACTTTTTTAAGAAATTATTTGTGCTTTTCCAAGTTATGTGAACTTGTTGTTCAATGATATACAATATATATGATATAAACGTTAAAAAATGAAACGCCGTAGGCAATTTAATTTAGTTAGGATTTTTTTTTTTTTTTTTTTTACATTTTCTATGGTTGGTGTTTCTCGAGATTTTTTCAATGAAAAAAGTGTGCCTTGCCTCAAAAAAAAAGGTTGAGAAACACTGTTTTAATGACTCTCTCTACTGTAGTGTTTACGTCTTAAATGTGTATTGTTCAAGTGGATTGCTTGCTGTAGATTACTAACTACAGCTCCAACTACAGATTTTCCTACTTGGTCCCATCCTTGGCCACAAAAGATTATTCTGACTCTGATCTTCGCCCGGCCCAGCTGCCAAGTCAAGGACGGAGAAAGTCGATGTGGGGGTAGTTATTATGTGTATAAGCCTAATGGTGTGCCATTTGGGCCCCCAGAAAATAAAATGTTGGAAATGCATGATAATATTAACTTTTATTATTTTTGCTATAGGTAAAATGTCTTGCTCATTGATTTTACTGCATATATAAAGATTAGTTTAAGCGACCTCGAACGTATTTGTTGCCTTTATCCATTCTCTAAAAGGAGACTTTACCGTGAAATATAAGTCCTTCAGAAATATATATTTTAACAGATTTGCACTTATGCTATTCTATACAACCATACTATACTTTGCTATGCTATCTATATGCCATAATAGACTAATACTTTACGTTTATTTTCTTTATAAAAAATAAATAATTAAATCCACAATAAAGTCATGTCCTCTGGGTCACACTGAAAAATTTAGAATATTTCACAAGTCACATGATGCATGTTGTATAATTCAGATCTTCTGCATGTCATGGGAAGGCCAAAAGTAAGTTCACACGTTTATTTTTCTAGTCCTGTTGCCGAAATTAGTTTTTGTATCGTATTTGTTTATCTTATATTATTTATTGTTGTTTGTACATAACAATACATTTATTTGCTAATTATATTCTAAAATTTCAGTCATGTCACTAAAACGAGGAGTTTCAGTACAATAAAACGCCAAAAAAGAACAAAAAGTATGACGTATTGTATTTTTGGCATTTCATGTAGTTAAAGAAGGACACAATTAAATGTACTTGAGCCAGCCTTTTGTGTTATGATTTTTTTTTTACTCACGATGATAAAATATGCGAATTAGCTCAATAAAGGTTTCGAAGCACTCGTTTGGAAGACATTCAAAGTCAGCCGAGTCACACACATACACGCACGCACACACACACTGCAGCTACTGAGGCTGAGCTTGAAATTCAACGTCGTCAGACCCAAGTTTGAGCCTCCTCTGTTTTCTCTCTCTCTCTTTTCCTCCCTGTGTCTCAGCGGTCCATTTGAGCGCTCCTCGTCCACAAAGCAGGAGCTCATCGTGTCCTTTTCTTCCTCCTCTTCCTCCATCGGCACCTCCACCTAAATACCACGCCGTCTTTGGGTTGACGAGGACCGCAGGACCGCGGACGCATTGGCGCGGCCGCGCATTCTCCGTGGGCGTGTGCGCACAGCAGCACCATCACGCGCATCTTGTGGATTTTCGCCCGAGCCAGCTCGCGTACATGCTGCGCTGTGCTCCCCCATCACCAGGAGTTCGTCTCACTTCTCGGATAGAAAAATGTGGCCGGGCATAGTGGCGACACTTTTGTTGTGCCTGTGCGGAGACTCGATGGCTGGCTTTCCGAACCAAATCAACATCGGTAAGTTGACTGCGACGCCGTCTTTGTCCACAGCCGAACTAGGACACCCCGCATCGAATTGTATTGATTAGGTATGCGCAATCCGTAACCAAGTTAAATTGAAAGTCTGCGAGCATGCCTTGAAATAACAAGTTATCTTAGAAAACTGCTGGCGAATGCTGTCACAGAACCAAAAATGCCAAAGAAAGAAAACGAACTGGGATTTCACACACAAGTCCGAGATTCATTTGGGAGTTGGTGCCTTGCTCGAGGGCAACTCGGCAACATGCCAATACATTTGCATATTGTGGGCTGTAGTTGTTTTCCCGACAGATTTCAAACCTGCAGCTTTCAAGTACGTGTCAAACCCTACATCCAAACCAGTATAGATTAAATAATTATTTTATAATCCCAACGAGGGGGATCTTTAACTCTATTAAACATTGCACCATTTTTGGAGCAAACACAAACACACTCCATACCCAAGAGAGTTAAGGCAATTGCTGGGAAATAATGTTGGCACACACACAGTATTCACACGTTGGACATTTTCACTTAGGGGTGTACTCACTTTTGTTGCCAGGAGTTTAGCTATTCATGGCTGTTGAGTTATTTTGAGGGAAAGGGTAATTTCTTCAACGTTGTCCCGAGAAATGTGAGGGGTGTACTCAATTTTATGCAATATTGCACATGTCAAATTGAGTCCCATACAATTAAAGGCAATTGCAAGGCACTTCACAGTGCCTATGTCGGGAGTGCTTCATGTAACTTGTTCCTTGCTTGCAGGTGGACTCTTCATGCGCTCCACAGTCCAGGAGCACAGCGCCTTCCGGTTTGCAGTGCAGCTGTACAACACTAACCAGAACGCAACGGAAAAACCTTTCCACCTCAACTATAATGTCGACAACCTGGAGTCCTCCAACAGCTTCTCCGTCACACACGCCTGTGAGTAGTCACACACACTGATGGTGAAGCGGGCTTTGGTTTTTGGATGGAGGTTTGGGCATCCAAGTATGAACTCATTCGCTGCCATTGACGGCTATAGACGTCAAAAAGATCGATTTTAATTGAAGTTCATTGCTACTGCCCCAGCTATGTCATGTGATTTTAAGTGATTATTTTTTATGGGTTTTAAGGGTATTTATACACGCAGACACATCTGAATGAGCATTTTGAGTTGCACATCTTCAGTGTAGAAATTCAGCATCATAAAGGACAAGAAAAAGAGGCAAAAAAGGTCCCCAACTGAGCTATAGTGTAATAGTTGTTTCGATAAATCAGAAAAACTACGTATGACTGTGTGTTTATCATATGCTTTGTTTGTACAGTATGTTTTGTTGCTCCGTTAGCGTTAAGCAAGCAGGCTTTTATTACATGAAATGACATCATTTGGTTGAACATTTTGGTGCTTAAATATATAAAAGTATTAAATATGAATTTCAACTGGGAGTGCCAAACAACTTGATACTTGAACTTATACAGTATGGCGGTGAAACTTGGTAATAGGGTGATGTTAAATACGAGTATAAAGGGATGTCACATTGTCTTGGCTCAACATGAAATTATGTTAGCCACTTTCCTTTCCTGCTAATTAGACACTAATATGCCATATATTTGCATATAAACTCAGACATCCACCCCCCCCCCCTCATCTTACTTAAAATACAAAAGGAAATTTCTGCTCTTGCATCTCCTGACACTCAGTTGCTTGGTGACAAGATGCATTTGCTTTAAGCAACTCACACAATAGAAAGGGCTGTCACATTAAAAACGCCCAGCGTGTACATCACAAAGCCACAGGACATTATATGCACTTGTAAAGGATGCCGCAACATCAGGTAGCACAATCTGATGCCACCTTGTAATAGATTTGGTTGAAATTGAATAACCCAAAAAGTTGTGTGAAATTAATAACCCACAAACAACCTAAAACATTGGGTCACTTTGTGGGTTATTAATTGAATTTGACCGGGTCGGCTCATTTTTGACCCAATTCAATTGGGTTATTTAACCAAAAAATTGACCCACAAAGCAACCCCAACAAACTGGGTTGACGTGTGGGTTAATAATTTAACCAACTTTAAAAAAAAAAAATTTAAAAAAATTAATAACCAATTTTTAATAATAACCAATCTTTCTTGACCCAATTTGGGTTTGTTTTTTTTTGGTCCCAACTGTTATTAGAGGGTGCACTCTCTAGAAAACACTGTTAAATACCTCAAACTGAGCGCTGTATCTCACGTGAATTATTTATTTATTTTTTGCATTTGCATATTTTTTTGCATTCGATAACTTAAAATGTAATGTAATTGTACTTTTATAGTTAACCTTAGCAAGTGAAAGAAAGAGGTTTGGTGATCTTTGCGCATTTACCGCAAATCTATTTATTGGAATGTTTTCCTGTCGGTCTATTGATTCAAATAATGACAACATAATCAGGAGGATTAATCGTCGCGAGAGAAGGAAATGCAAGCTAAACATAGACAATTTGCCAATTTATAAACTGAGAACTTAATCATGCACACCAGTCAAACAGTTTGACAAATGCACCAAACTAAATATATTTCTTATTTTAGTCATCTGTGTTGCATAATGTCCTGCTCGCCTGCCGGGTGTTTACGCAGCAAGTGAAAGTGCTGATTATTTTGACACATTTCTATTCTGCCCAGAGTGATAGGTTAGTCATTCCTGAGCTTTGCCGCGGCTCACGTCGCTGGTTTTCATAATAACGTGCCAAAATGACTGAGAAGCCAAATCAGCTTATTTCTTCTGATCGTGTGTGTCATCTGCTAAACTTGCTCTTTTATATTGCCGTGAAATGACTGTGATCAGCAATGTCAACGAGTGGGGTGACTGTGCTTTGATTTAGAATGGATTCGAGCCTGATGCCGTCCTCTAGCTGGGTCACTTGATAACGACTATACAAATCCCTCATGGCGAGTGTGTGTGTTATTGGCATTATTGATCAAGCGTGTTTGTGTGTGCCCGGTTCCAGTTTGTTCCCTAGTGGAAAAATCCATTATTCCCACCATGGTCACAGACACAGCATTGTCATTGTGATGTTGCATGCATTGTAAAAAAAAAAAAAAAAAAAAAAAAGATTAACACACACACAACAAATGCATGTGAAGTGGTAATATAGAACAGGAAATCGAAGCCTGTCACTGACACCTGACTGGGCAGACCCGAGAGAACTTGTGCGTCAGACATTTAGCACCAAAGGATAAATTGTTGTACGTAATGAAGATGTCCAAGAGGGGATTCATAATCAAGAAATCAAAATCTCTGGCCTGTCTTAACAACTTGGCCCTTCTGTAATTAAAACAAGTGCATGTGGGAGATTTAACTATTCATTTATTCATTTACTTTGTGCTGAAAAGGATTCCAAGATGCATTCAATAATAATCCATCCCTTTTTAGGGGACACATGTTGTGAAGTGCTGAAACAGTATTTATACTATTTTATACAAAAGTTAAAATAGCACAAATGAGCACGTGGTTTTCGTTGATTATGGCAGCACCTGTTGTTTTCCTTTTTTTTTCTTTCTTTAAAGAACCACATTTCCCATGAGGCCAAGCGCATATCGTGAAATCCGCACGTCCGAGGCGTCCGCAGTTGGACTGAATTACAAAAACATGTGGGCTATACTCATCATTGAACTTATCTAGACGCTAAAACATAAATCTTACCATCTGACCGTCATTTTTATTAGATTTTTTTTTCTAAATTGCATCTTGCAATTTGAAAATCACATTCTACTACATTACTGTGTCGATTTGAATTCAATTAATGGCTGAGCTCAGCTTCACGCTTATAGATATTTGGCTCATCTGTGTCTGTGAGCCCTTGAAGAAGAGGGGTAAGACTTGCCCAAAAGCATATCTTCTTATAACCATGCTTGGTTAAAAATATCTCAGCTAGCCAACTAGAATCCTGTCAACTTGGATGACCTGCCCCAATATGACAAGAGCTCCCCCTTAGAGTCTTTTCATCGGGAATCCAGATCCCAAACATGTTGAATATACAGTATTTGAGTCTACAGAGGGAAGATTTCCATTGCAGGGCATTCAGTTTTCAAAAGGACACGTTCATACGAGATGCAGTGTAATTAGTGTGTTGTGATCGGGCAACTCTCGCGGGTCACCACGCATCTTTAACTCCCTCCCTCGAAATAAAGGCCATGTTGCCTACTCAATAAATGGTCTTAACCACCGTAGAAGCTTTGGAGTGCCACTTGACTGATGATGCAGTTCCATTCATGTGAAAAAACATATATATATATTTTTAAGTATTTTATTTGCCACTTAAGAGGTCTGACTAAATCAGCACACTTGCAACGTGTGGCCCAAACATAATGCTGTAAAACGCCTTTTGCTGTGGCCCAAATGGGTTTGGGGCCAAGCCGCTGGACGTGTTCATCTCTCATCCCGTGCATCAGAATGTGCTCACATGTCAGCGCTGCAGCAGAGCAACAGTGATGACTTGTGACAAGTCGCACTACAGTGACGCTGCGGCAACATTGTAGCAACACCACGCCGGCCTCGGAAAGGCCTGGTTTTGTTCCTCCGGTCTCAATGCTACCTGAGATTATTCAAGGACACGGGAGAATGCAAATATGCCAGCAGATTAGTGACTCACTGATTCAGTTTGAAAATATTTGCATAGGTTTTCCATGCAGTTTTAATGAGTGGATGGTTAAAAAGAGTGTTTTGTTAAAATAGTTTAGTCAAGACGTATGTGTTCACAGATTTTTGGAGCATGAGAGGCAAAGGATGCAACAATAATGGCAATATCGTAATATTAAAATTGCCACAATAACTTTGTTGTCATTATATGATATTAAAAAACGAACATTTGTTACAAAGGCCATGTTGTTTTCAATTTGTACAGTTCCGGCACCCTCTGGTGGTTAGCTTATTAGCGCGGTTGAATTTGATTTAGACATGTTTTGGCCACCGATATTTAAAACCTACGCTAATCGGCAGATGAGGAGGAACGTAACACGTTTGAGTTCCTTCACAAATTGGCTCGGTTCACAAACTGCGCACACATTAGCAAGTAAGTGCCTCAATTTTAAGTGTTATGAGGTCATTTATTATGTACATACCTGTACTATTTGAACAATATTTATAATCATGACCTCAGCTAATTAGGATTGTAAAGATGAGACATTTACATGTAATTGTTCATTTTTATTTGTATTTTTTTTTTGTTCTACAGAAAAATCCTCATGATACATTTTCAGATGCTCATACTGAATCACAATCAAACTATCTTTGGTTGGTATTCTTGTTTATATAGAAATCACATTACATTTTGTTCCTTAGGCTCTTCCATTAAGCTAATAAATCTATATTACAGTATTGAACTTTGCAAGTGATACATTGTTTAGGCAGAAGCATCTCCCCTCAGAGTGTTCCTAATGTAATCAATTGATGTTAATTTTATACACACTCAGCTATTTCCCCATGCAAATTCTTCACGAATATTCACACGAACAATCATTTACCGTTCATGTTCCTTTTTCAAGTGTCTTCTGTAGAGCCTAACAGCACTTTACAGCCTCTTTCCTCTGCCTCCTGTTGTAGTGGTCCTTGGGTAATTGTATTGCTGTGCATGGAAAGTCGGCGTAGGTGGAGTGTTAGCAGGCTTTTTTCACTTAGTTGCAGTGAAATGATAAAGTGTACTTTACTCTCCCCTGCAAGCTTCCAATAGCCACAGGCCTTGTCTCTGTGCCGCCGCTGTAGATTTTCTTCCGACACGTTGCTTTTGGCTTTTGAGCTTCATCTACAGTAGTGGATAATCCAGCAATGATACATTTTAGCCAGCTGAGAAATTGTGTGAATACGCTGTAAGTAAATGTTTTGTAAAGCTATTATCTATGGAGGGAGATAGAGCCAACAGTCTAGTACCCGAGAAGAAACGTCTACTTTTATTGCTTTTTGGTTATCTGTGGGTTTGATCAACTGAGATGAATTGCACCACAATGTGCACGCTTACTTAACTGGAGAACTGCGCCTCCTTCAGGTGAGAGGCGTCTACGACACCTCACCGGGGAAGTTCTGGTTAGGATGTTTCAGGGGGCAACGTAAGCAGACGCTCAAGCCCCCTCATCTGGCTCCTCTTGATGTCGAGGAGCAGCGGTTCTATTCTGAGCACCTCCCGGGTGATCGAGCTTCCCGCAGTATCTTGAAGGGATCCTGGCTCATCAAGAGATCCTCAGGGCTCCTTATATCCATGATCACGTTCTCTGTCACTATTGAGAGCTTGTGAGGGTGAGAAAAGAGTCAATCGGACTGTTGATGTTCGGTTCCTTTCTTCACTCTAAAAACAGTTGGGTCAAATTGGACCGAACCACTAACTAGTTTCAATTTGACTCAATTTTGGGTTGTTTTAATCAATTTAGTTCATTTAATTTGACCCAACTTTTTGGGTTAAATAACTCAAAAAGTTGGCTTGGCTTGGCTTTTTTTTTTTTACCCAATTCAATTGGGCTCTTTAATGAACCCAAAATGTTTGGTTAAATTACTAACCCACAAAGCAACCCCCAAAAATTGGGTTGCTTTTTGGTTTATTAATTTAATTTGACCCAATTTATAATTAAATAACCCACAAAGCAGCCCCAATTTTTGGGGGGTTGTTTTGTGGGTTTTTCATTGACATTCATTTGGGTTAAATAATCAAAAAGTTGGATCAGTCCATTCTTGACACAATTTGGGTTATTTTTGACACAGCTGCTTTTGTTTTTGTGTCCCCACATTCCTAAATCAGACCCCAAAATACACAGTATACACAAATTCCACCACTTCTGTATAGAATTTATTTACTTGACGGCTAACTCTCTTACCTCCCTTAACTCTCCTTGCCTGAACGTATACAGTATGTTCGGATTCTCTTGTGGGCTTGCAGCAATGTATGCAAAATAGAAATATACAGCAGCGAGAAGAGCGGGTGAAGGGAATTTTTATTTATATAGTTTATGCTTATGATGGTGTTTAGATTCTTTGAACTTATTTATAGGTCCAATCTTTCCAAACGAATGCTCCAAAAAACTAGTCTCTGCTGGGTCAGTGTAAATCCATCACTTCATTATTTATCGTAGTCTCACGTGAGACCTTCTGGTTGGATAATAATAGAGCTGGTCGTCTTTGACCCCATCATTTGTAAGGCGGTCATTTTGGGACAGCAGCTGTGTCCTCTCTAACCGACCCTGACAAGGTAGGACAAGTACCGTCTGTCTCCTTTTCTCCTTTGGGCGGAAAAGAACCTCAAACCCTGCTGTTTCACCTTTCAACTTTGAGCATCACTGTGACTTAAAAAAAAGAAGAAGCTTGTTTTCAATACCTTACTTTGTGTTGAATTACCGTAGACGTGCTGCTGTATGCCATTTCTACTTTTCAGCTCACTTTATCGTGTTTTTTTTTTTTGCATCGCGCAAACTTATTTCTACAGTCATGTGCATCTGCAGTCAGAATTTATGTGCAAAAGGCTAACGTTATCTAAGTGTTGAGTTACTAGGGAATACAATGGTGCAAATTTACATAACACACAAAAAGTAACGCTGCTTTTTGTCACTTTTGTTGGTGCAAGATGGCACGCCATCACACTTCAATCCTCTCACCTCACCTACCATCTCAGTGTGAAACCTTTAACACTTCTCATTTCTGTTCTTATCGATACAGAAGGATGTAATTCCTTCTCTGTCTTGCATTTCTTCCCTGTAAACGTCGCCTCAGCTCGGAGGTTTACGTACACAAGGGGGTTCATACCAACATAATAAAGAGAATTTTTATTATTCCCCCGACTGCCGACATTAGAGACCTGGCAAGGCTGCGGTGCCAAAGAGTCTGTGGGAAATGGGAGACAGCTTCTGCTTCTTCCTCCTACATCTTACGCAGTAGCAAGACCTGAAACAAAGAAAGTGAGGATGAGGAGGGAAGGACACAAAGTACAGTTCATTCAGCAGACACTTCATCGAGATCCAATTCAAGAACAAACAAAAGTCCTTTATGCAACCTTTATTTATAAAGGTAACGCAAATGAGAACAGATTGTCATTTGCGAAGAACCCGTACCGTGTGCTGTAGTTACATAATATATTATTACATCATAACACATGGTGATTAAATGGTAAAACCGACTAAAAACAGGTGCAAAGATCATGTACACTGTGACCAAAAGAAAGACGACCTTTAGTAAAAATGAGATTGCAGGTGGGTGGTATGCATGGTAAGCAAGAGTGAAGATAGAGTGGAATCTTAAAATTGAAACATTTAGAAGACAATGAGCCATAATAATCAAATATATTTTGAAGAAATACATGCTAATACTGCATATGAATGGAAATTGAGTATCATTGGTGTAAATTGGGTGTAGCTTTTTGTTTAAAAATAAATAAATAAGCGGCGTATAAAATGGATGGCTGGATGGAGCCCATTCGATAACGCAGGTGTCGTGGCCAGTGAATGGAAGAGATTCTTTATACTATTATTGAATATTTATACATCATACATTGTACATTGCAGTATACATCATCACATACTGTAGTGTGACAGAGCATTTAAAAAAGAGAGTTACAACCTGGGTGAGAACCTGACAACCCCCCCCAAAAATTACACCACACTAACTCCCATAATGAGGGCACCTCTTACTGGTATTAAAAATGTGTTAGTGTTCTGGTACCAAAAAAAAAGAAGAAGCTCTACCTCCTTTAGGTGATCAAACAAATGACACATATCTTCTTTGTAGACTATACTTCATAGTTGCATTATCCCCACAAGAGAAAAACTCTCTATACAAAAACTTTAGCACCGTGTCGAATTGGATGATTTATGGCCCGAGAGCCATTCTATGGATATATTTAATTTTCCACGTGCAACATGACCTGAATAGCAAGTGCTGCAGCTTCAATTCAAAAATGCTCTGCTTTATATTGAACTGACAGGGCTGAATTTAGCAACTACTTGGTAAGTCCCACAATGGGGGAAATTGCATAATCACCCGCAATCATCTGTCAAGGAACAGCAGACGCAGTTTTTAACCGCTATAGGCATACAAATCAATAAAACAATGAGTTGATTATTAAGGAAACGTTTAATTGTGTGGAATTGATAGTAAGTCAATCATGTCGGAAACGAAATGAGGTAAAATGGAGGGCATGATTACAGACTGCAAGCAGCAGAGGAGCTGTTGATTCAGTCACAACTCATTTGTGTCCTAAAGAACAACATGAGCTCCTAGTAAAAGCTGATGTACTAGCAAAACCTGTTCAAATTGATATAATTTTTTGAAACAAAGACATGTTATCAACAAATGGAAAATGTTCAGAAATATCAGCGCATTTGCCTCTCGAGACTACGTAAGAAATGGGCTTTCGCTCTGGTTTGATGTTGTCTTTTGTTGTTCAAACATTGTTGTTCCAGTAAACCTTTAGTCCACGGGTCCGTGGCTCGGTATTTATGACTGCAGCCCATTTCCATAGACCTGCGCACAGCAGAGGATTGGACTCTGCATAAATCATCTAAACTACAGTACAGCACAGCCTAGCGCTTGCACATTTGCATTCTCTTGTTTCAGGGTGGGGACTGATTTCTCCATTAGTTTAGCTGATTACCCAATGCCGTAAACCCAAGGACAAATAGAGGGCATTGGGCTTCAGAACATGGCCATGGGCACCAAACATGCCACCATTACTTTGGTGGAGAATGATTGAATTCCTTATTTGCAATCCATATGTTTTCCAGCATCCTATTCAGGCTCACATTCATATTTGCAATATGGAGCAGGTCTTTCGCAAATGTCCATCTTCCCTAATGACGTGCTTTGCTAGTCGAACTTTGCTGTACCCTCTAAAAACATTTGGTTAAAAAATAACCCAAATTGGGTCAAAAATGAACCATTGAGCTATTTAACCCTAAAAGTTGGGTCAAATTAATAACTGACAAAACAACCCCAAAATTGGTTGATTCAATTAGAAGTTGGGTCAAATTAAATTAATAACCCATGCATTTGATAAGTTTGTTGGGGTTGGTTTGTGGGTTATTAATTTGATCAGTTTTTGAGCTTGATTAAATAACCCAATTGAACTGGGTCAAAAATGAGCCGACCCATCTTTTTGAGTTATTAAACACAAAAAAATGGGTCAAATTAAATTTAAATTTAAAACCCACAAAGCTACCCATTTTTTTAAAGGTTGTTTGTGGGTTATTATTTTCACCTAACTTTTTGGGTTAATTGAATAACCTAGTTGAATTGCGTCAAAAATGATTTGAACCAACTTTTTGAGCTATTTAACCCAAAAGATTAGGTCAAATCAAGTTAATAATTCACAAATCGTTGTTTGTGGGTTATTTATTTGACCCAACTTTTTGGGTTAATTGAATAACTCAAACTGTTGTGTCTGTCCCTTTTTGACATGGACTAAGTACTGGGACGCGACCCAACCGGAAACGGAAACAAAGTTGATGGGTGAAAACCCGTAAGTCGGAAGTCCCGCCTCCCCGTGTCATATAGTCCATTGGGTCACTTCCAGGTCACTTCCTGTTGATATTCGGGCACTTCCTGTTAATTGTGGGACACTTCCGGGTCACTTCCTGTTGATTATGTTGATTAACACACAGGTCACAAAAGTTAGACAAATGAAGAGAATGGACTTTTGGAAATGTACAATTTCACAGAACAAGTATCAGAATTTACATTTTGATATATGATTTCAGTGCTTCTGATCGTATTTAGGCCTGAGGGTTCACCACTGAGTAACAGTAATTCTTGAGTGCCCCTGCGGTGACGCCATTGTCTGTCTGTGTCATCAGTCTGCTCTCAGTTCTCCCGAGGAGTCTACGCCATCTTCGGTTTCTACGACAGGAAGTCCATGAACACGCTGACCTCCTTCTGCGGGGCGCTGCACACCTCCTTCATCACACCCAGCTTCCCCATCGACGTGGACGCGCAGTTTGTCATCCAGATGAGGCCCAGCTTGCGAGGCGCCGTTCTCAGTCTACTGGACCATTACAAGTGGGAGAAGTTTGTCTACCTTTACGACACGGATAGAGGTAAGAGCTGCTTTCTGGCAGAACTGCTTGCATTTGCAAAAACTGATATCCAGCAGAAGACAGATGAGCCGTGCTGCACATCTGTTCTTAATTACACAGTATGCACGATGAGTCTCTCATATGTAAATCCACCATCCTCAATCATCGGATACATTTTGAATCTATGCCTTTAACGAGTCTGAATCGCTTCATTATAACGTCTGAATGTCTGGCTGAGCGTTCAATCGCTCCTTGCGTCCCGTGAAGTGAGTCGACCACAGGTGCGGGCGGTCCATCTGCCGTCTCTTTCTAATCCTCAACATTCTCTGATTGTCATTTAGCTTTTTGTCATTTAGATTTGGCTAATAGGATTACATCAAGATATAGCGTAGCTTTTTGAAACTTCTCCATTTGCAGCAAGATCCTTGCTCCCCTCATGTAGGGCAACTATTTACAGACTTGTTACATTTGACTCAATGTTCTGTGGGTTCAAATCTGGGTTCCAGCCTTACTTCCTACATTTGAAAAATCAAGTTTCTTAGGCTAATTGCGGACTTTAAATTGTATATGGGTATGAATTTAAGTGTGAACGATTGTTTGTCAATAGTTCAATCGACCATATATCCCACGTTTTTGGGGTCTCATTCTACCATGATCTGTAAATTATGTTTGTCAAAAATGAAGACTAGTTTGGATGATTTTAAAAGAGACTGCAAAGGGAACCTTTTTAGATCGAGATTTTTAAATTGGGGAAGCAAATACTGATTATGATTGCATGCACTATTGACTTTCTTAAAATTATATTCTGTGATTTTTTTAATTAGGACTCTTAATTGAAGGTTGCTATTTTATTGGCCAGTGACTATATGGAGGACCAAAAATGTGGGAAAATAAATAAATATAAAATAAATCCATAAATAAAAGTGAAAATAAAAACTGATATACAGGTAAAGATGTAATTAATACATAAAAAAATAAACTTAAATACAAAAAAGAAATATAAATGGAAAAAAACAACAAAACTATATAAATAAATAAAAAGTAAATATGAATTTAAAAATTAAAAACAAGACTCAAAAAATAAATATAAAAATAAATGTGGAAATATATCATTTTTGTATTTCATTTTTTAAATATATTTTTTGTATCTGTTTTTGTTTTCACTTTTATTTATGCATTCATTTTTTATTTGGACTTTTTTGGTCCTCCATAACACCTGTTGTAATAAGAAACCAGTCCAGGGTGTTGTCTGCCTTTTGCCTGATGTCATCTCAGGTAAGCTTCAGCGCCATGTTACCTTGAACAAGCAGCATAGAAATTGGATGATGTTTTATTAATTTATTAATTGCAATATACTGTCTGCTTTAAATTGTGGTTAGGTGCTGAGCACCTTTAAGGTTACATTGAGAACATTCTGCTCCTAAATGTGCCGAAATGTTCACAAGTGCATGCTCCCAAGTATTTTTAAACTGACACAGTGCATTTCTAGGACAAGAGCACTCTTTTTTTTCCATTGCTTCCCCCGCCTCACTTTACATATTTCGTTTTCAGGTGGGTGTCTAATCATCTGCTCACTCATGCAACTGACTCTCAAAAAGATATTTGGTAACATCAGCAGAACAGAACAGCTGAATCACTTTTCTTAAAATCCATTTCTATCCCCATAACACTCCAAAACTGAGCCGTGTTTGAGAAGGACCATCTCAAATCTGGGTGGGTGGAGACGTTTGTTTCATCGACCTGGCCGACACCTTTCGGTGGCAGATTGCAGAAGCTGATAATTAGGCCGCTGGTGAGACGGTGACAAAATGATTAAGGAGTGTGTAACCTCCCCTGAGCGCAATCATCCTTCTCCTCATCGCTCCTCCCGATCGTGCGACTTTGTTGGCCAGCCATCTTTAGCACTCCACAGCCAGACGCAGTGTAAACACTGCAATTTATGGATGGATTCCCACATGCCGCACAGCTTGTGTTTACTGAGAGGCACGTTGGCCTTCCTATTTTGGCCGCCTCCTCCCTGTTGGGCCTTTGCAGCAACGCAATCACCACTCATTCACATGGCAGCTCCACTTTCATCAACGGAAGAGGAAGGGGGCAGGAGTGGGATGAGCAGCAGGCTCAGGTTCTCTGCAGATGCACGAACAAAAGTATTGAGACAAAATACAATCAACCAACGCTGCTGAGTAGTGGTTCTTAACCCTGTTTGAGGTACTGAACCCTACCAGTTTTCTATGCGTATTCACCGAACTCTTCTTTGTTGAAAAAGAAAATATGATTTTATGATCATCATATATATATATATATATATATATATATATATATATATATATATATATATATATATATATATATATATATATATATATATGGGTTCTCAAAATAAGTGCGTTCATTTAAAGTTCCTTTAACGCCACTAATTTTTTTAAACGCGAGATTAATGACCGGCCCTTACTTGGAAAGCCTGTACTGGGGGAATTCCACTCGCACTGCAGCAGACACGCCCACGTCAAAATTTTGCGGTAATAATATTGTATATATTTGTGGAGGTGTGAAGTTGTATTTTACAATTTAAAAAATGTGCACAAGTTCATTCATGTTAAAAATTAAATAGCTCTTAATATGAAAAGCAAAATGCATTGATCTGTCACTGTCTTACAAATGCAATTATGCCATCTAGTGGCAGAAAAATGACCTCAACACAAATCAATATCACACACTTTTTTTTAACATCTTTTCAATTTTAACTCAAGTTTATGAATTATTATGAAATTACTGTATCAATGACTAAAAGATGGAGCCACATTACTAATAGTTTTTTTTATTTCAGTTTTATATTAACAAGAGTATGAAACTTAGAAAAAAATATTTTATTGTACATTTAGAACAGATGTAAAATGTATGATTAATTGTGAGTTAACTATTGAAGTCTTACGACTAATTAGAATTTAATAAATGTAATCGCCTGACACCCCTAAAAAAAATATTGCCTGAAAGCTTAACCACCATCCAAAACTGTAACTGTAAAATTGGATTTTCAATGCATGACAAAACAGAATCCCATAGAAACCATTAAATGCATTCATGTATGAACTGCACATTTAATTTCCAAAATTGTACTTCAAAATGTAATGTGTATCAAGTGCACATTAATGTCGGCAACGTCGCTCGGTGACAGCAGTCTGCAGTTGATCTAAAAGGAACTGACACACCAACTATGATTCGGAAATAATGAGCTTCGTTTTTCCCCCCTTAGTGCTGCTTCATGCAGCCCACTTCTCACCGCAACAATTTATTGTTTGATGATCACAAGTGAGACAAAAGGAGGAAACTCAGACTGCCAGTCTCCTCAAGACAGCAGTTTCATAAAAAGACGAGAGAAAGCGTTGCACGTTTATCTGCTGCAGTGTGACGTCATCCGCTTGCGGTGCTTGTACTAGCTTTGAAATGTCCTCATTTAACAGCCTGCTGGCAAAAAATAAAAAGACCTCTCGAACTGGGCAACATCTGGTCTTCACCAGCTGGCCACTCGAGTGGGACCTTGCCAGGTTTATTAATGCTTAGATGATTTACTGCAATTTGTACTTAATCCAAAGTCATAACGAGCATTTTCATTTAGATAAAAATAACGCCCCACCCTGCATCCTAATACATGCCTAATTGATTATATGTATTTTTTTAATGTCAGCATTGTCATTGGCTTACTTTAACTAATAATAGCGTTAGCATAAATGAAACGAGAAGTATATAAGATCGTAGAACTTACCATCATTTTTGTTTATAAAACTATAAATATATTTATACTTATAAAGTGGATGCTCTGTCGATGAATCAATGAGATAGTGTTGCCAACCTGCTAGCCTCCAAACACAAGCTCATTTTCCACGCAATGGGCCCACCCCTCCGCTCTTTCATCCAATCCCATTCAGATGCATTCATGGCTTTGGAGACAGTAGGAAATTGTAACACTTTGACAGCAATCAACGTGACGAACTGCAGGGTCAGTACTCTTTACAGTCTGTAACTGGATGTGGTTTTAAAAAAAAGACTGATTGTTGTATTGCAGCAAAATATGACATTTTGATTGCGGAATTGCAAGCGTGTCTGCGGTATACGACGGCTTGAGCAAAACACAAGTTACGAACATTGGTTTTCACAACAAAGCCGTTCCTGATCAACAATTACTTAATTTGTCATCTGCTACAACATATTGTATAAGGAAATCAACTCTTCATTACACCTACCATTGAAATAAGGTGTAGCAATCTAACAACCCTGTCAAAATTGCCCCGCCCACTCCATCAAACGGCACTAGCCAGGTTAGTAGATACTTTACATTCAACGTTGGTCTCTTGAAGAAAATATCTAATTAATCGCGCGTTGCTAAAGAGCTGCACTCAGCAGTCAGGCACGCAAGCTCATTAACAGGAAGTGGAAAAGCCTGCAAGCAGATGTTCCATGCTGTAAACACTTCAGTGCACCTTCACTAGGATGTGGACGCACATCAATGAGATTTGACCCAAGTCTCCATCTTGCGTACACTGTATTTATCCCAGTTTATAATATCGGGGCTGTCAGAGAGATTCATCATAGCCACTCTTCAGTTTCAAACGGCTCTTTCTCCCCCCTTCAAGGACTCTTTCCCGGCACATAAACATGGCAACGTAAAAGGAGAACAAAATGGCGACAGCATAGGCGAGCAGAGACTCAATGGTGCTTTTCAAGGGTTTCAAGTGGTAACCAAAGCAAAGACATGCAGATGAGAAAGGTACTTTTACAAACAAATCACACAGAGGAATATTTAATTAAACAACTCTTACGACACAGCTGGGCCTTTTTCTTGCATTTAATAGATGATGAAAGTCACTTCAATTAGCTTTTATTAGCATCTGCAAATACAGTATTAACAAAATGTGACCTTTGGATTTAATGTTTGGATAACACATTCACACAAATCCATATTTAGGCCGGGCATTCAAATAAATGTTCCTTGAACAACTTTGAATGTTGACGCTCAATTGGGTTGGGCACATTTATCCCTTAACCTTCGTCTTGTGTTAACTTTCTGTTACCATCTCTTATGTTAACGGGTCGGTTTCGACCCGTGTCTTAAATCAGCTGTAAAATACACTAAAAACAAGTAGATATCATCCAATTTATTTCTCATCTCTTGGTTGGCTTGTTAGTCTTCCTTATCCATGAAAATATTAGTTTTAATGTTGTTGGTGTGGGCTTCTGGGCCTTTTTTGTCAGTATACCCCTCGATTTCAATAAAAAAAAAAAAGATAAAATAAACACCAAGAGAATCATATAAATAAATACAAGGTTGTTGTGTTACCTGACTATTACTGGGGGCTATTAGAACACATCTCTTAGATTAATTTGTTTTATTTATTTATTAATTTAAATATTATTGACTATAGTAACATCTATGGTGTTACGGGTCAATTTCGACCTATGTATATTTACTTCAAGAAAAATGCAAAAAAGTATTTTTTCAGCAGTAGAACTTTAATGGAGGATATAGCTCAACTTTCCACAGCTGAAGTAATATTTTTACGTCACTAGCTTGGAAGTTGAGTTTGCTGACTCAATCAAGGCCTTCTTCTGGTTGCAATTATTTTTTTTAATTAATTAATTAATTTGCCAGTACTGTAAACAAGATTTTCCTTCAAAGACAAAGATTTGTATTTTCAGTTTTGTTCTGTTTATTAACCGGTAACAG
The DNA here is from genome assembly GCF_051991255.1 of Vanacampus margaritifer. Lineage (NCBI taxonomy): Eukaryota > Metazoa > Chordata > Actinopteri > Syngnathiformes > Syngnathidae > Vanacampus > Vanacampus margaritifer. The sequence continues at coordinate 8,359,406 of NC_135447.1, read as the reverse complement.
GTAAAACTATCCAAAACTCACTATTGAAGTTAATTAAATTCAAAGAAACAACAAATCATCAGGATTTCAGCAATTCATGTACTGAAGCACTCACATCCTTTAAAGCAGTGGTGTCCAAACTCGGTCCTCGGGGGCCGGTAGTCCCGCAGGTTTTGGAGGTTTCCCTGCTCCAACGCACCTGTTTCAATCAACAGGATTGTTATCAGGCTTAGTAGAGCTTGCTGATGAGCTTCAGCTGTGTTGGAGGAGAGAAATATCCAAAACCTGCGGGACTACCGGCCCCCGAGGACCGAGTTTGGACACCACTGCTTTAAAGCAAAACTGATTTTCCAATTCAAATATTATTATTTTTGTTACACTCTTATATATACATATGTATATATGTAAGTATGTAAGTCACTTTAGATCTGTGTGTGTGTGTGTGTATGTATGTGTGCAATTACGTGCACTGGCAGTGTTACAAAGTGCCCGCTCTCCACAGACGCCCAAAATGGCACCAATTGATCCATGCACGTCCACGCATGCAGAGGCAGTGGAAAAAACATCCATCAAAAAGCTGCAGGCTTTCTGCCCGGTTGCCTGCCTGTATTTACAAATTGTGTGTGGATTCACATTTATGCAGCGTAGTACACAAAAATACTCTTTAGATGTTTGCAACCTAGAAGGCAACATTGAAACCAGTATTTCTTAGCGTAATTACAGTAATTAGTATTTGCCGACCCCATGTTATCCCCTGGATATCAAAAGTCTTCTTGTCATCAAGCAGAAAGTGTAGCAGCAGTAACTCTAAGCTCTTTGTTTGTGGAACAGCAAATCATGCTCTTTTTACAGCACACTTGCATTGCAAAATGCCTTCACGAACTGGAAGCAGCACTGGCACACTTGTTTACATTTATTTTGCTTCAGTTACGTTGCGTAGTTTGAAGGGTTCTTGCCTCAGTGCGGCGATGGTTGTGAACTTCAGGACCTCGGACAGCTCCCACTGCACCCCCCCGCTCTGTGAATTGCCGTCAGCACTGTCAACATGCATGTGCTCTTCCACAGGCAGCAGACAGTTGCTTAGCAAAAAATGAAATTGTGCTGCTTTTTACTGTAGTACAGTGTCAGGCGCAGTGTATTGTCAGTTTTGTAGATGAAGGTTGCACTGCGTGGTTCAAGGCAATGCATGGCGGCTTTATTCATATGACGCTTTTCATAGTCAAGGTAACGCTGTGTATTTCACATCATTAAAAGTACATTTAGAAAAATAACAGCAAGAGACATTTACAAAGAAAATACAGAAATAAAAAAAGAGTTTACTAAAATATATTTTAAAAAACATATACTTCAAGTAAATGATTAAAAAGATTTCAAATGAGCTCAATTGTGTAACACTCGCACTTAGGTTTGACTTGTGCAGCATAACAGGAAAATGCTGTGATGAATGAAACTGTGTGTTATTGTTAGTCATTCAATACTTTGAGATTCATTTTCATCTACATCTCGGCTTCCATTTTAGGATTTTTTTGTTGTTGTCATTTTTCACACTTCATTTTTTATACATTTCTAGACTTTTCTGCCTTTTTGATAAATTTCTGACATTTTTGGCAATTTTATGGACTTATTATGGCAATTAAATTTTTTTTGGGGGGGGGGCATTTTTCTACTTTTTTTGTGGACATTTCATGATAGTTTTCCTCTTTTTGGACATTTTCAGGTATTTTTAAAAACTTTTTCTACCTTTCCTCTCTTTTTTCTGACAAATTAAAAAATGTTACTCTATTTTTGGAATATTTCATTTTTTATTCAATCATTAATTAATTTGAAGAAAATGTTATCTAAAAAAAAAAAATAATAATTATGTAAATAATAATAATAATAAATCTGTAAAACTCAGATTAAACATTCAGTGACCAAAACTTGAGCTGCAGCTTTTTAATGCTCTTAAGTCCAGTCGGTGGACAATTACAATTGTCAAGATTTCTGGAGACATAACCAATTTTTGTTGTAATAACAAACATCTCGTCAAGGTGAACCTGGGTTACTCTCACCATGATAAACATGACCTCTTTTTTTCGCCAATGTAAGCCAGGGAGTTGCTGTTATTTGTAGTTTGCATTGGTATACAAGTTACTGTACATAAATATATTGTACACACAACATCTTTGTTCTTGCCCCCATTTTTGAATTATTATTATTATTTTTTTTAGATTTGAGATAAATAGGCCTTTTATGTACCTATAAAAATAATGTAGTTTACAGTAGCTCATGAAAAAAGTGACCCATGTTTGGTCTGTCCGAATGTCAGTTGTGCACTATATGGGGGGGGGGGGGGATTGGTCGGTTGGGGTATAAAATCACTGTTATCATCTTTACACACTAACGGAAATTCTTGCTGGAGGCTGTGTGATGATCTGTGGACCATTTACACAAGGCTGCCAAGTTAGAGCCTCGGGTCACACACATATCCAGACACCTATTAGAGAGTGGAAGAGAAGAAGATATGCTTTTTTTTTCCTTTTCTTTTTTGCAAGATCAGCACAATAGTCAGAGAGATTGCTGCATTTAAAGTGTGTGCAAGCCAAAGATCCTGGCCTGGGGTCTGTGCACTCATGCATGAGATGACAGCGTACCACACACATGAATATACACAAGGCTTCTATTTTTATATTAGATGCAGAGCGCTGGTTTAATTCTGCTTGCATTTCAAAGTATTTTCCCTCCTGCTGCTTCAGTTGAGCGCAGGCCAGGAGCAAGATGACGATTCGGGCCAAATTTTCCATCTCTCAGCCGGTTGTCCCGGTCGTCTTTACAGCAGTAAAAAATGGTTGCAATGGAGTGGAGGAGTAAACCAAAAGCGTACGGAGGCGGCGAGCGAGCGAGGGAAGGAAGGAACAGAGGAGTCAGCAAAGCCTTTGTGACCGGCCTGCGTCACAAAGCGGGCAACGGCGCAGAGGTCCGCGCATTGTCAGCTGTCAAATTCACCCGTTTATGTATTTTTTACTCATGGATTGCACGCTTTCCTCTTCCTAACAATCCAGCTCATCATATCTAATCTGAGCCAACCTCAGCGCAGACTATTAAAGACCCTCTCGGTTGTGAAGCTCTGCGCAGTTTACCGCCTCTCTTCTCATCTATTTCAGGACTATCGCTTTCAGGATAACGAAAAGCCATTACAGCAGACGTCTTTATGCATTATGAAAGAGATTGATGTGACATGCGCTTCCCTGCTCGCCCCAAGAGAAAACGTTGTTTTTCTTTGCTTTAAGAAGAGAGGATGCGAGTGAGCGGAAAAAGGGCCGGCGTTACATTTGAAAGAACGCTTTGTTTGTTAGTCGCCTTCTCTTTGTCCATTTGATTTTTACAAGTTGACAATGATCACACAACACGGGCTGCAAACAGGAAGCAGAGGTGCGAATGCTCAACATGTTGTTAGCAAATACGGCAGTGGCTGTTAGATAAGGAATGATGTGTTTGATGAGCTCTCATTTGGGGGGGGGGGCGCTGGCAGGGCCAGTGGTGCGATTCGTCTCATTTGGAATAGAGAGATGCTATTGATGAGTTAACGGCAGCTTGTTAGGCTAACTGGATATTTCCAGAGATCTTTGTGTGAGCTTTCTCGGATTTAAGACGCACAACGTGGGTACAGATGGCTCCTTTAGGATTTTAAAGAGGTCACCACCTCGAGGGAGGCGGGAGGACGACTGAGTCACAGATGAGACGACACACAACACACATTATTGCCTTGAAGAAACGTGGTCGGGTGAGAGACCCACAGTTTGTTCTTTTACAGACTGTGTAAAAAAAAACACACACACTTTGATAGAAGTGTTTTTTCTTTCATTTAATTCTATTTTATTTTTACGATTTATGAATTGGTCATTGAGAATAATCTCCAGTCCAATTGGCCTGAAAACATTTTGTTAGCGGCAAGTCTATCAGTAAATACATCGAATTAGGGGAATAGAAAATTGCCATAAATTACTTGCAATTTTAAGGAAAAATGCTAAATTGTAAATGATCTGCCATTTTTGGGGGAAAATTTGATGTATCAAAAGTACTAGTGGTATCTGTATCTTGGTATCGGTAACTTCTCACTAGTACTAAAAGTGGTATCGAACGTCCCTCTCACTAGTACTAAAAGTGGTATCGAACGTCCCTAAATTAAATATAAAATTAGTATAATACATCGAGATTTTAAAATATCATGCTATTAAAGACAAAATTATGTTGATATATATATATATATATATTTATTTATTAGTGCTGTCAAAGGTAAAGCATTAATTAATTAATTAATCACAAAAAAATTATCGCATTGATCATTGATAATTTTGACCATAGATGATCCTTTAGCGTGACAGTGAATGGCTACGTTTAAGGTAGCACAGGTTGTGTTTGAGCAATAAACAGTAAATTTTATTCATGTCAAAATAAATAGGGTAATTTTTTTTCCATTTTAAATAATTTTTTGTTATCTATACCGCTTATCCTCATTAGGGTCACAGGTGTGCTGAGGTCAGAGTACAATTTGGATTCGTCGCCAGCCAATCACAGCTCATTCTTAGGGCATTTTTTCTGCCTTGTCAAATGATCCAATGTTCCATTTGGACTAAGCATTATTTTTCAAGGCAGGACCGAATAATTGAGTTGGTGAAATGTCCTTGATGCCCGTCCTGCCTGCTGGCGCTTGTAAAAGGTGCCATCTGTTTACAAAGTCAACCAAAAGACCAGAAGGACCAAAAGTCTTTGTCACTTGTTCATTGACTGATAAGTCACAACAGCGCTAATGCTCACCAAGAGACTTTAGCTAGTTGCCTTTGACATTTCTTTTAGTATTCAAATAATTAATTCCAAAATATCCTGCTTAGCATAGTTTAATGTCAGGGTAAAAAATATAGATAACACGTATAAAACTCTTATGGGAGTCATTTATAAATCCATTTCAAATGTTTTGTATATCCCAGCTTATGCTATTAGTATAAGGGAGTCTAATAGTGGTACAGAGACTCAGCCTTTTCTTTCCGCTTGTCTGCCACCCCTAATATTCACATTTCTTTTCACTTTTTAATGTTTGACCTGCTTGAACGATGTCAGACTGAGGACCAGTTTGGGGCCATCTGCCGCCTCTTATCCACAAATCCCCGAGGGTCAGCCATGTGGACGCTCCTGTGCCTCCCGAGCGGCCGATGCGACGGCGCCCGTCGAGATGCACTTGCCTTTAAAGGCCACAGCTGACTGGAGAGCCGCTTGCTTAATGCATGCTGCTCTGAAGGTCACCAGCCATCATGTCACCTGAATCCCTGTGCTCTGATGCCTTATTAGGAATGGATCAGCCGGCACATCCATCTGGGGAGGGCCACTAGCGACTAGCTGCTTGCTTTTACTGTGCATGTATATATTTTTGGGGGATCAATGCACGTTAGCATGAGTGACATCCATTCGGATGTTGTCGTTTTGACAGTGTGGGATATGACAGTGGGTCATTTGGAGTCAGTATCTTCCATTGAATTTAATACTAATTATTATGTAGACTACTGAAAACTGAACTTATACTTCCAATTACTGGGATACTTTGTTTGATTTGTATATTCTATAAAGGTCACTGGATAGAAATGGTAGATTTAGAAGCAATGTAAGTACATTAAGTAGATTTCTGGTATTGTGGAAATATTCAAGAACGGGAAATTAAACATCAAATTTTCTTTACAATATGTTCTATGCAGGCCCGCTAGTCTAAACACGACATTCTGATTAATATTCCGTTTGTGGAATATGAATAAAGTTGTTAAACCCACCTGTTTTTATTCATCTCAGGGGGCGGCCATTTTGCCACTTGCCACTTGCCACTGAAAATGACATCACAGTTGCTCAGAGTAATGACCAATCACGGCTCACCTTACTAACGCCACATAGCCAAACTCAGACAATAGGTGAGCCGTGATTGGTCGCTACATGAGCCTTGAGCAACTGCGATGTCATTTCAGTCGACAGTAAGTAGCAAAACAGCCGCCCCTGCTTAATTCATATTCCACAAATGCAATGTTATATATAAGTTGTATAACATATTTGTAAAGACATTTTTGGGGTTGATTTAATTGATTAAATATTTAAATCATTCTTTTACCAGCACATCGACAAAAACTGATGTGGAGCACTTTAAAAATAAAAATAAATAAAAAAAGGTCCATGGCCTCAGGCATGTGACAGTGACCTACTTGCTTGCAGTCAATCAGTCACTGTTTGTAACGATCATATTCCTTTGACCCACAAATAAAATACGATGCAGTACGTTCATAAATAACAGCAAGGCTTCTGTGCGCTGTCCCTGGACTAAAAGGCAGAAATTGGGTGGATAACAAATGACTTCACACCTTTATATACAACTTTGTCCGGACTTAGCTGGTTCTTCCGTAAACCCAATGCCATTCTCTTACACAAGTCCGATAGCACTTCATGATGTAGTTTTTGCTTCATTTTCCCAATGCAGAGACATAAACACAAGACCAAAATCTTCCTTCAATCAACGCGTGTACAAACCTTGGTGTACAATATGTTGTCTTGAACCTAACGTGACTGATTTTAGACCGCTGGAAACAAAGAACTCACACAAGCACAGAGCGAATATTTCACAAGAAGCTCAGCGACCCGTTCTGACTGCTGACCATGATTCTTGAACCGCCTCTGTGGATTTAATGTTGCTGCCGAGCCAGATTAACACCTGCTCGTCTTTCTATGTGACTCACCTGATTCGTCCCACTCTATTCCTCTGAGCTCTACAAAGTAAACCTGCCACTCACTTCCTGTACACCTATTGTGCTCACTAAAGTGCTTTTTCAGCTCAGCATTTTGACTGCAGATTAGTCACTCAGCTGCCAGTTTTTTAGGTACACCTGCACAAAAACGATGAGATTAGCTTTATCATAAATTCTGCTGTTATAGAGATACTGTACAGTTCAGTTTTGATTGCCACTGCTTTTTAGCTACATTTTTGGGAAGCTAAAAAGGTCATGTACAGCACAATACTGTATGAAGCTGCGCTAACTCATTTCACGACATTACCATTGAAAATAAATCATGTACAGTAAATTGTCGGTTTGCAGTTGATACAAGTACCAACTACTACATTCCTATTGGGCATTTTATTACATTTTTGACTGTCAGACCTTCACCTAAATCTTCAGTGTGCTATCAGCTGGTGGCACACGTTAGCTGTTTAGCATGTTAGCAAACATGGTACCTTAGAAGGAGCAGTGTATACAGAAAGCACAAAAATTATGCAGACAGGCATAAATAGGGGATTTTATCAGCAAAAAGTTAGGCCCAACAGAAAGATTTGTCAACTCCACTGTATTTGTTACAAATTGTAATTTTGTACGTTATTTTAGGCTACATTTAGCCTTCAATATATGTTTTTCAATAAATAATACGTTTTTAAGTAATGAATATTCGTGTTTATTAATTGATTTCAAAATTAAGCAAAAATAATCAAGATTATTATATTTTATAGCCTTATTAAATGGCGCCGTCGCGGCCTCTGAGAACAGTATAAAAGTAGCCTAGTTGAATTCATTTTTTCCTCATCACCACACAAAAGCAGTTTAGACTTAAAATACGTTGGTACATATTAAATCAAGAAATGCATTTTAAAAGGTGAGAGTTGAAGGTATTATTTGATTACTATATTAAGTGTAATCTTTGCGTGTTCGAAATAATTGCAGATGAGATCTGATGAAGAAGCTTCTTTTGCAAAAGATTTATTTTAGGAGCTCCTAAAAGACACAAGACATGCTTACATTCAAAGGTGATGTTAAGCCTCGAGTGTGTCAATATGAAAACACACAGTGGTTTTATAGATGAAAAAAGCATACTCCTCCTCTGAGGCTGGACAAAGGGTTAGTAATTATAATAGACAGACAAGTGATTTACTGACATGTTTACTCCAGTTCTCCTACCATCCCGGATATATGATGTAGGCAGGTAATGCCATGCGACCTAGACTCCCTCAGACCCACAGTGTTATCGCCATGAGAACTTGAGAACTTGACTCCCATGTACATTCCTATCTCACCAGCTGGAAGGGAGTGAAAAGTGTTATTCATTACAATACAGTTAATATGCCCAATATATTTCACACAGACATTATCACAGTTATATGGCATCTATATACTATAAGTAAATTCATAAACAGTAAAAATATGCATAGAAAATGTTAAATGTCTTCAGAGTGAGTAAAACAGTGGAAAAATGCATGGATGGCTCAACGCTAATGCAGCTACAGCTAAATGTGCCCTTGTGTTCTTCTCGCAGGCTTTGCCATCCTCCAGGCCATCATGGAGTCGGCTGTAGCTAACAACTGGCAGGTGACAGCTCGCTCAGTGGGGAACATCGTGGACCCCACCGAGTATCGGCGCATCATTGAGGAGATGGACCGCCGGCAGGAGAAACGCTTCCTCGTCGACTGTGAGGTGAACAGGATCAACTCCATTCTAGAGCAGGTAGTCAGACAACTTTCCTAATTATATTTTTTTTCAATCTCTTCTTCGGGTTGTGGATCCTCTGCTATTTTGGGGAATCCAAGTGCTTCTGGTGAAATCAGATGTCATGGTTTTCATGTAGAGGATGTGTTAAAACGAGAGCGAAAAATGGTTGCACCGTTGCAAGTTTGTTATTATTTGTTGCTGCTTGTTTGAAGTCAACTATGCTTCAGGCAGGAGGGGGGAATTAAACAGCCTCCTCATATTTGTTTCCTTGGTGAACTGCATTTGTCCCACATGAGTCACACCGAGTGCTTGCTCGCTGTGAGAGCACATTGGAGAATATGTACTGTATATACACTAAAGATAATTACTTCTACAAGTTCTTCATCAGAGGTTTGGAGTTTGTTTCTCGGCTCTGGTTTTATAATCGTGAAGAAAGAATTGCAGGGCTTTATAGCTAGCTCGCAGGATGCATGTGCTCTTTAGCGTGAGCCGCAGGCTGAATAATGTGTGCTGCCGTGTTTTATAAACAGTTGACTTCCCCTGAGGTGTCTCTGTTGTGCGGACCCACACATGACACAACACAGAGTGGGATGGTAACGTATTGGAAGCGCTCGCCGCGGACGCCTGTTAGCCCAAGAACTAGCTGCCGGCTAGCGCCGCTCGTCATCGCAGAGCTTGTCTTTGCTGCGACAACTCAGTGGAATACATTCCAGCCACTGGAGGCTTTAAGTGGATATATTTTCATAGCTCAAGATTGTTGGTGTGTTTCTATTCTCATTTGAACTCGTCTGATTCCCTCCTGTTCTTTGCTGACATATTTATGTACAAAAAAAACGCCTCGACCTTTTGCGTCAGGATCCTCGATAATCTTGATTTAGCGTGTTTTTTTCTGACCTTCATTGCATCTTAATTTCCCCTGACAGGAGGGGAATATATTAGCGACGACAAGGCACATGTTCATTAATTAAGAGAGTCCCGTAATTGACTGACAACCAGTCTAGTGTGTGCACAGCCTCTCGCCCAGTCAGTTGGGATAAGTTCCAAATCACCCGTGACCCTGAACAGGATAAGCAGTGGGATGGATGGGAACAACATATTATATACATTTATATATACAATATATATTTTAGACAGTATGAATCAATCATAATATAATAATGTACTGACAACACTTAATATTTTTAAATTTCATATTTTTCAAAGGTTTATTTTACAGCACAGCTGCCCTTAGTTAACAACATTGGTAATTCCCAAAATATTTAGTATTATTCCATAATAATATTTATTATAATAATTATTTTAATTATTATTATTGTTATTATTATTATTATTATGGAATAATAATAATAATAATTGTTATTATTATTATTATATAGCACCTTTCATGCAATACAGCGCAAGGTGTTTTACAAACAAATAAAAATACATACACATAAGCAAACAAACAGCCAAAAAGAAATTGGACAGGGAAAAGATTAATATAATAAAAGAAAACATACATGCAAATACAGTATACTAATACAATAGAATAATTTAACTCTTTGACTGCCAAAAACGTTAAATAACGTTTTGTAAAATCCTATGGATGAGTGCCAAAGACGTTAAAAGACGTTTTTTTTTTTTTTTTTTTCAAAACTGAGGTGAAACTAACCATTTTCTATTGTTGATTACTGAAAAACGTAATAAGGTAGAAACAAACTTTTTTTTCTGATGAAAGATGAGAGTCCAATCTTTCATTTGGTAGTATGTGTGTTTCCATAGTCCAAACACATAATTTTCTGTGGACCTTGAAAGATCAGTCAAAAATGCTTAAATCGGCTGGCACCCACGGCATCCCTTTTTTGAAAACGTCTGGCAGTCAAAGAGTTAAACTGTAAAATCATTAAAAGCAAACCTAAAAAAAAAATTTCTTTAAAAGCAAAATAAAAGATGTTAAATATTTGTAATATTGTTTGGCTGGCTGTTAATGGTCAATAAATCAGTATGTAGCGGAAGGTCAACCAAAATCATCATCCTACTGCTGAAATGTAATAATGATTATCTCTAAATTTACTGTAATAACTACTATGTTGATTTACCAAACGCTGTTGATATAAACATAACGCCTTTGGAGGATGTAAATATCCTATCAGATAATTGCGGCAAGTGCTCCTCCGGGCAATATCTACCGTTACGCACGTGATTCTTTTGGAATCGCTCTTCGGGTTCTCATTAAAACTGCTACACAAAAATGCTACGCAAAAGTCTTCCAATATGCTCTACATCATGTAGAACCTATTTGTGTCCAGATTGGTTACATGTTCCCCATCCTACCAGGCTCTCGAACCACCTTTTAAAGGTATCTGTCTACCTGCCCACCGCTGCAAAATCACAACAATAAACACCTCTAAGCCTTTCATCAATAATAGAAGCACAGTGGATCTAAAAACGATGGCACGGGGCCAGTTACCTCCAGCCTTCTTCCGCATAGTGGACAGCGAGAGAGGGAAGGGGGAAAATAGTGAAACGGCCGAGAGCTTTTGGGAATTGTGCCATGTCGTGTAAGTCTGGACTGTCTGGAGCTGTGGAGGGAAAGATGAGACTCAGAAATGCTCGGCCAAGGCAGGGAAGAAGAAGCATTGATTTGATTTGAGTTTGGAATTTCGCCTGTAAAACATCAATTATGGCTAAACAGGAGAGTCAAATGCCCCCAACGTCGACCACGTCAGAAATGAAACATTTTCAAAATTGGATGCTTGACCTCACCATACCTCATTATGCCTTCGTAAACCTCAATTAAGCATTTGCAGTGGCGAAAAAAAAAAGTTTACACACCCCCTTTTAACTCTTTGACTGACAAAAATGTTAAATAACGTTTAGTAAAATCTTATGGAGGAGTGCCAAAGACGTTAAAAAACGTTTGTTTCAAAACAGAGGTAAAACTAACCATTTTCTATTGTTGATTACTGAAAAACGGAATAAGGTAGAAACAAACTTTTTTTTCTGATGAAAGATGAGAGTCCAATCTTTCATTTGGTAGTATGTGTGTTTCCATAGTCCAAACACATAATTTTCTGTGGACCTTGAAAGATCAGTCAAAATGCTTAAATCGGCTGGCACCCACGGCATCCCTTTTCTGAAAACGTCTGGCAGTCAAAGTTAAATGTCAAGTTTTTGTAATGTAAAAAAATGAAACTTGATAAATTCTTTCAAACCTTGAAAAACACTAATGTGACTTATAACCTGTACGGCTAAATTGAAAAAAAAGCAAAAAGTGTTTTTGAGAGGGAAATGTACAAGTGTGCACACCCTCTTATAAGTGGCCATGTTGACATGTTCAAATGGGAGTGAACACAACCCTGCCAACCATTTAACGTGTCTCTAATCAACCCCAAACAAATTTCAGCTATTCTAGTTGGCTTTTCCTGACGTTTTATTTTATTTGTTTATTTGCTAGCATAAGTCTGACGGTTTTATGCTAATGCTAACTGCTGTTTTGAACTGCTCATAATTCAATTCATCCTTATGCCCCAGTTACACATACAGAAACATAACCCCCTACGTATGATACTGCTGTATAGTGTTGTATTTGTGCCAAACTTTCACTTTGGAATTATGGACAAGAAGTTTTGCTTTTTTTTTTTTACTTTTCAGGCAAATACATATATGTTGCAGGAATTAATCTTAATCTTCTTGCATACTGCTACTATCCACATTGGTGTCATAAAACTGGAATTTTCCCCCATTTTGGGGTTTGGGACAAACAATAATGTATTTTATTTTATATTGACGGGAATGTTACATTTTGTTATCCCGAGTTGAAGATATAGTAGATTCTAAGGAGTATCGGTGGTATCAAAACACTTCTGACAGGGAAAAAGCATAACAATATGAAGTGATGACTAATGTGCATGTCAAACAGCAGTTTCAACCTTCTGGCTATACTAAATGATTCATATCAGCGACCATATAAATAACAGGGGGAGATAGGAGAGTGCACAAGTAGGTACGCAATGTTTTTTTTGGACACCTTGTTTGTTTTGAACTGGCTTTTTCATTTTGTTTCACATCCTCATAATTGACTGTCAAACATATCTTCTCACAAGTTACCAGCAATTATAAATAATTATTTTATATAATACAGTAGAGGTGAACATTTAAAACAACAACAAAGCAGGCACAAAGATCACATTGGAGCACTGCGATTTTTTTTCCCTTCTTTTTCTTACATTGATATTTGGGCCATTGTTTGCTGTACCACTGTGCCTTTCCTTCCTGGTTTTGCTTTGGTGTAGAGTTTTTGGCAGTTCTCTTCCAACTCCGATTTTTTTTTCCTTTTTTTTTTTTTTAGTACGATAGGAATAATGAGCTGACTGGTGAAAAGGGACCATTATCAAGCACTGGAGATGCGAAGAAGGCAGCCAATAGTGTATCAGTGTAACAAAGAGAATTTTCCATCAGTGGGTAGGGAGGCAAATCCTATTGAAGGCACTCGGGCACGCATCCAGATCCACACTAAACTCAGGCTCCATTCTGCGTAATTAGATGTGATTCCGTTGGGAATATTCAGACTGCGGACCGACATCAAATAGCACCGAGCGAACCTGCTCATTCAGACAGGAGATGTGTGTCACACACACACTACTGCGGTTGAAGCCCTTACGGTACATATTTTCAAGTTAATTACAGAAATGTACATTTTTTTATTCAAATGTATCAATTCAATTCAATAATCAAGCAGGCGGAGATTTTGCAGGCGGTTGGTGTTTTTATTCATTGATTTATTTTTATATATGTACATGTATGCTCTAGATTAGAAACCAAGCTTTTTTTTTTCCTCTCTGTGTTCGTTCCACTGACCTCCAGCAGCTTCCTGGCAGTTTCAAGCACTCACAGAAAGCAGTGATCCCAGAGGACCATGAAACTAGAGCATCAGGATCCTAAAAATATTTGTTATGCCCACATGCTTTTTTTCCCCAGAACAAATCCACTATTAGAAGGCAAGAACAAGATATGTAAGGCATAAAAGTAAAGATACCGTATTAACTTGTTTGTGAATTCAACTTAAAAATTGCAAATGTGCAGGATATCCATGCACACTGGTGTAATTATTCAAAATGGCCGATCATGTGATTGGAAAGCAAGCCTGATCATGCCATTTTCAGCTGAACAGAATTACGGAGAAAAGGTCGGGTTAAGATTTTTTTCTTTTTTTTTTAAGGGCTACGGAGTAACAAAATAATTTGGAGGTATGTATTGCCAACAGAAAAAAATATATATATATATGGCTGCTCTGAAGATGACTCTATGCATAAAGTACATAGTCAAGTCAAGTTTATTTATATAGCGCTTAATCACACAAGAGTCTCAAAGGGCTTCACATGCCCACAGTTGACAAATATCAACGATATCCACTAATCGAACCACAACAGGGCAGGGAAAAACAAAAACAAAAAACAAGGATGATCAGGCTGCAATGGATGCCGAATGGACAAAAATTTACATAAGTTTGTGATACTAAACATTATTAACTAGAATAGTGCGAGACGCCATCCATCCATTTTCAGTGCCACTGTCAGTCTTAATGCAGTGTTTTATTACATTAAGTTGATACCTTTCTAACTCAAATCAAAACTGATTTTTGAAGGGGCAGAATTTTGTGTGAGATTGTGGAAGAGGAATTCATGTATATGCTTAGAAAGACACTCTGGGCAGTTGAAATGATTGCATTGCCTGACTGCTTTGTGGGGGTGTACAGAAAGCGAAAGGAATTAAAAAAAAAAAAAAAAAAAAAAAAAGCACAACTCACCACCTCCACAATGCCATTTTTAAGCTCGGTGTTATATGGAGAAACCGGCACAGTTGCAATATGGAGCGGTGAAAAGCATGTGCGCAAAGGATGTTTTGCTGCTAATTAGGAGGCAGTTAGACAGCGAAAAGGGGACGGTGGGAAGAGACCCACTGCGGAGAGCAAGCGGAGCGAGCGGGCAGTTTTGCTGCAGCCTTGACCTTATTTCACTTGTTGAAGTTAATGGAAAGGAGCAGGCAGTGTCATCGTGGCGTCTCGCCTCTGTGTGTCTCCCACATACACACTCTCATGTGAAAATGTGCTCACAAGTTTCCCCTGCAAATGTCACTTCTTTCTGGCTTTGTGTTCTAAAACTAAAAGGTCTTTGTTGTTCAATCTCCGATCACTTGTCAGGGTTGGGAGCTGTGACTCACTGAATATTTTTTCCTTCTAGGTGGTGATTGCGGGCAAAAACACCAGAGGATACCACTATATCCTTGCCAACCTGGTGAGAAATGTTCACAACACAATAACAATATACAGCACATCTAGTAAACGGTAACTTGGCTCAGTCTTGGAATGTTCAGGAGTACTTGAAGTATATGATTAAAATCTAAAAAAAAAAATGAAACAGAATAATAAATTGAAGCATGACTTTTGCAGCTAACCGCCAGTTGTACTCTTTTTACCTGCAGGGTTTTTCCAACATGAGTTTGGACAGGGTCTTTTCTGGTGGAGCCAACATCACAGGCTTCCAGATCATCAACCCAGACAGCGCCATTGTGCAGCAGTTCCTCCAACGCTGGGAGCGGCTTGATGAAAGAGAATTCCCAGAAGCTAAAAACACTCCACTAAAGGTCGATGGTCTTTTTCTTTGTTCTATGAAATCTGTTTAAAATAACCGTCCGATGGTTTGTTGTGTGTAACAGTACACATCGGCGCTGACCCACGATGCCATCCTGATCATCTCCGAGGCCTTTCGCTACCTTCGACGCCAGCGTGTGGACGTGTCCCGCAGGGGAAGTGCGGGCGACTGCCTGGCTAATCCTGCTGTGCCCTGGAGTCAAGGCATTGATATAGAGAGAGCTCTGAAAATGGTGAGTGCATTCACAAGCGGATTTCGATAATACTCATTTTGTTTTATTGTTTTTCGCCGTAGCTGATCAGTACAAAGGTTCATTGTCACAGCTCAAAACAATAAAACGGACCATTCAGAAGGTTCCACACTGTTACAGTTTTATACTTTGACTAATAATTAGAATTTACTTTGTACATTGTTGAACGTTGATATTAGTGTCGAAATTATTTAAAGTCATTTAAAGTGTATTTCGCTCCATCAACTACATTGAAAATTCCTCCTCTTCACAGATAACATTCCGTTTTTGTGTGGTGTTTTCAACCATTCTCCCTGTTGTACCTGCCAGGTCCAAGTTCAAGGCATGACGGGAAACATCCAATTTGACACATTCGGGCGAAGAGCTAACTACACAATCGATGTGTACGAAATGAAGTCAGGAGGCCCAAGGAAGGTACGTCAGTTGTTAGCCCAGGACATCAGATACAGTAAGTCACTAAATGATCAATTGTACCTTTTGCTGCTAACCTGTAGCACAGCAATTGTGACAAACGTGACAAAAGTGTTGCGAGTTAAGCCTGCTCTATTGAGGTATTCCAACTTTGTAACTCTTAACATACTGACATATATCATGCTAACAACCTGCATTGGTTCATAATGTTAATTCTGAACATCTCGTGTCTCAATGGACAGGCATTGTAGTGTAGTGAGGAAGGAACAATGCTAGCATGCTCACTGTTGGTATGCTAACATATAGCGAGATGGCAAACTGAGGAAAGAAAACAGAAGGCTAATCGTTAAAGATTTTTACATTATGCCCTGTAGTTGGGTATTTAATTTGTGAATTAATAAAATGCTAACATGTTAGCAGTTGCTACGATAACATGATGCAAACTATGTAGCAGCCTGAGTACAAAAGGCACAAAGGCGGACTAACGTGTAATTTTACAGCATGCTCAGTAGTCAGACATTATTGCAAATAAAAATTGATAAAATGTTAAAAGTTAGTATGCTAGCATAAACTGAAGTAGCATCCTGAGTACAAATGGCACTCACTTGTTATCAGGCCCTTTAGTCAGCCTACTTTTTTCAAATTAATAACATGCTAACAGTCGCTAACATGTAACAAGAAGTAGCTAACTTTTAATCAAAATTGATGGGATCTTTTTATCAGAGGCCAAAAGTCTCATGTACTGCTAATTGTCTGGACTTTTGGACATTTGGATTGCCGACCATTTGCTGAGTGTCCCATTATAAAAGGTGAAACTCTGCTTTCCTCTGTTTGGCTTACTAAACCCTGCTGTCATGTTTAAATGCCTTTCAACCTGATGAGAAGCTCACAGTTAGCAGTGGGTAACACTGCACGGTGACATATGTATTAAAAAGTGAGCTCAGTGAGCAGGTCATCTGGACTTTTTACAAGATGGCTGACCTCTCTTCTCCGAGGACTCTGTATCCTGCCATCATGTCCATCTGTTCTCACCAAATGACCCATTAAAATGCAACAACACGAAATCGCTCAGTTACTGACGCCGAGCAGCACATCAGTCTCTCATCCTTTGTCCTCAATATCCTTGAGGGAGACTGTTAAATCTGCCATGTGCATGCGTGGCCAACATTTACTTTGGATTTGAACGAAGTAATAACTGTCACTCTTTTATTGCCGGTGAGACAGTGACAAACAGGCCGACATCGATTGCGCGTCAACACACAACGGCGGATGGACACTGTGTATGTCGTCGTCTAAACGGACAAAAACGCGTTGTGTATCGCTTGATCTCGGCTTGTCAGCAGTTTTGGATCATACTTTGGAATAACTATTGCCCTCTGGCTCAAACTCTCCTGTAATACTTTGATATTTTGTCGATGCAGTAATCATGCAATAATCGATATGAGGCAATTTAGCGAGCTCCAATTTAGTTTTTCTCAGTCATCCCTATATGTTGTATGTATACGTTGTAATGTTTTTAAACCTTTAAGAGGACTTCACAAGTTGCACACCAACGACCAGGTAAGAGTGAGTCTCCTATTTATGCTTCTCATAGCCTTTTAGCTGTCAAAAATGTATACATTTTCACCAAAATGAGAGCCAACTAATAGCTGATACAGCTGAAGATAGGACAAAGTTGCGCAAAAATAAACAATCCCATACAGAGGAAACAAACCCTCATGATGAAATTTTTATTTGGAGTATGATGCCACCAGATAACACACCTTCCAAACCCACTGCAATAAATGAGAGGAATAAAGCAGAAACCTTGGTTAGTGGTTATATCACACCCTACTGAAGTGTGTGTTGTATTATTAGAGCAGCAAAACATGAAGTTTGTCTTACTCGACCCATGCTGCTTTCTGGTTATGTAAGAGAAGATTTGCAGAGCTGCGAATAGCTTCCTCCTACTCAGCTGAAGCGAGGCCCAGGTGAAGTGAGCACCACCACAAACTAACTCTCTACATAACGGTATGATCACCATATTGCGCCAGCCATAACGATAGTATCGCCATAATCAGCATATTATCTACAGAAGTCCACAAAATCCATGCAACTAAAGAAGTGAAAAGTCTTCTTGCGCAAAAAATATATTTTGCTCTTATACCATTAAAAATATTTTTGACTGCCAAGATTGTGTCCAATTATAATTTTTTAGAAAAAAGAAAATATTATTATTATTATTATTATTATTATTAAATATTATTTTTCGCTTCTGGATCATGTATGACCATTTTGGTCTTGCATCCATTTTGTTGGTTTGTTGTTAAGCATAAAAAAAATACTAAAATGCAAAACTGCACATTACTCTCATTATTCTAAAACTATAGCCTATTGAAAACCTGATGTGTCCAAATAATGTTTTCTTTCTGAAAACGCAGTACATTTACATTAATAAACACTGACTAGATTTATTAAAGATTCAATATGTTTGTCATATGCGCCGTATAAACATAATGCTAGCACTGAGAAATCAACTTCTTTGCTAGTCTTTCTCTATTTAGATTTTTTTTTTAAAGCTTAAGAGTAGTTTTAAATCATGAAAGATAAACACTGAGGGGAAAAGGAAGGGCCAAGCAATGTAAATAAGTTTACAATTTAAAAAATATTACAATAAATAAATAAAAAAGTCAGTGCTGTCCAATAAAAAGATATTATGAAATGTTAAACAAAATTAAATGTCATTTTCTGTAAATACTCTACATGAATGGTGCATTTTCACTGTGTTATGTTGAAATTAGCATAATTCATAGTTTCATGGGAAATGGAGGACCTTGGAAAGTTTAGTAAAGTGGTGGAGGAGTGCTGACAAATTTTCCTTCAAAAGCATACAATAGCATTTGGGAAAATATTATTATTTTTAAATATATCTCTGGTGTACCAAATGGATGCTACAGTTTTAAGCACCAGTTTGCACGTCTGTCTTTCTCTTTCTCGTAATAACTGTCGCCATCTGTGTTGTTCTTTCAGATCGGCTACTGGAATGAATACGAAAAATTTGTTTATATAATGGATCAGCAGGTCACCAACGAGTCGTCTTCTGTGGAAAACCGAACAATTGTGGTCACTACTATTATGGTACACTCTCAAGCAGGTTTTAAGTGTTTCACCACCAAGATTTCTGCCACTCAAGGTCAAGGTGTCCATTGTTGCAATCTGTCCTGGGCGGGTAGAACTATTTTCTTTTGAGTTGCTTTCCATCCACTCACTACATGTTGAAACAGTCGACTCACAAAGAGTGTTTCAACTGTATCCGTGTGGGTGTCAAAGCATTTTGGTTTTCTTATATTCCAGTGGGCTGTTGTAGTAGTGACATCACAATAACGGCATTGGTAACGATAACAATAGAGATAAAAAAAAAAAAAAAACACCTATTCACATTCAGTGCGTACGTAAGTAACAGTGTTTCCGTCTCAAGGGGTAAAGCGGTCAGTGACAGAGCGTCCAAGCAGCTGATTTGAGAGGACATAAGCAACCAAAGGCAGCCCCGCCCTTGGTTGCTTATCCCCTTTTTTGCCACCACAAAAATGTACATCAAGTTCACCTCTTAAGGTTTAGCCACGGAGAGTCAAAGTAGTTCTTGTGTGCTCCTCATAAAGATCAAGTCATAGCAAGTGTGGAATCATCAGGCCTCTTTAAATGTAAAATAAGGTGCGCCTTATCTTACATTTAAAATCACGGCCTCGTCTTCCTTCTGACTTTGTCTATCATGTTTGCATCCTAGGCAAATTCAGAACATGTTCTCAAAAAGTCACAATGTGAAACGTGAATGCATTATTTTCATCGCTGTCTTTCTGTTTTTACTTTTTTTTTTTATCACAGTCATCTCATTTATTAACTTCCTTTTGACATCCCAATAATTAATACCAAGAGAATATCATCAGACTATGGATATAAGCAATTAATATTAACAGCAAATGAGCACCTGATCTGATGAGATTTGACTGACATATATTAGCATCTGTCCAATGGGATTTTTCCATGTTAAATTTAAATGGCTGTCAAATAACACAATCTGGATCAGATCCGGTAAAACTTGTTTTTAGCAGCATACCTTACATAATCATAACAAAATGCTCATCAAGAAAGAAAAAAAAAACGTTTGGAAAAAAAAAACTTGTATGTAAACAGGTTACTTTGTATCTTTATTATTATTATATTTTTATTTACTGTTATTTAATGAGGTAAATGACAACTTTAAAATAAAACAATTATTGACGTTTATGGCAACAATGTTTGCACAACAAATCAAGCAAGTTCTGTAATTTATATCTTTAAGTTAGAGGACAATACAAGGGACGATTAGTTCTGTAAACTCTTAATTGTTGTTCTTGTGAAATGCGAAGAAAAAAAAGGTGGGGGAAAAAAAACATTTTCACCACAGCAAAACTTAAAATATCATCTTGAATTTCCCCAAGTTAAGTACACTCAGAGAGGGGACATCCAGAATTCACATACTTGTATGTAAATGCTTGATGGGACAAGATGACGAAAGCATAAAAATAAGGAATGAAAATGTCTGAAAGTGATACTATCAAGCCACGGAGGGGATTATTATCCCACACAGATTGACAACTAAATTGTCTCTTACGACGTCTATCGTGATGTTTGCACGTGAGCGTCTGCAGCGTCTCTTCTGTCACTGACATTTACTCTATGAACAGGAAAAGTGCTGTGTTCAGCTTGCCCCGCCCCTCCCGCCCTCATGTGCCATGCTGATAAACGCGCGCACGCACAATCCAGCCCCTGCCCCGCCCTCCCACAAACTTGTAGCTTTAGTATGACAGAGCCCCGATTTCCTGCTTCGTGCGCTACTCTTTCTGCTGGCCCACTTGGCCACTTAACTGCAGCAGCGGCCCGCTTTATTTTGCCGTGCGTTGACCTCCCCGACCCCTCCCACCTCACATTGCGTGGCTGTAAGCTGATGCTGTGTGATAGTCGTCCACCGAGTGTGTTTCATTTGTGCTTGCTCTACAACACCCCCCGCCCCCCCCAGCCCCACCCCTCCCCCCCTGCAGCATGCGTGCATGCCACTGTGTGACCGCTGAGGTCCAACAATGTGTGATCTCTACCATCAACTCAAACTGTGTCTGATTAACAGGAAGCGCCGTATGTGATGTACAAGAAAAACTATATGCAGATGGACGGGAATGACAGATACGAAGGCTACTGTGTCGATTTAGCGTCCGAAATTGCAAAGCACGTGGGGATAAAATATAAGCTGTCGGTAGTTCCGGATGGCAAATACGGAGCCAGAGATCCAGAGACCAAGACGTGGAACGGGATGGTGGGTGAACTGGTTTATGGGGTAAGTATCAGTTGAATGTTACTTGATTTATTTTTGAATTTTGTTTAACAAGATTTTGGGTAATATGAGAATTAGACGAAAAATGCTTACAGGCCATGCAAAGGACATCAAAGTAAAGCGTCAATGCTGGTCAATGACGCTCCACTTCTGAAAGCAACACAATTTATTATATTAAGTGCAACTTTTTAGCTTTAAAACAAGATGTGAACGCTTTTGTGTAGCTTCCTCCGCTCGCGTTGTACAAAATGTGTAAGTGCGATTGCCGGTTGTTCGAGTAGAGGCGAATGTACAGGCTGATTCACATCTCAAGGACTGCCCACATAAGCTCCTCCGCCCCTGTCTTGCAACCCTCTTACTTGATTCAAAATGCAGAGTTGGATCAAGACAAAGACACCAACCAACACAAATGCTGGTGACTCATCTCACCCAGAGAGATCATTTTCTCTCGCTTTTGCGGAATGTTCTAAGCTCCCACATTTCTCCGAACCGCTTATGAATTGACATTAATGACGTCTATGCATGCTTTGATTATTAGCAGGGCCTGAATGTGATTATTTTCAGGAAAAAGCTCACGATATTGTATTAAAATTGCAATACTGCATAAAAGATAAATACTTTTAAAAAATAAATAAAAAGCTCATTGTAGGGGAAAAAAAAGAAATATTAAGAAATATTTGCTGATGTGACTTATGACTAATGATTTATATGAGTGATAACTGCTGCAGTGGCCAAAACATTCCTAATTCAAATGAAACTGCACTAATAAACTATCCACCAGAGGGTGCTAGAACTACACAATTGGAATACAACCTCGCCTTTTTAACAGACGTGCTGCATTTAACTCATTCACTCCCAGCTATTTTCACTGAAGAAGCCCCCTTCGCTCCCGGCTGTTTTACTGGATTTTGACAGATTTTGCAAGGCCCACAAAATATTTTGTTCTATTGCTATAAAAACATGGAAGATTAGAGTCTCTTCTTCCATAAGGGGAAAAAAAGTATATTTATATCTGTTTCTGTTTTGCAGCAATTGGCATTAGAATATAGCTAAATTTCATCATTATTCACAAATCTGTTTTAAGCTGTGGGGAAAACAACTTGTTTGTAACAGCCTGGTTGATCTCTTATACTCTGCTGCTACCTGCTGGCCATTTTTTGTAATTACTACTATTGCTTTAAGTGTCCTTTTCAGATCAGAAGCTGCATCAAAGCCTTCTGTATTTTCTAGTATACAAAAAAAACATTAAAAAATGTATAAATACGTCTTTGGGACACTTAAAACATTTAAAATAGAACATATTTATACGTTTTTGGGAGTCAATGAGTTAATATTTTGACACAACGACGACGATATTGCATTCAAGTTGCGTCGTGTGTCTCTTATCGTTTTATCGTTTTTAACATGCACTGTGCCTGTTCCCGCTTCCACAGAGAGCTGACATAGCAGTGGCTCCTCTCACTATAACGCTGGTACGAGAAGAAGTGATCGACTTCTCCAAGCCCTTCATGAGCTTGGGCATCTCCATTATGATCAAGAAGCCTCAAAAGTCCAAACCCGGCGTCTTTTCCTTCCTGGACCCGCTGGCCTACGAGATTTGGATGTGTATAGTGTTCGCCTATATCGGCGTGAGCGTGGTGCTGTTCCTGGTGAGCCGCTTCAGTCCGTACGAGTGGCATCTGGATGAGAACGACGAGGCCAAAGACCCTCAGAGCCCCCCCGACCCGCCCAACGACTTTGGGATTTTTAATAGCCTGTGGTTCTCGCTGGGTGCCTTCATGCAGCAAGGATGCGATATCTCGCCAAGGTTGGTTGTCGCCTTCCCTCTCCGTCTCATCGCTTTGCATTTTAGAGTCCCTTACATACATCTCCATCCTGCCATGGTGCGTACAGGTTATTTTGGGCTCCCTAGTACTAACGCCATGCCTTACTAAAAACCCATCTGCCGGATTTCAAGCTATGCCCTGCATCTACAAAATAACTTCTATTCACCATGCTAAGGGCTGTAAAATGCACAGGGCTCATTTCATTGCAAAGTCCCGACTCATTCCTCGTGACTCTTGGAGGGCTACCGTGTTTTTGCTGCATGTCCCATTTTACGGTCATCAACTCGGCGCATATAACGCATTTTCATGTGGAAAAGCCATCGTCGCCTTGTATTGATGAAGTGCCTTCAAGTGAAACGCATGATGATGTGTTTCGCCAACACAATGGCCATCCACGTCAGGTCCTCCAACCATGACTCCATCCATCTCTCATGCCACGTCTGCGACCTCTCCCGCAAGGATTCTCAAAGACTGCAGATGGATTATTCTGACAATAAAAAGACGCCTTTGAATTTCTTGTGGTAAAAGCTGTGAACTCAAGTCTCCGCAAGTAAAATCATGTTATGAAGGTAACGCAAAAGTAACAAATTAGATTGCACTGTCACATTTTTCGTTTTTGGGGTGATTCTGTCTCATACAAATGCCGAGTATGGCTTTTGTTGCCGTGACGACCAGGGGCGCAGCTAGGCAACTATGCACCAGCGGATTCTCAAAAATTACTAGTAACGCATTTAGCAACTATGTCCAGGCTGCAAATGAATAGCGCTTATGTGAAGCCACCACTGGCTAATTAACCATAACTCAACCCTCCACACATTGAGCGCCCATATAGATTTGATTGTATTTTCACTGGTGGAAGCAGCACTTCATTACCAAGTTGCAGAATTACACTTTTTTTTAAATAGTTGATTTTACAATAAAATATTCCTAGTATGAGCTTGTTATCAGAAACGTAATGCTTATAAAATTTATTGCCAATGTTAATGTGTGGTAGCACTACAGCTCTGCTTAGCTTTTGATTTTTACATGATGATGCTTGCGTAGCTACATTATCATGGGCAGAGTAGATATATGTATGTGTTAATGCATTTAAACTTATTAAAACACACTTAAACTTCTTAAATCTGTTTTTTAAATGTATTCATTAGCTCATTCACTCCCAGCCATTTTCACTGAAGCAATCCCCTTTGCTCCCGGCAGTTTTACTAGATTTTGACTGATTTAGCATGGCCCACAAAATATTTTGTTCTATTGCTATAAAAACAAGATTAGAGTCTCTTCTTTCACCAAAGATTTTTTTTTTATTTGTATCTGTTTCCATTTTGCAGCAATTAGTATGAGAATATAGCTAAGTTTCATCATTATTCACAAATCTGTTTAGAACTGTGGGTAAATCAGCTTGTTTTCAACATGGCCCTGGCTGATCTCTTCTACTCTACTACCACCTTCTGACCATTGTTCTAATAACTATCATTGCTTTAACCGCTTATGCTCTAGCATAAAAAAACAAAAAAAAACATATAAATACGTCTTTGGGACACTAAAACATTTTAAATAAAACGTATTTATATGTTTTGAGGAGCAAATAGAGTTAATGCCTGTTCTCCAAATAAGAGTCAAAGTGTGCTCGCTTCAAGCTTTGTATCAATTGCAGTTGACATTAACTGTAATTAAACAAAGGAGAATCAAACATGATATATTTAAGCACCGTAATGTTCAACCAAACATGTCCAGTGAAAACCATAAAAACAGAAAATCTGTGGTATAGCGGGACTCGAACAACGAACCGTGATATAACGGGGCTTCACTGTTTTCAAGTTGAAACAGTGGCTGCGTCTCGCTGCTCTTACGTCTGCCGTCCTCTCTGCTTCCTCTTGCCAGGTCACTCTCAGGCCGCATTGTCGGAGGAGTGTGGTGGTTCTTCACCCTCATCATCATCTCCTCCTACACGGCCAACCTGGCGGCCTTCCTCACCGTGGAGAGGATGGTTTCTCCCATTGAGAGCGCCGAGGACCTGGCCAAGCAGACCGAAATCGCCTATGGGACGTTAGATTCTGGCTCCACAAAGGAATTCTTTAGGGTGAGTGCTGTTGACGATGTATTAGCTTGCGTCCGGTAAACCAAGATGTGTACTAATCTATAACATGTATAAGATTACGTTTCTTACATAGAACTTCTTGTTGCTCAAGAATGACGCTCGCTCACTTTTTTTGTTGTTGTACACGGTGTCCTAATCTAATGTTCTAAAAATGTAATGAGATCCAATACAAAAGATTTTTCATATATTCTGTTCTTACGCAGATGATAATCTTATACTGGTGTAACAAATCCAATTAGATTGTGCAGCACACTCGGTACACGACGAAATTAAATACACACACACAAGGTTTTTAAAAATTTAATTGGCACTTCTGACATTTTTTTTTACAATGATGCAATGCCTATATGTATAATCTGATTAGTATTATAAGCCCCGTGAGATAATTATTGAATTGAACTGTATTATTATTATTATTATTATTATTATTATTATTATTATTATTATTATTATGGTCTGGACATCAGTTGGTGCAAACACCTTATTTGAATTGTTTTAATTATTATTTTTTATTCAGCTATAAATAATTACCCTTTTGGTAATAACAAAAACTCATTTTTGTATCATGGTGGAAATATGTATTTTAGAGAAAACACTCCCAAAACTCACTTTAGCTAGTAGCTAGACCCCAATCTACGTGAACTTGTATAAATATGTTTTCAATTCATGTCAAACTGGACTGTATCAAACTGTTTCTAATATTTGCCCCTCTAAAAAGAAAAGACAACATAAAAATGTTATTAACAATAATATGTTCCATGCAACAAAATCCAAATATTTTATCCATGTCAGGGTACGGCCATTTTGTCACCTGTTGTTAGCTGAAAATGACATCACAGTTGCTCAACGGCTCAGCTTCAGAAAACAGAAAGTTAGCCGTGATTTGTCGCTACCTGAGCAACTGTGATGTTATTTCCCGCCGACAGCGAGTGACAAAATGGCCGCCGCTAACATGGATAAAAGCAGGTGAATTTTGCTGCTTAACTTTTCATTTTTGACTCATTTTTGGGTTGACTTTCCCTTAAAAATTACTTCATTTAATTACTTTTTTTTTTTTTTATCTAATAATAATGAATTAAATTAACAAAATTAATTAATTGTTTTGTTGAACAATATAATGAATTGAGAAGTGAAACACAGTAGCTGTATGTTGGAAACATCTTTATAATCTGGTGTCCAACTTTGAGCTGAGTCTATATTTAGCCCTAGCCTGATATGTTACCTACCAGCATTTTTGAGAAATCTTATGGCTAAGTTGCCGTTTATGTCCCTGCAGCCCATTTTTCAAGGCGTCCAAGTGTAACAGTGTTGTGCCCGCCATCTCTTAAATATCGGGAAAAAGATGCATCGTGAACTCACCCGAGCTGAACTGTTTCAAATAAGAAGAGACGGCTTGTAGCTGTTATCTCTTTTGGTGGTAAAAAATCTCTTCATTTGAGAAATATATATATAAGCATGCCAGCTACGTATGCCAGTTTCTGTGTAATATTTGAGGAGGAGGAGAAATATCTGACAGGCTTTCTGATGAATCATCGCATTAAATGCTTCTTTATGAGAACATCTCCAAAATCCTTCGCGGAATCCTTCAGAATAATTTTGGTATTTAGCAAGGGAGTCTGATTTACAGTGGTCGTATTATCATGACTTCACTTTTATATTGAATTAGGAATAAGTACTGTTTATCTATAATGAAATCTTTTTTTTTTATATCAGTTTGGGGTTTAGCTTATATTTAGTCACATTTGTATCTTTATTAAGCAATGACTACATCTCTGATGTCAGTCACTAATTAGCAGACTTCTGTACAGTTGCAATAAAAAAAAAAAAGGCTGCTGACAAGCATTCATCTTCATGTAATGCAGAAAAGAAGAAATGTCTTCACAGCACAGTCAGAACTGTCGTGGGCTATTATTGTCATATTTGAAGTGTTTACAGTACGTGAACATTGCGATGATGGATAATTGTGCATATGTCGAGAATGATTCACATAGGATAGCCCCAGCTCACAATCTGTTACGTTTGCGGTGAGATTATTTATGTTCTTTCAACGCCGAATATGCACAGAATCACAAACAGCATTTGAAAGAAACAAAAGAGTGTCATCATTTCACGATGTCCCCTCCGTTCTTGACTTTTGAAATAATTGCTCCACGTTGCTCGTATTTCTGCCTGTCGTGCCGTAAGTGGCTCGGTGACAAACAGCCTTTTGAAGACATTTAGAGCTAATGAAAAGTTTTCCTCGCCTCTTCACTCAACTCAAACAGAAGGTCACGTGCAATTTAATGTGGTAACACCCCCCCCCCCCCCCGTCACCCCCGCCATGTATAGCAGGAGTTCACGTTATCCAGTGACAGCAATAGATGACAATTGTGTTGCTAATTTTGTCTAAATGAAGTCCCTATAACAAAATTGATTGAACACAAGATGGTACCAAAGCACTATTTTGTATAAATGAAACTCCTCAACTGACTTCAACATAGTTATTTGTCACCAAGATGCCGCAATATAGCGTCAAAGCACTATTTTGTCTAGATGAGACTCCTCAACTCACTTCAACGTAGATCATTGGAACCAAGAGGCCACAAGGTGGCGCCAATGCACTACTTCTATCTAAACAAAGCTCCTCTATTCACTTCATCATAGTTCATTGGCACCAAGATGCCATCAAAGCACTACTTTGTCTAATTGAAGCACCTCAACCCACTTCAACAAAGTCCATTGGCACCTAAATGCCCCAAAAAATTGTACCTAAGAACTACTTTTGCCTGAAATGAAGCTCCTCCATTCACTTCCATATAGTTTGTTGGCACCAAGATGCCATCAAAGCGCTACTTTTGTTTAATTGAAGCATCTCAACTCACTTCAACATTCCTTAATAGTCTCTTGGCCAAATTCTAGTGCCAAAGCACTACTTTTGTCTAAAATGAAGCTCCTTTCTCTATTCACTTCATCATAGTTCATTGGCACCAAGAAGCCACAAGATGGCCCCAAAGTAATACTTTTATTGTTTTGGGCTAATCCCAAACAGGGTGGAGAATTTGCACATGGCAAGGTGCGAATATTCAGGGTTTACGGTTAACATCATCGCCATGGTGACCAGTCAGGACACTTCACTTGTTTTAGCGCTAGAGAAAGTGCTAATGTTACCATTCAGAATTGCGTCCTGTGCGTGTTGACTTTGAAACACTAAATTAGGCCATGTATATTATAATATTGGAAGAGCTAGGTTATAACATAGACAAGATGTATTCAATTATAATAATAAAAAAAAAAGTGTTTGTGACTCCAAGCTGTGAGGAGCTGGTGGGATCAGACAAGGACGAGGTCATTTCCGCCTGTTAATCCCGAGCCTGCAACATGGCTGTTATTTATCTCTACTGTGCTGCCAGATTGTCTGACCTCAGGCTTCTGGCGCAAGGCCCGCCATCGCGCCGCCTCGCCGCTTGGCTTAAAGGCTGAACTAACTCGACTAATTAACTGCATTACAAGGGGCCGATAACTGTTATGGACTACTGGGTTGGAATATTCACACCGCTGTATTGCAGTTGGACACAGGTTTGAGAAATGATGCTGAGGTTGCAGCAAAACAGAACTAATTTTAACTTTGAAAAGAGGATGACATCTGTTTTTTTCATAATGGTAGGGGCAGCAATAATATTGCCATTTAGAAAGTACAAAAAAGTGGCATCAACAGGCAATTATAAACTCTCTTTCTCACTTACTGACTTGAAGATTTTGAAGGGCTGACAATATATGCCCATCTATTCATCTAGCCCATCTAGGTACACCTGATTCAGTGTATCATACCGAGAAGGGACAAAATATTAGGAACAGCCGTCAATAGGATGCAGTTCAGTTCTACGCCACGAAAAACTACAATGACAATAATAAATGGTGTTTCATGAAAACTGCTGACAGCATCAATGAAAACTGAGCATTCTTGTTTGTGAAAAAAAGACAAATATAAAAATAAATATAAAATGTAATTTAAAAAACAACAACACTTTTTACACGTTAATGAAGAAAAATAACACTGTATTGTGAAACGTCATAAAATATGGAGGACCAAAAATACAAAAAAAAAAAAAAGAATAAAAGTGAAAATAAAAACCGATATAAAAATTTAATTTAAAAATTAAATACAAAAAGATAAATATGAATAGAAATATAAAACAACAAATATAAATGCATGAAATAAATATGTATGAGAGCAGAGCCTTTTTAATTTATCGATTGATATTTAAATATATTTATGAATTTATTTTTGTATTTCCACATTTATATTCTTGTCTGTTTACTTATTTATTTATTTATTGTACTTTTATTTATAAATATATTTTTTATTTTATTTATTTTTTCCACTTGTATTTATTTTTTAATTATATTCTTATATCCATTTTTATTTTCACTTTTATTTATTTATCGGTATTTTTTATTTTTTTTTGTCCTCCACAACAAAACGCATAAAGGTCACAATGCTGGTCACACATTTCATTAACAAAACAAAAACAACTCAATCTTCATTTCGTATTGTTGCCAATGTTAGCGTGTGCATACCCTAACTCTGTTTTGTGTCTCTTTCCCTCCAAACACAGCGCTCCAAAATAGCCGTTTACGAGAAAATGTGGTCATACATGAAATCAGCGGAACCGTCGGTGTTTGCAAAGACAACACCTGACGGGGTCTCCCGGGTACGAAAGTCGAAGGGCAAGTTCGCCTTTCTCCTGGAGTCCACAATGAATGAGTACATAGAGCAACGGAAGCCGTGCGACACCATGAAAGTGGGCGGCAACCTCGACTCTAAAGGCTACGGCGTAGCTACACCCAAAGGCTCTGCATTAAGGTGGGTGGGATAATATAACAATGTGCCTCCATGTTGTTATAGTATTCCATCCACCCTGATGTCACCTTTTCTCATTCCTTCATTCTCTTTCCCTTCTTGAGTCATTTCAGTCCAATCCCCACGTTCGTTCGGCCATCTTCTCTTTTGTCTCTCGCCTCCTTTTCTTGATCACCTTTTAATGTCCGCCATCTTGTTATTAATCCCCCTTTTGTCTTCTCACCTAAGGTGCTTTTGCTCCCTAATTGACCTCCGAATGATCTATTTTTGTTATATATATGTGCATTTGCAAGTAGAAAGTTTCTGTTGATGAATGTTGAGCAGCATGCTGAATGTCCTTTCTGCTAATCCAACAATGGTCGTCCCCATCCCGCACACTTCACGGATACAACACTCACGAAATGTTTGGGATTGGGTTTTCGGGGGAAATTTCAGGACCAACCGAAAATGCACAATCACCTTTATATGTTAAAGATTAGATAGCTTTTAATATGAAAAAAAGGCTCACACCAATGTCTTACAAATGCAATTATGCCATCTAGTGGCAGAAAAATGACCACAACAATTTTTTATTTTACAAGCAAATAAATTTTAACTCAATTGTATAAATTATTATGAAATTACTAATATGTTTCCCCACTTTTATGTAAAAAAAAATATCATAGGATTAATTATGATTTAAAAAAAAATAATTACCTGACACTCCTAGGTTAAACATATTTGCCAGTCAAAAATCTTTACTCCACATTTCCAATTCCACGCTTTTGTTTTCTCAAACCAAAACATTCATGAACCGAGCTATTAAAATGAATGGGAATGCAATTAATCCATGGCGGCCATTTTAGGCAAAGAAAAACCAAAATTCCTGAAGCAGGGAGCTGGGGATATTTATACAGTATGAGAAAAAGCTCCAAGCCTTTTAAGATTCATAATGCATGTGGTAATTTATTTTTCAAAGAATTGTTTGCAAACCAGGTTGTTTATTAACCAAAGTTCCACTCTACGCCTTTTCTGCATTTCTGCTCTTGATTTAAAAATGAAGAAAAAAAATCTTGTTCTCTGTGGCTTAATTGAGCAACAGTGCCTCAATGTGGCTTCAAACAAAAAAAAATTGCGTCATCAGCAGTTTGCAACACAAAGACAGGAGGAATCATAGAAAGGTGATTTTTTATTTATTTTTATTTTCATTTATTTTTATTTTTATTTATTTATTTATTTTTCGCTGATCAGCTTCTTATTAAAGAACAGCAAGTTGTGCAAAAAGTGCTGAAACACCGAACTGCTGAAATGAAGTTAACCTGTAAAGGACCTTGTGCATCTTCGTTGCATCCTGACATTTCCCCCGAAAGCCGACTATCCCGAACCTTCCGTGAGTGGTGTACATACAAACAGTGTGACTCTCCATGCCACCTCTCTAAGTATGGATGTCAAAGTGCCTCTTACCTTTTCCACACAAGTGCAAATTCTCCACCAATTTGTCCCTTCCGTGCTCCCCCCTAACGAACCACTGATCTTGAACACGACAGTATTCCCACTATTAGATTTCTCACGGACCTGTTCCTTTTCTTACAAGTTATGTTTTATCGTTTCAAGAAATGCTGTTAACCTGGCAGTGTTAAAACTGAATGAGCAAGGCCTCTTGGACAAATTGAAAAACAAATGGTGGTACGACAAAGGAGAGTGCGGCAGCGGGGGAGGTGACTCTAAGGTCAGCCTCAATGTCACCAAAGTCGGGTGTCCTAAAACTGAGTAATCGGCAAGGGTGACCTCACTTAAGTCGACTTTGGCCTCATTCTAGATGAATATTATTCTGCTCTCTTTATTTCCTGCCGCTGAGATCAACTGGGAACCCTTTTCTTGGCTAATGAAGCACAATTCATGTCTAAAGAATAAAAACTATGAAAAAATGTTGGGGTGTTTGGCGTGTGGCTCGCAAAGACGGGAAGCATATTAAAAGGCCTGCTTTTCGAACCACATGCCAACGTGAAAGCTTCGTTAAGGCTAATATTTAAAATCTCCAAACATGCGCGCCCCAGCGGGCGCTCTAGTGCAGGCTCAGGGAACAGCGTTGTCTTGAGGGGATGAAGCATCACAGGCAAACGTGAGAATTCTAAAGAGACAAACAAACGGCCATCACATTTAGTCGGTCTTCGCACAAGTCGTCACAAACTGCCAAAATTCAAAATAAATAAATGACTAAAAGTGAAAATAAAAACATATATAACAAATATATATAATTCAAAAATTAAATACAAATGTATATATTTTTGTTGTTTTTATTTCCATTTATATATATATATATATATATATATATATACTGTATATATATATACATATATATATATATATATATATATTTTTTTTTTATATTTATTTAGAATTTTGGCAGTTTTGGTCCTCCATAGTGGTCACCCCCATGTGGTGGAACCCTGCAAGATGTCACCAGGGGCCCCATTTGTGACACTTACACCATAACACTTGAGTTTGTATTTTTTCTTCTTCTTTTTTTTGTATGAATGCAGTACAAAAGTCATAAGCAGCCATTTGTTGTTTTTGTAACCTTTTTTGTAACTGTCATTTTGACATGCTTTACTAACTGTAACGTTAACGAGGACTTGTTGGTTTATTGCAAGGACTACATTCTAGCCCCTTCCAGCACTAGTTGAAAAACAATATTGGGGAGACAAGTTGTGAAAAAAAATCTTTAAAAAAGTTTTACTCCACCTACACGCTTTCAACACATTTAAAGTAGAGGTGCAGCAATTAATCAAAATTACTCAACAACTAATCATCTAATTAATGAACAATTTTGGTAATCAATTAATCATTCAGACCTTGTTCAAATTAATATTATCCAAAATCCTCAGAATTTCAAGCTCTCGACAGGAAATATTTCTGTAATCCTCCATGAAATTGGGCTGATTTTCTTTGTTTAATAAAAAGATAATAATAATAAAATTAAAATAACATAAACGGACTTACATTACAAAACGTTTACATTTAACATCTGTAGGGGGCGCAACAGACTCTTTATTTGTTTGTTTGTTTTGTACAACTTTAAAATACCATATCTTGCCAGACCCTATTTAAACATTGAATAATGAAACATCAAAAAATGTATAATCAAACGACATGCAGTGTTAAAGGTCCACTCGTTTAATGCTAACATACAATGTGAAACACCTTAGATGAGTAAACAGAAATTAGCAGCGACATACAAGTGTGTACATATTAACTATTTCTTCATCTTGCTCTTAATTATGCTGCATCTCTTCCAGTAGACCTCAGTGCTGCCCTGGATGTTGTGGCGCAATCTGGTACTGCACTGGAAGGTGCACAACGCGTAATTTTGGTGTTACAAATCTGTGATACACGACACAATATTGCTCAAACAACAAATGCCATGACAACCTTGGACTTTTTCTTCAGTACTGTCCAATTTCCTCATTTTGTATGTCCACATTTTTTTTGTTTATTTCACCAATGAGGCCCCTGACAATGCGCACCAGCCACATAAATAGTCCAACCGTGCATCCATCTCTGCCACTCACTGCCTTTCTTTCAGCTTGCACCTCGCCATCTCCGAATTAAATTGCAAAAGAGGAGACGACCCCCAAGTCATCCTCTCCTCTCCCGGCTGAGCGCGGGACACGGACACTGACGAGGGGACGACGAAAAAAAAGCGGAGACACAGCAGACAAGCTGCTGCCACCTTTTGTTGCATCTGATCTGAACATTAGCAATGATAGAGAGGAAAAGTAGTTAATGGAGTATTTGTGTGCATGTAAGTCACATAATGATTAATATTTTGGACGCGGTCAGATTACAAACACTGCGTCCTTTCTGAAAGACGGAAATAAGGCGATAATTCTTGGTCTTAGTCTTCGGTGCCTAATGTCAGGACAAACCTGAAATGCCCTTTGACCTTTAGAGGTGAATCTAATTTGAACTTGTCTAAACTTTGGTGCTATATAATTGTGAGACTTTGACAGCAATTATTAATTGAACTCCTGACAACTAGAGTGGGCTAACTCAATGTTATCATAATTTATAGATTATGAATAGCATGCACTTAGAGTAGTGTTTCTCAAATAGGTGGGCGCCAGTTACCTCAGAGAACATGTTTTGTTTTGTTTTTTATGTACTAGAATGACGTGTAATTGCACATCCACTACAGTTGGCGGCAGTGGCACGCTCATTAGTTGGGTTTACATCCACCCATTTTTATTCGAATTTTCAAGAAATGCAAAAATAAAACTAGAAATTAGAAAAATTTAAAAAAAAAATGTTAGGACTGGGGGGGGGGTGTTTTAGATTTTGTAGCATGTTGAAAAAAAGAAAAATTTTGATTTTTGCTATGGAAACCGGATACACGTACGTACGTACCTTTGTAGTCCCAAAACAATGTCTGATGATAAAGTAAAGTATGCTTGGGGGGACGACGAAACAGAAATCTTTTTGAAATTAATTAAAGAAGCGAATGTTAAAGTAATTTTAGATTTGGAACAGCAAAAAATAAAAAACAAACTCATACGATGTCATCGCACGGCGCAGTCACTTCCTGTTGTTGTTCTTTTAAATTACTGGTGGATCACATCTCTATGATGTATAGCGCCACCTACAGCAGTGGAGCCCCATGTCAATATTCTCAAAAGAACCAACAGATGGAAACGGGCATCAGTCGCACACGTTCCATTTTGTTGGAGCTGAACCGCCACGAGCTTTACTTGTTAGTCAACAAAGGGTTCCTGTTTGATCCGGCTTGTTCGCAGCACTAAAGAGCTTTGAAAGTGTGGAAGCCGAAACGAGCAGCGGCGGCAGCGTCCTCGCTCTGCAAAGTGTAACCTTGTGGTCAGTGCCGATTACTCCGAGCGATACAGGTAGGGTCTGGCACGCTAGGGTTCATATCTAGGCTCAGGCGGTCGTACCTCACCTGTGTACTGACATGCATTTCTCAATCTAGTCTTGCTTGCTATCTCTTGTCGTGTCTTGGCCAGCACCCTACCCGCGATCGCTTTTGCACACTAGTTGACAAAAAGTTGAATAACATAAAATAACATAATCAAATGTTATTTATGTTATTTCCCACGTGAAGAACTCCAGTAAACCTTGCAGTATTGAAACTCAGTGAACAAGGCATCTTAGACAAGCTGAAAAACAAATGGTGGTACGATAAAGGTGAATGCGGAACCAAGGACTCGGGAAGTAAGGTCAGTCGCTGCAGGTCTTTTTATACTGATTGCCCAAAACAGTTCATTGTGGCCTCACATCTGCATCTCTTGACATCGCAGCTGCACCTTCACGATCAAAACATTTGTACATGGAGCTCACCTTGCACACACGTACTGGATGATCATGATTCATGCATGTCGAAAGGCTACGATTTCCAAATCGAGGTTCCAGCATGATCACACGCAGCTTTTTGAAGTCATGCCATCAAGCAACGTTGGAATGAAACCCATCCTGCTGCTATTTAATCATCCAGGCTGCTATTGAAATGGAATTTATTGGTGTTTGCGTTTGCGAACGCTTTTTTGTTTTCTCACTTCCTGACAAAAGTCCCAGCTGACTTTTAAATGCCGCTTTGACCTGAAAAAGGGGTATCTTAAGAGTTATATTTCTCACGGGATTGTCTCGGTGAGAAACAATAACAAAAGTCATGATAAATCAGCATCGTTATGAGTACTCTGTCAAAAAGAGATCAATGGTGTAATAACAATGTAGTAGCTTAGTAATAAGCTAGTGAGCTTTTTTTTTTGTCCAATTCCTACCGTGCAATAGTCGTAGTAATAAGCAAATGAGCTAATATCTTCTTCCATTCAATAGCAAGATGTTGCAGCTAATCGTTGTAACAACACTGTAATAACATTGTACTAAGCTAATGAGCTCATATTTCCCTCCATTTATTAATAAAATAATTGTGTCACAGCTGATAGTTATACCTGTGTACTAATAAGCTAATGTGCTAATATTTTTCGCTTATTATTATTATACAGGTTAACATTGCAAATGCGGAAACTCACATAAATTGCTTTCAATATATTTGTTTGGCGTTCAATAGCAGCAAAATGGCAAATGGAATAAGTTTGAGGTAGTTAAATGAAGGTTTAACGCGTAGACCTGTACGACCACGACCGCCTTCCTTTTAGAATAAATTAGTAGCCGTTAAGACTTCTCTGCATTCACCTTCCTAGTTGTTACTTACCTCTAATTGGTCTCCCTGAAGGGGGTTTAGTCAGAAACCGGTAGAATGTGACAGGATACTTTGCAGCCTCACAGCGCCGGATCCAAAAAAAAAAGCCTTAATGGTGGTCTTTACCTCCCCCAGGACAAGACAAGTGCACTAAGCCTGAGCAATGTGGCAGGGGTCTTCTATATTCTGGTGGGGGGGCTGGGCCTGGCTATGACCGTGGCGCTCATAGAGTTTTGCTACAAGTCTCGGCAAGAGACCAAAAGACTCAAACTGGCAAAGAACGCCCAAAATTTTAAGCCAGCCCCTCCGGTGAACACCCAGAATTTTGCCACCTACCGTGAAGGCTACAATGTGTACGGGACGGAGAGCGTCAAAATATAAATGGTACGATATGACCGTCACCCGCCTGGTTGGCGTTTTCCCAAGAGGTGCATTCCAAACTGAATGCAAATGTTTTGCTTTCTGCACAGGAAACAAAAGGTGCCAAATTCCCACCCGGACGGGATACGGACCACCGTGACTCTCCGCCGCCGTGCCGGACAGTGGGAGGAGTTTGTTTTGCCAGGCCCGTCACAAGAACACACAAAAGGCCGTGACGCTGCAGGACTTCTCGAGGTTCCCGCTCCTCTCCTAGTGCCTTAACGGAGCATTCGGCGGCGTGCAATTGACATTCACTTGAAATTAAACGCGGAATCAAGAGTAGAACACTGGAGATGTCCGCTTTTATATTTTAGATGAAGATAAGGGATGGAAAAGATTTGAGTCCTTTTCATGAAGGGTCACCAAACTTTTTGGAAATAATTATGCTCTAATGACCTTTAATTAGACTGTGCGTTTTAAATAATTATTTATATTCATCTATGTAAAGACCCAGATTATGTTACGAGTATAAATAAATGCCCGGGCTACTCAAATAGTCCCTCACGGCGCCATGTTGGTGACCCTTGCTTTTGACATTTTTTTGTGGTGAAATCTTATGTTGTATAATTGTTATATTTGGTGAAGTCATTCACTTGTTTTATTATAAGATTTTTCAGTGTCATATTTTAAGACAAGCGTCAATTAAGGTTTAAGCTGTTTTTTGTTTTGTAATAAAAAGGACATCCTCCCCGGTATTATTGTTTGGAAATATAAGTAAATGGAAAGCTGCATTTGCTCCAACTGCCACTTTGTATCACTTAGTGCCATATTGTACTTTGAAGCGACTTTGAGACGATTCATGACGTGATACTCAAAATGCTTGACTGGGCTTATAGTTTCCACTTTGTACATGCTGTTCACATGTGAATGAAGAATCTGCAGAAATTTTAACATTTTGGCTTGTTTTGGACGGAAGATGTCATTCTGTGTGCAGAAGGTGAGCTGTACAAAAGGCCAACACGTTTATAAAAATGATCTTTTTACAAACTTGAAAATGCTACAAGTCATTCATGTTGGTTTCGTCTGACCTCCCTGACTTTATGGAGGCTAAGCAAATGCAGAGTAGTATTTGACCCCAGGTTGTTTTTGCTGCATGCATGGACGCAGTGAGCATCGAAGGCGAGGTCATTAAACATTTTACTACATTTCCTTAATAAAAGCTGATTTGTATTCATATTTTGTTTTGCTGTTAACTACATACAGAAAATAGTTTGAAAAACCTTTATAGGTGATTTAGCCTACAAAATTACCTGAAGTATGCTCAAACTTACAGAAGCGTATTGCATTTACTTGAAAAAAAAATTCCTGTTTTTCTGACATTTTTTTCTGTTTTATTAAATATTTTTTCGGTCATTTTTTTCTGTTTAAATTTTTTTCCCCTGTTTTTTTGAATTTTTTTTTTTTAGTAATTTTTCCATTCTATAAAATAATTATTTTTCAGTTTTTCTGGTTTTTTTTTTTCAAAAAGGGTTTTCCCTGAGAGATTATTA
This sequence comes from Vanacampus margaritifer, assembly GCF_051991255.1. Classification (NCBI taxonomy): domain Eukaryota; kingdom Metazoa; phylum Chordata; class Actinopteri; order Syngnathiformes; family Syngnathidae; genus Vanacampus; species Vanacampus margaritifer. Next base: position 8,321,440 of record NC_135447.1, on the reverse strand, counting down.
GCGAGTCTGCAACAAGTCACATGAAGAAAAAAACAAAAAATCTCCAGAAAACAACACCAGCTCTGTTTTTCGGAATATTATTTTTTTGTTTTTTCCCCGTTTCTCAGAAAAAATTATTTCAGCCTGTTTTCCGGAATTTGTTTGGACAGAAAAAAAATATTCAGAAAAAAAACAAAAAAAACAAAGCTCCCCCCCAAAAATTAGTCAGAAAAACAAGGAGTTGTTTTTTTCTTCAAGTGAATGCAATACGCTTCCGTACAAACTGCATCATATTTTACAAAATAAAAAATTGTCCAGATGAATAATGGAAGTGCAAAGGAAGAGACCATACAAAAGTGACACACTATAGAAAAACTATTTATTTTTTTGTGTTAAAAAAAAAAACTTGAGTAAAAAACACTCAAGTACAGCAGATAAAATCTCCAAAGCAGCTTCCATTTTGGAGAACAGTTTCTGCATTTATGCTGTACAACTCTATATTTAAAATGACTTTATAAATTATGTAAAACCTGATTAACGCAACCACAAAAGTAAACACGGTTGGATAAAAAAAAAAAGAAATAACGTGAATTCCAAGTTACCTTCTTTATTATTGTACACAATATACAAAATGGTCCTTTTTTGTCACTTTCATCATTTATTGTATTGTCCAACAGAGATTAAAAGGCAGAGCTAAATAAATAAAATGATCTTGGCGGGATATGAAGTTAATGAGTATGGAAAGCATATTCTTAACACCAATAAAATGAGTTCAAAGCCAAGCCTGAAGACATAAAAAAGAAAAGAAAAATTCAAGCATGAGACTACAGAATCCATAATCAGATGCAACCAAAGATCATTTCTTACAGTAACAACACTAATTATCCACATTGTCAAAACATTTTGCTCACATTGAAGATTTATGAGAAAACAGGGAAGAAAAAAAAAAAGAAAGAGATTCCGGCTTGTTTTCTGCAGGTTACAAAAGGTAACAATGAGTCCAGCAGACAGCAAGTGGGAGGGCATTGAATTTAAAAACGACAACAAAGAGGAATGGAGGTTGGCGATGAAGTCAAGAAAGCACGAATGGAGGAGTTGAATTCTGGCGGATTAAAAGCCAAACTTTTCCCAGGTCTGTGTGTGGAAACGAAGAAAGCGAAAAAGTCAGAAAGTGCTGACAATGCCTCCAAGTTTTGTCGTCATTGGAAAGAAAGCATCTTACCTTGACCGATCAGCGCACATTATCTGTGCTTGTCAGAAGACTTATGGGTGTGACCGTTAAGGCGAAAATGAAATCCTGTCGTCAAACGGGACGTAGCGGAGAAATCAACCAATTTAAAAGTAGGCGAGTCCAGATGTGTTGGAGATTTGACAACCATGGAGCAAACAAGCAAAAAAAATTTTTTTTTTTTTAAATGTAGGGAACTGAGGTTTTTACGCTGAGGTTAAGGATATTGTTTTTTCTCTTCTTTTCCTCCGCTGCTGTCCCTCTTCTCTTTCTTTTCGGACTTTTCTTTATCACGTCGGGATTCCTGCAAGATAACACGGACTAGGTCACATTTGAAATGATTTGAAAAGACCGCAAGCTGTGTGCAAGACTCCGCTAAAACAATCAGCAAGTCTAATTGTCGTGCTGTTTTCAATGCAACTTAAAATCAATATAATGCCTTGTTGTACTGCATATACATAATTAATCGCATGATTTGCATAATTAACTTGTGATTAATCACAAATGAAGGGCATGTTGTATATGTTCTAAATGTGTAATGTTTTTTTGTACTTGATATAAAAAATAATAAACAATAAAAATAATAATAAAATATAATTTATTAATATAAATTAATATAATACAAATATTAATAAGTAATAAATAATATTGAATATAAATAAAAAACACATTTCAGACTTTAACATAAAAGTGGACAGTAAGTTATTTGAAGTTAAAAAGATATATTAAAGGAGTGTAAAACATTGAGTCATGGATTTGTGGAGGCAATTTTCTGCCACTAGGTGGGATGAGTGTTTCATGATGGACGTTTGTGACGTGAACAGCACGTTTTTCTTTTCAAATTCGGAGCAATTGGTATTTGGAATATGAAGAAACTTTTGGACTCCAGATCATTTTGTTCATTGTAACTAGTCACCAGCCGACACACACACACACAAAAAAAATGCTAAATGCTATTATAGTGACTTCCTTTGTATGTACATTTTAACATCAATTGTATTTCAATTTTTAATGCATCTGGACATCGTGTTTTAATGCTTTTTAATGACCTGAGGAAACCCTGTGTAATGTTTTTTTTTTTTTAAACATACGCTGAATAAAAACATATAGAATGTAAAGAAATACAGTTTGGGCACAGGCCACCAGGGGGCAGTGATAAATATAACGGCATGCAGACAAAGATTTTCCCAACTTAACAAAAAATAAATAAGCACAACGTAACGCAATAGCAAAGGCACAAAATGGCCGAGGGCTCGCGAATGACCTTTTTTCCTCCGGTGGAAGTCCGTTCGGGTTTGAAGGAGTCGCCCTTCTCCTTGCTGTTAGATTTGGATCGTTTGCTCTTCTCTTTCTCCACCGAAAGCGGCGAGTCGCAAGGACTCTCACACTGGCTGTTTTTCGACGAGTCTGAGGAGAAATGTCAATTATTTCTTAATAGTTTGTTGGGGCTCGACTGCTGCTTGCAAGAGCGATATTGACAACTTACTATTGCTGTTCTCGTCCTTTCTGCGTTTGGGTTCGAGGCTGGACTCGCGCTCACCTAAACCGAGGTCCTAGCGGGCAAATAAGAAAAACGTCATTTGGGGCAAATGTGGGCCAAATTTAGTTTTTCGAATTTGAAATATCTCTGAAGGTACTGACTCGCTTCCTGTCTTTGCGCTCCTTTTCTTCTTTCTTCTCTTTGCATCGGCCAAGTGCCATCTCGGGATCGATCTTCTCCAGCTCCCTCTCTCTGCTTATGGACCGCGCTACTGAATTGTAGTTGAGGTGGTACTGCAATGACAATTAGACACAGACAGAGGAGAGCAAAGAGCAAGTATCTTAATACACGCATCTTGAACGTTCAAGTGTGTGAGCAGTGGCCACATTTGAAATAAACACCGCAAGCATATGCTAAGTAGGGAGTCAGAAAAGTTCCAGGACTGCAAACAACGTGTATACAAATATTAGCATGAGAAAACGTTTTTCGTCTGATTATGCATCTTCTGCGGTAATGTGTAATTAGCCATCGAAGTGCTGCTTCCACCAGTGAAAATACAATTGAATCTTCAATGGGTGCTCTGTATCGGGGGGTGAAAAGGTTAAAATAGCCAGTGGGGGCTTTGCGCAAGACAGCATGAAGTAGGCATTAATAAAAAATAATAATAATAACCTCTACTAAGAAACCTGGGAAAACTTTTAACTGTGAAAAAGATGCCTAATATGTCTGGTCTTACCATCTTCATACAGCATGATACCAATGTGGGGATATTATGCTTTACAGGGATTGAAGTTGATTCCATTAAACTAGACAGTGGTAGTTTTGAGTAATTTGACCTTGTCAAACGGTGCTGGACAATTTGAGCAAAACAAACATCACCAGAAAACTACACTTTGACCCTTTTTTAAAAGTTGGATTAGCATTGGCAGATTTAACTGTGTAGCGGTGAAACATCGTCACATCAAAAATAAAGAACAAATGAATCCTCGACTCAATCAATATCCCTTTAAACAGGAATGAATGGCTACAGTGAAGAAATATTGAATGGATGAAAGAGACTCACAATGGCGTGCTTATGCTACACTTTGTGAATTTTCAACTGGGATCTAAACTTCTGTTGCCCAAAGATTTCTATTGTGATCGAGCAATTATAACGCTAATGCAAGAATCTGTTTAATACAAAGGGGAAAAAAAATTGCCATATTTGTTCTAAGCATCCCCATTAGTTTAAAAAACACGACATTCTGATTAATATTGCACTTGCGGAATATGCATTAAGCAGCAAAATCCACCCATTGTTATCTTATCTCTGAAGGCGGCCATTTTGTCACTTGTTGACTGAAGATGACATCGCAGTTGTTCAGGTAACAACCAATCACGGCCCAGCTTGTGAACATCACATGACCAAACGCATCAAACACGTGAGCCGTGATTGGCTGTTACCTTAGCAACTGTGATGTCATTTTCAGTCGACAGCAAGTGACAAAATGGCCGACCCCTGAGATGGATACAAAAAAAAAAGAGGTCGATTTTGTTGCTTAATTCATATTCCACCAATGCAATATTAATCAGAATGCCATACAATATATATATATATATATATATATATATATATATATATATATATATATATATATATATATATATATATATATATATATATGTATATATATATATGTGATGTCACAATAATGGAAAAAGACTTATTTGCTATGGAATTCAATGTCGTTGGTGGTGTTCGCCTGCGATTTTTGTCTGACGGATGTGCCATCTAACACAAATAAAACGCGACTGGAGCGCGACAGAAGTATCAGATTAGATTCAAACCTTGGATGTGGCCTCCTTGGGATCGTTGCTATTGTCCTGTGGGGATGAATGGAGATGACAGATGAGCTGAAGGGAGGGTGGGAGGTTTGGGAGGAGGTTTTCAGACAGCAGTAGAGAGTCGGAAGATCGGATTTGGCGAGTGCTGGTGGGGGCGCTTTGGTGGCGGTGGGGGGGGGCGTGAGGGGGGATTGCACCAACGGCGTACTGCTCCTTTGACCTCTGACCTTCGGGGACTTATGCTTTGACATGGTTATCACAGAGGAGAGATAGTCGGCTCAACATGTGGAATGTAAATATTTGATAGTACCCTGAGCATGTATTAAATAACAGCTAGTGTCATTAATGCAGACATGCCTGTGAGCTGAGGTAGCATAGCTACTACATAAATCATATGTATTAATATTTATAATAATACTGTACATCAAAAGTGCTCGTCGTAATACTGTGTGTGTGTGTGTGAAAGAAAAATCAGTCTGAGTGTGTGTGCACGTGTATGAGACTACGTCCCTACAGAGATAACTGCGGCTGTCACTTACAGTTCAGGATATGACACAGGGAGCCTATTTCTCTGGTGGAAGGTTAAACATAGACCTATCACAAGCTCCCAGCAGATTGGGCAAAGCTCCAGATGTTCCCTCATCACGTCTTTGTTGTCGAGGCAGGCGCACTCGCCACCGCCTATTGAGGCTGATTCGAGACCGTGCGTGACATTCATCATCTCAGCTGCTGGTGTCTCCGTGGAACGCTCGCCAGGAGGTAGTGTGGCTGCTGATGCTGATGGCCCGGAGTTGTCGGGGCAGCGCCGCGGCGGGCGTCGGGACCAACGTGACGTCGCAGCTTGAATACGGGAGGATTGATCGTACGGCCGTCGAAGGGGCGGGGGCGGGGGGGGGGGGGGAGTCTGATGAATCAGCCCCCAGCACGGAGGCACTCCGTCAGCAGAACGACATCCCGTTCTCTGCTGGGTTTGGCAATGATGAAGGAGGGGGGAGGAGGGGGGGAGCGTTATGCTTTCGTTGTAGTAATCAGGAAATCTTCTCCGCTTGCCAAAAAATGAAGAAATGTTGCAAACTCTCAGTTTGGGTTGCCATTTTCCAAAAGGTTTAAAAAAGAAAAAAAAAAGTTAAAAAATCCATCAGGAATATAGAAATGCATACAAAATGTGTCTTCTTCACAAGGCACGCTGATCGCTTCCATTAGTATGAAAATAGATAAATATTTCACTATGAAAATACTTAATATTTACTTTTTTTTTTTCTTTGCTAAGTCCTTCAGGAGTTTCCTCCCAATCGTTGCAAAAAATATATATTCTGCCAATGTCCACGGAATGCTTTCCAGATGCCATGCAGCCTGCATTGAGGGGAACTCTCTCTCTCCTTGGTGGTCTTCAGGGGTGCTGGAATGTGCAACGGCAGGGAACGCTCCGGCAGATAGAGAAGTAACGGGCACAGCCTTCCTCAAGCCATACTAACCTTAACAGACGACGAGTGGGATGGAGAAGAGTGACTGTCGAGCTTTCGTCTTTTGTGATCTGAAAGGAGGCAAGAGTTTGTTTTGTTTTTATACAGCTAATAAAATGATTCATTTCATAAGCAGAAAGTCTCTTCACCCCTCTCAGTGTCAGCTGATTCCGATCTGGGAACTGGTGATTTGCGGGAGCCGGCCACAGCGCTCCTGTCTCCTTTCTCCTTGCTCTTCGACTCCTTGATGGCATCGCGCTCCCTGGAAGGCTCCATGGACTCCCCGTTGCCCGCTTTGGTCTTGTCATCTTTCATCTTCTCCTCGGCCTTGACTTTGTCTCGGTCCGCCTTGGGTGTCTTCTCCTTACCCTCGCGCACGGCCCGCTCATCCTTGCCTGCTCTCTCCTCTCTCAGCTTTTCTCTGCGGGCCTCTGCTTTTGTTTCAGGAGTGCTGCCAGGTGTCTTTTCCTTTTTCTCTTTTTTCTCCTTGCCACTCTTCTCTTTGTCGTCACGCTCTTTTATGGTTTTGGTGCTGAAAAAAAAAAAAAATACATTTTGATTTTTATGAATTTTTTTTCCCCCTCCATGACTCGAATTTCAGGTTAAAATTAATAGAAACGTTCACACTCTGTCATAGAAGGCACGATTGACTGTCTGGAAATTTTCTTCTCCGATTTGTGAAAATGGGCAATTGTAAACCAAGATTCCACTGTAGGCAAAACTGAGACCAGGCAAGGTAACTTACCAGTTTGCCGGTTTACCATGGTTTTAAAAAGTTAAGGTTTCAATAACCACTAATATTGCTGTTTCTTTTTTTTTAAGGGACGCCCAAGCAGGAGAGCTGTAATTTTAATACCAAAATTAGGGATGTCCCGTACCATTTTTTTCCCAGACCAACACCAGTACGTGCACTTTTGTGAAGTCACCGATACCACTAGTATTTTTGATACGTTAAATGTCCCCGCCCTCAAAAAACCAAAACAATGACAGATTTATTTTTTAAAAAAAGACTTATATATCCCAATACAGTGTTTTTCCTTTAAATTGCATAAAATTAAAGACAATTTTCTATTCTTCTTATGTCTAGCTCCTGATTGTATAATGGCCACAAGAGAGCAACTGATGCTGGTATCGGCTTAACCCATCCCGAGTGATTTTTGCTCACGGTTATCCTGCCGTCAAAATCTAATATCGGCCTACGCCTACTTGAAGTTACCGCACGGAGTTGTAGGCCGTGATGGGTGGAGCACTCACCTGTTAAGAGCACCATTCCCATTGCTGGTGGTAACTTTAGCTGCTGCACTGTTGGCTTTGTTTACTGGCTTTGTAGTCTGAGATTTATCCTTCCCCCGATCTGCAGACAAACAAGCCAGAATGTTTTTACCACATTATTCAAGACCATTAAATGGCTGCTGTCATCACCATAATGCCAAACTTCCAGCCACTCACCTCCATCTTCTGACAACCCGTCCTCTGCTTTCATCGTGGCTGAGGCAGGCTTGCCTGTGCTACCCGGTCCGTTCTGCTGACTGGCAGGTGTAGCGTTGCGTGCTGGTGGCTCTTTGTGGTGAAATTCGTTCTCGGGGACCATGCGCACCTTCTGGCTTTTCAAGCGACCTGAATAGCTGCAAGATGTAAAAAGGTTAATAAAAGGGTTCACATGGAAGAGACGGAAGACACAGAGCCTGTCGGCTGCCTCACATTAAGAAATGACGTGATCCCTGTCTCGTTAGAGTAGCTGTCCTATAATAACATCGGTATAATTTAGATTAAACTTTCTCTAAATGCATCTATGAGCCGTCTTGCATCCAGACTAGATATTTACGGTTCGTTTCCTACGTTGAAGCCAATAATTATTTGCACTGATTGGTGTGAAAAAAACTTAAGCTGTATCAATATCGGTGATGGCGGAATGTCCACTAAATTTCATTGCAAGTGAATATATAGTTTCTACATCATCCAAGTGACCAGCATCACAGGACTAAACCTCATGTGATTCAATTTTAAAGCTCCACAGAGCGCTCAACTGCACACAATGCTATGTTACCCCATCGCTAAGGCATAGAGATCGGGCCTCTTGTCCTTCTCCTTAACGCAGATCTTGTGGACACGGTACTCCAGCGCTTGGCCCAAATTCAAAACCTTGGGATAACATGGCAGGATTTTGATGAGAACGATAAGGATGTTTCGTATGTGAGTGTAATCTCCCGTTTCCAGGCAGTGAACTGAAGCCTACGTGGAGCACACAAACAGGTATACATTAGACTCGGGTCTGATCGTTATCATGGCAACATAGACAATTAAACGTGGCTTACTTTTGTCAGCATGTAATGCCATTTGTGCACCACATGCCGGAAGTTCTCATAATCAAGCGGATTGGCTTGCTGGCCACCATCAAATCCTGAGGCTCGCAAAATGGTCAGGAAGCCGGGATAATTGCCACATTCCTGGACAAGAGTTGAGATTGGATTTATGTCTAAATTGATGTACTAACAATCTGCATACAAAAAGAGGGGTTTGTCGCTCCTGAATGTGTGACCATTACCTTCTCATAGACGGCACGATCGCTATGCCAGCGAGTCACCGTCTCTAGCATGCAGCAGAGGAAGCGCCCGTATCGGTGAGACTCATTCTCTGTGCAACTGGCCACACTGTAAATGATGGCTGAGAACACCTGTAGAGCAAAACAACATGAGTGCTTAAGAAAAATAAAATACAGAACTGATTCAATCGCACGAGTTATGTTGTATACAGACGCTCCCCTACTTACGAACATTCGAGTTACGAACAACGGTACATACGAACATTTCTGCGCGTACAGTATGTCGAAAAATATTCGGAAAGAGATGCTGTAAGTTAGATTTTGTATTGCGCGTAGTGCTTCTTTCCGCCGCTAATACCGACGATTGGCGCTGTGAGAGCTCATTGGAGGCTCAGCAACATGGCGAGGAGGAGGAGGAAGAAAACGCCGGTCCCCATGAAGCAGGAAATAACTTTTGAAGCCGATTCCAGCGACGACGAAGAATCTCTCATGATATAAAATCCTCCTCTTCCTCCTCCTCCATCATCTCCTTAAGCATCGAGTACATCTTCCAAAAGTAAGTTAAACTTCATTTTATTTATCTTATTACGTACATGTACATACTGTGTGTGTCTCTCGCTCGCTCTCTCTAACATACGTAGTACAGTACAGTACTGTACGTATTCTCTCCATTTTATTAAAAGTTTTTTTCAGTACAAACCAATGCAGGTTACTTGTACAAGCCTTAAACATACTTATATAAACCTTCAATATACTTATATAGGCTTTAAACATAAATTATAATACAAAATATAGCACTGAAGCAACTTACGAACAAATTGACCTTACGAACGATCGTCCGGAACGTAACTCGTTCGTAAGGTGGGGAGCGTCTGTATGTGTGCAAGTCTTTGAAATCAAATTGTGCTTTTAAAGGGGAAATCAAAAATAATTTTCTTCACAATATTTTCCAAGCACATTCTGATTAATATTGTTTTTTCAACATGAACTAAGCAGCAATAACCACCTGTTTTATCCATCTTCAGGAGATGGCCATTTTGCCACTTGCTGTTGACATCACAGTTGCTCAAGGGCTCAGGTAAGGACCAATCACAGCTCAGCTTGCGTGACCATGACCAAATTCAGAAAACAGGTGAGCCGTCATTGGTCGTTACCTCGGCCCCTGAGCAACTTACATTATTTTCAGTTGACAGCCAATGGCAAAATGGCAACCCCACCCCATGAGTTTTCTTTTTTTTGGGGGGGGGGGGGGGTGCTTCTTAGTTAATGTTTCGCAAATGCAATATCAATTAGAATGCAGTACTAGCATGTTCGCATAAAACTTATTAATGTACTTTTCCCTACCGTCTCATTTTTCACTGAGATCTAGAAGCGCTCATTCTGCAAATGTTGATAACCTCTGTTTGGTTATTGTGTTTCATGTCTCTTGCTTGATTTGAGTCTGTTAAATATAATGTCATTGCTATGACCTAGTGGACGTGCAATGACTATATTCAATTCGGATTCTGATAGTAAAGAACATTTTTGGGTTGACTTTAACACTAATAATATAATCACCAGATTTTCCTTGTTTACATTAGCTATTATATTAATGATGCTAATAATAAAGATATCTACAAGAACACTGCTGTAAACAATAGGTCAATTAAGTCTGCGTTGTTACATGTGTAAATAACCGTCTTACCCTGTCGTAGCACAGGAGAGTGCAAAAGTTGGGCGTCATCTGCTGGTGAACCAGCTCCACAAAGCGGGCACAGTAAACGGCGTCGATGGAGGAGAAGATGCAGCGGGGGAACAAACAGAGCTGCAGGAACTTTGTAATGGTCTCATTCTTGGTAGATTCTGTCAAATAAAGTGTAAGGTTGCGCAATTAACCAAGACACACGACACAGGCTGCATAGATGCGCGTTACAGAATACTTACTGGTCATCAACCACTTGTCTTTTTCCAGTTTGAGGCGGTGGAGAACCCTTTGGACGTGCTCCTGTTGCTTTTTCTCCTCCTCCTGCAGTTTTTCCTGCAGAGCAGTGCAGCGTTCCTTCTCTTTCTTTTTCTTATTCATAGGCTGCAGTGGGAGGAAAAGAGTGGTAAGATCATGGCTGCATAAAGACTCAGCCAAGTGTAAAACAAAAATACAGTATTTAAACGTTCAATGTGGCAAGTCAAATACTCACGGTTTCAGGGTTGTCGTCAATGGCCTTAATCTGGACTCTGAGCTTGTTGATCTCACGCTCGTAGGCGGCGTGGGGCACAGCCAAGTCATACATGGTAAGAGACCAGAAGGTGGCGTAGAACTGGGGGCGGAGGTCTTCCCAAACCCGGGCTGGATGGAGGGACATCACGGCCTCGTGCACCGGCGTCATGACTTGCTCACAGGCCGCCACGTACTTCTGCACCTTCTGCTGCTGCCGGTTGCCTTTCTCGGTTTTCTTCAGCTCGTCGTATTTTGACTGAAAGAAGAGAGAAAAGAAGGACCAGATCATATGTTACTGTCCAGTTAATAGAAACTCATTTTCATGCCAAGTATGTCCACTCACCAATATTTGATGGGCGAACATCGGCCGGGAAAGGAAGAAGGCGGCGTCATGTGGAGTATGGAACTGGTTACAAAGGATGTCAATGGGGGGGACACGCTTGATGTAGTCCTCGGTGCTGAGGTTGGAGGCCAGGAAGCCACCGAACTGCACCAGTGTGTCATGACACTAAAGCAAACAAATGACAGTTGAAAATAATTAAAACAAGAATCTAATCCTAAAACCTAATGTGAGAATTACACCAGCGAGGACGTACCTGGTCATACAGATGACCAACCAGTTTGAGATCTTTATCTCCGCTTTCTAGGAAAACCACACCATTTCTTTGCTGGACCATGAGTACACAAAGCGGCAGGGCCAGTCCATGATCAAGCAGAGCATCCTTAAGACGTTGTGATGATTTTTTAGTGTTCCTAATCTGACCAAAATATCCACCCTGTGGGTAGAGAGAGTACATGGGTTATCACAACCATTACAACAAATATTGGGAAGTAGACGGCAAAGCGCCGGATAAAACAAAGCTGACAAACATAAATTGGTCCATACCTCGGCTTTGAGTTGCTCCCCTCCTGTCATTGCTTCGAGCTGCTCTGATGTCATTTCATCTGTGACCTCAATGCCAGCCATTTTCTGCACCACTTCCTTTAGGATCAGCAAGTCAAAACTGCAAAAAAGAAACATCCAATGTAAGCAAAATACAAACTAAAAAAAAATTAATAAAGCATGTGTGTTACTGACTCAAATATATTAATAAAATGTCAGCAAATGTGTCACGTGCAAATCATGGAACCAGGGATGTGATTTGACCAAAGTGAAATTATCTGAAAATTTAGTCGGGGGTCTGGGGGCCGCTGGCACCCAGCTAGGTCCAGTGTTTTTAAATACTTTCAATGCACTCACATGACAAAGAAATCGACAAAACAACAGCATAAATTTTCAATGTATATTGAACTATCCCATATAAAATGGCAGTTTTAGTCAACTCAAAATCAGTCACATTCAAAAACATTGGACTGCCTTTGCTTTTAAAAACTATCACTGAGAATATCATCATATCTAACTAATGTGATTACTAAGTTAACACATAAATAATGTTGAAGAGTTCAAATTTCATGAACAAATAATTGTATCATGACCAAATGAAAAGTAACTCATATTAGAGCATACCACAAATGTCTTTGTTATAGCAGAAGACGCTACCTGTCGGAGTCATGTGCATACACAATGAACTACTAAAAAAATAAAAAATAAATAAATAAAATAAAAAAACTGATTTTTTTTTGGGGGGGGGGGGGGTTGATTTAAAAAAAGCGGAATTCCGCGAATTAGCGGAAAAATCACATCCCTGTGGAACACATTTGATGCAACATCTGGTTTGGAAATTTTTACGACAGGAAATGCTAATTAATATGGAGGGTAAAAGGATTCCATAAAACGGACCTTTTTCCTGCTTTTAGTTGATTGGTGACATACTGAAGGAGGCCAGCCAATTCAATTGGATATTTTCTGAACACAGCTCCACACAGACTTGCCAGGCCTTGTTTGACAGATGGGACAGAAGAGTGTTAGCTACTCAATAAACTTGAAAGGATTTCTCTCCAATTAACTGATGTATAGGGACAGCATTCGGTTGATTTCAAGTTAAGCGTAAAACCCATACTTTGTAGCCATGATGAGATTGTGGTGTCGTCATGCTTCATCTTCTCCTTCTCAGGATTGGCCAGCGCTTCAATAATGCAATCTGAACATTCGGGGTTAAGAGAAACAGCCAAGCTGATCTGGAAATAACAGTTCTTGATATGCACACCTCTGCCATCTACACCACAAAGAAAGTCACACCCAGCCAAGAGAACAGCGAAGGAGGATACATGCCAAGACATCGTAGTTGAGGGATGTGAGGTATTTCAAGGAATCCACCACTGGACCAATGAGGTTGTCGTACCACTGGATCTGTGACAGCATCTGATAAAGACAACCGATGTCAGTGCATCACAACCACCCTACCTTTGTGGTAATTCAACAACAATAATTCAAATGTTCACAAAATACACTTACATAATCAAAAAGGATGGTGGGGTTGCTGTGGCTTAGTTTGCCAATCTGCCTTCCAGATTGTTTCACATTTTCTTTGGTCAAGCGCCTGGAGAAAGAAAATCACACGAAAGCACAAATTTTGACAAACAAATGACAATTTAAGACGTTACCACTATTAATGATAGCACAGTTAACTATTTATTACTATTGTGCAGTTCACAAAATGTGGGTAAAAGTTATGCCAAATGAAAATAGATGTATCCAATTAATCTCGTAAAGGAATTTTTAACATTTCACAAATGCCCGATTCAAAAAGGGACTTACTTCATAATATATCTAGCCCCTTCCACAGTCTGAGCTTTGACTTTTACCAGCAGGGGGTGGCTGGAATACGTTTCATTTTTCCATTGTCCATACAGGCGGTACCTGGACCAGAATTTTTATTTTTTTTTAAATAGAAGCTTCAAGAGAAATTGATCAAACATCATAAACAGCGCAATGTATGTGTGTGTCTCACCTGTGATGGTAGGGAAAGAGCTTAAAGAAACCCCACAGCTCCTCAGACATGCACGCATTACACTCCATCAGCGAGAGGGACGGGAGTAGCACCTGGTCAGCAATGCTCAGGAAACAACTCAATAGTGGTTCCTGGGACCAATAAATAGTAAGCATAAGTGACAGTTGAGTATTTAGTCATTAGAAGCAAATTTCCATACAAACCATTTTGTCTCTGCTATCCAAGCCCTCGCTGCTCTGGTACTGTGGGGGGGAAAAAAAGGATATGCATTCGGCGCTTATGTCACGAAGAAGCATAAGTGCGCATGAAGCAATGCAATCGCGTACCTCTTTCATAAACGCCTTTCCAAGGCGCACAATCTTGGCGAAGAGGATGGGATCATGCGCGAGGTGAGGTCCTAGGTAGCCGAGCATGCTGAATGTTTCCCTGCGTAAGTCTTGAAAGCTCTCTGCGGGCTTCGGGGCCCGCTTGTTCTTCAGCTGATGCATCACACGTCCCCGTGCGCCTTTTGGGAGGCCAGCCCTGCGAGGGACGGGAAATTCAACTTGATCGTGTCTGACGGGCGTGCATGAAGTGAAACATGTTTGGAAGGAATCGTACCCTCGGTAAAGTGGCTCCACAGTCAGGTGTAACAGCTGACAGAGTGCCAGTGCAATGAACTTATGTGAAGTAGCATAGAAGGAAGGCATCTGGTCCATGATGCTCTGTGCATGGTGCCAGTCCCCAATCCTGAGAAGTGCTTCCAGCAGACCAAGTTTCTGGTTATCAGGCGGCTACGGGTGCACACATAGTTGGGCATATCGTTATTTGACTTAAATATGTCACAGTCTGGCAACTACAGCATTTTGTATATACTTCATATACTCAGTACACAAACTGAAGGGAAAAAATATATATAAAAGGGCCAATACATGCTCAATCTTCTCTTCCTCCTTTTCTTTCTCCTTTTCCTTGTCATCACTTTTGTCAGAAGGCACAACAACCATGACCAGCTTGCGAGCAATCTGCTTGGCCTCTGAAATAACGAGCTTGTGTTCCTCAATAATGGCGGCATCTAGCGGTAAAAGCTGGAATGACAGCAAGACGATTAATTTGATTTATGAATTTAAGAATTCTGTATTGCTGAATTCAACTGGATTACAGTATTGAAATTTTCACATTTGATATAATTAAGTTAATCACTACTAAAATAAAAAAGTATAATAATTGTACCACTGCAGTTAATTCTTACTTACATGTACATAGAGATCTTCCAATTCTATGAGGTTATGATGTAGTAGAGCAGCAGCAATGTGGTATAGCGACTTAGGGGTTTCCTCATTTGGTTCCTGGAAGCAAAACAATAGGATAAGTTTTCTAAGCTAAAATAATCAGGTAGCAAAGATTTAAATATTGCATGGAAAAATGGCAAAACAATTTAAAAAATACCTGCAGGTTTCAGATTTTAAGTACATCCCGACTCCAAATGTCCTTACCTGATAAAATTTGAATTTAAAGCCAAGGATGTGGCAGAGAGTCAGTGTTTCGCACATGTAGGACTTGATGAGGGACAGGAAGAACTCATCTTGGTCTGATCGACTCTCATACACTTCTAAGATTATGTCCAGCACACGGTTAGGATCTAAATTGAAGCATCCTGTTGGAAGGGGGAAAAAAATAGTTAGAAACACAGGACATCATGGAGAAATGTTCAACTAAATTCACAAAACATTTTTAACACAACACATGCAGAAGTTGCATTGAGCAGTAAATTGTGTAAATAACGTGCACATTTCTCTGGTGTCATGTGACAATAAGGAAAAGGGGTGATGGGTACTATCATGGTAAATGGCCAAAAACATCTGTGGATTCATGACAAATTAGTATCCTGTAGTCAGCCTAAAGGGAAAAAATGGGGGTGTATACCTATGAGAGACTTGATGCTTTCCAATACAATGTGGCTGGTGATGTTGCCAGACAAGTCTTGGCCAAGCTCTGTGATTAGTTTGGCGTAGCCCTCATTTTCCTCCCTTAGCAAGTTGAACTTCTGTTGCTTGTAACTGAGAAGAGTCGGCATACATTAAGCAGAATTAGCGCACTTTAAAAATATACATATATATATATATATATTCATTCCTCAAATATGTGCTTACTTACAATAGTTTCGTCTTGATTTTCACAATCTTCTGATTGAATTGATGGGCTTGTTTTATAAGTCCAAGAGATTCAAGGGTTTCGGGATCCAAACGCTCTTTCAAAATGACCTCCGGAACAAAAATCTGGAAAAAAATAACAGAGTTTAGCACTTTGATGTGATCCTGGGCAATCGAAAATCACAATGGAAGGAAAAGTTGGCCTCACACTTATAAAACCAATAGTCTATTCCATTATCATCATGTAAACATCAATTATATTATACCTACAAATAAAATTCTTACCAAACATGCCCCCACTAATTGGATGTAATGGTCACGCTTGTGTTTTTCCTCAAGTGCAACAGTCTCTAAATCTGTGAACGAAAAAAAATATATATTATAATCGCACATCGTTTAAAATCACGACTTGTTTAATGATTAATATTAAAATCTAACATTACCTAGGATACTAAAGACATCAGCTAAAATCGATGGCATGTCATCTCTGAGTTCCTGCGAGCAAAAGAAAACAAATTATTAACCAGGAAAACTACTTCCCCAGTCGAAGTGACGTCAATAACGGCAACACAACTTGATATTGTTGATTAGGGGGGAAAAAAGTATTACCATCATCTCTCCAAGGACGCTGACGACGAGGTCCAACTTGAGGTTGCCCTGTACAACTTGCCAGCAGAGCTCATATAAGGCCGACTGGATATCTGAGTGGTTCAACAAACAAGACATCATTTATCTAAAGATGATGTTGCCTGGCGACAGACAGCAAAAAACTATGGGATTCAGGATGTACAGTTTTACTGGAGCCCTAAAACTCATAATACATCGGAAATTACTCAGATGATCCCAGGTATTCCAAAGCAAAATGAGCAAATAAAAGTTACCTTTAATCTGACATCCATGATCTATTTTCTCTGTTAGTCCTTTGCAAAGTTGTACACTGAAAAGAGAAAAAAAAAATGAAAAAGAGTCAGCAACACATATTTAGTAGTAGTTAAGTGGTTATAACTACACGACTTATCTTGACAGAGAAACGGACAACTTCAAATTTGTGTTGACAAATTCACAAGGTACCAAATTGCAAACACAGCCACGATGTTGGTGATGTGACTGACTATGTAGGCAAGGTGTAAATCTGCTCAAAAATTCCATATCCATACAGTGGTGATAAACGTTCACAGAGAGAAGTCTTGTGCAAGTATAATTCCAAATAGCATGGGAAGACAGGATTGAATTAGGAACTTCAGGCAAACAGCGAGAACAGTTAAAACAATCTTTAAAAACTTTTCATTTTTCTTTCTTTTTTACAATTCCACGTAAAAAATATCATCGTGTGTTTGTGTTCCTTAGTGAGGGGTATACTTAGAAATGGCCACACATCCCGGTAACTGTCCACCAACAGTCAGATAATTTGAGCTGTTCTCAGTTGTCAGGAGATGGGGAATCAAATTATCTGTACAGTATGTGAAGCCCTGTTTTAGATAGTGACAAACTCTTACGAAACCTTTATAAAGCCAAATATGTCCAAAAATAACACCCTATAGGTGGGGGCTGATTTAAAGTGTGTGTGTGTGCAGGGACTAGCAAAATGTTTCCTTTTCACAAAATTGTTCCACAAACATATATATACTGAACTCAGTTTAATGATTAATGTCTGCTTTCCTCTGACGTGTATGGTTAGCGTGTAGTTTGAAGGTGGAAGAGAAGCTACATGTGAAGACATAAGAATGGCAGCATGAGAAGCAGTATTCAAGCCAAATGCGATGTGATACAGTAACAACTAAACGCCTAAATATTAGCCAAGGAATACAATGATCGACATTTCAGGCCTCTAATTTCAATAGGCCTACAACGACCAGCACAATTGTGTGTGCTACTAAGATACACTTCACTTAATTCATTTACGGACGTTTTTTGGTCACATAATTTAAGTGCTGCATGAACAATTAATTAGCATCGAAATGTTTGCACCCCAAATTTTTTATTTTTTTTTTACAATATGTATTACTGGCTAACGAAAGCAAATGCTAGGTACTCAAACGGATGTTGATCATTTCCTATATTTTCGATCATCCAGTCGACTTCGAATCACGTTACGTCAGTTAGTTAATGTGAATTTAACTCGATTCGATATGTTAATATAATTCCAGTGTGGCGCAAGGAATCGACATCGAGCAACAGCTAGCATTGTTGCTAATTTGCTAGCATTGTGTCAAGCTCCGTCGTTCCCTCCAGTAGGTTATAGACGATTACTGCAATTTTTATTACACAAAAATACTCAAACTGCACGTTTGACGTATGTGTGCCGATTCTAAAATAACAGTTGGTATCGACGAAATGTCGTAAAAGAACTACAATTTGTATTTAAAATTCGTAAACGTTCTAGAGGGGTGCATAGATGCTAACTAGCCTAGCTTTACTGGACATCGTGTTTACAATTTCATGAGCTATTAAGTGACTGGAATTGGCAAACCCGCATGTTAGCTAACATCCTCCCATGTTAAGTATCACAACCATCCGATGAGCAAAGAATAGGCCCGTTACATTGCCCATTTTACACACGCAAAAAGCACATCTTATTTAATAGCGGTAAACTGTACGCTAGCTAGCATTAGTTGCACTTGCTATCAGAACTAATATGTCTACTTTTACATAAACGTCTCCACTACGGGTGTTTTGTTTTGACTGTTGCAGTTAGACCACTCACAATTCGTGTTTTCCCGATTTCTCCCAATTTTTGACCCATTCGCCAGGGAGGATAAGTGTCGCCATCTTCCATCCACAGCGGCCGGATGTCTTCGTCGGCACGGCAGGGTCAAATGTGCTTAGCTACGGTGAGCTAGCGCGTCTAGCACGCCGATGCTACTGCGGCTAGCACACAGATGCATGGCGGGACGTGGAAGGTGGAGAACCTCTCTCACAAAGACTCCCAGCGAATGCTACAAAGACGAACATTAGCTTCAAGTCAAAAACGTAGATAACGTGTGCTCATTTGGAGGTTTGGTTAATTGAAATGTACGGTATATTGAATGGCGGTGCTTTTTATTTTCGTTTTCAACAACATCAAAAACAACAACAAATACACTGTTTACGGTATACCAACCATGACACTAGGGCAATAGTGAATAGAAACACTAACATAAATTTCATATTCACATATGAACGCATTTAAACATACACATTTATAGCAAACATGTATATAACAAAATAGTATTACTATTTATCCAGCATCCTATTAGTTAAAAAACAAAAGTGTAAATGACTGGTCCTGATAGATAATGCCATAGCTAATAGTAGCGTCACAAATTTTAAACTAAAAGACAATCTGCAAAGCAGTATTGGTGCAATGTAAAAAACAAAAACAAAAAAAAACTGCCATAAATGACACACATGATTGGATTGATTGGCAAAGAGGTCTGCTGGTGCTGGCCTTTAGGAACTTGTAAAACATCTCCGTTCATTGTTGAGAAGTGTCTAAAACTGACTTTAAATTGTTTGCTATTTTGCTGTCCCCTGTCACCTATAAAGCATATGCAATTGCAGGCATTTGGATGAACCCAAATAGGTTCTCATGGACCTATTACATAGGGCCAAACCCTCTTATAAACCTAAACAAATCTATACTATACTTTAGTCCATTGTTTTGTTGGTGTTATTTATTATTAGTAGTAGTACAAATTATTGACCAATCGAAAGTGTTGAAAATGATTCCACCCAACACCAGAGATATACAGTGAATCCCTGCTATTTAAACGTCACAAGCTGCAGATAATGAATATTTTTTAAAGAGGAAAAATAAAAAATAGCTTAATGTTAAGTTAACACAATGCAAAACACCTTTGGCAGAGGCAGTTACAACCCAAGCAACGCATATGATGCAGTACTGTATTGACAATATGACACAGGCATCTATGTCTGCCCCCTGCTGGCGAAAGCGTGCACATCAGTAAGAGAACAATGTCGAAGCTTGAAATTAAGATGCACAAACTGCCTAATTATTCACTTCAATTATGCTATTGTAAATTATGTCTGGCGTATCACAGGCTGATGAAATGGAGCTGCTGCTGTACATGACATATAGTGGTGGGTGGTGTAAATCTGTGCCATCAGACTTTAAATTTGAATTTGTAACTGATTTTTTTCATCTTTGAATTTTTACACTGAATTTTTCTCACATTGAATTTCTAACACTGATTTTTTTTTTCCTGCCATGAATTTTTAACACTGAAGCATCGAAATTCAACATGTTAAAAAATACATTCATTGTCAAAGTCCAAAGTCTGATGACACGCATTTACTTCCATGGAGCCTCCTTCATCCAGAAGTTGGTGAAGGTGAGTTGTGGAAAGTGTATCACCTGATAGCAGGTAGATAGATAGATAGATAAATAGATAGATAGATAGATAGATAGATAGATAGATAGATAGATAGATAACGGTAGCAGTATTTCACGTTGTAGTGACCGTACATCACTCAGCCAGTATAAAGTATCTGCTCTTTTATTAATTGAAGACAGAACAGTACATTGAACAATCCAGTCACCGCAATTAAAATACATTCTTCCAAAACTTGGATTTTATTGAATTACAACAACAAAAACTATATTTGTAACCACTGCCAGTTTTGTTTGCTGTTCCATTAATCGTAAAGGGCTTTGGAAGCAAGACTGAGTGAAAGTAGTTATTAATTATGCTTAATTATATATGTCATTACATTGAAAATGTATACAGTGTGATGTCTTTCAGCATAGAGAAGTGGAAGGTGAAACAGTTGTAATGCAATCGCAGTATCATGCAAAGTATTAAGGTGAAAAAAAGAGAAGGGGCCCCGACGAGGGTCCTCTTCAGAGGAATTCATCAAAGAAGCCGTATACTGTCCCTTCTGGTGTCTCCTCCGCATGCAATCCTTGGCAAAATGGAGGCACTAGAAGGAGATCCGGATCCTTGATATCCAGTTCAACATTCATGTTGCTGAGGAAAGAAAGGGCCAATGAGGAGACGTTGATTTGAAGCTTCCAAACATGCAGTCGTACCTGAACATGAGCATGGACGATTCTGTCACGTGGAATGTACTAAGAGGTAAACACCCCATTGTTGTGCACATGATGGTTTGACCTTTAAAAAAAACCAAGAAAAAGTTATTCATTCATAGAAACTGAATTGAAGCTCTCTTGAACAATCTAAGTTAAAATATAAGAATTAGTGACTCACTTTTAAAACCTGGCGTTGGTGTTGTCCATATTTGAAATTTCAGGCCTTCCCCCTCAATGGACGCGCTCCCAGAGGTCATTGTGGAAACGAAGGTGGCGTCCGTGGGTAAAGCGAAAGGGTGCTTTCTGTTTTGCAGTGACTTCTTCTCACAGCTCTGGTTTTTGCTGTCGATCTTGTATAACACCCCCTGATAGGTACGAGAGTGACACATCACGTCAAAGAAGTAACGCTGGGGAGACAAAAGCCGTTACCTCCTCAAAGAACACCAAGAGATCCAGATCCAAGCTCGCGTTGAAGGGCAGGGTGACGTTCGATTGGAAGCGGAGTTTCTTATTCATCGAGTCGTACGCGAACGCTCCATTTGCTCTCGTTTCGGCCCTCGTTCCCATCTGGTGTCATCCGCAAGCGCACATTGAGAGAGGAAAAACACCATTTAGAGCTTTCAAAACCCGGCCACATTTTTCTGCTCTAAAGAAAAGACGATCACTCACCACTGAAGCTAATCCTGTCATATTGGGAGAACCTGAAAGACATTTGTTTCATTTTCAATGACAAAACTCCACTTAAGTGATACACGGTAAACGAGAAAAGACGTCAAATGGAATTCTTACGACAAGGCTGGTGGTGATCTCCATGAGCGGTGGCGGTCCAGCACACGAAGACAAAGAGCAGAACAGCTGCATACATTTTTCCCCTCTCCCCAAAAAGTTTTAAGTAAAAAAAAAAAAGGATGTCCACAAACGCAACTAAGCCCATCTGCTTTCCTGCGCAGCTCGAGCAGCTTTTAAAAGGACGCACCGTAGCCCGAAATGACGTAAACAGCCAGCTTTCAAAACAAGTCCCCCGCTTTGTCCCAGCAGGTGGTGACCTTCTTAAAAAAAAAAAAGAAAAAAAGAATGTGTTGGATTTCTTTTCTGGACTTGATTTATTCAGCTGTTCTCTGGCGTTTTATTGCTGTGTTTATCTGCATCTTGCTTGCACTTTTTGGATATCCGGAATTTGGATCTCGTTATTTTGATTGTCAGATAAGAATTAATTCAGGATCATTTTATGAAACCCAGTAAAATAATAATAATAATAATAATGATAATAATAGTTCTGCATTCTACAATAAAATAAAATAAAATTCCTGTTAATATTAATAATTATAGTAGTCAACCACAATATGTGAAAAGTCATCATCTTAATATATATTTTTTACAATGATCAACATTAACTCATTCACTGCCATTGACGGCTATAGACGTCCAAAAATTATTTTAACTATTTCTATTACTTTAACATTTTTTCCACTTTTGTTAACAAGAGTATGAAAACGTAGAATTATTCTAATTGTACATTTAGAACAGATAAAAAAATTGTGATTAATTGTGAGTTAACTGGTGAAGTCTTGTGATTAATTACAATTAAACATTTTAATCGCACGACGCCCCTAATTTTAATCTTTTCTTTTCTTTTTTTAAATCGCATCAGGCAATAATTTTTTTAATTGTAATTATTCACATGACTTCACTAGTAAAAACATATTAAACTAATAGAAATAGTTAAATTGAATCTTTGTTGTCTATAGCCATCAATGGCAGTGAATGAGTTAATATAATATACATATAACTTAAATAATAGGAGGTCAAATTTTTTCCTGTTTTTAGGGTGCACGTAATTCTGAAAATATTCTCATTTATTATATCTTACTGCAGAGAAATCTGGCATTTCTTTATAATAAAACAAAACTTTCAGAATTTCATTTAAGTGGTCGTCAGTGCGCCCTCCAGTGGACAAAATTAGCAACAACAGTTCATTTACGTGAAACTCAACTGCAGTTTGTGTTCTGTCCTCACGGTAGATTGGACCCTCTCACGGGCCGGTTCAGGTTCGCGGTCTGTATATTTGACACCCCTGATCTTGCAATGGCCTTCCTGTGTGGTGTTTGCAAGAATCCAGCTCACCTACTACCAAAAAATAAATAAATGGATAGATGGACCCTTACTAAACAGCATGCAGCTTTTAAATGTGGGATTTAACCTTCAAAGCTTAAATGATAAAAGGAGCTTTGGCAAGACAAGTAAGACCCATTTCCACCACACCAACGGCACAAGTTAAGTCAGGAATGTTTTGTTGTCCAAAGTTTGTCTCACAGTCATTTGTTATTCCAAAATGACCAAAGTTGGTGCAGCTGTGGTTTATTATTCTGCTCAACATTGTGTCCCTGTGTCACCTTGTCCCTGACAACAAGCCAGTGCACTTTCTTTTTTTGTGTGTGTGTGTGTGACAACAACAACAGAATGATTGCTTACGTCTTCTGCATCTCAATGAATGCCGAGAGCTATTGTATTAAAAAAAAATAATCATTTGTACTTGGTGTTTGGTTTTATAGCCGTGAGGTTATAAATGAACTGACATGAAAAAGTGTGGATTCAGAGATGTTATGAAAACAGAAAACTAGCTCTGCCTGAAAAACATAATTGAAAACATTGTTGTTTTTTACTGTTTTTTATCAAATTACTCTTATTTATGTAGCTTCATAGCCATGCTAGCTAGCTATGTAGATTTAATAATAAAATTGTTGGTGTTTACACACTTTAAATGTAAGAATTTAAAATTAAGGTTTTGGGTATATAAATCAGTTTACTGAATTGTATGAAACAAGGGAATACTATTAAGAGGAGGGGTGGGGGGATTAAAAAAAAACTGTCCATGTGGGTCACATTCTTAAAATCAGTTTCCTTGAATTATCTTATCTATTTTGTCATGTTCATGTAATTGTTTAAGATTTTCCATACCGTGACACGAATGACAACTTGGCATATAGCAAGAGAAGTTGCGCAATAACATGTGAAAGGAAAAACAGGAAGGAAATGCATAAGAAAACCAAGAATGAGACTGAGAGTAAACAATAAACAGGACGTCACAAGGGAAATTTGCTTTTAAGGCGGGGATTATGAAAATGAGGGAAGCCCTTCTCCTGATGCACAAACCACATGTGAGGCTTTCTGCCCAAGAGGAAGTCATGGACTACAATGATTCAATACCACTCAAACTGACAAACGGTTACCTCATGCTTGTGTTGGAAGATCACACTATTGCTGAATACAAGTTATACCGAAGATGAAAAATTTGGTTGTGTAATTGGCAAGGGCAAAGGCAGATACCTCTATGAAATGTGCAAAAGAGCTAAACGGTATTTTAAATCAATTTACCTTTTGCGTTTGATTCTTCATCTGTTAAAACATGGTTCATTTTTATTTTAAAATACATTTTACTTAAAGAGATTTAAAAAAAAAATGCTTTTATTAATGTCTTAACGGTCTTGGGTTAGCTTATTTATTTATCTGACCTGTGTTTAGCCATTATTGGTTTGGTTTATTGAACATATAAATGCAATACAAAACATAAAATAAAAGTGAAAGAAAAAAAATTAAAATTAAAAAGTAAAATAATTATTAGTAAAGTCCATGTTCAAAGGGAGTAGGAATAAGTACAATAACTTATCTAGTCTTACCCTTACTCACTTATATAATGATAATGTACAATAAGTTATTATATTTAATAATATATCATTGAAATAGAACAAGAATCAAATGGAAAAAAAAAAAATTATGGAAAATAAACAGAATATGCACTTTACTTAAATGCACAGATATTAGTGTAAGTTTAAAAAAAAGTTTAAAAAGTAAAAGATAAAATAAAGCCCTACAATTTATCTAATCACAATGATACATTTTCAAAAATTAATTGTTGTACATACAGCATGCTTATACCCATACATACATAGACATATACACTCAAAGATAAATTTTATATTTATACCTGATTTAAATATTTTTGTAGCACTATATATATATATATATATATATATATATATATATATACAGTATATATATATGTTTTTTTTTATTGCTTTTGAACATAGCAAGTGATTCACAGTTTTTCAATTCCGTTTTTAAGTCACTTGTGCCCCTTAACCCAAAGTAGCAGCCCTTTTTGATTTCAAACAACTTCTAAATACTGTGGCAAAGATGGTTATTGTATACTTTATACATTATTTGTGCTTTTTTTTTTAAGTTTGACTAGGTCATAAAATTTGAGAATATTTAATTTAGTGAATAACGGATTTGTTGGTTCAATGTAATGTGAGTGATTAATAACTCGTATGGCTCTTTTTTGTATTAGTATTAGATTGAGTATTAGTTTTATATGTATTATATATTATATTATTTGATTAATATGTAATTTTATTATATTTCCACACAATAAGTCAAATATGGCAGTAATAAGCACAATATAATCAGGACATCAGCTCCACTTATTTATGTCTTTATGTATGTATGTATTTATTTATTTATTTTTACAAGGTTCAAATGTTTTAATTGCATGGCACTTCGTATGAAAAAGTGCTATTAAAAAAAAACTAAAATTAGATTTGAGTGAAATCCGACGCTTGTGACCACTTCTTGAAAAACAGACGAAACTACTTCAACAACCAACACTGAAACGGCCAAACCACAAAGAGGTCAGGTGAAAACTGGTGGTTTGTTTTGTGGGGGAGATGATTTTTGGACGGATGTTTTGATATTTTGAAATTGCCATAAACATTTTACGAAGTATACAGAAAACCTCCATTTACAGTGCAGGGTACATTCGATAATTAACATTGGCGTGCACACAACTGCATGGTACTCATTTTGAAGCCGTGATACGATATTAAAAGTGTTCATCCGCCACCTTGGAATGTTAGGTAACTTCCCAAACATAACAAGTTAGGAATTTACCTCTGCGTAATTATCACGTCCATCATGTTTGAACTGAAGGAAAACTTGCACATTTCCTTACCCAAGAGAAAAATATTTACAGTATATATGCACAATGTGAAATGATATAATCATAAAATATAATCATAATACAAGTTGCACCGGTACTTGTATTGCAACCTGAAATTAAAATACCATTATTTTGTTTTTGCTAGACACTAAACACTGAAACGACAACAACAGACAATTATTTACTAAATTAAGCAGTAAAACTCTTAAATTGGATCTTATTAGATCAAATTCATCATTCCTCACTGTATTCACAACAAATCAGACTTTCTTTTTTGAAACTACTTTCCCCTTTTGCGATTAAGTCATTCATTTATTAGTCATCAGAGTCATGAGACTTGAGGTATATTCCCACAAGGTGCACGGTTAAGTTGGATTCTTTATGAAATTCCCTGTTTTGTCTCCGGGGGTAAATATGTATGAGATAAAACGGTATTATTATGTTATTGCTAAATGTACCAGGGGCATGCCAGGCAGTGTGTATTTTTAGTAATTTTTAGTATATATATTTTTTTTAACAATGTAGGATTGCCTAAGCGGAAATCCAGTTGAAGTTTATTATTATTATTATTATTATTCCTCAAGGAGTAATTCAACTCACCCTTTCATGTACTGTATATTTGCATTGCACAGCACGCAGAGAGCTAAATTACATATTTGCGTGATGCAGGCATGTGATGCTTGTTGAGATGGCGGGTTGGATTGCCGCCATGCTCAAGGGCACCTCGATAGTAGTCAGGAAGCAGAATAGCGTCTCTCCAACAACTGAGCTCGACTATAAGTTTCTTGCTTGGCAACTTCCTCCCTTTTGAGTGATTCATGTTTGCAACCACAAGATGCGATAACCGTAAGTGAGAGAGAGAAAATGACAAGAAAAAAAAACCCTATCACTTCAGGAACCGAAAACATGACCAATATAAATTGAAGATGAAGTCACACAGAAGCGTGAAGTTTTGGCACTCAGAGTGATCAGTCGCTGCTCCTGCTCCAAGGTATGATCATCTTTTATATCATATTTGAATAAAATATAGGCATGTCTTTTATTCAATTTTTTTTCTACATTTTTAATTTTGCAATATCAAGTGCAGCAATCAATGCAGACAATTTCGATTTAGTGAGGTTGCATTGACTGTTTTAAATGGTGATTGATGACAGCCTGCATTCATTCAGATTTAACTGTATCTGTAAATATTGCATTTAATCTATATAGCCTACGGTACATATGGGATGCTTTGCATGTGTGAGTATGAATTAGTAAACGCAGATTTTTTTTTCTTCGTTGTTCTAATTAGAAAAATATTATTAATATCAATGACCTTGTGAACAAATGATACTAAGCCACTATCCAAAACAAACAAACAAACAATACAATAGATTCCTAGAATTCGTTTTTGTATTACATTCAGAGGGCGGACGGGATAAATAAAGACAAAATAAAAAGATAACTAAAGAATAAGATGAATAAGCTGTCTTCAGAACAAAGGATGGACTTTCCCAATGACTATTTGTTGGCCAAAAGCCATATTTGTAGTGGTCTCTTTTTTCCCCCAGAGCTGTATAGAAATTGCAGAACAGTCAACATAATAAATCTTATTTTCTATTTTTGCACACACACACACCCGCCCCCACCTACAAGAAGTATTTAAAATTTACAAAATGATTTTGTTTTTCAAGTACGAGAACAATGGGTTTGAAACACAAAAGTACCACCTCACCATGAACAACATGAACTCATTCACTTCCATTGACAACTATAGACGTAAAAAATTCATGTGAACTATTTCTATTAGTTTAACATTTTTTTTCATTTCATTTCATTTTTAATGAAAATCTACAATTTTTTTATTGTACATTTATAACAGATATTAAATTATATGTGTATATATAATGTGAT
Source organism: Vanacampus margaritifer (assembly GCF_051991255.1). Classification (NCBI taxonomy): domain Eukaryota; kingdom Metazoa; phylum Chordata; class Actinopteri; order Syngnathiformes; family Syngnathidae; genus Vanacampus; species Vanacampus margaritifer. The sequence goes on along the minus strand of NC_135447.1, from coordinate 8,293,789 downwards.
TATTTACGATTAAACAGCCCTTATTTTATTTTTTTATTAACTTTGACTGCCAGACGTTTTCAGAAAGGGGATGCCGTGGGTGCCAGCCGATTTTAAGCATTTTGACTGATCTTTCAAGGTCCATAGAAAATTATGTGTTTGGACTATGGAAACACACATACTACCAAATGAAAGATTGTACTCTCATCTTTCATCAGAAAAAAAAAGTTTGCTTCTACCTTATTCCGTTTTTCAGTAATCAACAATAGAAAATGGTTAGTTTCATCTCTGTTTTGAAACAAACGTCTTTTAACGTCTTTGGCACTCCTCCATAGGATTTTACTAAACGTTATTTAACGTTTTTGGCAGTCAAAGAGTTAGGCCCGTCAGGCGATAATTTTTTAAAATTGTAATTAATCACCGATTGACTTCATTAAATGACTTCACTAGTTAACTAACGATTAATCACAAATTTGATATCTGTTCTAAATTTACAATATTTTTTTTCTCCAGGTTTTCATACTCTTGTTAGCAAAAGTTGATTTTTTTTTTAAACTAATAGAAATTGTTTAAATGAATTTTTGACGTCTATAACCGTCAATGACAGATTGAATATAAAATATAAAATCACCGTAATGCATTTACACAAAAAGCTGTCATGTATTTTAGTTACAGGCAATAAAAAAATGAAAGAAACAATTCTCACGGCTATGTTGCTCCTGTTTTTTTTTCAGATGATTGCCAGCTCCTGTGCTCTCATCCTTCTTTGTTGCATTCTGAACTGTGCCGAGTCAGCCCCATCACTCGGCATCCTCAAGGCTAGATACAGCAACTCCTTCCGCCTCGCAAGATCCACCCGAACCCGTGTCCAGCAGGTGCTGAGTAAATATGTAAGAGGGGAACAAACGCTAACAAATCGTTACTTTGTTCCTGCTCATCTTAACATTGATCCCCCCCCAAAAATGTTTGATTCCCTAAATCAGAAGGAGCAGCAGTTAGGAAACAAAAACTTTGAGGACAGAAGCGGTTATTTGAAGGACCTGCCGTCGCTTTCTACGGACTTCAACAGCTGGCTCCAGCTTACGGTAAGTCCCTGTGCATGAAAAAAATATGTTACCTTGATCAGAACTTCCTGATTACATTTTGAAACCGTTTCCTTGACTGGATTTGTGGTCCTTCTTGTTTGCGTCTAGGATTGGGAACGACTACGCGCCGCTCTGTCAGACATGCGGGCCTACAGGAACAGGCTGGAATGGCAGAGGAAAGAGCTGGAGGTGGAGGAGAAAGAGAAAAGGGGAGCGCAGGCGCCCCTCAACACTTTATCAAAAAGCATCAAGCATATTGAGCTGGATTTGAGGGACCTGATGAGTCAAGTCAGCACTCAGGTAAGCTCACACACATTCGGTCCCTGTTAAGAACAGGAACAAATCTGGAACAAAAATTGACTTTTTTTTAATTTATTTTTTTTAGATGGGTTACATAGAGACCTCCAGCAGAAAACCAACCTTCCCCACTGTTCGGACACCCTTGAACCAATCAATTATATCTAAAACACTGTGGGAAAAGCATGTAGAGGGTTACATCATTTTACGGGATCTCGACCTTTACCTCACCAAGCTGGCCCGAGATTTCCTCCTCCTGGATTCTAAAAGTCAGTAGCTCGGGAACAACGAACGAGTTTGGGTAGCTGTGGAGTTGTCTCGCACCAAGGCCCCGAAATCGACTGGACTTTCCAAACACACAAAATATTTGCTTATTTATTTATTTGACTTATTTATTTGATAGATTTCAGTTGTTTTATTTATCTTACACAGTGATACAGTGTTTATATGACATTTGATATTTTGTAATGTATAATATATTTGTATATGGCTTTCAATAAAAAAAAAAATAAAAATTTTTAAAGAAACGTGAGGACTTCATGTATGTTGTCATCGATCATTAGCGGATATTCTTTGAAAGACATTTTTGCGTAGCGTATTTCCTCAAATAGCGGCCTCCGCTCTGTGCTTCGAATCATCACAGGGTGCATCTTTCACTTCAAAAAAAAAAAAAGCCGCACCTCAAATAGATGCTTCCTTTTGCATCTGGAACTTCTACTCCACCGATCCACCATCATTTTTATTACATTTGATTTTGTGGAAAACGATGAACAATCAATAACTTAATTGACTATTAACGCCTAATAGAAGCCTGGAACTGTACACATTGTTTTCAGTAAATAAAGGCAGTCGGCCATTATAAGAGGAAGATTTTGAATTATAAGCCGTGTGCTTCATCGCATCAAGAGCAGTGCGTGTTAATCTTCCGGTTATCAAAGTTTTAATTAGCAGTGATCTGGTTTTGTTCTTCTTCATGTGGTGTTGATCCGAGGGGCAGTCTAGGGCAAAAATCAAATTGAATACTTTATTAAGCAGGCTGCTTTTATTTGAATTATTTTATATAAGAGCGACTGCCGACTCACCACTAACAGGTGTCCTCTTTTGCCTTTGGCCACCTTCAGCTCGGAGCCCCTGACAAAATCGATGATCCCCTCATTGCCTCGTGCCCCTGCAAACCTAACGCTGGTAAAAGTGTAAGATCTGTTAAAACAGGAGCTGTTTGTGGACCTCGGGTTCAGCGGTCAGAGGGGGTCTCACCTGCCGGGCTTGACGTTGACGTGGTTTAGCATGCGGGCCATCAGGGCTAATTTTGTCACGAGCTCGATCACATGGTGGCAGTGCAGCAACACATCACCCTGCAGGGGAAGATACAAGAGGATTCAGAATGCCCCCCATTATTGCAGACGACGAAACTGAGCTTGTTTGCTGTACCTTTTGTTTATTGTCCTCAGTGGGAAGGTGCAGAACAACCATCCCATCGCTTAGAGAGCTCACTGAGATACCTGCATATTTAAAGACAAAAACCGAATTTACAAAGAAACCTCTGATATATATATATATATATATATATATATATATATATATATATATATATATATATATATATATATATATATATATATATATATATATATATATATATATATATATAAACAACACTTAATTGCACATTGAAAATGACAAACTGACCGAAAACCAAACCATTCATCCAGGGAGTGCGCCCTCTTCTGGGGACACGTGGCACTGCACCCATCCCACTCATTTCTTCTATGTGGCGGACATCTTTTGAGTTGACCACAACTTTCGAACCCAATGGCCTAGAGTACGGTCAACCCCGCCATTTTCAAGGCCCCTGAACACGCTGGACGTGCTTCTGTGGCTCTACAACCCTCTGTTTACCCAGAATGGATGCCAAAATGGCCGATTCGATCACTTGCGTCAAACAGTTTAGCTCCGACTGACTGAAGGTTGAGTGTTTGTAATTTTGAAAATAAATAAATAAAAGTGAAGTCATAAGACAGCACATTACTAAATCTGTAATTATTATTATTTTTAAATCCACGAGGGCTGAGTTTAGGTCTATCTCACGTTGAATCTACTGCCATCTATTGGAAGAGCATTTAATTGTTCTGCCTATTACTAAACATTGCTGACATAAATAGATGAACAAAAAGAATACTTTTTTCAGGCCGGTTAGGTGAAATTGGTTAATTTTGGGCTGTGGCGCAGTGACTGGATGCTCAAAATGATACAACGTGATAATCAATCTGACCTCCGAGGGCTGCGTAGTCGATCCTCTGCTTGATCTTGGTCCTGTCCACCAGCACGGCGAAGGTGTTGGAAAGGAGGAGCTGACGAGAGCGGGGCTTGAAGCCCCTCCTGTCATACTTTGTGACTGGGACGCCATACTGTGAAGCACAAGCATGTAGCACACTGTTGCAGTTCATTCTGAGGTGTTTTATCCTTCCATTTTCTTCTGCTTAACCTGTTCAGGGTTGAGAGTCTGTTAGAGCCGATTATTATTTTGATGAGGATTATTTTTTATCATATTTTTGTTTGATTTGTTTTGTATTAGCTTTAGAGTTTAATATGGCGTGATTCTGTATTTTATACGTGTATTCTATAACTATGAAAAGCATTGTGAGTCCTGTCTGGGAAAGGTGCTATATTAATGAAACAATGAACTTCCACTCTCACATTCAAATAAATGGGCAGAGTTGTCCGCTTAGATGAATGAATGGGGGTGTGGGGACTCATGTAAGCACAGAGCGAACATCCACACAAAAATTCACCTGCAATTTGTCACTGCCGAGAATCTGGAGAACCTTGAGATTGATCTGCTCACGTTCTATTAAAAAAAAAAAAAAAACAGTGAAGGAGTCAATGTATATTTCTTGTATTAGAATGTATTATTGTTAGGAGAGTGAATGAACATGCACCGATCCTGGTGTCCAAAAAGAGCCTGCCAACACTTTGAGGATAGCTGTCTTTCTGATCTTTGAAGATCTCGCTGGCAACAACCTTCTGTGTCATCTAGTGAAGAGTCATGTCGGATCAGCATTCGTGATCTTCATCAATTGCAAACAGGATCTCAGTCTAATCTCATTGATCGCACGAACTTACTTGAGTCTTCCATTCAGGCTGGATCCTCATGCAATACTTTATGACCATGTTCCGCATGTGGAGTGCGCGAAGGTGCTCTGAAGCCTGCAGATGAAAACAGATCGACAATCAATGGTGGATTCGTAACTGATAGCTGTACACATCTGCAGATTTACCTCGGTGACGGAGGGAGGAGATGCCAGCCAGCTTTTGTCCAAAACGTTGGTTGGCAGATTTTTGCTAAGCTTCATGAGGAAGGAGTAACGCACATGATCCAAGAAATAGGCATTTTCTGGACAGTAGTCCTCATGACGGTAGATAAAGCCTTTTATGAATCTGAAGAAAAAAGAAAAAAAAACAGACAAATGTTCAAAAGTAATAACAACCTATTAATGAGTATGTCCTAAAATCACTTTAAGTAATGATAATGAACTAGGGAACTATTACAATGGTGAAGTTATAAATATTGATTCAGCTTTTGTATTAGAGCTCATTTGAAAATATAGGCGCGCCTCATCTTTTTAAAGATGATTCTAAAGATCAAATGAGACAGTTGTGCACCTGCGTATCAACTCAGCAGCCTGTCGACGTCTCTTTGCCCTCCGCCGTGCTTTCATCCCTCGCCATGCGGATTGAATCACTATGACTGCACATTCACAATGTGTTTATATTACTACAAAGTCATCCAAAGAAATAATGAGACTAAAATAAGTCACATGGCTTAAAACAAGCGGAGTGTGCACTGACTTGCATGCCTGATTCGTTTGTATTTGGCTCGCTCCCTGTAGCCTCTCCATGATGTCTGCAGAGTTAAAGCTGGAACACAAAAGAAGAAGTTTCTTGTGAGCTTGGTGAAATTATCTGGATTGTTTTTTTAACTCATTCGCTGCCATATTTTCTATCTATAACATTTTTTCCACTTTTGTTAACAATAGTATGAAAACCTAGAAAAAAATATTCTTATTGTATATTTAGAACAGATATAAAATTTGCAATTAATCGCGAGTTAACTATTGAAGTCATGCAATTAATTACAATTTTTAAAAAAAAAAATCGCCTGACATGATAAAAAAAAGATTATTAATTTTTTTATTGTAATTAATCGCATGACTTCACTAGTTAACTCACGATTAATCACAAATTAATCACTAATTAATTAATTAATTACTTCTTTTTTTAATCGCCTGACACGATAAAAAAAAAGATTATTAATTTTTTTATCGTAATTAATCGCATGACTTCACTAGTTAACTCACGATTAATCACAAATTTCATATCTGTTCTAAATGTACAATAAAAAAAATCTAGGTTTTCAGACTCTTGTTAACAAAAGTGGGGGGAAAAAATTTAACTCATTCACTGCCATTGACGGCTATAGACGTCCAAAAATTATTTTAACTATTTCTATTACTTTAACATTTTTTCCACTTTTGTTAACAAGAGTATGAAAACGTAGAATTATTTTAATTGTACATTTAGAACAGATAAAAAAAATTGTGATTAATTGTGAGTTAACTGGTGAAGTCTTGTGATTAATTACAATTAAACATTTTAATCGCACGACGCCCCTAATTTTAATATTTTCTTTTCTTTTTTAAATCGCATCAGGCAATAATTTTTTTAATTGTAATTATTCACATGACTTCACTAGTAAAAACATATTAAACTAATAGAAATAGTTAAAATGAATTTTTGTTGTCTATAGCCATCAATGGCAGTGAATGAGTTAACTAATGGAAATGGTTCAAATGAATTTTTGACATCTATAGCCACCAATGGCAGTGAATGAGTTAATTTGTGTGTCATTGTAATAATGTTACTCACCTATCTCTGGCTTTTTAGCTTGTAGTGCATCTTCAGTCAGAAAGAGAGTTTTGGGGAAACGGATGAATATTTTGGACCTGCATGGAATGAAAGATTACAAACTGCAGTAGTGTCAAGTTTGTCACAGATCAAAATAAAAGTTGTTGTGAAAGTCGATGGACGATGCTTTGCCTGCCCAGTTTGTACTCCTCCTCTTGGTACCCAAGGTGGCTGACCAGTGTGGCCACACCATCATGAAGTCTGCCATACCATCTGGGCCATGTCTCCGGACATAGCGGCTTGTACCTGAGGGCGCATAACATAACCACATGGCCTAGCTGAGGATACGCGAAGCCCAAATAAAGCGTGACTCACCTCTGCAGGAAGGCTTCAAAGCTGCGTCTGTAGGCAAAGCCAGCTCTCCTCACCCGAAGGTTCTCCATCAGGCCAAGGTACCTGACCTGATGTCTGACAAGAACTTCATCAAAGTGACCTGCAGGGGGGAGAGCATATCATCAAGTTTGAAATACTTTGCCAGAATGCATTTAGTAGATATTCTCAGAAATATACAGCGGTGGAGCTAGATGGTGGCCAGGGGTGGCCATGGTCACCCCTTGTCACTGTCTGGCTACCCCCATACCTACAGTAAGGGAACATTTTGGTATCTGTGATTTTTTTCCCTTTATATTATTATTATTACATATTTTATTTTTATTTATGAATAAATCACCCCCAAAATGTCCTGGCTATACTCCTAGCCGTTCCTTCCTATTGTACTTCCATCATTATTATTTAGTATGACGACATGAAGCAACCAATGTCCAGGACACTTTGCAGGGTGGGATTGCATGAACTAAGGACCTCGTTAACATTTGGTGTGGATCTGTTTAGCTCATTTTTCACATGATGTCTTCTTTGGTTGAATTTTAACCCACTTTACAATTAAGACTATCAACAAACTTGACCAAATTTAATAGAGTGTGGGAACGGGCATTTGATCTCAGGGGTTTGTGCGGGTCTACCTAATGAAGTGTCATCTGACATTCAAGTTCACCTGGCTGCTTGGCATCATTCGGTTTGATACAGCGCACATATGACGGTTCTTTAGTCATGAGGATGTCCATAAGTTTCTGCAGGCTATTTTTAAAGTGAGTGGCAGCCTGGAGAAAAATATACAAATAAACAATGGGTAAGGAATTGGTAGAATTGTATATACATATCAAACTTGATAATGTCATTTTTGCAGAGAGAGAGAGAGAGAGAGAAACTCAGACCATGTGTGGGCGTTTCTGCTCCGTCACTTCCTCTCTGGAGAAACACTGACTTATGATCTGGTTGTCAGACTGGCACATGACCTAAACATAGACCAAAACCAATGCATCATGAGAACAAAGTGGGAAACCCTCTTTCTAGCAATTACAAATGTCATTTACTTCTTTCAGGGTCCTGTTCAGTGAGTCATTGTTCTTCTCAAGGAAACCTAAATGAATGAAACAAATGACATCAACTTTTGTTTTTCATTTATGAGTTGCCACATATGCACTGTAATAATAATCGGGAAAAAAAATGAAAGGCTACCATCAACATTGTAGTTGACCTCTCCAGCATAGTGCAGCAACCTAAACTCCTCTCTACTCATTACCTTCCGAGTTTTGCCATTTGCCAGCTTGTGACTGCAAGACACACAAAGATTTACAAACAAACTGTTCAGTGGCCAGTGGATATAAAAAACAAAAAAAAAAACAGTACTTTGGTAATGTTCACTCATACGTGACAAAATGGGGATGGCCGCCAAGTGTGTCCTCCAGCTTCTCTAAGAATGAGGCATCACTCGTCTCTCCGGGTCTCAGACACTCCTCGTCCTGAAAGACAGGAACGCTACTCAACTGATAACAACAAGAGCAGACAGGCAGATATTTCCACAAGGAACCTCATATACACACCAGAATGGCGATGATGCCCTTGTGCTTCTCCTCTATCAGGTCACAGATGATTTTGTTGTCAAAGTACTGCACCATCTCCCACTGAAGTTGGGCGGCGTAATGTGTTATAGAGCGGAAATGGGTGGAATGTATGCATTCGGAGATTTATAACGCACTCACTGCTATCCCCTCTGTTGTGTACTCCTCTTGCTCGGATCTGAGGGTGAGCTCAATAAAGAGCTGCTGGAGCTTCTCACTGCAGTAGTTGATGCAGAACTGCTCAAAACTACAGGAAAATAAAGAAACAATTGTAGTAACATATTTAGGGGGAAGATTTAAGTCAAACAAATACTAGTCAGACCTGTTGCGCTGTAGGACCTCAAAGCCATAGATGTCCAAAAGCCCGATCACTGGGAAGGCTTTATTGCTGTGGTCCATGTCATCCTGTATAACAATACAGAAGACAATTGACACATGATGACATTGCCAGAGTTGGCTTTGTCTAGGTATTAACTCATTCACTGCCATTGACGGCTATTGACGTCAAAAATTCATTTGAACTATTTCTATTAGTTAAAAAAAAAAAAATCCACTTTTGTTAACAAAATAATGAAAACCTAGAATTTTTTATTGTACATTTAGAACAGATATAACATTTATGATTAATCGTGCGTTAACTATTGAAGTCATGCGATTAATTACATTTAAAAATTGTAATCGCCTGACGCGATTAAAGAAAAGAAAAGATTATTAAAAATTAGGAGCGTCATGCGATTAAATGTTTTAAACGTAATTAATTGGATGACTTCACGAGTTAACTCCCGATTAATCACAACTTTTATATCTGTTCTAAATGTAAAATAAAAAATTATAGGTTTTCATACTCTTGTTAACAAAAATGGAAAAAAAATGTTAAACTAATAGAAATAGTTCAAATGAATATTTGACGTCTATAACCGTCAATGGCAGTGAATGAGTTAAAAAAAAAAATGGCGGCACCTTCAGAGCAAGAGACTGGTTGATCTTCTCCACCAACCAAGTGAAGCTCCGACCATAGAGTGCTTTGGCTAAGGCGTCTCGGGCTGACATTGCTTGCTCAAAGTTGTGTGGGATGATCATCTGTAATGCAAGACAGAAGAAATTTAAAGGGGAAGTCAACTGTAACTCATTCAAACCTTAAAAACGTATTAATTCGTTTACTCTGTCCTTCCCTCCCAAAACATGTTTATACGTTGTTGTTGTTTAAAAAAATGTTTTTATGTTAGAGCATACAGAAGGCTTTGATGCAGCTTCTGACCTGAAGAGGTCGCTCAAAGCATTGGTAGTTATTACAACAAAACGGCCAGCAGGTGGCAGCAGCTTTTTGTCAGTGATTTTAACAGGTTTGTGAATAATGATGAAACTTAGCTATATTCTAATGCTAATTGCTGTAAAACGTAATAATAAATAAATACAAATGTACTTTTTTTTCCTGATGAAAGAAGAGACCCTAATCTTTCTTTTGGTAGGTTCCATGTTTTTATAGCAACAGAACACAATATTCTGTGGGCCTTGCAAAATCTGTCTAAATCCAGTAAAACAGCCGGGAGCAAAGGGAGTTGCTTCAGTGAAAATGACTGGGAGTGAATGAGCTTTCTTGACAATAATATGTTATATGTGACTTCATTAGTCTAAACATGACATTCTGATTAATGTTACATTTGTGTAATATGAGTTATGCGAGCAAGGGGGGGTGACTTGTCTAGTCACAAATAACCAAATCAAGAACAATAGTATCTTTACCTCCTCCCCTTTGGCAGTGAGTTTTTTGTGAGTAAGAGCCTCGCTGAGGGACGAGGCTTCAAGACCCAGCAGCTGCAAAACAACAACACATCTGTTCAGTTGCTTAAAAAAAAAAAAAAAAGAAGAAAAAAAGAATGCACATTTGAAGTTCGACCAATACTTGTGGGTGGGATAACTCTGACCTTTGCAGCATTTGCTATCGGCATCTCGCTGGTAATGTGCGCTTCACCTTCCTCGCCTTCTCCGAACTGAGTGTTCCCCAGATGGAGAATGCTGGCAATGATGTTCAACAAATTCTGACAAAAGACACATGAATCACACCGGTGAAAACGAGAGACGTGTTGCACATTTGGAGATTTAAAGACGGATAAACAGCAGAGTGATTTTGACTAACCTGCAGGTCTTCCTCGGTGAAGCCAATAACAGACAAGGCATTCATCAAAACTTTCCAATTATTCTTGTCATTAATGGAGCTGACTTTGGAACAGCTTCCCTATCAAGACGCCTCAGTATCATACACCAAGAACTCAAGGTGAATTTATGTGTACATAAAATACAACTTTTCTTTACAAACCTTAACCAGATACTGGTAGTTTTGAGGGTTTCTTTCAAGATCCAGCATCTGGAGAAGTTCACTGCTCCCACCATCCAGAAGCTGATAGAAGATGTGGAAGTTTCTTTCTCCGTGATTCTGGTGGACCACACGAGATTTCTCCAAAAGGTAATTGAGGATGTGGCCACCCACTGGCGTCCCCTGGCAAAGGCAAAATTGGAACGCCATGAAAAGAGAACTGCAATAATTAGAGATGGGACGTTTGACACTGACACTCCGGAGCATGTGTCAGCCGAGTGAGACAGACTGCTCGAAACAATGTATCAAAAGCCCCGATGAAACTTCCGTGATCACGTGCTGATGACGTATGCGGCTTTATGCGCGCTAATGAGATACCGGAAATTACGTAACTGATTCAAACCTTTTGGCGCGGTGTCAGGCGCACAATTCCCTCATGTAGACATTTGCTTCACTTTATGTTCACCTGGAAAAGTTAGTTATTCGGTATGTTTCCAACAAAAGTACTCCCACAATGATGCATTTAAAGTTTCCAATTATGCATTATTTTTAAATCGTGTGTAGAAGATACAGGCTTGACCCAAGTATTTTCCACCGAGTTGCTATAAGCGCTTCTCCAAGACCCTCAGTCACATCTCCCAAAGACTGATGTTGAAATACTTGTCATCTGGCTTCACAGCGCACTTGTGTCATATCCAAATTATGTTTATAAAAATCGAATGAGTAACAGGACATCACATTGAACCAAAGTACTGGTACAGTGTCAAAATATTACAACACTTCCATGTGTCCCTGATGATCATTAGACAGACACAAATGTAAGACTGAATGTACTGGTGTTATGTTGGAATATAAATCAATCAGGCGAATCACTTTGAAGATTATAGCTGCTATGACTCCAGCTGACCACCAGATGTCACCGGTACGATCTATCTTATGGGGCTTTGAAACTTCGACTCTTTTTTCCAAATCAATCAGCCGAAAGCCTCAAAAGCTTCACAATGCTTCATTGTCCCATCTCTAGCAATAATCTACACTGACCATATAACTATATTATTCCTAGAATAGTGCAAGGTGATTTACATACATAATTTAAGTCAAAACAATTCTTGACAATAATATGTTATATGTGACCTCACTAGTCGAAACATGACATTCTGTTTAATATTACATTTGTGGAATATGAGCCACAAAGCAAAATCCATCTCTGTCATGATTGGGGTCAGCTGTTTCTGCTTCCCTTTCAGTCACCGGGAAACAGCTGGAGGGCGGAGCCCGCTAAACACACCTGCTGCTCATCAGTTCATCAGGCCAAGATAAAGGCCTGGCAGAAGCAGCAAGAAGTGTCGGGTTATTACTCCAAGACGCTATTCACCTGACCTGACTGAACAAGCTTCTACACGAATCTACTCCTGATTCCCATGACTTGCTTTTTGTCCGCCCTCGAGCGTGATTTTGGTTTTGCTTTTTGTCCGCCCTTGAGCGTGATTTTGTGTTTACTTTTGTCCGCCCTCGAGCGTGATTTTGGTTTTGCTTTTTGTCCGCCCTTGAGCGTGATTTTGTGTTTGCTTTTGTCCGCCCTTGAGCGTGATTTTGTGTTTGCTCTTGTCCGCCCTTGAGCGTGATTTTTGTGTTGGTTCGTTTGGTGGATTAAAACTACGTTATCCACATCCCTGCCGTGGCTCTCCTTCTTTCCTGCATTTGGGTCCTCCACTCACACACCATGACAATCTCAGTCCATTTTGCCACTTGCTGTCGAGTGAAAATGACATCACAGTTGCTCAGGTCTCGGGTAACAGTCAATCACAGCGCAGCTTCAGAAAACAGGTGAGCTGTGATGTCATTTTCACTCGACAGCAAGTGGCAAAATGGCCGCCTTCCGATATCGATAAAAACTGCTGGATTTTGCTGCTTAATTCATATTCCACTAATGCAATATTAACCGGAATACCCTTATTAGACTAGTGGGGCTGCTACATACAACGTATTATTGTCAAGAATTTTTTTAAATAAAAAAAAACAACAACAAAGGATTGTTTACCTTGAAGTCAAACTGCACATCCATATATTTTCCAAACCGACTGGAGTTGTCATTCCTTAGTGTTTTGGCATTACCGAATGCCTACACAAACCACAAATTTGAACATTAAACATTCAAATGAACCAAATATGCTGCGATTCTATTAAATACCTCCAGAATAGGGTTGGATTGGAGGAGGCGGTCTCCGAGGGTGGTCATGTGATGATTAGTGGGGCAGGTGACAGCATAGTAGAGCAGGATCTTCTTAGAGGCTTCTGTTTTACCTGAACCGCTCTCACCGGATATAAGAATACACTGATCCTTCCATGTGGTCCGCATGGCCCGGTAAGTGTTGTCCGACAATGCGTATCTGGGTGAAAAGCAAAACTGGTTAAGATTCATACACAATTAGTCAACTGTCATGTTGATAGCTGTGCATTAAACCCATAATGCTTACAATATGCAGATGCCAATTATATGTTAACAGTAAATCACTATTCATATTATGGAATTAGAATATTTCAGAGTTGAGCATGTTATTGAGGCACATAATCTATTCTAGATACAAATTTGTTGTAAAAATAAGATCTCTAATAAATAATTCACATTGCATTGTGTGATTACTAGCATCAACAAAAACAAGACTCACATGTGAGGAGATATTTCATAGAAACTAACTCCTCTGTAGCGTTCCATCTGTGGCTTGGAGTAAATCTCGAGCTCTTTGTAGGGGTTCACTGACACCAGAACTGAGCCTATGTAAGTCTGAGTTAAAATAGTCACAGAATTATACCAAACATTCAAACATCACTCCAAGTCAACTATTCGAGAGATATTATTTCAAATATGCCGAGAACATTCATTACATAGATGAGGTTTTCATTGAAGCGCCGTCGCAGGTTCTCTATGAATGCTGCCTCACTGTTGTGGTTCTCCAGTAGGACAAAATCTTGCACACCAACCCTGTCACGGGCCGTTAGGGTGCTCTCCATCACCAAGCGCACCCTTCCTTCAATGTCCACCTCCTGTAGAAAAGGATTGTAGTTACAACATTTCGACACAGGGTGGCGCTCTTGGACTGTTTCTATTTTTATCGGACGTGTCTGCCCCATTACAGTATTGAAGGCCTCGAGAAAATTCAAACAGGAGTAATAATAATAATAATAATAATATTAATAATTTAAATATGGATAAAATAAATGGGTCTGGAATGACAATTTCTGACACAGACAGTAAGATTTGTCTCGAATGATAATCTTTGCTAATGATATAAATTCAATTAAAAAAATAAAAATAAATCCCATTGAAAACAATGGAACTATAGCTCACAAAATTGTCATTTTGATTGACATTTACAACGAAAAAAAAAGAAAACTTTGAAGTGATACATCGAATGCTAATCATTAAGAAACGGACGCACAACGTATTACAAAACTTGTCTCCCTTCTTGCTCATGAAAAATTGCAAATGACTCAACACCACTGACCACATCTGTAAACAACACTCCACAGTTGAGTTGAGCTGGCCAAGGCAAGCCATTTAAAGAATCTCAATGATAAACAGGATATGCTTATCTGCGTTGAGATGGTGATATGCACCACATACACACAACGTGATAACACCCGAGGGTGATAACAGTGATGCAACTGGGAAAGCGTGTGTACATGTCAAACCTTCATTTGACGACAAACCTAATATTAAGGATGGGTAGAATTTAGTGGGCTGCGGTGACATTCTCTGTGGCCACAGTGTAAAATATCGCACGCACACACAACCACAGCAACATGTAACGGAAAGGGAAACGTTTGTCAGTTTGGAATCCTTTCTGATGAGTAATATTCTAAACGTGCATCATTACATATTAAGCGGCGTGCTTTGGTACCCATGACACTTTAATAGGCAATATTGTTCTAAAGGATACAATAGGTACAGTATAGTGAAGTCCAGTTCAACTTAAAGTGGAAGTTAATCTCCAAATTTTCCTTATATTAATATTGTATGCACCCCCACTAGTCTAAACTCGGCATTCTGGTGAATATTGCATTTGTGGAATATGAATAAAGCAGCAAAATATAAGCAAGTGGCAAAATGGCCGCCCCCTGAGATGAATAAAAACGGGTGGCTTTTACTACATTATTCATATTCCGAAAACACAATAGTAATCAGAATACCATGTTGAGACTACTGAGGCTACATAAAACATGTTATTGTCAAGAAAATTTCTGGTTTGACTTCCCCTATACAAAAAGTGCTGTGGTGATAATACTCTCATAGAGTAAACGTTCTTTCCCCAGTGGAATAAATGGAAATGCTATTAACCTGTTCCAGGCCCACAAAATGAAAAGTCAACAACAGTAATACAACTTAAGAAAAATATAATGTAAGTAATTCAATATTTTGCGTATCCTGATTTCATGTTCCAATGCCCATTGACATTGTGCTCCTCTCTGGTGTGGCAGTATACTACTGACATACTGTACATAATAGACGAAGAAAAGTTCCAAAACGAAGTGGCTCAGTAGGCTGCGGTAATGTTAGTCATTTTTACAGAGGATGTAGAATGCATGTGCTAAGTTGTGAGTGTTATTACATTGTTTCCATGGCTTTTAGCAACGTGTTAGCATTAAACTAGTGGGCTTTTCGAATGTTATGTTGTCTAATTCTCTTGGTTTTGTGTTTAAACTTCAACTTCAATGGCCATTAACAGCCTGAATCAAGCACTTGGACCCTTTTTTTTGTATTGCCCACTATATTTTGCTGCTTGTTGTGACGTTTGGTGCCACCATTTAGTGCTTGTAACTTACATTTTTTTAATAGGGATGAGCTCGGGAGTCGGGTCACTCACGAAAAAAAAAAGTCCCTCTTAGCTGAACCTAGAGACAGAAATTCCTTCTCCTATACGCCCTTTTTTTTTTTTTTGACTCTGAACACTCTTGAGTCACTTTTTAGCATGATCTTCTTCTATCGGTAACCTCCTGCAGATTTGGTGTAAAGAGCTATAAAAACATAAACAGCAAGTTGAGAGCAAAACAAAGGAGCTGGACTTTCACAAAGACTTCTCTTCTATGCAAGTGTCTCTCCCGTGGGGCTCATTTGGCTGCTGCATGTCGGTAAAAGGCCATAAGCAGTATTCGCGTGGAAATCCTTGCGAAAACAAGAGGACAACAGTGGAAGGCAGCCAAGACCGTGAGAGCAAAGGAAAGTCACCAAGCGTCTATTGCAGCCACTCCTCGCGGCTTCACCTTGGAGTATTGTTCTCTCATTCCTGCAGGTGGGCTTCCTACAGATGTGATTAACAGTTGGCTGTCAGATTTTCCAAAGAACACAAGCAAGGAATGTTCAGGTCAGGATTGGAGCGGGGCGGCCAGAGGATGCCATGGAATCTTTTGTTGCTTGTGTGGCAATAGCTGCATGTTTTGAGATTGAACGCTGGCTATGCGTGTTATCTTTTAAGTCTTCTAAACAGGGGTGAAGCAAAAGGAATCATCACAATAACTTCAAATATTTTGTTTGGAGAATTTCATACCAAGGAAAAGTCACATAGGCATGCATGACCCTCGTAAAACATACCTCAGTACAAGACTGCACAGAGCCAGATTGCCATTGGCAATAAGAATCTTGCTCTGCAACAGCTCCTCATTCGTCAGATTTAACACCTCGCAAGTAACTCGCTCAGGCTTTTGCAGATGTGCATCAGCTGTCATGCTGTCGCTGTGCGTGCATGCAACCATGTTTGTGTAATATTCTCACTTTTTCCAACTTGAGAAGGCCAGTTCAACACTTGGGTTGCCGGGCAACCAAACTATTTTGTGTCATCACAAAACACAGCAAACATTGTTTTCTGTCTTTCTCCAGTCACGAGGCCATTTTGACTTTCATCCGTACAGTCGCCACAGCAAGTAGAACTATCAACTCAAAAATCGTGACTATGATCTAAACACACATTATGATAAATATTGCATTTATGGAACATGAACTAAGCAGCAAGAAAACAGTTTATTATCCATATAAGGGGGCGGCCATTTTCCAATTAAGTTTTATTTAAACAATGAACAGTATACATAACATAGAAAAATATAATATAGACAACATAAAGACAACTCCACAAAAGGGTGGTTACAAAGGATATAAAAGCTAAACAAAATAAGACAAAAAAATAAAAAGATAGTCAGACAAATTTTGCAGTAAGGGCGTGGCCATTTTGCCACTTGTTGACTGAAAAGGACATCGCGGTTGCTCACCTGTTTTGTGAATTTGGTCATGTGACATTGACAAGCCGTGATTGGTCATTACCTGAGCAACTGTGATGTCATTTTCAGTCGCCAGCAAGATCAATAATAATAGCTGGATTTTTCTGCTTAATTCATATCCCACAAACGTTATATTAATCAGAACACCTTGTTTAGACTAGTGGGGCTGCACATTATTGTAAAGAAACTTTTTAGGTTGAATTCTCTTTTCAAAGAAATGGAATGTGGCTTTTTACAGCTTTTAAATAGCATGTCGCAGTCGGTTTTGATTATAAACATCTACCTAAGAGTTGCGGTGAAACGAGCATGTTTGCTCTGGAGAGGACTTGACTAAACTTTGCCTAAGTGGCCACATCCAGATAATCTTCCTTATTTGGTAAGCCTCTGTCCCTTGGCAAGGCTTGATGCTGCAACAGCTGGATGCAACCTACTATTGTGACGATGCTAACTTTTCTGCGCTAATGCTTATTGAAACCCAAAATGGAACACTTATACGGGTACATACAGTAGCTAGGTTAATATAAAACAGAAGAAGGGCCATCATGGTAGAGAGACTCTTACCCTGCCTTGGTACCTCATCCTGTCCTGTTGTTGCTTGAAAAAGGATGAAGTGCTGGACCCCCGCTGGGCTGGAGCTCCTCCTCTCGTGTGAAGCAGACCCGTCAACTGTAACCTCTCATTCAGCGTTACCCAAGGGCGACAGAGTGAGGCAGCGTAATGTCTCCTCTCCCCCGTCAGTCCCCTTTTCACTTTCTCTCAGCCTTCCTGCACGTCCGTCGTCTTCCTCCCGCTCGACCTCCCCTGCATGTGAGGACAGAAAGCGCCCAAGCCAAAAAAAAGTTCCTCGTTTAAAACCTTCAATTCACCTTCCCGTTCAAATGTTGGTCTGCCTCTCCAAAGCCCTTCACCCGCTCTGTCTCCAAACTGTGCTGCGTGAAACAAGAGCAGGAACTCCGCTCACACGTCACAAGTGGGTTGCAAAAGAAAAAAAAGAGAAAAAAAACATGGGAAAGTATGCCGCTGTGGATAATGCAAAAGGCAAGCCAGAGAAACAGGGAGTGGAAAAAGTTACTAGCAGCTCCAAAATTAAGAGTAACCACTCTGCTGTTGCAAAGTAAAAAAGAAAAGAAAAAAAGAAATAGAGAGAGAGCGATGATGAGAGCTTGAAACATTCTTTCCTTCTTTCCCTCCCAGTTGAATTTGCTCCCTCCCTTTTCTCCCACAAGCTGAGACAGATTCAAATAGGATGTGGGTAAAGGACTTATTCCAGTAGGTCTACCTGCAAAGCTTTATAAAGCTATCTGCGATGAATTTTTGAAATTTAGATAAATTACATTTTCCTGTTGCTTTCATGGAACCAATTTCAATGGAAGATGCTAAGTTTGACAACATTAGAAGGGCAATAACCTAACAAGCAACAAAAAAATAATAATGTGCTTGTTAAAAACTTTTTTTTTGTTTTTTTTTTGTTTTTTTAAATGTCTGTAGGTCCTCAATCGTCCAGGTCATGGTAATCCCCAATTGGACTTTTGTGTCAAAAGTTACTTCATGTTAAAGATTAGATAGCTTTTAATATTAAAAGAAGGCTCACACCAACGTCTTACAAATGCACTTGTGCCATCTAGTGGCAGAAAATGACCACAACAAATAAATATGACACTCTTTTTTTTACAGTACAGTACATCTTTTTAATTTAAACTCAATTTGATGAATTATTATACCGTAAAATTACTGAAAATTTTCCCACTTTTAACTTTTAACAAGAGTATGAAAACTTTGATTGTACATTTGAAACAGATATAAAATTTGTGAGTAATTACTATTGAAGTAATGCGATTAATTACGATTAAAAAATGTAATCGCCTGACACCCCTATTTTTTTTCCTGTTTCTGTTGACGTTGTCAGTTGCTATGCAGTTGCTATGGTCCCATATTAGCCACTCTTAGTTTATCTAGTCACTCTTACTTAATCATATAAGCCTTTATTCTGTCATATAGAATTTGACATTGCCCCAGTGAGAGTGACTGAATGACACTTTTGTCAGTACGCCAATTGAGGTTTCTCAGTCAAGGTTTCTCTGTCAAGTGTTTTCTTTGAGGCCATCTGAATCGAGCCCTTCTCTCTGTTGATATTTTGTATTTTTGTATACAAAGGCTCTCTGTTAACCAACTCCCATGTCTACTCTGCGTTTGGGTCCTAATTCCGCACCTCACATGACAGCATGTTATGTTACAGACACCTGGGAACTGTTTTGATTGCGGGGGAGGCATGACATAGAATGTCTGCTTATAATCAAATTAGCTCACACGATGGGTTAAACCGCAGCACATGAGATATTTTTGAACAAGTACTTTTACTATATATGGTCCAGTCACACAGTCTCCCTTATCTTCATGTTCGCCAATGTCGCATTCCATCAAATTCTAGTTATTCATTTTCAAATTAGGCCACCATTTCAAAAGAAATTCATACAATGAGACAATAGTTGATCATTTGTTTGCCATGGGGGAAAAAGTGATCAGTATTGTTTAGGCTTTCCTATCAAAGCCAAACAGTCTCCTGAGAAACAATTCTGGATAAGAAATTATGTAACCTGTAAATTACACTCAAGGGTGCATTATGTTGCAAAGTTGTGTTTACGGTCACATTCTTCTGTCGTGATCAAAGACAAATAATAATAGTGCCTTTCACTGTCAGCCATGTTTTAGTACATCTACTGTATATGAGTTGCAACGGTGAAACATTACAATGAAAGAATTTGACTAAAATATTCGGGGGGGGGGGGGGGTGCCAGCATCCCGTGCGTTTGCACCATTGTCTCAGAATTTCCATCATTGGGATGCCAATCTCACTATAAATCACAGCGATATGCGTAACCACACACGTGCAAAACACACAGGTAGCGCACATGCTGCAAGGTGTCACAGGATTGTCCAACATCTGCGAGGCGGATCATTCACCGCTGTTTTCCAGATGTGTCACTGCGTGCTCCTATTTCGGTGCAGCAGTTCCTGTAAGTGGGATTTCCTTCCTTGCTCTTTCCTGATGTTCAAGATTTTCCTTCATGGTCCACCATCAGCTAACCCCAAGTACTGATCGCTAAATAGTATTTCAATCTGTTTGCAAAGCCAGTAGTACTTTTACTTTAGTTTTTAAATGATACAAGGTGTGAAATCCACTGTCACTGATCTCACACAACTGTGCGATGTTGTTATGACTCCACGAATAAAATATGGGAAAAATAAACCTGACTTTGATTTTCACATAATTGTATCCAAGCTCAAAAACTAATTCCAAACATGTGAACTCTAATTGAAGGAATTCAGAACTCCAAGCATAAACATACTCCTGTTACAAAATGTCTGCCAGCTGTTTTTTTTTTTTGGTCTTATTTTAGTCTTCAAACTTGTATGACTCAACACAGCAATTTATCACGGTGGGATGACTTTTAGGGCAGGGTGGAAAATGGGAGGGAATCTTACCTCTCTTTCTGTATCTATTTGGCCAAACACACACATACACTATGCATGTCTACCGGTCTGTCTTTATTCATGTCCCTTCAACCTATCATGTTGCAGTGTATACGCATCAATGTGCAGCTATTATTGAGCCGCCGCCACTGTGTATTATGCCCTTGATGGAGAAGCCGCTAGTAGCCCTATTGTCCGTCTGTGCTGAGCGCCGTCAGCACCCATCTGTTGTCACTTTCACCCTGTCTTCACCTTTGCGGCCCGTCACTGCCCCATATCCCCGTTACAAGGACAAAGCCCTCTTGATTACTAGATAGCAGTATGCAGGATATAACATATAGAAACACGTAAGACTCTATTTTAAGTTGTAACTGTGGAAAGTGGAGTAAACACCACGAGAATAACAGTTATGCTTTAATCACTGAGACAAACTTTATCACGAGTTCAACTCCTCCGGTATGTAATTAAGTGAAGGCCATTGGCGCCGTCTAGTGGAGGTAGCTACAATGACACTTAAAACGCCAACCACTGCTCATTGTTATTGCTTTGATCAAATCCTTTTGAAAGGGTAAACGGGGCTCTGTTGTTATCTATTATTCATTATAATAAAAAAAAAATTAAAGCAAGGGTCAATTAATAACAATCGTGGTATTGTATTATTATTATTATTATTAGTAGTAGTAGTAGTAGTAGTACTGTAGTAGTATTTTATGAATCTTCAGTTTTAGTCTACACACACAAAAAAAAGCTTCAGGTACTGCATAAAACAGCGTAAGTCTTCATGCGTAAAAATAAACATACAAATATGACATTTATGATAAACAGCAAGGGTCACACTTACAGATGAAAATAGCTGACTGGTCATGAATCTTTTGCTCGTATTCCTCCACAACTTGAAGTAGACTGGTCCGCACATGTCTTCACTGAAGTTCAGAGGTGAAGGTGAGTCAACTTCGATGCAGGGTAAATTCCATTCCCAGATGTTTCTTCACCAGGCTCACTAAGAAAGTTCTCCCTCTCTGAGCTGCAGAATATAAGCATATATAATGAATGAGCACATGAGAAACGCTTTGAACATGTTTTTTTTTTTAAACACTTCTTCACACTTCACACAAGCCAATACTAACAGTTGGGCAGTTTGGAATAGCAACACTAAAGTTCACAGTCTCCAAGAAGTAATCTGTTATGCTCATAGACAAGTGGAAATTGGAATACAGTAGTCCGCTCCACTTACCTTTAACAACATGCCCCGCATTATATCTCCAGTGACCTGGTAATAATCATGTTACCTATAGTATAAATTGATCACTTTGCAGAACTCCTCATGTTTAGTGTACACCTTGGGTACGCCTGTTTGCTCCGTCAGAAACAATTTCACACCTCTGACATACTTTTTTAAAAATGGTGGCGATTTGAACGTCGATGCTGCCCTCTTGTGGATAAACGACTAGCATTAGTAATTGAACGTACAGTATTCATAATCATGATGGAAAATGTTGGTCGTAAGGTTTTTTTTCCAACACCCGCATTTAACCTTTTTTTTTTATTCGTTTTTGCCATGTACTTTTTTGTTTAAAGGTTAGCATGCGCAAAGCAATTTCGCTCACAAGAAATAACTGAAAGTGAGCCAGTTCGAAGTGACACATCGGAAAACGTTTATTTTCTTCTTTCAATACTCAGTTAATATTAATTTGGAGACTTTGCTAGGTAATATTTTAGTTGGTTTTTTTGTGAGACTGAGGTAGGTGCTATTTCAACATGTGTGCAAATGAATACCTTTATTTAAATGTAAATACTCTGAGGAAACTAGTTAGTAGCTACCGAGAGAAAACGATGCCTTGGGAGTGACGCAGCCCGCAGTACTGTAGTAAGCCTCGCCAGTTGCTTGCTAGCTCGCCGTGCTGCAGTAGTGTGCGGGCGCCGCTGGGTGAGTCCCTCTTTCCGCCGCCTCTGCATCCACTGCTCCGCTCTCCGAAGAAAAGAGGAGGACTGGGTCCGGGGAGGAGGAGGGCCCCCGCTGCCACCGCCGCCGCCATTATCGGAAAGCTGCTTCAAATCGCACTTTCACACACGCGAGCTGCTCCGAAATTCGGGACGCGAACGTTTCTGAACGCGCCGTTGATGTTTTGTTGGAGACGAAACTGCTAGTCTATTGCAACCTACTGACGGGTTTTGTGTGAGGCGTGTACGGCCGGCCCAGCATTAAATGTGCACAACAATGGACACAATAATGAGTGAAAACGAAGCAACGTGGTGAAGCCAGCAAGAGGAAGGCTTGGAAGGATTTTTCCCTTCTTTTTTTGCACATCTGGATTTCAGAAGCAAATGTATGCTTAAACAACATTGGATTGTTCTCTTTTTGTATGTGTGGATATTTATTTCCTTTCCAGTGTTTTTCAATCACAACGACGGAGGGAGCAAGTGATGCCGAAGAGGCGAAAGCAAGCACGGGTAACTAAAAACGCTATATAACGTACACAATAGCACATGCACTTAAAAATTGTAGCTCGAATACATTGTATGATGTTTTGTGTGCCTTTTATGCGGTTGCACATCAGGCGGTTGGGCTGCGGCAAGCTGGCCTGACAGATGCAGCAAGAGAAAGGGAGACATGCGATGGTATGCACGCCCTCCTCTTATTTATGGCTTTAGTGCACCGGTGAGTGCTCGTGTGTTTCACACCAGACAGCTGACTAAATAAAGCACTTTTTATATAGTGTCTGTGTGTTACGGTGGCGGCACACCAGCCCAGATTTCTTGAATGCTTCTGCAATCTCATTATGTAGACAGCAGAAGAAAGCAGGCCTGGCGTAGTCAGCCCCTCTGTGACTGGCCACCCATGGCAATCCGTTGCAAAAAAAAAAAAAAAAAAAGGATCGACAGCGGTATGGAACGTCAGAAAAAGATATTATCCCTCGAGGTCGATTATGTTTGGATGAGCCACCTCAGGTTGCATTGGGAAGCAGCAGGATTGCATGTATTTATTTTGGATGTCAGGCCTAGCCCAGCTGAACAATGTGGACTGCTAATAGTTGCTGCTGAGGCTGCTAAATGTGTCTGCTTATTTACGTCTCTGTACTGTATTTCTATGGGCTCTGCATTAACTATCAAACCAGCAACGTTGTGTGTTATTTTTATTGCTGCTTGTTAATTTTGACGTTTGAGATCTGATCAATCTATATTAATAGACTGCCACTTGCTTTCTTTACTACAGAATCTTTAAAGGCTAAGTAATGCATGGGCAAAGTCATTTGAATGAATTATGGGAAAGTAAACTGAAAGCCAGTTGTAGTGATTTCATTAAAATATCAGCAGTGTTATTTTTGTTTGCACTATTTTGCAGTACGGAGTGCAAATTACATTTAATTCTGATTTGAGATTTCCACAATAAATGTTATTCTCATTGTGTTTATTTGATCAATTTAGCTTCTCTAATGGAGTATATAAACCTATTCAGAAATGATTAAATTATCATTAATTAAAAATTAATTTTTAATTTTATTAATTTTATATTGTGAGATTACCGTGAAGGGATGCAATTAATATTTTGATATGAATTTTGGGCCATATTGCCCACCCTTATTTGGCCATACAGACCCGTTATAACAATAAATATGTTGGATTTTACTGCCATTTGGACAGAACACTGACTTGCAATGGTGTTCATTTTACTGGTCTTTATCAAGCTCTTTAATTTATTTATTTTTCTTGATTTTAGTATAAACCCTTATTACACTACGGCACATATTGTGCCCACATATGTCTTAATTGACAAGGTTTTGTTTTAAAGTTCTAATAGGCATTTTCTGCCTCCTTGCAGAGCTTTAGCTTTGTTTTGGATAAGCAGTTGTTCATTAGCCTGGAAATAGGGACTCTAATATTTATTAGTCATTTCATGGTTACAGCACAATCAGTTGTCGGCTGACAATGTCGTTTAGAGAGCACCACTCCCATCATGGTCCCTCACATGGAATTATTTTGACCCTGATGAATGTGATTACGATTTACCAAGATGTTCAGACCATAGCTAATATATTGCTGACTTTGACATCTATAATTGGGTATTGAGGCTCTATACATTTTGTTAAATTGGAACAAAGTAACTTTCATTGGCACTAGATGTTGTCGTGTGGTCTGTGTACCTGACTAGTGTAGTCAAGTTAAGGTATTTTTTTTAGTGGTTGACTTTGAGACTTACATTACAGAACACCAAAGTTCTCCCACACTGGATGTAATCTTTGTCACATCTTTTCATTTCCAAGTCTTAACCTACTGAAAATGTCAATATTAAAATGGTGCGACTGTTTTGCCTAAAAAAGGCTAATGTTGTTTCTCCCTCTTTGTCTTACAGGACATGACTTTCAAAGAGGATGAATGAGCGCACCGTCTTCACATATTGCACTGCTTCTTGAATTCAAAATAGTTGTCCTGCAGCAGAAACTGACATTTGAGCCCGTCGCCAACTTTATGGACAAACCTTCAAGCGAACTTTTTACACTGTGCCTGTTTATGGCAGGATGATCGTCGGTAGATTATGATGGCGAAAAAGCAAGATGTCCGCTTCCCAATTTACAACCTCATTGTGGTTGGTCTGTCGGGTACGGAGAAAGAAAAAGGACAATGTGGGGTTGGAAAGTCCTGCCTGTGTAATAGGTATGTCAGGCCCAGCGCAGATGACTTCTACTTGGACCACACGTCAGTGTTGAGCACCAGTGACTTTGGGGGTCGAGTGGTTAACAATGATCACTTTCTGTTTTGGGGGGAGGTCTCGCGGCTTCTGGAGGAAGGGCCCGAATGCAGAATGCATGTGGTGGAGCAAACGGAATTCATTGATGACCAAACATTTCAGCCGCATCGTAGCACCGCTATGCAGCCTTATATTAAACGGGCGGCTGCAACCAAGCTGGCGTCAGCAGAGAAGCTAATGTACTTCTGCACAGATCAACTGGGCCTCGAGCAAGATTTTGAGCAAAAGCAAATGCCCGAGGGCAAGCTGCAAGTTGATGGTTTCCTGTTGTGCGTTGACGTCAGCCGGGGCATGAACCGCAACTTTGATGACCAGCTGAAATTTGTCACAAACATCTACGGTCAGCTCAGCAAGACTAAGAAACCCATCGTGTTAGTCCTCACTAAGTGCGATGAAGGAGTTGAACGCTACATCAAAGATGCGCATACCTTTGCTATCACTAAAAAGAGTCTGCCTGTAGTCGAGACATCTGCCCGTTCAAATATAAACGTGGACCTCGCCTTCCTCACTTTAGTTCAGCTGATTGATAAAAGCAGAGGCAAGCCCAAGATCATCCCATATTTTGAAGCATTAAAGCTCCAGAGTCAGCAAATAGCTTCCGCCAAGGATCGCTATGAATGGTTAATCAACCGGATAGTGAAGAATCATAATGAAACCTGGCTTAACACCAGTCGACGAATGAACACCTCCCCAGAGTACAAAGAATATGTTTTCTTGGAGGGAACAGCCAAATGCAAGAAGCTATTTCAACAACATGTTTACCGTCTGAAGCAGGAACATATTGAGCGGCGGCGTAAAATCTACCTGAGCACACTTCCTCTTGCACTTAGTTCTTTGGTGCCTGACCTGGATGAAATAGATCAGCTCAGTTGGTCTGGTGTACAGAAGGTTCTTGAGTCCAAGCAGCACTTTGCTCACTGGTTTGTCGTTCTGGAGGACTCTCCTTGGGAGGATACGTCTCACATCGACAACATGGAAGATGAGCGGATCCCGTCGGACCTCCTGGAAACGGACGAAGCAGAGGAATTGTTTAATGCCCACCTGGAGCATTTACGTAACGAGTGCAGACGTGCAGAGATGAGACTTGAGTTTAAACACAAGCTAGCGTCTTCTCCCTTTGTCACACCTGGTCGACCTTGGGAGGAGGCTCGCAGCTTCATCATGAACGAAGAGTTCTACCAGTGGCTTGAAGAACCCGAGTACTTAGACCTTTACAACCGTCATCAAAAGGAGACCATTGACCGTGCTAAAGAAGACTTCCAGGAGCTGTTACTGGAATATTCTGAGCTTTTCTATGAACTTGAAGTGGATGCCAAGCCGAGTAAAGAGAAGATGGGGGCAATTCAGGAGGTGTTGGTGGAAGAGCAGCGGTTCAAGGCGCTACAAAAGCTTCCAGCTGAAAGAGACGCTCTGGTATTAAAGCATATCCACTTTGTATATCACCCAACGAAGGAGACCTGCCCTAGCAGCCCCCACTGTGGTGACTCAAAGATTGAACAGCTCCTGGCGTCCCGTTTCCCTACATGTTATCCCTTTTTTGATGTGAAAGCTCATTTCGGCGATACAAAGGCTGACAGAATCAATCTTGTCATACTGGGAAAGGATGGACTGGCCAGAGAATTTGCCAATGAGATTAGGGCTCTCTGCACAAATGATGACTGGTACGTGCTGGACGGGAAGATGTATGAGCTGACGCTGCGGCCCATCGAGGGAAATGTGCGTCTTCCTGTCAATTCTTTCCACACTCCGACGTTCACCCCTCACGGATGTCTGTGTCTGTATAATTCAAAAGAATCCCTCTCCTACGTGATTGAAAGCCTCGAACGCCTTAGGGAATCAACGCTAGGTCGAAGGGACAGCCACTTGGCGCAGCTGCCAACGTCACTGCTCTTAGTCACCAAAAGAGGCGTAGGATCATACGTGGATGTTGGCGGAGAAACTGCCTTGAACCTAATAACGCAGGGACAGCAAGTTGCAAGGAGACTGCAGTGTAGCTTCTTAGATCCTGCCTCTCCTGGTGTCGGCTACGGGCATAATGTCAGTGAGTCACAAATCAACCAGGTGCTAAGGGGCCTTCTGGATATTCGTCGGAGTACATCCTTTAGTAGCAGCTCCCCTCCGCTCCTCCCTGAGCCCCCGGGCGTGAGAGAGTCACCTCATCAGCCAGCCCCAGAGGCAGACCTTCGCATTGTCATGTGCTTAATGTGCGGCGACTCCTACGACATTGAGCAGCTGCTGTCCCCCTTCCTGATGCATCAGCATTGCAGGCCCATGTCGAACAGCGGCACCTCTGTATTGCTCGAGCATACCGTCGCCGGACATAAGCTCGCTATAGAGCTATCTATTCTCTCATATCACGCCTCCTTCACTTTACGGAAGAGCAGGCTGGTACACGGCTACTTTGCTGTGTACTCGGTCTCCCGAAAAGCATCCCTGGAGACGCTGTGTGCGTTCTTGTGTGAGGTTCAGGACATCATCCCGGTGCAGCTGTTGGCAGTAGGGGACAGCCAGGCCGAGCTGACGGAGAGCGACTACGCCCGGGAGCAGCAGATCCAAGGAGAGGAACTTGCCCGTGAGATCGAAGGCCGTTTCAACAGCGTGGTTTGTGGATCTGGGGGCGTGGTGGGAGGCATGCACAGGATAGAGATGTTCCATCCCTTTCTCATGGAGGTGGTTGAGAAGCGCAACATTGTGGAAGCCACACACATGTACGATAATGTTGCCGAAGCGTGCACCGTTGAAAACGTGTACTCCCCACGCTGCAGTTCTCCCAGTCCTGTCACCATGTTCCTGGATTCAGAGGACGATGTGGAGCCTTCGCCGCCGTACTACGATGGCACCCTCACATCTCACCACGGGGGCTTTAACCTACCTGACTTAGACTCCAATGAAATCTCTATTATCTCTGACATTAGAGACCTTGAGAGCAAACTCAACAACAAGGTGCACCCCCACGTAAGAGTTAAACCCGGCGTCACTTTCGACTTCCGAAAGATCAGCCGTAACCCATACATGGACACGGTCGGTCACCGGCGCTCGCTGCCGTCTGCTGTTACCTGGGTACCCGGGGGCGATGTGGGCTACGACCCCTCAGACTACGCAGAACCGATGGACGCTGTTTGCAAGCCCCGCCCCAGCAACGACGAGATCATCTACTCTGTGCCACACGACAGCACGCAAGGGAAGATCATCACCATCCGTAACTCCAATAGGATGCATTCCAATGGCAACGGGTCCGACAGTGAAGCCGACAGCAGCTCTCTGGAGCGGAGGAGGAAATTCTCAGCGGCGGGCGTGAAGCCTCGTCTGTACCGCGATCGCTCCAAGCGGCTCGGCAAGTTCAGCAATTTCCGCACCAGCTTCATCGGCAGCGACGACGAGATGGGAGCGCTCCCAAAGTCCAAGGAAGATGACTTTGGGACACTGAAAGGTGAAAGTCTGGTTAATGAGGAGAATGAGGACCCCAAGAAGAGGAATATTCTGAAAAGTCTTCGACGAACAGCCAAGGTGTGTATTAAACCTTTCTCCTGCTTTTATATGATTCTACTTTTATTATTATCTTATTCCGCTGTTTTTTTTTTGTCCTTCAATTGCTTTTACAATTCTCAACTTGATTCAAACCAGTCCGACTTCGACATGTTCCAAATATTCACGCTTTGCGGGATATTGTTTTTTTTTTCATTCCTAACTTTCATCGTTTTCCCATAATTCAATATTTCCCCCCCAAAATCCCCATTAATTTCAAATAAGACATTAAAAAATTCACTCCCATTTGAAATCAACCAACAAAATTTCTTAGGTCAGGCGTGAGGGTTAGTATTTAGGGGTTAGGGTTTGTATCGTTCCTATTCAAAATATTTCTATGTTCCACATAATTCTACGTTTTTATCACTCAATTTCCCCTTCATTACAATGACACAATTCTTTCCCATTCAACATTCAAAATGTTAAACTCATTGAGTTTACCTTGGGAATGATTTTCAACGTTCCACATGTAAAAAAATTTCCATAGTTTTCACTCACATTGCACATTTTCACTAATATCATTTCACCTAATTCCATCTATCATTCAATAGCATTCCACATTATTCAATACATACATTTCCACAACTACCTTTAAAAAACATTCCACCTCATTCAGTATGATTCTTTGATTTTTTTTCATTCAGCATTCACACACAATTTCTCCAAAAATTACTTCATCTAATTTAACATTTAGTATCAAAATGTGACGTTTTCTGTTGTCAGTATTGTTTGTTGAACTCTGTCTTTCTTTTCCCTTCAGAAATCAAGACCAAAGCCCCGTCCAGCAATCCCCAAGCCGATGGAAAGCAACTATTTTGGGGTACCCTTAGTCAATGTGGTGTCCCCAGATAGACCCATTCCACTCTTCATTGAGAAGTGTGTTCGTTTCATCGAGACCACAGGTGTGTGTTTTTAAACCTGTTATGAGCTGTTCTGTCCTCGTTAAGTAGTGGTAAATATGTCATGAGTACATTTTTAAGAAGATTAACTCTTTCACTGCCAGACGTTTTCAGAAACGGGTCGTCCCCACTGCCAGCCGATTTAAGCATTTTGAGTGATCTTTCAAGGTCCACAGAAAATGTTGTGTTTGGACTATGGAAACACACATACTACCAAATGAAAGATTGGACTCTCAGCTTTCATCAGAAAAAAAAGTTTGTTTCTACCTTATTCCGTTCTTCAGTAATCAACAAGAGAAAATGGTTACTTTCACCGAAATTCTCTGTTTTGAAACAAAAAATGGAGAAAAAGAGCTTTTTGTGAAACGATGTTATTTCATGCACTCTAGTGAATTGTACACTTCTTTTTGTCCATGAATGATGCCACAAACACCTAAATAGTGCTTTACTTCTGTAAAACGCTTTCACCAACAATGAAAAAGTGTTTTTTGATTGCAAAATACGTTTATTTCCATTCAACAGTGTAACAATTTGACAAAACAATTTCGCAAACTATTTACAAATGTGTGCAACTGTGGTACTACTTACAATTATGTGGATGTTTCAAATACAGTTTTTCCTTTTGCAAGGAGACGCCAGGACTCGCACAACAGTTTACTTTCACTATCGCATTGGTCCGTTTTGCGTGAAAACGTTACACTTTCTTGACGGGCTTTTTTTCCGGGGAATAAAAAGCAAGTAGCAGACTGTACACATCATCGACATGACATCGTCGTCATCAATGTACTATTTTAGCGTTGGTCGATGCCTTTCGTCTTGTAAGTGTAAAGCTGCTTGCAAACGCTCGCCATTGCCCGTTCCCTCCTCCATCTAACGTCTTCTACTGCCGCGTCAATGCTTCCCAACCACGGAGTCACCACCCTCATCTTCATCATCGATGATGATCATCGTCGTCAACAATGTGCTCTTTCAGCGATGCTTTTGGTCTTTGAAAAAAACGGGCTCCTCGCGACCGGCCGCCATTTTTCCTTTGTCTTCCATTCTCATCTCCTGCTCGACGCTCTAGCTCCGCCTCTACTGACGCCCACCCGATCTTGTCAAAAGAGAGTCATCGCTGCCCTCTAGGGGCCAAAAATAGTCATTAGGCACAACAGACAGGCTGGAAACTTTCACCAGACATGCGGAAGGGTTTCCTCTACCCGTTTCAAAAAAAAAAAAAAAAATCATTGGATGACGTCTTTTGACGTCATTGGCAGTGCTCCGTAGGTTTTTACTTGACGTCTTTAAACGTCAGTGGCAGTGAAAGAGTTAAATATTACAGTGTTTTTTGGTAATAACTCAATCTTTGCCTGCTTTGCTCAGGTCTAAACACAGAAGGTTTGTACCGCGTAAGTGGGAACAAGTCTGAAATGGAAAGCATGCAAAGGCAGTTTGAACAGGGTGAGTTACCAAAGCAAGTTGATGGTTCACTCCGGAGACCCGTTGCCTTTCATTTTCTCCTCTCCATGACACATGCGCTTGTTGTGCAGACCACGGATTAGACCTGGTGGAGAAAGACTTCTCCATAAACACTGTGGCTGGAGCCCTAAAGAGTTTCTTCTCCGAGCTGCCTGAGCCCCTGGTGCCTTGTGCTCTGCAGGTGGACCTACTGGATGCTTTCAGTAAGCAAACACCGCTGGGCAGGGAGGGTCTCGACTCCAACATAAAAGCATGAATCCTGTTGGAGCAAAGAGGGTGGGGCAGCTTTTAACACGCTGATGATTTCAATGATGGCGCAATGAGGCTTCTCGAAAACAAATCAATGCTGTAAATACTATTGTGCAATTCTACATCCTAAAATATTCGCTGTGAATGCAGAAATCACTGACCGAGAGCAGCGGCTGTACACAATGAAGGATGTCCTGAGGAGGTTCTCCAGGGAAAATTATGATGCCTTCAAGTACGTCGTGAGCCACTTACACAAGTAAGTTCCCTGAGAATAATTTATTAGCATAGTAGAATTATGCCTTATACTTAGTTGTATTTAGTAATATTGTTGATTTTATTCAATTGGTAAATTTATGTGTATGTACATATCTGTGTATAAATAAATGCATATACATATATAGTTTGGGTCAAAAGTTTGTTTTTATTTGTTTATTTTTCATTTCAGACAATCATTGAGACAATTAACAACATTCAATTTTCACATACAATTACACCCGAAAAGAAAAAGGGCTGACGGGATGAAGCCAAAGCTTATTAATTCCCAAAGTAACCTAATTATTTATCAAAAATGGACCGATTCCACTTTCTGGGTCAATTTGACCCAACTTTCTGTGTTGTTTTATACCAAGTGACCCAATTTTTTTTAACCCAGTAAAGGCTCTGACCAATATTAATGAGTTGTTTTACGCTGAAAGACCAATTTCTTGACTCAAAGTTGGGTCAAATCGACCCAAGTAGAGGATCGTTCCACCTTTGACCCATAGTCGGGTTATTTTTGACCCAACTGACAATTCAATCCGTATCTCGATGTATTTCAGTGGAATGATTGGATTTGCTTCCAAATTGCTCAATACAAAACTTAATCCAACCTTTGTGTGTTGGACAGGGTGAGCCAGCTGAGCAGGCTGAACCTGATGACCAGCGAGAATTTGTCCATCTGCTTCTGGCCCACACTCATGCGACCGGACTTCACCACCATGGACGCCCTGACGGCCACGCGCACCTACCAGACAATCATCGAGATCTTCATCCACCAGTGTGCATTCTTCTTTTACAACCAGCCTCTCATCGACTCCCCCACGGGCCTCGGGGGGCTCCCCGCCTCGCCCACCACCACCCTCGGCGGGAGCTCGGCCTACTCCTGCTACCGTTC
The DNA here is from genome assembly GCF_051991255.1 of Vanacampus margaritifer. Lineage (NCBI taxonomy): Eukaryota > Metazoa > Chordata > Actinopteri > Syngnathiformes > Syngnathidae > Vanacampus > Vanacampus margaritifer. The sequence continues at coordinate 8,261,476 of NC_135447.1, read as the reverse complement.
CTCTCCCCCGCACACAGGTGCGCATTTTAGCCCCTTGCAGCAGCAGTCTCCGCCCACCACCCCTCAGTCCCCTCTGCAGTCCCTGCTGCCACCCTTGCATCAGCACGCCCATCCTCACCCCCATCACTCCCCCGCCGAACAGGAGACGCTGTGAGACGACGAAGCCCCCGCCCGCTGTCGAGGGGTTTTAGTGGCAAGCTCACGCCGGTGTGTCTGAGGGTCACCTGGACATTGGACGTCATGAAAGCTGGAAGACATTTGCGGCCACCATGTTTTTGTGTTATTCTTCCTCATGAAAGTACTGCCACTGGATTTGTTGACCCGCTCAGTCTTTAGGGGTGGAAGTTAGCACCCTCTAGTGGAGACATTAGGGGTGTTTGTTTAATTGATATGGGGAGGGTAAGGGGTTTACACATCCAGGGATGCACTTTAATTTTCACTGTTGTTTTTTGACACACTGTTTTTAATTTTGACAGCTCAGCCATAACCATTGCCTCTACAGAACAGAGCTCTGGCAGATCAAACTTTGTTTACATGAAGTTAGTTTTTTTTTATATCTACATACTTATCTGAAGCACTTTTTGATAGTGTAGGGTGATATTTTAATTGTCAATTTTGTTTGTTTAGTGGTGAGTTTGGCATTGTTGTGCAAATGAGATCCCCCTTTTCATTGGGTCCATTATCCAACTGACTCCTGTTCCTCTCATCCGGCCTCGGAATATAGTTCTAGATTTTGTCCTCTTTCGAGCTGTTGGTTGAGCTGAAGGAATATTTCGGGAAGTTGGGTTTGATTTTCAATGTGGGTCAAGTGAAGAAAAGCAGCCATAATTTGATCACTTGAAACGTAACAAGATGCCAATCATTTCTAATATTCCCTCCAGTTTCCACATTTACTGCAAATGAACAATATCATAGAAAGGATCTGTGAATGGCGACGCCACGTGAAGTACTTTAGCATATTTGTTTATGAAGATTTGAATGTTTGTTTTTTTGTTTACCCTTAAAATTTACAAGATAAAGCTCTGTTTCCTACGGGGACAAGTGTTTTAATCACTGGAACAACTTTTTTTTTTTCTGACCACCTTTTACTGACAGGAAGTAATACAATGCTAGCTTTGTTTGTAAGCTGAAATCTCGCCGTGTTTGTGAGTTCACAAACCCCCGAGAATGTGTCAGAATGTGCACACTACTCCCAATATAGTGCACTACTAAGGGGTCACGCCATTTTGTAGGGGTGTCCAATTGTCCAAAAGAGAAAAATGTAGTGTACTCGGTTACCCACAATGTTCTTGGAAAAGTAGGTTAATATAGACCACAATGCATTGCGATAAGGGTGGACATTCGGACACAGCCCATCTTGTACGAGTCCGCTGATTTTTTTGTTTTTTCTCCAAGCGGCACCACTGATGGGTCGAATCACAAAACCACAAATCGACAGTGTGTTTGGAAGCGGGATTTGCGGCTGTGATGACAAGAAGAAGCGCCATGCCACACCGGTGGATGGATGCTGCAATTAATTCTGTTCTCGCAGAACTACCCCCAGTTTCTTTTTTGAAAGAACAGCGATAGGCGCTTGGTGCATTTTGTGCTTTCTTACCGATGACGACATTTTCATCTATTGCCGTGATTGGTCAAAACTAAAGTTTGGTAGGCATGCGCAAGTTGCCCATCGCCCAATCAGCTCAAATTATTGGACTAAATGTCCCGCCTTTCCCGAGCAGATCACATTGGAGCAGTCCCAGATTGATATTGTGGAGATTAGAACTCATGTGAGTGATTCAATCTGGTTCCACAAAATTGTTGCTCCTACCTGCCCATCATAAAATATACTGTAAACACACAATCATGAGTGCTCATTGCCATTCAGTGGCTGAGTGAGTGTGCGACCGTTTGTAGGGTGTGGGAGAACAAGTGAAGTCAGTGGTAGGAAACATTTCTAGTGTGTATTTCGATGATTGAAAGTCCGTTTTTACAATTTTTTTGTGAAGGGTTCAAGGCCACTTAGTGCATGATTTAAAAACACAAACACTGCAGGAGAGAGATGAAAGCCTCTCGCTGTTTGAAAATAAAAATTTAGTCCAAGGACAGAACAAATGCTTCAAGAGAAATAGCTTATGTACTGCGCACCGAGAGGAAACCATGAAATTTGTCTGACTGAGCAAATAGTGTTTGAAGATGAAGGCCTTATGTGAACTGTATGATAGTTAATAAATTAAATCTTGTAAAATTGTCCTCATCTTTCTTGTGGTTCATGTGTTTTAGCATTTGTCGGGCGTAATTAACTTTATGATACTATAGGCCTGCGGATGATAACTGCTAAATTCATGTTTACATACATTTAACTGTAGAAGCATTTTATCTGAAGAATGCAGTAACAGTGGTGCAGAAGATAATCTGTGCATGTACAGTAACAAAAGTAAATGCAGCTCTGCTTACCTTTTGGCTTTGACAGTGGCAGACCTTCGCCCAGCCTAGCAGCCAAGTCGACAGAAACTCTGTGTGAGTAATATGTAAATTAGCCTCACTATACATCACAACCAAATTTAGAACATTTCGCTAACAGTACTGACAATAAAAGAATCTCGTACCTAGTTGGATAATTTTTCACATAAGGTATATGACTGGTTGTAAGCCCTACTTGCCAGCGCTAAATGTGTTTGAGGTGGTACTTGCAGTACAATTTTTTTTAAGAATCATTGCAATACTGGATACTTCAACAGATGTACAGACAATGTATTAAAAAAAAAAAAGAGTCATATAGTAGTGATTTTCTCCTGTACTTAAAAGGAAAAAAGTACAGACTGAAATGTACTAAAGAAAAAATATTGATTAGATTAGCCTTATTGGCCCCCGCAGGGAACTCAATCATCGCTGACTGTTTCCTTTTATTGATAAACATAGGGGGAAAAAGGGAAAAAGAAAAACACGTTGCATTTTAAACACAAGCTAGCATAGCTGAACATTTATGCTATCAAAACGTGCTAAAAAGCTTTGCTAACATCAATTGAGTCACAAATGTGCTAATTTAATTTATAACTGTAAAAACGCCTTATTTACTTACTTATTAGTTGTATGTATACTTTGCTAACATCGAGTCACAAAACGTGCTAAATCAACTTATAATAGGAAAAAAAAGCACATTATTTGGCTTGAATGTTTTTTCCACTGATCTGAATATATGACTGGATAGCCCGTGCAAGCCGCTGAAGCCACAGGGCGGCCATCTTTCTCGTCCCCTCTCGCGATACTGACTATACGCTATACGTACAGATTAGACCAGTGGTGGGCAAATTTGGTCCTCAGGGGCCGGCGTCCTGCAGGTTTTGGAGGTTTTCCTGATTCCAATCAACAGGATCGTTACCAAGTTTATGCAGATCTTGCTGATGAGCTGATCATATATCAGCTGTGTTGGAGAAAGGAAACATCCAAAATCTGCAGGAACGAGTGAGCCCAACCCTGGATTAGACATATACACCTCGTAGGCAGTCAGTATAGGGCCGGGGGGGGGGGGGGGAGGGGGGGGTGGTTATTGTGGTAACAATTTTTTTTTAACAAGTAAAACTTTTTTTTTTTTGCCTTTTTCTTTTATCGCTCAGTTCCTGATACCCCAATATTAGATTTGGCAGGGGCATCTTTTTTTTGAATTTCAGGTATAATTCTTTAATAAAAAAAATTATTGTATAGATATATATATATATTATATACACACACGTTTCCTCCTATAAACATCATTAAGCTTATAATTTAAAGGCGACATGTATTTAAGGTAAGTTGTAAAATGTCTGACGTCCTCTTGTTTATGTTTAACACATTTAAAACATCATAAATCATGCGTTTCTACTAAGTACTGTCTCAAATGTTCTCTAATTTCGATAGTGTAAATGTATAGGATGTATGCCGATAAACTTTTCTTGGGAGGAGCAATATGGCGGCCTCGCGGCTTCAAAAGTCTTGGCCTATCGGCTATCCAGTGATATATTCAGATCAGTGTTTTTTTTCTCCTAGATAAACGACATTTTTACCACTTATTTACTTACGTTCCTCTCATCTCGTTTGAAGTAATATCATCAACTACTTGAGTTCGAAAAAATAAATAAAAAGCCTACTTTGACACATATTGTAAGTAATGCATTCATCGTTGATGTTAATGCATGTTGAACTCACCTCCAGATAAGTTTTTGATCAGACATCTTTTTGCAAGTAGGTCTGGGATCACCGGTGGTCCCACCGTCACCTCTCAGAAAATATTTGAAACTTGGCCAGCAACATTTTCATATTGAAAACATTTAAAAATGTGTAAAAGGCTGAAAGAAGTCAAATGCTTTTTAACGTTTCAGAAGACCTAGATGTCAAGTGTCAACCACACAGAAACCATGACATATGAAAGATAGCTTTATTGCACAAGGTGTTAGAATGATCTTTTTTAGTTTTTGCTTTCTTTTCATAGAAAATGTACTTTTGAACACAAGCAATTGCTATAACAAGCAACTCAAACAAATGTTTGGGATACCCTCAACATTTTTTGGGGACATTTTTGATTTTCGTACATATTTTCCTTCAAATGTTTCCCTTTTAGCAAGCATGCAATGACTTTTTTAGAGGATCAACAAAATACAAAATTATGGTTAAAAAAAAAAATAGGACAAATGACATCAACATCAAAGACCTTAAAAAAAGAATTTAAAAAAATGACAAATTAGTATCAAAACATGAAGGGAAAGAAAAGTGTTTTGCCCATTCAGAAGTAGTATAACAGTATTTTTGATTCTATTTCAATTCTTGAAACGGGGGGATTCAACCATGACGTGTCCCCTTAAGCATTCTGACGAAAATAGCTCTTCATACAAAACTGTGTTTTATGTACAAGACTTCATCTATAAACAACACTGACAAAGGTAGCAGATGCTGCATCTAATATGGTTGTGGGGTAAGGATTTTTTTTTTTTTACTTGATTTCATCCGCGTGGGGGCAAAGGAGAGGAGCCTGAATGCGTCATTTTGACATTCAGACTCCACTCCGCTATTTATATACATAATAGCAGTTTGTGTGACCAAAAGAGCTACGAGTCCCTGATTTGCTTTGGCTGACAGGCCACAAACTTGACTTTAGTCTAGAATCTACATTTCCATTAAAGCCCAAACTCAAAGTCAGATGGAAATAAATGACCAACAAATAAACCCTCCCCAGAATAAACATACTAAATAAAAATAAAGCACAACACTATCATGGAGATGCTTCAGAGAGACATTCCGGTAGCTTCTTGTGTGAATGTACATATTTGTGGGACATTTACAGTACTTCAGACGGGACATCGAGAAAGATGGAGTGACGATTTGCTAACTTTCACAACTCAAATCCCTGACATGAAACATATCTTCTAAACAATGGAATATTTCACCTCATTCACATTGTTACTGGGATTCCTTCAACTAGGCTTACTGGGATCTTGGTTGTCATGACGATAGCTAGTTATAGACACTGGGCTGAAGTTTGGGAGTGATTTTATTCATGAAATGCAAAGACAGACTCCAACAACCAGAGTGCCAATCTTCCAGTCACCCAATACAATAATAATGATGATAATAATATTAAACAATAAGGAATCTATCTTGCTTTTCCCATTTCCTCATATTGACATTAATACTTCTTAATCATTCAGAACATCCATACAAAGTCAAACCTTTATTAAATGTATTATTTTTTTTCCTGATTGAGCGATTGTCTCATTCTTCTTAAATTTGACATTAAATTTTCTGTAAATATGACTACACTGCCGTAGTGCATAGCTTTTTATGCTTTATCTTTTTTTTCACTTAGATGTCAATATACCTATATAGAAATATATATGTTCATTCTTTTTAAATAGCAAACATTCTTTATTTGCAATGTGGGGTAATTGCAGATGGTTCATTTGGGTTGTCCTGATTTTACAATATGGTAGAGATAGACCAATGTTTTTTTCAGGGCCGTAACAGATTATTAGTAGTCTAGGAGGCCGATTAAATAATTTGGTGTAAAAAAAACAACCCTTTAACTCTTAATTTAGTTGATTTTATTAGTATATGTTTATTTAACAACTTTTAAGATTTGCAAAATATTAGATTAGATCTGAGTCAATCTTTGATTTAAAATTCTAATACGATGCCATATTCAAATTCTGAATATCGGTGCAGATAATCGGCCCGGACGATAATTGGTCTATCGCTACAATATGGCCACAGGGTGTGACACCTGCAGAGATAATAAAGACTTCTTCTTTAACAATAATTGCCAATAGTTATTAGGGAGACATACAAAGGGCAAACAATAAGAATAAGAATAAGGAACTGAACTGGAAGTCCTCCAAATGGTCAGTAATACTCAAACTATGAAGGACAGTGTGTGTGTGTGTGTGTGTGTGTGTGTGTGTGTAGTCCTTGCTGTCACGGACTCAGAGCTTTTTGCTCCACACAAATAATCACTATTTGTCTGCGCAACTCCGGATCTCAGCCTCAGCCGGCCGTAACTGTTAGTTGGAGTTAGTAGTTCTTTTCGTGGAGATTAAAAAGCAAAGTTAGCTGGGTCTCTGAATGGGAGGACACCTACGGAGAGGGCAGCGGGCAGCTCACCTTAAGTTGGGTACAAAATACGGCGGCGTTGCCCGGGCCGATCGGCGGGACGGCACCGATTGGACTAGACCAGCGTGTACGACTTGGAGTAAGCCCCCGCGCTCTGTTTCTGCAGCCGGCCCAGCGCGGAGGAGCTGCTCTCCAGCAGCGAGTCTCTGGAGCCGCCCATCTTGTTGCCGCTGTTGGTGGGGTTGCTGCCCGTGCTGGACGTGGAGGCGGTGGCCGCCGCGTTGGAGCCGGGCATGGTGAGAGTCCTCTGCGGCAAGGTGGCCGTGCCCGAGCCCACGCCCAAGCTGCCCAGTCCGGAGTGGCCCAGCGTCAGCGCCTGCTGCTTGGCAGAGTCTAGAGTCTTGTGGCGGCCCTGCGTGTGATACGCACGCTGCGTCAGGCTGCGGATGGACGCCTCCCGCGGGGGCACGGCCGGGCACGGATCGTGCAGCTCCCCCTGCTTGCGGAAGAAGGGATCCGTCTTCATGTAAAGGGGTAGGTTGCAGAATTCACCTGAGAAACGCAAGCAAGGTTAGATGCTACGCTTTTTATCATTAACGCTCTTCGCTGAGGATACAAACTGAGCCCTGCAGAAAATCCTCATACTCTATAACTGGCAAATTTGACCCCCCCCCCCCCACACACACACACAATTGCTTATATACGCCATGGGTGTGCAAACGTTTGTGCTAAAAGGCAGGCAGGAGGTATGTGAGGTAAAAAAATTGATTTTGCTGCTTAATTTATATTCCACATTATAATATACAATATAAACCAGAATACAGTATCTTTATAGAGCGGAGTAAGCCATATGGTGCCCATGGGTCATATTTTGATTTTATTGACATCAAATCCCATTATATCTGGTGAAAATCCACAAGTAACTGACAGCACCCTTAAAAATGGTTTACTACTGCCTATGGACACAAGATGGTGGCAAAGCACTACATGAAGCTCCTAAACTGACTTCAACATAGTTCCTTTGTACCAAGCTACTACAAGATGGCGCAATACTTTCATAAGAGATAAGGATATTTTCAGATAGATCTCAAATATGGGTCAGAAAGACCATTTGTCTTCAAAGCTCAAGATGGCGGCTTACTTTTGTTTGCGCGATGAGGAATGGGCACAGCCACGTTTTTCCCACGGTCGTAGTCCTGTGGTTTGGGCGGTGAGGCGGTGAAGCGGCAGATGCCCGGCTCGGACGGCGTGCTGAGGGAGGTCATGCTGTCCGCCGGGTCGTTGGTGCCGGTGGTCATTTGGTCCGAGGAGCTGTCGGAGATGAAGCACTCCGTGATGGTAAACTTGGCGTGCTGCAGGTGCTCCTCCAGCTTGGCGTGCTCGTACGCCCTCGCCAGCTCCTCGTAGGTGGACGAGGCGCTCTCCGTAGACACCATGCTGTTACGACCCTTATCTGTAAACAAAAAAAACAAAACAAAAAACACCAAAGCGGAGTTAATCCAACACTCTGCAGAGTTAATTTAATACTATGTGATCAACTCTTGTGGAAAAAACACTTACTGAAAACCATTAAACTCTGAAAATGTTAAAATGACACTTTTAGAGTTAAAAATCAACTCCCCCAAATTTAACCCTGAAATTTAAACACTCTAATTTGTTTTTCTGTTGAAAATATCCTGACATATCTCACCTGTGTCTTGGGAGAGGCTGGCGCTGTAGCTGTCACTCTCAGTGGCGGTGATGCCATGAGAGCCCATGGTCCGCCAGTCTGAGGTCAGAGTTCGCGCAGAGGCTGTGGACTGGCTCTGACTGGGTCGGCTGAGCGTCCATTGGCTGGAGTATCTGTTTCTGGAGCTGTGAGCTGATTTGATGCTCTTTCTGGAAACAGGATCTGAAACAAGGTCCAGACTATTACTGCACTAATCCCAGCATTTTAATTTTTGTGCCGGGGAAAGTCTAGTTTAGTGTGATTGTGAATGGTAGACAGCGCCTCGGTAACCAAAAGTACCGGATTTTAGACTACCTAAAACCAGGTCTAACTTCCGTCATGTAGACCATGTACCTCTGTCTGCACTGAAATTGAATGGATTAATGAGAGGAGCCGCTTCGAATGGCCACGAGTCGGCTGCATTCCCTTCTACGACGGCACAAATTCTGCGCGAGTCTAGCAAAATACCAAAAAGGATTGCTTGCATTGGGCAGAAAAATAGTGCTTATTATTTCAGTATGGTTTTTTAAAATGTTTTAATTTCTATTGGAACCTTGCAAAATTTTTCCATTTATCATTTACAAACTTCACGTCATTTTAGTTTGCACTTCCAAGTTTTTTTAATATGTGCCTTGCCGTAAAAGTTCAGAACCACTGGAGTGGAGAACGTCTTGATGACATGTTTATTTTTGACACTTCATGAAGTCTAAGACAACTTACTTGTGCCAGGACGGATGTCTGACATGTCAATCAAAGGTCCGGAATTTTGGATGAGGGCTTGATGGTGAAGGGACACGCCTGTGCAGAAGTTCTGCGGGTTGACTGATTGGCTAAATTCGGTGTCTGTCACGGGCACCGCAGCCTTGTCCTCTCCTTTTAGAAGCAGATGACAAAATCTAATGGTTAGAGTTAGTATGGGGAAAAAAATGACTCTACCAACTATTTTTTATTTCTGCTTACTCAGCTGGGTTGGGATCCAGCACCCCATGACTTTGCATAGAATGATAAGCAGTATACAAAATGGATGGATGGATATTTGTCAAGTGCGCACCTATTTGTTTGATGCCTTCCTTGTCCTCAATGAGCAGCTGAACACGAGGTATGTCAATGTGGAGCCGTGGCCCCTGAGGAGGGCCCTTCACAGGAGTGTCAATACTGCGATTGTTCTTACTGCACACAAAAAAGTACAATAAATGTTTTTTTGCCGTGTATTTTCCAGATTTCTATGACTTTTTTTTTTTTATTAATAATGTTCCTCCTAAAATAAATAAAAGCTCACCTGATGAGCATCTCAGCAAGGCTCTTAGCATCTATAAACAAAATAATTTTGGATAAATGCACACAAGTTCATTATGAACATCATTTTTTTCAGCTGTTTTGTCTTACCTCTAAGTCGTTTCAGCCTTTTCTCTTTACGTTTCTTGCGGATAATGAAGAGTAGAGCAACACCGATGGTGACCAGAATGACAGGAGAGCCGATGGAAAACAACTTTTTCACATCGTCACCCTCCCCACGGGCGGATTTGATGGGAGGGATTGTACCTGTTGCGGGAAGGATGAATTTAGCGATATTGTATGTTAAAAATTGTGAGCGGGACTGGGAGAATTGATTTATATCAGGGGTCTGCAACCAGCGACTCTTTAGTCCCTCTCCTATGGCTCCCTGTGGATCTCTAAAAGAAAAATTTTAAATATATATATTTTTTACATATTTATTTTTATTTTTTAGATAAAATATTCTTTAAATGGATAAATTATTCAGATTAAAAAATGAATAAATAAATATTCAAAAAGATGTCAGAGGCCAAATGTGTAAGTTGTCAGAAAAAAAAATAATATATATATATATATATATATATATATATATGTGTGTGTGTGTGTGTATATATATATGTATATATATTTAAAAAATAAAATAAAATAAAAAAGAGAAAAAAAACTTTTTTTTATTATTATTATTTTTTTTTTAAAGGAGAGCAATGATGATGTCAAATCGAATAAACAATACTGAGCTCTCCTTAAAGAAAAAAAAAGAAAAAGAGAGACAACAGGTAGATGAAAACGTTTTTTTTTAAATTACCTAAAAATGTCCAAAAAGTGACCATAAAATGTCCCAAAAGGAAGACGAAAAGCAGAAAATTACCATAAAATGCCCATGAAATTGTCAAAGTTATCAATGTGGCTGTGAAAGTAAAAAGAAATCTTTACACTTTACACTCTTAAGTACATTTCAGGGTCTGTTCTATTTTACTTTTAATTAAGTACAAGCGTAGAATCAAAATTCCAACTTACAAAAATCTGTACTTAAGTACAGAGAGTGAGTAGTTGTGTCACCTCTGACTATTTGCTTGGGCTCACATCAATCATGAGATGACTTTGCAGTTGGGTCAAAAGTAACCCAATTATGGATAAAAAATGAACCGATCCACTTTATGGGTCAATTTGACCCAACTTTCTGGGTTGTTTTGTACAAAATGACCCAATTTTTTGACCCAAGTAAAGGATCTGACCAATATTTATGAGTTGTTTTACACTAAAAGACCCATTTCTTGACTCAAAGTTGGGTCAAATAGACCCAATTAGAAGATCGGTCCATTTTTGACCCATAATTGAGTTATTTCGACCCAACTGTTTTTAGAGTGTGATACACTTACTTCCATCATAATCGGTCGTGGCAAACTGGGAGCTCTGGTTGCCACAGCCAGCACTGTTGCAGGCCTTCATTTTGAGCTCATACCAGGTTGCCTCCCGCAGCTCGCTGAGGAACAGCTGAGTGGTGGAGTTGGCTTTGAGGCTCTGCCAGGCCCAAGTGCCTTTAGGCCTGAAGTCCAGCATCATATCAGTGATGGGGCAGCCGCCGCTGGTCCAGCCCTGCAGGTTGAGGCCCGCATGGGTGGAGTTGATGTGAGTGAGCAGCGGCTGGTCCTTGTTGAACACGGGCTCTGCGGAGAAGAGGAGGAGCCAAAGAGATGAGCAGGAGATACAGAACGAGAACTGTTGGATAACATCTCCATTGCGTCACCTCTGCCGTGTGTTTTGGCTTCGATAATCTCACTGATGCGTCCTGAGCCCACGCTGTTCTTCGCTGCCAGCTTGACCTTGTACCACGTTCCGCAACGCAGATTGTCCAACCTGAAGGAACGTTCACTGGAACTGATGAAAACGTCCCTCCACTCCTCGGTGTTGTCCACTGAATACTGCAGCACGAAACCTACACGATTGTATCAAAACTTTCAGTTAGGCACAAGGTGCAAAAATTGGGGAGGGGAAAGCCGCTGTTTTATCTATTGGCCACCAGGCGGCAGACGTCTCCTACTTATGTATACATGGCACTGAGGTAGAGTGTAAACGTTTCCACAATTTGTGACAAAAGCATGAGGAGGATGTTGGCGGCATACCTCGGATGGAACTTCCACCATTGTCTCCTGGGATCCAAGCCAGGGTGATAGAGGAGGTGGAAGTGGTGGAAACGGTCAGGCGGGGCTGATCTGGAGGAACTAGAGGACAACACGTGACTTCACAACTGAGCAGAAACTATATGAAGAATCCGTATCATGTTTTCCTTACCTTGCACTACGAGGTTGACAATGATGGTGTCAAAACCAAGGGTGTTGGTGGCCGTGCACGTGTAGTAGCCCGAATCTTCTGCTTTGACTGAACGTAGCACAAGTGTGCCATTGGACAAAATCTGCCGTTGACTGTCAGGTGTCACCGGAATGGCCGCGTCCTCGCTGACAAACGACATGCACGTTAACAACCTCATCGCAAACGTTTGGAATTCTGTCAATGTCATCGCTGTGGCTTTGCTCCCGTTAAAGAAATTTGTCTTGTATAATGGGTGGCAATTAATTTATTTATTTATTTTTATATATTTCTTATCTGATTTGAACAAATGTGTCTTAATGATAAAGATAACGATTGAAGAGTGGCCTGAAGTGAAATTTAAAATGTATCATTATATTTAGGGGCACAGTAGTTAATCTGTCAAGATTTGGGATTTGGAACTGAAAATTCATAGTTAAAGTCCTGCTGTGGACAAATAAATAATGTAAAATTGACAAGTTGTTGCCGAGATACTAGTCTGAAGAGGTGCATTACACACTGACAACATCTCTCCTTGCATGCCTGATTGTGTGTGATTCGGTTCTCTATGTACCAATATGTGGTGTAACAGAAAATATAGCGCAGAATGTAAATTAAGTTTTCCATTGAGAGATTATAATCTGAATAATAAAATTCAAATTCATCCATGCATTTTCTTTATCACGTATTCTCATTAGTAGGATGGGCGAGTGGATTCACTTAACTTCAATCCGATATTGATTCATTATGGAATATCAATTCTTCTTAAATATCAAGGACATGATAAAAACTAAGTAAACATTAAATTCCAAATAAAATTTTGCGGAGGCAGTGACTGGTTAAATGATTTAAATGCTAGATTGTCTTAAGTGCAATTAGTCAGGTCTTTCATAAATGTAAGAAAATACTTTTAAATTCGTGTGAACAGTAAATTTCAAGAAAACAATAAGATACAGGAAAAAGCCACCGGCCCTTCAAATTCTATTTTCTTATGAATTTATGGGAAATATTAAAATAATTGATTCATGGTTTTTCATCGATTGTTTGATTTTTTTTTTAAACCCAGCCCTAGTAATGTGAAGGTGGCGTGTACCAATATCAGCCGCCCTCTTGTGGCCATTTTATGATCAGGAACTAGCAATTATTTTCATGCAATTTTAAGAAAAAATGCCACAGGTCTTTATTTAAATATTATCTCTTTTTATCAATGTTATGTATTGAAAGTACTAGTGGAAACTACTTAGTGTCAGTAATCGGTGACTATCGAACATCCCTACTTATTTCATTGCCGTTTCCTTCTCACCGACACTGCATACAGACAATTGTGCAGTATCCAATCAACTGACCTGTCTTTGGTCCATTTGATGGTTGGAGCTGGCTCCCCCACAGACTTGCAAGGCAGACGTACTTCCTTCATCCAGGGCGTGGTCACCGTTCCCCCAAAGGACAAAATTTTGGCTGGGACTGCAAGGCGAGACACAAAGACATCACGCAAAGTGTTTGACAAATACACCCAAACAGCGTGCCTGAACCCCCCCATCTTTTGTTTGCCGTACGACTGGCCCAGTTTGTCTGAGACGAAGGCCTTTATTCACGTCTGAGCCCTTCCGCTGACCTCATAGTTTCTCCAGTCTATCTTCAACCCATAGATCCTCCCCTCTATTGATTCTTGCCTGCTTGCTCTCTCCCCAAGGGTCATTTTACTTTGGACTAGATAGGCCCTGTTCATCACCACATAATTAACAACAACGTTTCTTGCAACATAGCTGGCACTCAATCAATACTACGGCTGTCAATCAATAGAAGAGAGCGCAGGCGGAGCGAGGAGGAGGGCGAGTGATGAAAGTGATGTGTGAACAGGAGATCATGTTGCTGTTTAATAGCCATCTTTAGGCCGCTTCGGCTCATAACCTTTACAAGGCTGGTCTTCACGACCCACCTTTTCCGGCTGGCTCCACGATGACCTTTGAGCTCATGTTGCCCCGGCCGGCAGTCGTCACGGCAGCGGCCCAGATGTGGTATTGTTTGCCTCGGCTCAGGTGCGTGATGTGGTAGAAGAGCATCTCTGGGTTGGCCTCGTACTCGCTGGGGGCCTGAGATAGAGTCTTGCGTTAGAGGATTTCACGTTGCAAATTTGAATGGATTTCTGCCAATCAGACATTTTATAGTGGAGTGCTCAAATTTACCGAGCTCGAAGTGGTAGTGAAGTCAAATTGTTACCAGGAAATTAAAGTTTAAAAAAAATTTGTCAAGATGGCGGCTCACTTCCATTCAATAAGCCTCTCTCTTAGATGATACAACTAGCATCCATTGTGACAAGTAAAAAATTCTCAGTGAAAACCAGCGCATACATTTTATTGTAGTGACAAAAAAAAAAAAAACAGAGAAATGAGCTGAATGAACCAGACCATCTCGAATTTTGTTTGGTTTTCACTATAAAATACTTTAAAGAGAGGGGAAAAAAATGATATTTTAATTTGCAAAGTTTATTATTATTATTATTATTATTATTATTATTATACCCATTAAAATGCAATTTGTGTAAGTATATTGTATGTATAGAAATAGAAACAGATAACAGAACATTGCTATTAATTTCATGTTGATCTGTCATTGTTTTTTGGGGAAATTTTATGTATCAAAAGTAGCAGTGGTATCGGTGTTTGTTGAGTGCTTAAGTGGAATCAAACTATTCCCTATTTGTTTATTCAACAATGTAGTATTTTATAGTTAACCTTTACAATTATTTATATTTTGTCTTCTTTTATAGATTCAACATATAAAAAAAAATCTAAATATGGTATGTTTCGAACATTTTATTATTACAAATTAGGTGTCTTCATTTGATCTTAAAAAGGATTACAAATTATGTATTGTATTAATTCAATAGAAAATACATACTGAGAAATGTTTCTGATATTTTGTATACAGTATACACACTAGTAAGTATTTACTAGCAATTATTTATTTACCTTCTCAAAATAACATGTTTCTAAATAATACAATTATTAAATACACCCCTAAGTATGATATTCACATCAATCAAATATTACTATTATCTTTCAATATTTCACATAGCTCTCATTAGACTTTGCAAGTCTATATAATGTTTGGCTCAGCGAGTGTAAAGAATTTTGAATGTAAATTAAAATGTGTTTGGTAAAAAAATGCACAATTTAATCAAATTCATTCAAATAATTTCTCCAGTTTGGATTTAGTAACGAAAATACACTGTATTTTGATGCCTCCATACATTAAATGTGTTCAAGTGGCCAAGAAACATATCTTTAAAATGATTTTCACGCATGCGCCTGCAGGCATGCATTCACACGTACGCCAATGCGCACAAACACCGCATCCTCTCAAGTCAATCTCCAGTTGCGTCTCTTTAATCTGCTCATCTTCATCTCCACAATTTGCTTTCCCCTCTCTGTCGAAACCAGCGAGAGGATGGAGGGACGCAGGGAGGGAGGACGTGTGCGTATCTGCGCGTGTGAAGGGGGTGCGAGCGAACATTCCACCAGAATAGCGGCCGTGTTGTGGTGATCCAGGGAGTGATACAGGGAGATAATGAAAAGACGGACAAAAGCACTCTCATCTCGATGTGACTGATACCCTCCTCTGCTCCCCCTTCCTTCCCAGCCCGTCTGTCACTCCCCCCCCCCCTCTTTCTCTCCCCCATTTCCCCTCGGTCTCTGCCTACCTCTAATGGTGTCTTTCTTTCAGCCGCCCTCCCTCCCCGTCTCCCAGCCCGTGCTCATTTACATTGCGCTCGTGCACAGAAATTGAGGAGCATTTTTGAATAACAACAAAGTGAGAGATACCAGAATTCCCTGTGTTGATGTGTGTGTGTGCGCGTCCATGATATAACCAAAAGTGAAATGCCACACACGGGTGTATAAATAGCAAATGGCTGAAATGTGATGTCTGTGTGCCTCTCTGATGCGGCAGTGTGCATGTGTGAGCTTGTTCTCGGCCTCATTTGCATATCTACGTCTCATCACGTTGCCAAGACAACCTCATCTGTTCATCTGGGAGAGCAGGAAATAAGGCGACGGCGCAAACACAGCCAAAGAGTGACAAAAAGACACGCATGCAAACGCACACGCATTTCTGCAGGTTAACATCATTTGAATCAGTGATTCGATTCGTACAAACATTATGTTATGACTTGCTTACCGGCTGTCCAGAACCGGGGCTGGAGCAGTAAATGGTGTACTTGCGGATGACACCGTTAGGTTTGTGAGGAGGCAACCAGGACACGACCACGCTACTAAGAGAGGAAGGAACTGCCTTGATGCCAGCCGGTGGACCAGGAACTACAAAAAACATGGGGGCAAATTAGCGCCGTTAGCATTGAACATTCATGAGCATCCATGAATCCTTTCCATGCTGAGTGTTGGGTGCCTATTAAGTCATTTGCTCTTAAAACATATAAATACGTTCTATTTTAAATGTTTTACGTGTCCCAAAGACGTATTTATACTTTTTTAATGCTAGATCTTACAGAAGGCTTTGATACAGCCTCTGAACTAAAGAAAATGGTAATGGAAGGGGTAGTTATTACAAAAAGCGGCCAGCAGGAGGCAACAGAGTATAAGAGATCAACCAGGGCCATGTTGAAAAAAAGCTCCTTTACTCACATTTCTAAAAAGATTTGCGAATAATGATGACATTTTATTATATTCTAATGCTAATTGCTGCTAGTGAAAGAAGAGACTCTAATCTTTCTTTTGGTAGGTTCCATGTTTTTATAGCAATAGAACACAATATTCTGTGGGCCTTGCAAAATCAGTCAAAATCCAGTAAAACAGCCGGGAGTGAAGGGGATTGCTTCAGTGAAAATGGCTGGGAGTGAATGAGTTAAAGTGATCGGGCTTGTTTGCAGCTTTTTAGTCTTATCCCTCACTAAGCTGCTTCGGAAGGTCTGGAAAGAAGCGCCTTTGCGTGTCGAGGAGTGACATATGTTCGTTCAGACGTTGGTCAGCAATTCTGACACCGCCACACCAAGCATTCTCCCAACTCGCAAACCCACAAACAGATTAGACGCTAATGTCTGATCCTCTGTCAGCCACTTCAGCTTGACACTGGATGTAGCTTAATACGCTCAATTGGAAGTAATCAAGCCAAAGCCTCAAGGAGTTTAAAATGCATGCGCACTTTACAGTAAACACACAAAAGCGCTGGACAGCGTGAGAGTGAGGCTTTTGTTTCTATAGAGTGCAGGGTTCACGGTGTCAAACCTATTCAGATCCTGACATAAATATTAGGTGCGCCAGACAGTGGGCCTCATCTCAGGGCTGCATAAAGAGGCACTGCAGTGTAATGCCAAGCCTTTGTAAATCCATCACCAATTCCTTTTCCCCCAAAATGTAGGCCTCCCTGATCCCGCTATTCAGCCAGTCGGTGACTCAGTGCTCAGATAGGATGTAACAGAGCAGCGTTTACAAGCGAGGCAAGGGTGAAGCATTTGATAGCTGCTGATCCCGGGGGAGGGATGATGGGTGGCAACGGGGAAGCACACTGTCATAAATGAACCTCCATGTGAGAGGAGTATAGTGGGTGTGGCGGGAGTTAAATCCCATCTGGTGCCCAGAATCTGCCCAGGATGCCAGGAAGGCAAATATTCTGCAGTCCACACAGTAGTACAAAGGAAACAGATCCACCTTTGTCATTTTTTTTCTGGGGGTGGTCATTTTTCATACTTAGTTTTTCCACACATTTTCAGACTTTCCTGCCTTTTTGCCAAATTTCTGACAATTTTGGAAATTTTATGGGCATTTGATAATTTTCTATCTCTTCTTTTTTTGCACAGTTTATGGCTATTTTTGTGCCGCTAATGTTTGAGATGTCTTTTGTTTTTATTCAATTCTCTGACATTTTTGGCAATTTCATGGACATTTTATTGTAATTTTTTTTACTTTTCCGCTTCCTTTTTGGACATTTTATGGTCACTTTTTTGAACCTTTTTTTTTTTTTATCTACTTTCCGTTTCTCTTTTTCTGACAATTTAGAAAATTTGGACTCTGTCATTTTTTAAATATTAAATCATTACTTTCTTCAAATATAAATCATTAATTAATTTAAAGAATATTTTATCTAAAAAATAATAATAAACATGTAAAAAAAAAAATCCACCATTTTTTGGGGGGCGGAGATCCACAGGGAGCCACAGGAGAAGGAATCAGCCTACGTGATTGGTGCATTATGATTCATTATACTGATAAGAGGGGTAACAATTGACAGTAAAAAGCACGGGGAGGCCTCAAGACACACAATAAGCTGTATGTTTCTTTCTATCTCCCCATCTTCAATTCTTGTTTGCCACCCATGCCCCCTACTCTATACAGATCTGACAATAATCCTGCCTCCAATGGTGTAAGCACAAAATTAATTCTTTCTAATCCAAGAGGAGTTAATCCTTATGCCTATGGCAAGGGGGCTGATGGAAAGGATGCAGACTCGGGATGATGGTTGACTCCCATGTGCTATATGCTGTGAGAGGGAGAGAACAACCATCCCCCCCCCCCCACCCCAGCTCCTCCCGCCAGGCCTCTCTCAGCCCTGAGCCATGTACCCAAAGCCTCTTAATTCTCATTAGCACCACTAATGGAGCTTCCTAGCATAAATGAGCTTTTGTCATGGGTTTGAGATACACCCAGCACCCATTTATCTACTCCCCTACCTCTTGTACTCTCAAGCACTTCACTTGTATTACTCATTTTAGACATTTTTAAACACTGAGATGAATGAAAGTAATTTCCTGTGCGTGTACACTCACGATCTTCACGGGTTTGGATGTACAGGACGTTGCTACGGACGCCGTCGCCAGCTTGTGTATACGCTAGCACCTGAACGCTGTAATTGGTGAACTTCTCCAGTCCTCGCAGCTCCACCTGCTCACGTGTGGTGGTGATGTTCTGCATCTCTCCCCACTCTGAGAATAATTTAACCATTTCATGCACACTGGCGGTAGTTTATTTATTATCAGTGAACCTCCACATATTTGCGGTTTTGCATTCATGAATGCATATCTCTGCTGATTTTTCCCCCATTATTCACTGAAAATCTTGCATATTCTGTTTTTTCTGCTCAGGCCAAGGCCAGAGCAATAAAAGTACAATTTGGCGCCATCTTGGCATACTGATGTGAGTTGTTGAGCCTATTTAGGCAAAAATTGTGCTTTGCCATTTTGTGGCATCTGTGGGCAAGTATACACCTTTTTAGAGTGGGGCATCAATTATTCGCAAATTTTCCTCGCTAATATTGGAGGTTCACTGTACACAAACATAAATCACAGGACAATCTACAAGTACAAAACAACAACTGTAGCAAAAGTATCTAAACATTTTATGACTTTCAATTGCATTTACAATAGGGATGGGCGTGTGTACAGGTATCACTATCGAGCCGATACTCGGCCTAATTTCAAAGTATCGGTACTCGCAAGGGAGGCCGATACCAGTACCGGATGCCCTCTTGTGGCCATTTTACAATCTGGAACTAAGGGTATGCATGTCGGACAGATACCTATTAACTCATTTGCTCCCAAAAATGCATAAATACATTCTATTTAAATTTTTTAAGTGTCCCAAAGACGCATTTATACGTTTAAAAAAAATAATAAAAAATAATAATAATAATAATAATTATGCTAGAGCATACAGAAGGCTTTGATGCAGCCTCTCAACTGCAGAGAACGGGTGAAGAAATGGTAGTTATTAACCAAACGGCCAGCAGAGAAAAATAGATCAACCAGGGCCATGTTGAAAAAGCTCCTTTTACTCACAGTTCTAAAAAGATTTGTGAATAATGATGAAACTGAGATATATTCTAATGCTAATTGCTGCAAAACGGAAACAGATAGAAATATACTTTTTTTCCTGATGAAAAAAGAGACTAATCTTTCTTTTGGTAGGTTCCATGTTTTTATAGCAATAGAACACAATAGTCTGTGGGCCTTGCAAAATCAGTCAAAATCCAGTAAAGCAGCCAGGAGCGAAGGAGGTTACTTCAGTGAAAATGGCTGGGAGTGAATGAGTTAAGATGTACAAGCACATACATTTTTATTGGATTTTTTTTTTCTTGCCACTGGATTATTACTTCATTTTATTTATTTATTTATTTATCTATTGATTAAATTATTTATTTATTTAATTTGAATTTATTTCATTGTGTGTTATTTAGAAAATATGTATTTTATGAACAATTGAAAAAAGATAATAGAACATTGCCATTCATTTAATGAAATATATATTAGGATATACAGTATAGGTCTTTCTTTCAAATTATGCGCCATTGTTTTTTTCAGTTTTTAATATTATCTGTCATTGTTTTTTAAAATCTTTTAAAGTGGTATCGGTATTTGGTATCATTAATCGGTGATTACTTAAGAGTTGAGTACTTGTGAAAAAGTGGTCTCAAACATCCCTAATCAACAATATTAACACTGAAATACACACTAACATTAAATGCTACTCCTACAACAAACACATTATATGACATTTACACACAAACACACTTAACTACAACAAACAAATACACAGAAAGAGGGAGTGCTTTATGAGGTACACACATGTCAACAACATTGACAGTGAGGTGGGAGGGCTGTTTGGTGAAGTTTAGAATGATATAGATGATAATTACTCTGCATTGGCCATTGGGCCCGGCCCCCACAGCACCCACCTCCGTCGGGGAAGAGGGACCAAAACACAACCCGGTAGCCTTTCAGCACACCGTGCAGCGTCAGCCGTGGAGGCTCTGCCCACGTGATCACCGCCTCATCCGACGTGACCGAGATGGCTCGTACGTTCTGGGGGGGTTCGCTGGGCACTGGGCACATAGCAGGGGGGGGAGGAGTGTTAGCGCTGCATCCGGAAAAATATGTGACTTTTTCGGTTATTGGCGTAAGAATGGCCTGACGGATCGAGCTTGTATGCTGAAGCGCTTACATTTGAGGAATCGTGCAATCACTCCAGGAATAAATCAGTCAAATGAGCTCAAATTAGCGCTCAATAGCTTGTTCTATGTAAGCTTTTAGAGAAATGGAGGAGAAGACTGGGGAGAGAGAGATGAGAAAATATTAAGAGCTACACCTTAAAGGGTTCAAATGCAAACGAGTAGGATGGGGTGAATCAGATGTGGAGGATAAAATCTAGCGAAAGGTAATTTTCATCTTTAATGTAATAGCAGTTGTGGTGACGGAAACAGACAACCTATGTGGGTAATTACAAGAACATCAAACAGCCTACCATGATCAAGGTTGTCTACACACCAAAAAGACATGCGACATTATGGCCGAATGAGAAATTCATCAGAGAAAAATAAAAACAAAGGAAAATAGTTGACCCAGATTGAACTAAAAGCAGTAAGACAATGAGAACAAGAGGTGAAAAAGGAGCATAATAAGGTTCCTTGTTTCTCCCTTGGCTTCTAGCAGCCTAACGAGGGTGCTAATTAAAGAAGGCAGAATCATGGGGGGGATGTGCTACAACTCCAATTCAACCATTTTTAGTGTTGTACAAATGCATGTTCACATTTTTTATTTATATGCTACTGTTCCATTGAGACTTTTACACAACAGAAAATAAATGGTTTCTGTTGTGTTCTCTCCTACTATTTTGTCCATCAGCGTTTTCCTTACCATCTTCCAGCGTGGTTGCATTGATCTCCGTACTGGAAGGCCCCGTCCCAGCTCTGTTGAAGGCCTGGACCACCACTCCGTACTGGGCAAACTTCTTGAGGTTGTCTAGGGTGTATACCTCACTGTCGCCCGTAGCTTTCATCTCCACGATACTGTATTGGCCATTGCTGCCTGGGCCGTTTTCTCTGTAGCCGATCTGGTAGCCACGGATAACACCGTTCTGCAGCTCCTTTTTGGGAGCCTTGAAGAGATGAGTTGATCAAATTAAAATGGGCTGATATGTGGTAAAAAAAAAAAAAAAATGTTGAGGTAAAGGTATATGGTTATGTTTTTTGGAATACATAACTAGCTGAATAAATAACTACATCAGCTAAATAATAGTTTGCATAATTATAGTGTTCTCTGATTTGCGCGCGATCACAACAGTGCAAAAAGCGAAATTTGCAGTTGATGACATCAGAGCAATCTGATTGGATGCTAAGTCAGCACTTAGAAGCAATTCCATTTCATCACTGGCACTTATTTTTTCAGCCTGTGAGCTACCTTGCACGACAACTTATATTTTGTGTGTCTGAGCTGCAAAAAGACATAGAGTATAGTCACAAATTTACCCTCCATGTGACCCGAATGCTCTGTGATGTCATGGGCTGCAAGATGACATCCATTGGCGGCCCATCAGGTGCTATAAAAAAAAAAGACATTGAAAAAATTATGAATGCTGAAATTCTGAGAGCATACTGTAGTTTTTTTTTTTTAATTAGATGACTTACGTGCTTCTTCTGTACTAATTGTCAGTTCTTTACTTGGAAGGCTACGGCCGATCTTGTTATAGGAATACATGCGGATGCTGTATACACAAGCCGGGTGCAACTCTACAATGTTGGCTTGGTTGTTGGTGGGAGAAATGTTCCTGGTTGTGTACATGTGGTCCCAGGAGTCTGACAAGTGAAGAAATTAGATTTTTTTTAATAAAAAAAATTATGAAACAGATCATCAAAAGTTGTCATGAAGCCTTTGGATCTGGGCTACCTACCTGACTTGTTCTTGTACTCAATGTCATAGCTTGTGATGATGCTGTTCCCGTCAAACCTTTGGATCCAGCGTAGGTTCATGCTCCTGTCCTTCACCTCTCTTACTTCCAGCTCAGGGGGATCTGGCGGTTCTGTATGTGCACGTGAGTACAGAGTTTGTAAGATCAAATATCTCTATTGGACTTTTCGAATACAAACACGAGTGCTGTGTTATTAGTCTCAATGCTTTATTAGGTGAAAGGTTGAGACATGTTCCTTATGCATACCTTGCACAGTGAGTTGGATGAGTCCTCGACCTTCTCCATAGGAGTTAATGGCGTGACAAGAAAAGAAGACGGAATCTCCTCTGTCTGCTGGGTTCAGCTGTGAGTAACAAAGGTTATAGTTAGCTAAAACTACATATAACTGAAACGATATGCTAGCATTAGCAACTTAGCATCTTCGTAAAATCAACAATGTAAAAATACATTCATTCACTTTCCAACTTGTTGAGAAAATCTATACCACTCTTGTTGGACTCTGAGGTAAGATGAACAAGTCTTGCTGTCAAAAAGCAAAGGTTGCCAAAATTTCTCTGTACAATTGAATCCGTTTTTATATTTCCACCCTATTGATGTCTGTGAATTATTTATGCATTTAATTATTCAAACTAACACACGTAATTCTTCCTCTTCGGCCACGCATTATGGAGGACCAAAATGCCACACTTAGGACCTCCTCCTTATTTGAACATTTCATGACACATTTCATGCTGACAGCGTCTACAGCAATAAATAAATAAATATTAGAGCAGAGCGTTTTTAATTATTGATTGATACTTAATTCTATTTATACATTTCTTTTTGGATTTATTTTCACATATATCATATATTTATTTTTATTGTTTGAGTCTTGTTTTTAATTTTTGGGGTATTTTATTTATGTACATAATTTTTTTTTGTATTTCATTTTTGAGTTTTTTTTTTATATTCATTTTTATTTTCACTTTTATCTATTTTTTTTTGTTGTTGCATTTTTGGCCCTCCATACGCGTGGCCATGAAGACATCAGACATGTCGTGTACAACGCGCTCAATATTTGACCTTTAGGGTCGAGATGACTTCATCGCCCTTCTTGTTGATAGTGATTGAATAACGGGGGTTTCTCTCCGCGTCGATGACCGTGTCCCCTCTTTCCCAGCGGATGATGATGGGCTGCTCCCCTCGAGCTGTGCAGTTCAACTCCTTCGTCTGGCCCTTCCTGGCCATGGTGGTGTTGGGGTGGCTGGTGATCATTGCGGGAACTGGGAAGAATCATAGACCCCGTGTCAGTGTGACAAATGGCATTACATGGCATAATGAGACAAGGATGCAGGGAAGAGGTGATGGAAACGGAGGATATATTACAAATGTATAGCCATCTCTATATATTCCCTTCCTCTTCCATTTCACGCTTTAAGCCCCGCTGGCTGCATCTTTCTGCTTCAATCTCTCCTCTGCTCAGACAGATTATTGATTATAGGGGTTCTTGTGGTTTTGTTTTCATCACTAATTCATCAGTCCTTTTCCCCAACCTTGAGCAGTACACAGACAGACGGAACATATCATTCAAGAGTAAATCTACCCCCAGTTAACGACAGACACGTGGTTTTATTATTAGGTTCGGTCCACAGTTTACTACCCTAGGGCAAAAATGCCTCTGTATACAGAAAAAAAAAAAAGATGTGTTCAAACCAAAGGAAATGATTGGCACTTACTCTTGACAGTGAGGATCATGCTCTTACTGATGTCTGAGCCCACTCCATTGGAGGCCTGACACAGGTAGTATCCGCGGTCGTCCTCGAGCACATGGCGGATGAGCAGCGATCCGTTGGACATGATCTGGATGCGACCGGTTAGAGGGACCGGATGGTACTGCTGGGGGTTTCCAACACCTGCATGACAAAACACCTTTTTACTTTGACTCTTGATTTATTATTAGTTATAAAGATGTTGGGTAGCTGTGATTATTTTTTACCTTTAGCATGTTTCCACATGACTTTCGGAGGAGGGTAACCCTCCACAGAGCAGTTGAGAACTCCAGCTTTGCCGTAGATGCAGTCCTGGTTGTTGGGCTGCACCACAAATCGTGGTGGTACTGAGGAACACAGAGTTGCACTCAACTTATTTGTAACTCGTTGGAAAACCTTGATTTGAAATGGTTAAGTTGTTAAAATGATTGCTAATTTGGCTAATTCAAGCCCCACTGAGAGTCACACAACCAAAAAAGTTGGGTTAGTCATTTGTTGATACATATTGGGTTATTTTTGACCCAACTGTTTTTAGAGTGTTAAGTTTTGGTGAGTGAGTACCGACAGGCTTTTCCATCCTGTCTCCCTCTGTTGGTCAATTTTGTTGTTCTGAACTTGTGCATATGCAATGACAATAACGATAAAGATAAAATATCATATAAAGCAATTTCGGCTCTTTGGACCTCATTTGTCATCTACATATGTATTAGTGCCTCACCAGTAACAATCAGCTGTCTCTCCCAGCTGACTGTGGCGGCAGCGTTGCTGGCAATGCAGGTGTAGTTTCCGTTGTGTTTTAGTGTCACTTTGGAAATTTGCAGGGAGCTCATGAACTCTTTGGTCTCTATTGCAAC
Source organism: Vanacampus margaritifer (assembly GCF_051991255.1). Taxonomy (NCBI): domain Eukaryota; kingdom Metazoa; phylum Chordata; class Actinopteri; order Syngnathiformes; family Syngnathidae; genus Vanacampus; species Vanacampus margaritifer. Next base: position 8,236,332 of record NC_135447.1, on the reverse strand, counting down.
GCCAGAAGTGGGCCCTGGCACAATGAGCTGGCCGTCTTTGTGCCAGGTGATGCGTATGGGCATGTCCCCGGATGACACCACGCAGGCGATGTAGATGAGCTTCCCCACTGAGGTAGAGGGGATGTCGAAGGGCTGGATGAGAGGTGGCACTAGCGGAGAGAGAGGAAGAGTTAAAAAAATAAATGACAGTGGGTTGATGTGAAAGAGTGGCAGCTATGCTGAGAGAAGGTCATTGGCCAGTAGGGCTCCTTCTTTGCCCCCCTTGAATCCTCCATCTCCTGTAGTCCCTAAGAGCTACTCTGGTTAGGATCCAATTGGCAGGAGGAAGTCATTCCGTTGCCATAGAAATAGAGGTTGGCGCTGTGGTACTACAGCTGAGACATCTGGGGGATTTAATCTAGGCTTCATTATTATTCATCTAATTAAATCAGACACACGCAGGCACATGCGCACACCCTTAAACACCTCTGCAGCTGCCCAGCCACCATCGTTACCCCCCTCTCATGGACAAAATGAGTCACTTAGTCAACCGGAAACAAGAGGAAAAAAGGAGGGGCACCAACCAAGTTGGAGCCCAACAAGATCAACAATACAAAATTCATAAAGCAAAAATCCTTTGTGATTCATCCAAACCATTTCATAGATGAAATAACATTTCAGCACTTGTTGCTACCCTGAGTTCATAGGCTTTGATGAGCTCATCAGCAAACTTTGCAGTAGCCTGATAACGATCCGAATCGTATCAATCAGGTGTGTGGGAGGAGGGAAACATCCAAAACAGGCTGGATAGGGGCTCTCGATACATATACAGTACTCATCATGGTCATTAGGCTGTTTGAATATCAAAATGGGTGCTAAAAGTACTGTGCACTGGGACAGAGAGCTGTCTGGAAAAAGGGTCATACAGAGACGGGCTAAGAATGTTATTTAATGTTAAATTTTAATTAAGTTAATTTAAGTAATTGATTAAATTACTGTGATTTTAATTTAATTAATGAAATACATTTTAATTACATTAATTAATGCAATTAATGTCAATTCTATTTTATTCTAATTAATACAATTTAATATCCCCACTCTACAAAGAAAAAACAATATTAGACATTTGCGATGGGCAAGCACTGATACCAGGTCTTCGGTATCGGGGCGATACCAGGCATTATTTCATGGTATCGGTACTCACAATGGTGACCGATACTAGTATCGGCCCACTCTTGCAGCCATTTTACAATTAGAAATATAAATTAGAAGCATGGAAAATTGCCATTAAAATAAAAAAAAAGTACTAAAAAGTACACGTAGTATCGATACTTGGTATCAGTATCAGTGACTACTCAAGAGTTAAGTACTTGTACTGATATCGGTCTGAAGAATAAAGTGGTATCGAGCATCCCTATTGGACATAAACAAAGAACACAATCTGCTTATTGTAAAAACTGCAGCTACTTGACTACTTGATCAGATTCCTTCCACTTACCTTTAACAGTAACATGCACAGTCTGGTTGATTGACACTTGCGGTTGGATCAGAACACTACAAAGGTAGGTGCCCTCATCGGCGCCCTTCTGCACGTCCGTCAGCCGCAGGGTACCATTGTCAAACAACACTTGTCGGTGATTATCGGGCAGCTGCATGCCGTCCTTCAGCCACTTAATGGAGTAGTAAGGGTACCCAATGACACGGCACGTTATGTACGTGTTCCTGCCTGCCACTGCCGTCATGTCCCGCATGGGTCTGATTCGGGGTGGACCTGGAGACACGGGGAAAAGAGGGAGGGGGTGGCGGGGCGGACACAGTGGTCGGAAAGACGGGCCGATGAGGTGAGGGAGGTCGTGGCAGAGAGATGGAGCAGCCATGGAAACAGAAGGTGAAGCGATAAAGGTCGATGGACAGAGTGATTGGGGTAAGTTGAGAGGTGGACAGGGAGGTTAGTTTTGCTCCCTTTGCTAAAATTGACTGAGGATATTTGTATTTGTATTTATATCTTAACCCTACTTGTATGCTACAAATTGAAGAGTAGACAGTGGTACCTTGACTTGCAAGTGCAATTTGTTCCAAGGGCAGGCTCGCAACTCAATTTACTCAAATATCAGATCAGAAACAAACAAGTTTATATATATATTTTAAAAAAAATGGTACTGTATTGGAAGGTTTTTAATTAGTTAATGAAAACTAAGGAAATAACTAAAACTAAAATCAAAACACATTTTTGTTAATGAAATAAAATAAAAAGTAGAGTGTTTTTTTAAACCAACAACTGTAGTTGTATTTATTATTTTTATGTTTTATTATAAAACTAACTAGTGTTACCTTGTTTTCTGCTGGGGTTAGGGTAAAAAAAAAAATACCCGCAATAAATGAAGTCCGCAAAGTAGTTAGCTTTATGTTTTACATTTATTATAAATGTTTTAAGGCACTAAAACCTCTCACCACACAGTTTATAAACTTTCCTCATCGAGGAATTTACTTTTTCTCACATTTCTCTCTTGTTTAAACATTCTCAGTATACAAACCTTCATAAATTTTAGAAAATGGGTACATTACTGAAAAAAAAAATGCATGCAAAATTGCACACACAAAAATCTGCGAAACAGCAACGCTGCGAAAAGTCAACCGTGTTATAGCAAAAATGTTTTCATTTTTGTTAATACATTTAATACATTAGTTTTCAGGGTTTATTTTATGTATATTTATTTTATGTATATTTATTTTGGTTTTAATGTACAAATGTACCAAAGAAAGAAAGTTGAACAGTAATTTGGCTTTTTTATTTTATTTTACTTTATTACACAATACTTAGTGACTTTTTTTTATACTTGCGCTCCACAAATTGCCATATATAAAAAAAAAACGAATACTAAAACTAATAAAAAACAAAGCTAAAATGAAGCATTTTCAGAAAAAAACAAACCAGCTGTCAAAACTGCTTAAAATAAAATAAGTCAAAACAAAATAAAAAGTAACTATAAAGAAAACTCGTAAACTATTATGAACCTGCTGTATTGTTTGAAAACATAATAAAGTGTGAATGCAGAGCTTTAAAAAGTGTCATTACTGAACACAATGTAGCATTTGTGTTTGCTTTTAAGGGTTTTGTGCGCGTGTGAGGGTCTGGGTGTGAGTTGTGACTTACAGCAGCTCCTTGTAATGCCCCCCCCCCCCCCTTCAATAAACGTCTGAATCTCTTTCACTTGAATGGCTGTGTACCTGAAGCTTTCTCGTAGCTAAAAGTTTAGCTTGCGACACAAAACGAAAAATACATAAATAAAAAATTGGCCAAGTATCAGATTAGTAAATAGAAAAACCCATAAGTCGGGGCACCCGTAAGTCAAGGTATCAGTGTATTTACATATCGATAGACATACATCTATCACTATCTGTACTGTATTTATATAGAATGAGGTGTAGAGTGCATTTATATTGAAAAGCAGACAGGCACCTCTTACGTTTATGCGCGCTTGGTACTCGGCGCTGCCGGCCGAGTTGCGTGCGACGCAACGGTAGACTCCCCCATCTCGGATGAGCGGGTTGCTGACGTTGACGTGGGACACGGTCATGCCGTCCGACTGGGTGTACTGGCTGGTCTTGTAGGTGGAGTCCCGCACCACAGGCTCATCGTCCAGCGTCCAGGTGATGGAGGGTGGCGGCGCTCCTTTGGCCTCGCACACGAGGGAGAAAGGCTCGCCGGGGTTCACCACTTTCTCGCTGAAGGACGTCACAATGCGAGGGGTGCCGTCTAACCACGAAAAAAGATAAAGATGAATCGTTTTCTGACAGAAGATAAAATATTTTAACATCGTCTCTTTCAACTTACCCTCAAGCAGAATGATGGAGAAGTCCTGAGATGTGTGGCCCTTGCGGGAAGCAAAGCACTGGTAGGCACCAGAGTGGAATTTCTGTGCTGCAGTGATCTGCAGGGTGTCGTTGTGTTGACCTTGGATGGAGATGTGCTGGTCGGGGAAGATGGGTTCCGTGTTTCGGTACCAGTTGATGGTGTATTCTGGAGAACCTTCCACGGTGCAGGTGAAGAAGAGTGTGCTGCTAATTCCCGTTTTCAGGTTCTTGGGGGATAAGGTCACTCGAAGTGGATCTGAAAGAAGGACGGGCCGCAAATGAAAATGTTTGAGGAATGAATGGTTTATTGTTTATCACAACTAGAGATAGATCACCGATATTTGAAGCCAGTGTTAATTTTATCAGCTGTTTTTAAAATTTTGTCTCAGTTTTAGTCCAGTTTCAATAACGCTTGTTAGTTTTTAATCATACTTAGTCAACCTCATCCCGTTTTTATTTAGTCAGCTAAAAATCAAGCATTTAGTCCAAGAAAACATAATATTATTCGTCTAGATTTAGTCAACACAAACTGTCAATGTTTTAGTTAAGACAACCATTTCACCCTTTGTACAATGACAATTTCCATCTGATCTATGAACTATTTCACATAAAATGTAATTTACTTTCCGCTTAAAAAAAACAATAGCAACTTCACACACAATTACACCATATTAACAAATAGCTACGGCTCCAAGCCATGAGCTAGCATTAGTTAGCCAGCATTAGCTAGTGGCCAGAACGTATCCTTGGAACGTTATAGCTGTTGGATTAATGTTATGTTATAAACAACCACCACTAATTAATTTTGTTACAAAATCATAATTTTTTTCCTCTCATCTTTTTTTCATGAACTAAAATGTACATAGATTAAAGTCCAGCCTTTATTAAGTAGACGACATTTTCGTCTCTTTCATTTGTCAACAAAAATGTATTCCGATTTACTCACAATTATTGTTTAACGATGGGGGATTTAGTCTAGTCTAGTCTAGAAAAAATATTTTCATTTAGTTTTTGTTTACAAAATGAACACTATTTGGAGTCGAAATTCATTTTCCGTAAAAAGGTCAAAAATATGCTTAATTTCCCCAAAATGCTTCTCCCTATTAAATGTAACCGATTTTCTCACCAACTCGTGACTGAAGTAACACCAAATGTCACCCAGATTTATGAGTACAGTGTATATTTACATTCACAGAGGAGGGTAAAAAAGCGAGCAAAAGCGCAATCAGCAGTGGCGACTCGATCAGTTGGACGCACTCATTAAAAAGCAGCTGGAGATATCGCTTCGCATCTATGTCCACTTTATGTGTGTGCGCAAATGTCAGTGAGCAATAAGGCAGCTGGTGGTGTGTGCCAGGGGGCATTACTGTGCCTTCCAAGCACCCCCACCCCCTCTCCCTCCCCCACCCCATCCTGTCAAAGTCACAGAGTGTGCTGCCATGATGTGCCCACTAGCCAAGCTGAACGCCTCCCCGTTCGCTCCATGTCTCGCCTTTTGTTTACTTGCATGCTTACACACTTTTACCTCTGTCCTACACTATTATTATCGTGTTACTTTGTTGATAATGTCATTCCGGCCTGGCCTTGGTGGATGTCTGCTCATTTTGTCTTTGACCCCTGGTCTCTACCACCGTCTTCCTCACTCTCCTCCTCAGTGATGCTGACTTGTGCTGGCAGCTGCGTTATGGCTTCAGTCTCAGTAAATTACATCCCTGTCACCCATTCTGAGACCTGACATATTGGGGCATCATATACAGTAGCGCTCACGTTTGTTACACTCACACTGTATGCGTGCCTGAAAGCAAAAAAGGAGAGGAGTGTGCGAATGTGATCGTCTGCCAGCTAGAAGAGAGTGTGCGGCAGTCTGTCAGTGTTGCGTGTGCGTGCGTAGCGCTCACGCACCTATTATGTGAAGCTGTCCAGACACTTCCTTCGAGCCAAAGCTGTTGGTGACTTCGCATGCGTAGCTGCCGCTGTCTTCCTGTCGCAGGTCGCTGATGGTCAGCCCCGTCAAACGCCGTGTCCAGCGGGTGTCCGAGGGCAGGGGGCGGCCATCTTTTAGCCAACGCACAGTAGGGCTGGGGTAACCTCCTGCTATGCAAGGGAGCTCGATACTCTGGCCTGCGTGCACCTCCCCTGGTTGGAAACTGTCCAGGATGGTGGGTGAGGACTCATTGGGGTCTAGAGGGAAGATATGGACAAATTCAGTGCTTTTTAATTAGTGCAAAATTAACTAATTAATTGCATCATTTTCTATAATTAATCACAATTAATCACATTCTTCTGCTTTTGCTGCTACTTATTTCTTTAAAGCTTGTGAGTTATTTACTCAGGGATGTGATTTGACCAAAGTGAAATTATCTGAAAATTTAGCCGGGGGTCTGGGGGCCGCTGGCACCCAGCTAGGTCCAGGGCAGTGCCCTGGTGGGGGGACAAGGGCGGAGCTCATGGGTTTTCCGTGTTTTTAAGTACTTTCAATGCACTCACATGACAAAGAAATAGACAAAACAACAGCATAAATTTTCAATGTATATTGAACTATCCCATATAAAATGGCAGTTTTAGTCAACTCAAAATCAGTCACATTCAAAAACATTGGACTGCTTTTGCTTTTAAAAACTATCACTGAGAATATCATCATATCTAACTAATGTGATTACTAAGTTAACACATAAATAATGTTGAAGAGTTCAAATTTCATGAACAAATAATTGTATCATGACCAAATGAAAAGTAACTCATATTAGAGCATACCACAAATGTCTTTGTTATAGCAGAAGATGTTATCTGTCGGAGTCATGTGCATACACAATGAACTACTAAAAAAAATAAAAATAAAAAATAAAAATCGGAATATTTTTTTTGGGGGGGGGGTAAAAAAAGCGGAATTCCGCGAATTAGCGGAAAAATCACATCCCTGTTTACTTGAGTAAAAATGTTGTAATCAATGTAAAATCATCAAAGAAAGGCATTTTTAGCCTACTTCTCCTGTAAAATACAACTGTTAAACAAAATGATCAAAATGGACTAAAAAAAAAAAAAAATTCAGAACTTCTCATAACTTAAGCAGGGAATTTTGGCTATTTGACTCTGGAGTACTCCAACAAGCATCAAGCAAATAAATCAGAAAGTAAAACTACCTATAATCTTATGCCTTTGTTTATTCATCTTCCCGTCAGGGACTCCGCCAATTTTGGCTGCACGTAGAGTTAATTAAGTGAGTTAATTTTTTTTAAACAGTTGTAAAGTTCTTTTATCTTTAATGCTTGCTACACTAATACTTTGCTCCGATTGATCTAAAATTTGAGATTTAGTCTTGTGCCATCACTATCAACGAGTACGCCAAGTTTCATTAAAATGGAAATTGTTTTGGTTAAAACTACTTGGGCGATTTGGCATAAAAGTAGATTTCAACCTATCTCACCCATCACAGAAAGCCTGGCTCCATTGCTTTGGCGCGTCTCCCCGCTGTATTTATGCCGGGTAATGCACCGGTAGGTGGAAAGGGCGTCCTCCTTCTGAACATCTGAGATGTAGAGAGCCCCAAAGGAGGTCAGCAAGAACCTGTTACCTGGAAGAAAAGAAGAGAAAAATTAATTACAAAAAAATCATGTAAAAACAACCACGTCCTCCAAAAGTGGCATTCACGCATAGAAGTTGGTTTCAACAATCACAGATCAAGCCAAAAAAAACACTTCTCAAAAGGAGATACGAGATGGAGCCAGCATGCCACACTTATTTACTACATGTTTGCATTCGATATTTCGTATGACCCTGTGAGGAGACACAGCCTGCAATTTCCCCGCCACCTTTGTTTGCCCCCCTGCAAAGAAGTCTTACAGGATAATGAGTACTTTAAGAGCGCTACTCCCACAGCAGTGACAAGTGGCTTGTCAAAACACTCCGACACAGGCGGAGCGACGGCGAGATCAGCAGGATGTGTCAAAAGCGCAATTTCCGTCTTTTGCGGCACATTGAATTCATCCTATCTTGCGGATTCAATCGCACGATTTCCCTTCCTGACACTGTCCATCTCGGACGAGTGGCTTGCGTAAAATCCATCTATTTTATAGTCAACTCTCATTAGTCAACTCGCTCATTTGGTCTGTCTCAGTGACGCGGGCTCCTCCTTGCAGTCTCCAAGCAGAGTGGCAGACGGAGTAAAATATTAATTACTAAATCACTGTGCGCCCTCAGCTTTTATTCATGCTTACTTGACAAGCTAACAAGAAACGGAGCTGATGTCCGTTGAAAGCACACACGCTTGCACACGCGCGCACGCGCACACACACACACACACACACACACACACACACATTACAAGTGCAATGTTCCGCTCCTATATCGTCATCATCATTATATATAACACTCATTTTGAAGTGATCGTTTTTTAAATTTTTTTAGTCGCTCGCCTTCAGCAACATGTGGGGCAGCTCTACTGTCGTAGTGGTGTCCAAACTATGGCCCGGGGGCCATTTTGGGGCCCGCCGTCCATATATAAGCGGGCCGCGGCAGCATTGGAAATGTAGCTGTGGAAAAATTGGGGTGATGTGAGTAACATGGATTACCACTCCTATTACTACTAAACTTTTCGAGCTATTGTTTGCGATGACACACACACACACAAAAAACACAGCTAAAATAGTATCAGAATTTTTTTTCATAAAACTAGATAAAAAAAAAAAAAAAGATGGTTTCCTCCACTTTCTGCTTAGTGTCAAGATCCAATTTTATGTTCCTCAGGTATAGTCATCTTAAAACAGATTTGTTTTGGTTGTGAATAGGCGTGTGAATTGCCTAGTACCTGACGATTCGATCAGTATCACGATTCATAGGTAACGGTTCAAATCGATACCAATTAATCTCCATACGAATCTATAAGTTGATTATTGCATTTTTTTAACTCAAATTTAGAAAATATTAATCAGTAAACTTGTACATGTACACTGTAAGATTTGTATGAAAATGTATTATTTATCTGAAACTTCAGGTTTATAACTGTGAGCCACTGTATTTAACAAACAAACTGTTACATGTTTGAACAGCATTGAAATAAAATATTACCGCTTAATATTCCATTAATTATAAAAAAAATTGTCCATGCTTAACGTGTGAACGCTAACCCTAAGTAAGACGTTTTGTTGAATATTTCCATTAAAAAAATTATGTTTAAACATCGATTCGGCCGCATATCGTATCGATTCGAGAATTGGACGCTGTAATATCGCGATATATTGCCGAATCGATTTTTTTTAACACCCCAAGTTTTGAATGTGGGCCACATGAAAATTTTTAATTAAAATCTGCCACTTTTAACAAAAAGCATTAAAAGTTCATTTAAAAAATATATATATATACTGGCAATTCAGTGTGTCCAAGAGCAAGAAGATGTCACATCAGTGTAATACCGAGTACCATGTATTCCTGTTAATGTTTTTTGTTCTCATCAAGCAGGGGAACATATTTGAAGTAACAATAAATAATCCTAGTTTCTGTTAGCCCATCTATGGGAGTTTACATTATATATTATCATTAAGTTAGTGGGCATTTTCTAGATTAAATCACATCGGTTGAAGATTTTGGTACTTTAATATGGTAGTGAAATTGGAGAACTGACGTTTGTTAATAGCATACCCACGTACACACACGTGCGCTAAAAGATAAACAAACACAAACTACAAGAACTAAATATCTTTTCTCCCACAGCAGCCAAACTTTAAAGTCATATCTGCTAAAGTTGAATTAGAACATATTTTCATAGTATCTCAGTTTTCAGGATTGTTTTGCTTTTCATAATACGGAGTCGCCAACGTGGCAAAAAAGGCAGTCGCCTCCCACTCTACTGTACACACAACTCAGTGCTATTAAGTCTTGTTTTGGTTTACTGCACACATTTTTACTCAACATAAATGGCTCTATAAAAAGTCTGTTCATCCAGAAAGAGGCTGCGTAGCCTCCAGGAGAGCTGACATTGTTGGAATTTTGCATGAGGTCCATTTGAGCCTCAATATAAGCCATTAGTGCAAAGAAAGAATTTCCAGGGGGGGAAATGTTGGAATTTCTATTCAGATTGGATGGAGACTCTTGAAAGTGAATACAGTATAGAATATTTTAATTGCTTTCATTCGTTTGAGTGTCAAAACAAATTATTTTCTAATCTAATTAAAAATCCTCACAAAGCATACAGTCTGCACTTTTAGTTCTACTGATGTACTTCAGATTGAAACCCATCTACATCTAAATAAAAAGGGGTAGAAAATGAGCTTAAACAGTACTTTACCAAATAATTACATTGTATATTATTGTAATAAAGGTCTTCTTGAGTTCCGCTTTCCAATATGACAACATGGCTGCGACTTCCGAGACAGAACTACTGCTGTGACAAATAATAATAGTGAGGATTGTAAGTGAAGATGAAATTATGAATGTGCGAGAGAGGAAAAAATAAACCCACACCGTCTATAAATAGGATGCATACAGTAGGCCATTTTGGTCCGAGACCGTGTGTGCCTGCGTACGCGACGAATGCGAGCACGAGCAGGTTAGCGGCAGCAACATTTTTCCACATGCAAACGAAGGCGTCGGCGCAAAGATAACGAGGCCCATATTTCCACCTCCTCAGTGGGCCCATTATTTATTGATGTTCTGCATCCCCCCCCCACACACACACACACCCTCCTTCACACGTTCCTCATCCCGTCCCTGTTGCTAGGGTCTTCTCGCTGCCATCCTCGTTCTGTTTTGGTGTCGTTTCAGCAATTATTAAAAGCGCAACGTGATCCCGGTCAGAAATGAAACAATGAAAACACACAAAATCATAAGGGAAGTAACAATAGCAAATGTGAAAAACGCTGTCATTGGGTAGTTGTTAAATATAGCTATTCCTATTTTGTAAATGGCAGTAAGCAGCTCTTTTTCAAAGAGGTAACAATTACCTGGAGCACGTAAGAAGTCATTGCACCTTACAGATTGAAATATGAATGCCAAAGGACAGATTGGCTGTCATTCCTCTATTAGACTAATGTAATGTAAACTTACTAGTTTCTCGATGTGTGAATGAGATATTATTTTTAGCTCCAAGTGAAAAAAAAAAAGTATTCTCCTTCAGGCTGAACATTCCATGTTTTTACTGAACAAAACATGTCAAATTTGAATTTAAAAGGAAAATCGACCCCAAAATGTTCTAGTCTAAACAGTATTCTGTTTGATATTATATTTGTGTAATATTAATTAACTCATTCACTGCCATTGACAGCAATAGGCAAATTTTTTATTAATTTAACTTTTTTTTTGTTAACAAGAGTATGAAAGCCTAGAATTTTTTTTGGTACATTTAGAACAGATATAAAATTTGTGCTTAATCATGAGTTAACTAGTGAAGTCATGCGATTAATTATGATATCAAATTGTAATCACCTGATGCCCCTAATTTTTACAAATATTTTATTAATTTTTTTTTATTTTTTATAATCTTTTTTTTTTAAAGAAAATATTAGTAAAAATTAGGGCCGTCAGGTGATTACAATTTTTAATCGTAATTAATCGCATGACTGCACTAGTTAACTCACGATTAAACACACATTTTATATCTGTTCTAATACAATAAAAAAAAAATGTAGGTATTCATACTCTTGTTAACAAAAGTGGGAAAAATGTTAAACTAATAAAAATAGTTCAAATGATTTTTTTTACGTCTATAGCCGTCGATGGCAGTGAATGAGTTAAGCAGCAAAATTACAGGGGGCGGCCATTTTGTCACTCCCTGTCCACTTAAAATGACATCACAGTTGCTCAGGGTTCAAGTAACGACCAATCACGGCTCAGTTTGTGAACGTCACATGACCAGACAAAAATAAAGAAAAGAAAAAGACAGGTGAGCCATGATTGGGCTGAGCCCTTATCATCTATGATGCAAATGGCAGAATGCCCGCCCCCTGTGATGTGTTGCACCTTAAATTGTGCGTTTGACTTTAGAAATTACACTGACATTTGTTAAACATTGGAAGTTTAAATGTGTGTACCGACGTTGACTTATATGTGCAATAGTTAATAATACCCTCAAACACAGAGCATGATGTGGCCACTCATATTTCCATTTGACACTTTTTTCTTTTGCAGTTGCATATTTGGTTAATTATACATCTATTTGTAAATCATCAATATTTAAAATGTCTAACTTGTACCTGAGGCGTGAAAGGTGCTACATTATTAATCACAAATATGCATGTTGTAAAATAAAATAAAAATAAAGTGGAATATTGGTTTAGTAAATCTCATAAGAAACGATGGGTACTTGGGTTGTACATTTACCAATACATGAAGACCGAAATGTGTTTTATGTTCCTTGATTTTTCATATTTGAGGTTTCTCCTTCCACCAAATTAGAACGAAGGATTTCGACATGCATATTTATGAAACACCAACACATTCAAGCATACAAATGAACTCACAGTGGACAAGCACAACAGTGTTTTGTTTCCACTTGTAATTGGATGACAACCAAAGGGTTTCAAAAAAATTTGACATTAGAAAAGTGCATTCTGTCGCAGAGAAGAATGCGAAAGAAGGTGAGAATAGACGGGGGGGGGGGAGGAAAAGATCAAAGATGTGGGACTGTCATGGGAAGAAAGAAAAAAAAATGGCGTATTCTGGAGATACTCTCAGTGGTGCTGGTATAAACTCACACACACGAACGAAGCCATCAACAAACCAGACTTAAAATAGGACAAATGGTGTTTCTCAGTCGGAACAAAAGCATAATGCTGTAAATTTAGCACCATGGAGTCAGTGAACATTTGTGGAAGTTGTAGCTGAAGCGGCTCCATTGGAAGAAAAATAATGGAAGGAGAAGAATGCCAATGAAAACGGCGGAGGAGGTAACAGCCCATGTCTGTGAGCTCTCATCCTTTCAAACCTTATGCAAAAAAGGGGTGTTGCATCTGTATTCAAAGTGCACACTCACTCCGCCCTAACATTGCTGCCTCTCTCTACTGCGTATAGATTAAAAGCACAAGTAGAAGCAGGTGTCAGGCAATTAAATATATACACTTCTCTGGCTTTTATTCTGTTTTACACTCAACGCCCATGAATGGCGTCCTCTTAACTCCTTCAATTCACATTCAAAGCAGGTTCTATTGGCCCAACTGATGTATAACAAGCGATGGTGCATCGGGAGCCCACCCCGCCGCATCTCCTCCATAAAAGAGACTTTGTTCAGGCCACCGAGCTGCTCAGACGGGGCAGAAGTCACGCTGCCAGTTAAGACCACGCCGCATGAGCAATATTGGCCTTTTCGCCCTCGCTTCCTCGCTGTTCATTTTGAAGATGCGGGAGGCTGGACGGGGAAAGCGGCAGCGGCAGCGGCGGCGGCGGCTCGGTCATGTTTTCATTAAAAAGCCACGCTTCACTGTCTAATCCAAACTGCTGCGCCCTTTCCTGAGCAATTCTGACTGCTTACCTCATCTTTCAATCATGTCCTCTCTTTGTCACTGCTAATACTGGACAGTCGCATGCACAGACATGGCAAGAGGACACAAAGCAGAGCTGGACGATTCTCCCGTTCCTGAACGTACTTTAGGATGTTTAATAGGGGTGGGAATCTGTGAATGTCTCACGATTCGATTCAATTCAGATTTTTGGGTGGGCAAATCAGAATCGATTTTCGATTAAGAACGATTTTTGATTAAAAATGACAACTTTTATTGGAATAACCTGATCGTGACTTTTTCCTTCTACTCTATAATGTGGCTACAACTTAACAGTGTATCAGACCGCGTAGAACCACACTGCCCCTAAGTGGCCAAATCGGGTACAACATGAATAGCGCTCCCAATAAAGGCACACATAAACTAATTTTAATATATTCTTACTTTACTTTCTTACCATTTATTTTCTCATTATCCTTTCAAGTTATACTCAAAGTTGAGTTTTAAGCATTGAAATAAATTTCATTTCCTCAAAAATTCAAGGATAAGAAGATCCAAGGACTTTTTACACACATTTATTTCCATGTGACATTGCATGAAATACAATTCCCAACGTCCCAGCTTAGCTCAGTAAGTCCCAAGACTTGTGAATATAACACACGCTAAAATATATATGATCAAGCGATAAGGGTAATGTTTAAAGATGAAAATGAACCCATAATCGTCCAGCCCTAACACAAAGGTGAAGAAGAAGAATGGTTTTAGAGGAAAGGAGGGGCGGACCAGACAGACTAAAAGTCCAGTTTCCATTGCGATGGGACAACGTCTCTTCTGCTCCACTGGCTGCTCTGTCCCAAATTGCCCTGTGTGACTTTAAACAGTAAACACTGGGGGATGGGTGGGTGGGGAGTACATGTGTGGTGCTGAATGGACAGCGGGGGACCCTCGTAAAAGTCTTCTTATGCAAAGGATGTAGTTTCCATAGATACAACTCCACACTGCAGAGCCATGTTCCCCTCCATAAATACGTCGTGAGCAGACAAGGCGTACAACACCGCGTAAAACTAAATGGTCCGTCCAGGAAAGAGGGAGCAGGCCGTGGACAGAGCAAAAACGGGGACGGAGGGTGCGAGGTGAAGACCGCGACGTGGAGAAAGATGTAGAAAATAGGACTCCATTATTCATGATGTGTGTTTCATGTGCTCGGAGACATCTGGGACAGCAGTGATAATGAGGGTCCCGGGAGAGGAAAACCACATACGCACACAAATCGCAATTCACCGCAGTTTGTAGAAATATGCTAACCTCGGTTCACCTACCCTGCACTGGATACACCACTGACTCGAAACTGAGTTTTAATCTCTGAAAGGAGACTGCTCAACACAAAAACATGCTACTAAATATAAAAAAATAATAATAATAATCTAGTGGATGATCACAAACCCCTACCCAAGTTGTTTTGGTTCAACAAGAAAGTGCAATATATGGTGTGTGTATGTGTGTATCTAGCGAGGTGCACTTCAGCTTAGCCCATGGCCTGAGGCCGTGAGCTGCATTAGCAGCACTGAGTGAATCGCCTGGTCTCCCCGCTGCCCCCCCCCCCCTACCTTCCCTTCACCCAACCATTAGAGTGCTGGTGGCAGAGGAGTGTCACTGCCCAGCATGGAGAGAGACGGAGCTTAACTGGAGACACACACACTCACACACACACGTGCGAAAGCAGGCACGCACGCAGAGAGATTGTCAGTGTTTACCACAGAGGATGGCTGAAATCCCAGGCAGCGAAGTCAACAAATAACCCAATGTGACATTTGAAGAGGCGTCAGCCGCTTAAAAGTTACTCATTGTTATATCTCGACTTGACCTTGAGCTCATGTTGTCAACGTGAACATGGCATTTTATAGTCTGCTTTAACGTTGCTGTTCCAGCATGCCCCCCCCCCCCCAGTGCTCAATAAAGCCTTGCATGGGTGTGCTTAGTGTGAAAAGAAGTTAGCCCCATCAGAGCTAGAACAGAGCTGGTGAGCCACGCCCTCTCCGTGACCTCACAAAATATGACAACAACAACAAAAATCCCACACATTCCAAAATAATTTTGTTTATACAGTCTGTCATTTTGGTGCCCAATAAACTAGTCCAGGGGTTTGCAACCTGCGGCTCTAGAGCCAGGTGTCCCTCTCCTTTGGCTTGCTGTGGATCTCTAAAAAAAATTGTAGACATACATACATATATTATTTTTATTTTGAGGTAAAATATTTTTTAAATTAATTAATAATTTTGATTTTTTTTTTTTAAAGAACAAATATTCAAAAACTGTCAAAGTCCAAATTTTTAAGTTGTCAGAAAAAGAGAGATGAAAGGTAGATGAAAAAGTTTTTAAAATTGCCTAAAAATGTTTAAAAAAAAAGTGTCCAAAAAGGAAAAGCAGAAAATTACCATTAAATATTTTTGTAACTGCCAAAAAATTCATTTAAAAAAGGCAGAAAAGAAAACATTCGAAAATTAGCTATAAAATGTCCAAAAGCAAAAGAAGAAATTCCCAAAATTACCAAAGTGTCCAAAAAAAATACCAAAAATGTCAGAAAATTGATAGCAAAAAAATTGCCTATTTTAGTAAAGGTTGCTGACCCCTGAACTAGTCAATATGTCTAATGAAATTCAGTATGAAGGTCTTTGATCAGTATCAATGTCAATGCTTATGATCAATTGAAAAATAAAATATGGTAAAACAATACGATTCAAAGACTACAAATGGATAGCTATAAATATTCTTTCTTTCGTTCTCATCTGAATTACACTGTGAAAAGTCTTACTATCAATACAATTGATTATCAGCCTTACAAATCTTGGTTACTGACATTAATCAATACATTGATTAGTCATCACACTGCAATCTGTATGTGTGCGGTTTAACATTTAGGGGGAAAAACAACTACCTGACCGGTTAATCGATTGGCCAATTAAATGTATCAAAGGAAAACAATATTTATTATTATTATTTATTATGTATTATATTTTTTTTTAGATTAATTGCCATATTAATCGCTAATAGGTAAAAAACAAAATCTGCCAAAAATCTGTATCACCATCGGCGTAAAAAATCAAATCAAATCCATATCAGTCGCACCCTAATTATCAGTTGTTTTTGCGATTCTGTTTTAGCTATGAATATTCACAGTAATAACATGTTTTAACCACTTGATGATCAATATACTGATATATGACCTCAGTACACGACTAATTCATAGAACCAACAAAGGAACCATCAGGCTGTTGTTGTGCTTTTTTAGCTTCCCACACAGAATTAGTTCAATGAGGGTCTATAGCATTGATATGGCTTCTGTGTGTGTTTGGTCAGCAAACAGAGAGTCGGATCAATAGGTCTGATTGCCAGGTCATGTAGGAACATGACACATGGAGGACCACCAGGGATCAAATTTGATTCTTGATTATGTGTCACTGTGACCCCTCTGTCTTGTAGTGCTCAACGTGAAATATAGACCTCATTCTGACTAAACTGAGAAATCCATCAATTGTTTTATTTCGTTACAAGTAAAGAGATGTTATGAACGGATTACAGGGGATTTACAAGGAAATAGATTGTTGTTCATAACAGGGAAAAATGTGGCCCATGCACCAAACACTGAGGAGCAACCCGGCACTAAACATTTGAACAAGTGTTTCCTTAATTAATGACAATTTCTTGGCAAAACGTGCTGTAATCTCTCGGCACTAATCCGTCTTTCACTGTCCTAAACAAAGCAATGGAGGGAAAGAAGGAGGAAAAGGGTTAAGACCTCTTTACTTAAATCCCATTTCTTAACCCAATCCGAGCCAGATATCCCCATTCACTTATTTTCACTAAGCCTTGGCACAAGCCTCCCTGCTTTCACCTCTGTTGGTGACTCAGAATACTTAGAAAATGAGAAACGTGGTTTATTGAGGCAACGGCGAGAATTAGAAACGGCTTGTGTTAAAAACCAGTATCAGTATTTTTTATAATTAACATCTAAACAACAAGAAAAACAAAAAGTGAGCTGTTAACATTGAGCTTACAACAACTCTACACTCTCATTTTCTGACTCCCACATCACTCACCAGGCTCACCCTATAAAGCCATACACACTTAAAGTCACTGATATTATAATGTAGAACATGACGATGACTAAATTAGCTAAAATGCTTCTTCCTGCCCCTTCTCATTCACACACCTCATTAATTTTACTGTATTTGGGTATGAGATGGTTAATATTGTTTATTCTTATTCTACCTTTTTTGTACATTTTTAATCAAATTTTCAATTTTAGTGGTGAATTTATTTTGTTTATTATAGTTTTGTAAGTATGAGATGAATAAAACTTTTTTTTTTTTCAGACTGATACCGGTAGAAGCAACTTTTGAGAATTCACCAATACTGATACCAAGCACAGATACCACTAGTGCTTTTGAGACATGAAAAAACTAATATTAAAAAAAAAAAAAAAGACATATATATTTCAATATAGCATTTTCCCTTAATAAGAAATTAGAAATTAATGTAAATTTTCTATTCTTCAGATTTTTTTATTTGTAGTTCCTGATCGTAAAACAACCACAAGAGGGCAGCCAATATTGGTATCGGCCGACGTCGCAAGTACCGATACGTTGAAATAAGACCTGGTGAATAAGGGTGACGTGTCAAACTGCCACAATATAGCGCCAACTAGTGCCGAGGAGGACATATTCAATGTCAGATTTTGTTCGCCTTGAGTATCAGTGGCTGGTATCGGCAGCCTAACAGAGTACCCGGTAATGGTACTCACCCAGCTCTAATTTTACATCAGATCTAAAGAAATTGTCACATGTTTCTATTTTACTTTAAATGTTCTTGGTAGCATTTGCTTTAAAATGACTCCATTTTCTTATCTTTTTTTTTAATGCAATAAAAATTATGTACAAATCAAACCATTTTAACCATTTTTTTTGTTTCTAAATCTGTAAATGAGAGCCAGTATGGAGAGAGTCTCTCCCTGTGTTATTGTATTGTCACTAAGCCTGGCTTGAAGGCTGAGGTGGTGGCCAGATTTGTGTCAGAGTGATGTGCTCTCAGGGACTTTCCCATCTCTCCCTCTTACACTGATTGACACTGATACGCCGATGCTCGACAAACATGCTCATACTGCATGTGTGTGCGTCCCAAGTGTGCATGCGAGTGCTTGATAGAGACACAAAGAAGGGAAGGAAAAAAAAAAAACGTCAGGCGATGCTGTGTTAAGTGCACGTGAGCGGGCGTGTGTCGTAGTGTGTAAATAGTCAATAATAGCCGACACTTGTCAGCCCTCTCCTCAATACACACAAAGCCCGTGGTCGGGGCATTGTTGTACTCCGCCTCTCGCTGCTACCCCCCCCATCACCACCACACCCCCCACTAAAACTGGCCTCTCAAGCAGAAATAATTATGCCTATTGTGGCCTTCGCGCACGCACATACACACACGCTTGTTTGTGCTAATTAACACACTCTTCCACGTGCCTACTCAACCTAACTGAGTAAAAGATGGCTGCCAGCAGCCCATCTGTTCCTGCCTTGCTCTCACTCTCAAATGGAGCAAAATTGTACATGCAAAAGAGAGGGAAGCACACATAGAGGTGAAGAAACCGCAAAACACTGTTATGCGGGGCATGCAGAGTGACGCTATCTTCCGATTTCCTTCCTGACGTGGAGGTTTTGTTGCATGTGTGTCTACATGATATCAGCTGCATGATGACACCCTGCTGCGTGACACATGGGGGCAGCGGCGGCAAACATGATACCGCTGGGCAGTTTGAAGGGGTGGGGGTTGGGGGGGGGGTTACAGTCATTGAGGTTGTGTCCCATGAGCCCTGGGGAGGCCACGTGGTGCCCAGCCTCCCCCCCCCCAGTCGCACCTTGTCCCGTACCATGGCTAGTCGAGCGCCACCGCACAGGCGAGCGCAGCCTTAATGTACCTCAGGTTAATGTTTAATGACTTCTCCCTATTCGGGCAGGTTCATGTAAAATCTGGAAATGGCTTTATTGTGTTAGATTCAATGTGTGTGATGTTGGGGTTGTACGTTTGTTCTCACTACAAGTGAGTGCCTTTGTAAGACCAGTGTTTACATGAGTATGTGGTGTCCCAGACAAGTGTTTTTATTCATGTATTCTTTGACGTGCGCGCAACAAGCACAGATCTACAAACAGACGCTGTGTGCAAGACGTGGCTGCTCCCCATACTGGCCTCACCTCTCGCTTTACTTCACCTGAGTGTAGTTTAGCAGTACTTCAAAATCAAATTCAATGGATGCATTTTAATTTTAATTGACTCCACCCACACAGGACATTGAAAACAATTTGAATTTGAACTACAGGAAGTGGAATTAAATTCAATGCAATTCAGAGAAACTCATTACTCAATACTCAAGACTGTATTTCACTAGTGTGCTCCAAATAAAATGGCCAAAATGTTTGGGCAGCCATTTTAAAGATGTACATAAAGCAAGGTATTCTGGGAAATGAAGTGCTGTTCTACCATCATATCAAACATTTTCATAGTTTTTACAGTTTTATCTAGTAGGCTTTTAATACAATTACACATTTTATTAGTAGCCTTACAATATAATATTTGTATGAAATTCATGTTGCAAAACGGCTTATAGAAGGTAAGGCTTCATTGTTAAATACATTTGAAATTTTGTATCATGGATTTCTTTAATTTCATGTCATTTCAATTTTACTTCCTGCAAATAAAATTCTGCGTTCTGTTTGCCACCTAAATTCAAATTCAAGAATGGAATTGGAATTTAGGGGTCATTCTCAATTCAATTCTGAATTTCGTAAAAATTTCGTACAGTCCTGGCCTTAAGACATCAAAATTCTACAGGTGTCCCGATCAATTTTTTTTTGCACCCAAGCCCAATTCTAAGTTATTTGTTTTTAAGAATCTACTGATAACCGAGTCTCGATCTGTACCTTGAAATGAAGAAAAAAATGCACATTCAAATTGTCTTAATTAGCGTAATTTAAAAAAAAATGAAATAAAGATATCAAAATGTGATAACTCCAATTTCTGATCACATGATCGGATCAGGATAACTCGACTAAATTGGTAAGAGAAACCAGCAATACAGTAACATGCATACAGAATATAGACAAACTATTCAAATCTTTGTCTTTGTCAAACAATCACAGAAGAAATGTTTTGCATGGCCTGTGAGAGAGCTTATTTTTCTTCTTCTTTTTTTTTTTAAAACAACAACAAAGTGGTTCTGTTCTAAAGTCAGTTGATTGACATGAGAAAAAAAGTTCTGGCCATTTAAGTATTTGAACCAATATTGATCACATGACATATTGAAGATAAAGTGCGGCTCATCATCATCAAACTGATGCAACTCTGATAAACAAATCCGTTTAAATTTGTTACCGAGACTTGCTTAGCTTGCAAACTGACTGTAATGGCAATATCCAGCTGTTCTCCATTCAACCCTGTGACCACCCAGTGTGTGCGTGCGTGTGTGTTTTGAACCGCCTGACTTCCAACAAGGACGCCAGGGGTAGAAAGAATTGATCAGTAATGTAGCCTGTAAGTGACCTTGTCACTCAGCGACACCCATTAGTATCCAAGCTCGTATTAGTTTAACTCACTAATTATTATTAGCTTCTACTATATTATAGCAAGCAAAAGCATAGAATAAAATACCTGTAATTATTTTTCGTCTAGTCGCCCCCCATCTCGATTTGCATAATTTGCGCTCGGATTTAGGATGACATTTCATTTATGAAAGACAAATACAGTCCATAGAAAAAATGTGGAAAGCAACAATAGATCGTTTTTGTTATTTTTTTACCATTAGAGTCCTGAATGTGTACGAAATGACAGCGCCAGTAAACAAAGGCAAACTGTGTGGCAGGTGGATGATATAAAGCATAGTTGGGCTTCTTCTATGGGCCATCCATGTGGCCGCAGCCATCTGCTGGTCCAGTCGGGATGCATCGAAGCCACTCATTAGCTCTCTGCTGGTTACTCTGACAGCTTAAATCTGTGCTCATGGTGTGTTTTTTTTATGCCCGTCCACAAACTCTTCATCTCTCTGTCACTACTCCAACTCTCCTCCTTCAGATCACTACTCCAATTTGCAATCCCGTATTTTCTCATGTGGCCGCAAAAACGCACTTGCACAAGACTTCACACCACGGGGATGGTACCGGGACGGGCAAGTGAGAGGGAACTAGGTCAGTCTGCCTGCACCCCTCCCCTTTTAAAACCCCCTTAATGTCCTGGCTGGACAGGAAAGTGGGACACACACACACACACACACACTTTTATATTAATATACAGACACACACACACAAACAGATGGGGAACATGTGCGACTGTCAGAATGGAACCGATTGGGCTTCAGAGGGCAAGGCTGCATGGTGTTATGTCATCAACACAACCATTGGACCAATATGTGATTGTGCTACTGATGTGCAAATGGAAACCTCAGCAGGTAGCAAGTGAAAACACTACTTTGACTTAGCACATAACCTAAACATCTCATTTTATTCATGGATGCTAGTGGATCTGATATGTCAGCATAGCATTAGCATTTTGTAGCTTTTTACAGTATACAGACTAGTCTGATATTAATTCAATTGTATTTATAGGACGGCAGATAGCAAATGTTTTCTCAAAGCACTTTATATAAGGACTTCTCATACATTAAAGACCAACTAATTTTAGTCGCGCAACTTCAGTGTAGTACCACTAATGTGCCTCAACATGTAGATGCAGCACAGGTGCAAGAAGAAGTGTCAGAGAAGGTCCCCTACTAATGTGCCTTAACAGTTCTTGTTGCCACACAAAAAAAGAGATATATGCCCGTGAGAAATTTTATATACTGTTTTTATTTACTGGGTGTTAAAGGTAGCTTCTTTTTTTTAACAGTCACATCAACGGTGCTTTGCATTTTAGCATGAAGCTAGCTGACTTTTAGTGCTGTATATCATTTGATTGAACATTTTCATGAGTAAATATACCGAGTTAAATGATCTGTTTCATGTGTCAGTTTTATAGTTAAGTGGCAATTTGAATACACAACTGGCAGACAGGTGCATGTGTGCTTCATCAATTGATAATAAAAGCAGACGTATTTTAACACGTCCAGTAACCAGAAAGTAATGTTAATCTGACCTAAACGTTAGTGATAAATCCTTTCTTCTTGTTTGTGTAGTTCCATGCAAGCAAGGTCAGTTCAGCATTATTTTCCAACTGACAGGTGATTTGTGTTTATTTGCCGCATGGATTTATTGTTTGATTGGCATGCGCAGATAAAGGGGGTCAAGGTTGAACTGGCTGCACTGTGAGGGCTTGCAGCGTTTGTGCATTCTACTGTTCGTACAGAGGCGAGTGTCGAGTTCAGTGAGCAGCTCATCATGTTCAGCATCTGATCTTCACACTCACTGCTCATCAAGTGACCTATATACCCATACATACACACAGCAGCCTTGTGACCGCACACCCAGCCAAACGAACCAAACACGTTAAGCATCAATATACACAACAAAGTCTTGCATTTCAGTCAGATCTGACGTTTGTTATCAGGATATATCAAGTCGAACTAATGAAGTCAACCATACATGGCATCGCATCCGTGGAAAGGTTGAAAGTGTATGAAAATAAATAAATAAAAATACACCATAGCAACTAATGCTACATATGGCTGCCAATGCACAAAATATTGTTTTCTCGTAATTACATTAAAATTGCTGGTCCGCATATCAACTACTAAACACAACACTGATGCCTGTTTATGTGAGACACAATGTTGGACTTTGCATACATAAGATATAAAACACCATCTGCCGGAACCTGAGGCCATTCTTGCCCTACTACCCTCCTTGCTTCATTTTCGTTTCCTCATTTCACTTTAACATTGTAGTTGCACATATTGAACACCCACGATTTGCACAAATTCAGCAATGACCACACAATAAAACACACATGTTGGAATTAGAAAAGACATAAACGCTTGATACTATATTTTTTTTCTTTCACACATGCAAATTATGTTAATGAAGATGGGGATGTGACAATGCTATTGACATCCACTGTCTCTAATTGGAGCACCTATGTTCAAGTACGATTGAGAAGCCCTGATGAACTATATGGTCGTTACAACTCGCAACTGTCAATTATAGTTAACGTCAGGATTTGACATTTGTATCAAATCTAATGAGATGTAAAGGTAGCGATAACTGAGAAAAGGAAATGTCTGCCCAAAGAAGGGCAAAAATGAGGCTGAGTAAGGGAGGGGTTTAAGCTAGAAGGAGATGGAAGGCCAGATCAGTGATCCAGAACAGTGAGCAGACAGAAGACACAAAAGTCAACATACGTCAACTGTCATGCATAAACACAACTAGATAAAATGTATCCCAAATCCGAAAATGACATACAAAACATCCGCCAGCAGATCAGCCTGGTTAAAAAAGAAAAGAAAAGATGTCTTACCTGGGACGATAGAGACCGTGTCTCTCTCCCAGGATACGACGCTGACATACTCCTGCACGGCTGTGGGGATGAGGCACTTGAACACAGCTACGTTGCCCCGCATTGAGCGCTGGTCCGCCACCCGCACAGTGTAGGGCTCCCTGAAAACTACACGCACACAAATAGATTCATACAATATGTGGGTTACCTCAAATGATGTCAATATAAACAGAGCGATGCTCTATTGATAGAGTGACTGTTAAGTTAAAATAAACATAACACAAACTAAATGCAGAATATGGCTACCCCATAAAGAAATTAGTTAGACAGATACAAACTAGCCAGTTAGCCACCTAGCTAGATACATACAGAAGCTAGCTAGCTAGCCACCTAGATAGATACATACAGAAGCTAGCTAGCTAGCCACCTAGATAGATACATACAGAAGCTAGCTAGCTAGCCACCTAGATAGATAGATAGATAGATAGATAGATAGATAGATAGATAGATAGATAGATAGATAGATAGATAGATAGATAGATAGATAGATAGATAGATAGATAGATAGATGCCTTGTCATCACACCACTGAGCATTTCAATAATATGGCAGCCAAATATTTATCCTGCTCCAAAAACTAAAATAATGATCTACTTGTGTTTACATCATTAAAAACAACCTGCAAACACCCAGAGCTCTTTCATCAATTACCATAGCATTCAGTGGAGTTTATTTGCCCGTTCTTGAGCTTTGTTTGAACGGATCTAATCCTGCGTCTGCACTCTACATTATTAGAGCTATCTTGCAGTAGACAAGATAATCACTGGATGTTATTTTTTAGCAATGGCATGTTATCATGATGAATAAATAATCGTTTTTGTTCAGAACTTTATAAGGGAAAACAAGTCAGTGTTCATTTTTACAAGCTGTCTTTCCACCCCAACATGTTGAATGAACAAGGGTTCATTAGCTAAATCGGATAAAAAGATAGGAGCTGTCAAAAGGTTGCTAAGGAACTGCGGTTGCAATATTTTACGTTGTAATAGTCACAATCACTTGTTGTGAGGAGGGAATGTTATGATGAATTACCCAGTAAGAGCCCCCTGCATCCCCAAAATATCAACCTCCTCAGCAACCTGTTAAAGAGCTGCCCGGGCCCAATGGAGGCCGCTGGCTACGGGATGTTTGGTTCACGCTAATCCCTTGTCTCCTGCAGCCAGGCTTTTGGGTCATGTAGGAATGAAGGCAACACCCGGCTGGCATGCAGCTCAGGGTCCTGGCTCAAATCCGCAACTTGGCGCTAGTATTAGTATTAGAATGAATATGAGTATTAGTTCTGGTTGGTGTTGGGAGGCAGAATATGAAAGCAGATGTTGATGACAGGAGGGAAGGGGGTGGAACCGACTGGCCTGAATGAACCACAGAGAACAGACGCAGCGCAACTACTATATCATCCAGATTTACTCCAGCGGTGATTTGAGGTTACTATTTGTTTAGTAATCTCAGTCTCTTCCTCGCAAATGGCCAGAGGACTGCAACCCCCAAATGTGTGATTTTACAAGAGGTGAGGTCTGGCTTATTAAAGCAACATCACACATTCTAATCAATGAAAAGCACCAATTAGGGTTGTTAATAAGAGATAATTAAAGAAGTGTGCTGTGGCTATATTTAGTCTGACACGGGAGGGTAGTTTGGAGAACTTGGGCAGAGAGGAAGGATAGAAGAGGGACTAAATGACAGCACAGAGGCAGCTTCTGGTCAGATTTGCCAAAAATAGACATCTCTCCTCATTGAATCACTCTGCAACCTGCAATAACTCTCTCTTGCAAATACCAAAAACAAAACAGCTATTTTTGCAAATACATTGACGGTACACTGTCTCAAATCTGTTATGTCACTTTTTTTCTAATCTAATTTGATCACTGAAGAAACACACTTGAGGTGCTATTTAAATGTTATGTGCCCCAGGGTGTGTTGTGTTTTGGCTTTTAAGCCACTGACGGGTTTTATCACTGTAATGTGATGAGGTTCAGTCCAATAGGTGTGCTCTGTTTATTATGTTCTAGGCCAACCTGCATTCGGGTTCAGACTATTTTTAGGGAAGGTGATCAAGTGTGTGAGCTGGTCTTTTTTCAGCTGCCAGTCACATCCGCTCTACTCATCATGCAGAGTCTCATTTTGACCTTCGGGGTGCTTTTTCTCCTCCATCATGCAGATTCTCAAATACTTTGTTTTATGACTCATCCATCCCCCCCAACACCTCAACCACCCAACTCACCAGCTTTGATGCGGATGTTGGGGCTGCGGATCTTGCCCGCCTGGTTCTCGGCAGTGCAGAAGTAGTCGTTGTCATGGATGTAGCTGTTGTAGGCAGAGGGCGAGAAGGGGTACAGTTGCAAGGTGCCGTTGGCGTACACGTGACGGATGTGGGGCACGTCGTAGATGTCGTCGCCAGTGGCCAGGTACCAGCGCAGAATGGCACTGGGGGTGCCCCCTGCTGGACAGGGTAGGGACACCCCCACGGAGCTGGAGTAGGTTACCCTCTGTAGGGAGGCATTCACAAAGTACAGCCTGGTAGAGCCCACATCCTCACTGTGTACTGAAGGAGGCAAACAGAAAACACAACATCAGGCCACATTTAGCTCATTCCCTGCCATCCCAATTCAAATCGATTTTTGACGTCTATAGCCGTCAATGGCACTGAATGAGTCAAAAGTCGGGAAAGTTTTTAAAATGTATCGCAAAAATAATCATAATAAATGTATGTCAACTATCCAGCTGCAAACATCAGTCATGTGATGCAGAAAGCCAGGGATTTGGGCTAAAGCCTGTGGTGAATAAGGTAGATAGGCAGGGGGAGGAGCCGGCTACCTCTATACAGTTGTACGCATACACAAACAAAGAGAAAGCGAGTGAACACTGATGAAAGGTTATGTGATTGGAATTTCTATGCCAGACGCAGATTTAAGTCTTTTTAATCTCCTTACATATTTAACACACACACAAATGCACGCACACAGACACAAACATACACGACTACTCCTCATTGGCACTCAGATTAAACACATACAGAAAACGAGGAGTGAGACGGAAGATGGAGGAAGGAGATGAGAAGTCTCGAAATTTTGGGGGTCATCATAGTAAGGATAAGAAAGAACGAGAAGGATGGACATGATTTTTCTGCTATGTTTTTCCTATTTTTATGGTAACTTTATATGATTCTTTAAAATTGTTTACCTAATTCAAACCATGCCTCTTTTTCTGGTCACAAATGTGTGTGTGTTTTTTTAACATCCATACTGTTAGCAAACAATCCAACACTACGGCTTATTTTGTATGTAACAATAAAAATCACTATATTCTTACACTATAGTGTAGTTAATATAGTCTAACAGTGCTTTTACACCAGACCCTTTCATCTATTCCGGATACATAAAAGTCTGTCTGTACGAGATTAATGTGAGGAACATAAAAGTTGAAGGTAGTTGCCGTAAAAACGTCCGCTGGGTTATGATTTAACCCAAATAACTCCATGAAAGCTAAAAATGGATGTACTATAACAAAATGGGTTAAACACCTGCTCAACACAAGTGATGCTTGTAGATCAACACTGTCACTACGTTACTACCAGGAGCTAACTTTTCCAACAACCAATATTAAAAGTGCGAGTGCACTTACAAGGCGTAAGAGTGCCCCTAAGCTTGAGATTGATAAAACCGTGCAGAATGTTACAGATGGTATATGAAATGTGACTGACAGTCCAGTGGTGATCTGAAAAATCCAGGTCAGACTCCCTCCCCACTGCAGATTACTGATAATGGCCCCTGAGCATAAAGCCATATTAAAGATTGCAATATCTATAATCTCCCAATGGGGGGACAGGAGGACTAGCGTAGAGGAGTGCGGGGGTCACCCTGAGAGCTTGGGGGGGGAGGAGTGGGCTCTGGTGGTGGATTACAGTATATGGCCGGGGGCCTGGGCACACAAGGATGGGGAGCACTGGGGGACTGATAGAGCAGGAAGTGGAACAAAAACAGGATGAGACCAAACTCCCGCCACTCAGTCTGTCAAAATCAGGCGACGTAAACACGCATTCGCCACATGCACCACATACTACACTCAAGAACAAACAGACCAAAAGTAGCTCCGTCACACTGGGAGAAGACGGTGTGTTGTCATGGTGGCACTGGCACTTGAAAACCATGTGCGGATAAAAACAACAACCAGAAAAAAAAAAAATGCAGTAGCAGCATCCACATGAAAGATAGCAGGAGTCAAGGGGGAAATCTAAATTTAGATCCTGATAGTCACGAACATGCACATTTTGCCAAAATGTCTCCGATATCTATCTGCACAGTGCAAAAACTCAGATGTAAACAAGTATACAGAATATTTAATTGGCTTGATGGGGAAACAACAGTTAAGGCATCTACACAATGTAAAAGTGTAAACGGTCATTAATTGAACATTTATACAGTATGGGATAACATGTGTCAATGACCTTTGACCTGACATGAACACAGGTCAACAGTGCTGTTGTGAGTTCACTTCAAACACAATGAAGATGCCAGTGCTGCCTGATGTTCTCCGTGAATACACAAAAGCTTGTGTGTAGCATTTTAGCATTATATAATGTAAACACAAATCAATGGTCCCTTAGCAATATGCCATTAAAACAAATGTTTCCTTTTCTACTTCAGGCAAAAAAATGCATTTGGACTTTTGCCAATATTAATTACTGGTACACCAGGAGACAGCTGACTTCGGACAAGAGGCGGGTTACATTCGAAATGAATGGAACCTTATTGGTATTAAGGTTATGCTATTAGGAAGATGCTAGGGAGGGGGAGGGGGAAAAAATGACAAGGCTCGAGCTCGAAAAGGGGAGCATAGTGGGAGCCTGGAAAAAAACAGCAAACTTAGATTCAAATTTACAATCTGAGAAATGTGATAACCACTAATCCACCATGCCGAAGTCATGCATCACAAATAAAATTGAATTACAGATTACAGTTATAGATCCTAATTACCGTAGATACGCTTGTTATATAATATATCAACAACAAAAATCTTTGCCATTATGGAATTACCTTTATCTGAATTTTCATTCAGAATCTAGATTTTTACCTCTGCCTTTCCTGCACATAAGAAAAAATAACTATGGATAAGACCGGATATAATGGGGTCTTTCATTGGCCTATGTCTCACCCCTCCTCTACAAAGTTTTAAATATTTTTTTGTGTAACCCATCTCACAAACAAACAGAGAGTAAGACAACACGCGAAAACACTGACAATTCCGTACTTATTCAAGCCCAGTCCGGGATGGAGCACGGTACCTAGAGTACTGCATGGGCTGTCAGACCTGCAGCCACTATTTTTTTTTTATACATCCTGCCAGAGCGCCGCATGAATATGTATGTCGTAGAGGTAGAAGTCATAACCTATGCAAGGTTTCATCATGCATAATGCAGCTGATCTACGCCTCACTAGGACGTGAGTGTGCACAGGAGTGTGCGCGCACACTCAACACTCACACAGCCGTAATGGGAAGAGGTGGTAAACAAACCCCAGAGCCAACAATGTTTCAACATACACGCGTCTTCGCACCCCCGTGCCCAACAAGGGGTGCAATAATGCATGTTCCTCCATTATCTCCATCCATCTACATCAGTGATCAATTTGACAGCATTCTTTATTAGATTTGGTGACGGGAATGACAAAGAAGGGGGAGGAGGCACAACTCAACCAGATTGAGGTGTTTTCTTGTCATGCAGTTTGACGCCAAACTACTTGACACTGAATCAACGGTGCCTCTAGTTGGAGCCATGTAGCGCATTTCATTTCGCTCCAATCGACAATCAATGCCAACTAATGTTCTCAATATTAAAGATCCCCAGCGCCAACTTTTTTTTTCTTCAGAATTACCTTCCACATGATACAGTTGGATTTCTCATGAATATGTAATACGTAAATAAGCTTTGCTGTGATTGTGTCTCCTTAAGTTAATGTTGAGCTTTCTTCTGATTGGCTAGTTCCCAATATGAGGGCGTCTTGACTCATTCACTGCCATTGACGGCTATAGACGTCAAAAATTCATTTTAACTATTTCTATTAGTTTCACATTTTTTTCCACTTTTGTTAACAAGAGTATGAAAACCTAGATTTTTTGTATTGTACTTTTAGAACAGATATGAAATTTGTGATTAATCGCGAGTTAACTACTGGAGTCATCCGATTAATTACAATTAAAAAATTGAATTGCCTGATGCCCCGAATTTTTAATAATCTTTTCTTCTTCTTTTTTTAATTTGGGGCAATTATTTTTTTTTCAATTGTAATTATTCACATAACTTCCCTAGTTAACTCACGATTAGTCACACATTGTATATCTTTCTTAATGTACAATAAAAAAAATTATAGGATTTCATACTCTTGTTAACGAAAGTGGAAAAAATGTGAAACTAATAGAAATAGTTCAAATAAATTTTTGACCTCTATAGCCGTCAATGGCAGTGAATGAGTTAAAAGCCACAAATGTATTTTTAGCACGTGAAGGCTTACGTTAACGAAGCCATCATCCACAAAATGTGCTGAACAAAAGACAATTCTGGTTCCGAAATGCTTAGGAGTTTCTCCCAAAATAAACTGAAGTTGCTCATTCCTCAATTCCACTGAGGTTGTCATCTGATGCAAATTTTGGGGCTTTGCACAAGATGTAGGTGCGGTGACGCCGCTTTGACATTTTTCACCGAGTTGAGTGGGCCTGTAGCAATCATCAAGTGGGCAGATAC
Source organism: Vanacampus margaritifer (assembly GCF_051991255.1). Taxonomy (NCBI): domain Eukaryota; kingdom Metazoa; phylum Chordata; class Actinopteri; order Syngnathiformes; family Syngnathidae; genus Vanacampus; species Vanacampus margaritifer. The sequence goes on along the minus strand of NC_135447.1, from coordinate 8,205,817 downwards.
TTAAAAATAATGAGTAAAGAATCTATGTCACAATGGCAACACATTCAAATCAGAGCGTTTTGCAAGCCGCTGACTTTCAAAGGCACACAGATGGGTCAAAGGTAACCCAAAGTGGGTCAAAAAGGGCCTAACACAACTTTTTGGATCATTTATTTAACCCCAAAATTTAAATAAACCAAAGTTCTGGCTTAATGAGCAACAATAAGTAAATAACCCAACTTTTTGGGTTATTTAATTAACCTCCCCAAAAAAACAAATTCAACTCCACAGATTCATTTCGGCATACGTTACGTTGTACATAAATCAGTTTAAAAATTGTGATGACATGAGACCTGCAATTAGCAGTTACTGGTAGTAAATTAGTCGACTATTATGGCCATCACTAATTTACATACAAACAGAGGTGTATTAAAATTATGGATGGGCGAGTACCGATACCAGTACTTGCGACATCCTTCTTGTGGCTCTTTTACGATCAGGAACTAGAAATGAGAAATTAGAAGAATAGAAAAAAAAAACATTTGTTTCATGCATTTTTAAGGTAAAATGCTACATTATGATATCATCACCAATTACTCGCTTGGCATTCACAGTATACAGCATTTTAGTTGCTTTTACAAGTCTTTGTGAACTGGAAAATTTTTACACCAATTTCAAAAATCCCAAAAAGAAAAAAAACATAACTTCTGGAGTTCGGACAAATGGGGTGCAAATGTGTGGAAAACTGAAGCAGAGGAGGGCAAAGTTAACGGAGACTCTGTCAGAAGGGTGTAAATTGAATATTGGGGGGGGGGGGGGATGTCATGAGATAAAGGTAGGTGTAAGCTTGTACATAATCCTCAGGGGTCTCGTGTAAGTAGGTGGAGGGTGGGAGGAGAAGTAGGAGGGGGATGCGGTTGGGGTTAGATCTAATCAACGGAGGGATATCGCAGTTCCCACCTACTGTCTATTGGCACACCCTGTCCCAACAATCTGCTACGCCCCCCCACCAACATCACCCCACTAAGCCACCCCCGGCCAGTGCTGTGTCAGTAAAAAAAAAAAAAAAAAAAAAAAAAAAAGTGTGCTACTTCAGCAGTCCCCTGGGACCTGCTCCCCCCTCACATCAAAGCAGCCAGTTTCTCTCCTAATGTGAATATCAAATCTGTGGATCACAAGTCCCAGCACAGTCTGCATAAACGGCCCCTCCCCCCAGCCTTTAATTCTGCCTAGTGATGAGGGAAAGAGAGGGAGGGGAGTTGCTGCGAGAGGAGGAAACGATGGCGGGAGGGAGCGATGGAGAGGGAGATGAACAAAAACAACCACTTGCTTCACAGATTTGACATTTGCCGAATTGCATCTACCCCAAAAATATGGGGCTCGACCACCGAGGTATAATTTGAGTTTTGCCTCGGTTCCACTATAGTTGAAAAGACAAGTTGCCATCAACAGTTTATTTGACTTGGAAACGTGATTAATAATGGACTGAGCCTGAATGCCTGCAGTGACAATCTTTCACATCTCAACTTTGCAGAAAGGTTGAGATAAAGTGCAGCTATTAAATTGGGTTGGGGCTGGAAGGCCAACTGACAGGTGTGTTTACAGTAAAACGGAGAATTTGTGATGAACCGGATTTATATAATGATGAAGATGTAACTGTAGGCACAAAGTTGTCTATCTAAAATTATTATGTACACCCAGATGGTCCAGATGATCTATTTTACATAAATAGATATTTATTCCGATTTGAATTGTGGAAATGGAAAGCTGCCTTAATAATGTCACCCAGTGGAGCCCACATAGCTCTGCCATTGAGCGGTGCCTACTGCTCACATTGCAGCTTTAATTGTGCAGCCTTGCAAAGACAGCACTGGGAATTGGACTGCGGGGAGGGAGGGAGAATTTAGCATATTTCTATTTGTGGAGGTTGAGCTGCATATGGGGGACACGCGAATGTGCCAGGGTGAAGGATCACCTTATTGCTTGGCCAGCTTCAAATTCACATTTTCGTTTTATTTGGAACGACTCGCGTTTTAATAAGAGCGTCAAAGGAAGGCCCACACGTAGCAGGCCGCTATATGTCAAAGAGGCTCCGATTCGTTCCGACCTTGGAAAATGTAATTACGGATACCAATTAGACACGGGAATAAAAGCTTGCAAGTTTGATAGAATATTTCTAATTTGTTGAAAATGTATTTAATGGACTAACTCTTTTAACCAATTCACGTTAATTACACTCGTACCTTTTTTTGCTCCTCACATTTCCTCGCACCTCAAAAGGCAAAAAAAAAAAAGTGACAAAAATAAACTTGCTTTTCAGTTTAAGCATGAGATGCGTTGGAGAAATATGTTTACAACCAGCAAAACAAGGGTGTCCCCGTTCTCTGCATGCGCGCCATTGCGCACGCGACACACACGCACGCACGTGCCCGACATTGGCGCACGCACCGGCAGGCGCGCGAACCCGTCTGGGGGTCCAGGTGCGCCATTAGTGAGGAACATGACCGGGCAAGTCTGCAATCTGGCCCACCTCCCCTGCCTGCCTGTGGACGCCCTCATTTGCGTAAATTCACATCCACGAGGGGAAACCGTGGACTTCATTAATTCCTCCTTCAAGTTGATAAATAAATAAAGAGGATATGTGATATTGTGGCTTTAAAAATGAGAATTAAAAATCATGAGGCAGGAAATGACTAATTACAATTACTGGTAATCAAAGCTACAAGAAGAAGAAAAAACATGTTTTTTTGTTTGTTTAGAAAGCAGACATATTTCACATTTTATTTTTTATTTTTTAAATGTCACATATTCGTTGATACAAAGGCCCGGATGTGAGATGGAGATGGCGCTTAATTTCTGCAATTTTTAATGCAGATGTGTCCAGATTATAAAGCACTTTAATAGCAAAGGATCAACTTGGCAACAGGGTGAGGATTTACTTCATATAAGAGAAGAAAAAAATCTACATGTCGTCCTTTGCGTTGATAAATCAATTTCAACGTTGTAACATCCAATGGCTAATTGCACCAATTAGGGCCTTTATGCGGCTTTATCCCGCTTTAGCCAAAAGAGCCGTTGTCAGGGAAATGCCTTTTGTTCACATCAAATTACTAATAGCGACAAATTGGCACTAATTACAAAAAAAAAATTTAATCAGTCGAAAAACCCTGATGGAAATCACTGGTTTTGTGGAGGAGCGACTGGACACGAGGCCTGATCAAAACAGCTGCAATTAGCAAAATATGCACAATGAGTGGAAAATAATCATGACAATCCACATGCGTGCTTTATGAAAACTTTATAGAGGGCCAGATTTGGAGTGAAATCGTTGCGATAGAAAGGATCGATTGAAATATTTGCATGATTTGCATGTTTTCCACCTCTAGCTGTATTTGCACCTCATTCTCTCCATTCAGCCATTTTACATATTCATATCCTTACTGGTAATGCGAAAAACAATCCAGGCGTCATGGGGCCCGAGCTCGAAAGCACACAGCTCGCACAAAAACACACTTTTCATCATCACTTTCTACCAAAAATGCACATTTTGAGCTGCCCTTTACATTTGGGTTGTTGTTTTTTTAAATCATAGTATCTCTTAATTAGACGACGCGCCAAAGCGCAACCCTCGCCTCTCGTCAGGAATTATTGCATTTACAACACTTTCGATTGCTGTTCGCCGTTAAATCAACTTAGAAACTATCACACTCACTCTATGGGATGGAAATGACAATATTGCATTTGTCTTACCTTCTTGGAGAGAGTACAGCAGGAGTAAAGTTACAAGCCACATGCCATAAATAGCAGGTATATTTTTGGGGAGATGTTTGCAATCCTGGCGAGCGTGAGGTGCGTCACCCCCCTTTTTTTCTTCTTCTTTTTTGGGGGGGCCAGGTGGGTCTCCGTGCTGGACTGGCGACTGTGCTCCCCGGAGGTCTCTCCAGCCCTGCCGCCCCACTAAGAATGGTTGGCAAAGGAGAAGAGCATCAGCCCCGCCCAAGTCCCTCCTCTCTTCGCGGGACTAGCGCGAGAACAAATCCAACATCCACCATCCTCCACAGACCGGGTCTGGTCGAGGGGGTTCATATGCGGGCCTGACCGTGGTCTCTTGGTCCATCAATGCCCCAAAAGTTGTGAGCTGGATCGTTTGGTGCCCACCTGTGAGGGTAGGATGGCCCCTGCCTCTTTGCGCAATATTTGGACCAAGACGAGATCGACGCGCTACACGTTGGAACAGAAGCGTTGCCGTGGGACTAACATAATCTCTCTTTTTTAAATATATATATTTTTGAACAATTCAACGATTTGGACTTCCATTACGTGACACCAAATTGTTTTTCTCCACAATCCTTGGGGGGAAAGTGGCGAGGATGGAGAGCGCAGCTGTGTGCACGGGGCAATAAATTAATTAATTAATTAAAATGAAATAAAAAACTGCAGGTAAAATAAAACTGTAGTATTTTTGTTTAAGAATTGTTAATTACATTTAACATTTAAACGTCAAACCTGAACGTGTCCACTCTACTTTCATAAATTGCAATGCGGGGATACATCACAGCGAGCTCATTGAATATTGAAAGTAAAATGTGTTTAAAAAAATAATAATAATTGCACTGTAGTAGTAGTGTACAAAAAACAATTACTTTCTTCGATGTTATTGAAGAAAGTGCATGTTTGTTGCAAAGTTATTTTGTGGGTCACATTTTTTTTTATCCATCCATCCATTTTTTAGACAAATTAAAACGATGGCTTGACAATTTTCACACTGAAAGTTAGCACCCTCTGGTAAAACTATAGTGTTTTGACCATTGTGTTAGGTAAATATTGCTCCCATTTAATCACTAAAACTAATGCATGGTATACAGTATCTTTGTTCTGTCTGTGCCAGCGATTTAAAATGACAGACGGGACATTAAATACTCTTCCACTAGATGGCAGAACTTTCATTCGTGTTCAACTGTTGCCATTCATAACAACAACAACAACAAAAATCATGTTCAAGGGATTCAGGTTTCACCCAGATTAAGTAATTTCGTATGTAATGAGACGAGATTATCATCATTTCAGTGTGTATATTTAAGTGACATTGCAGTTTGGTAATGTGCCGTGAAATGTATGCATAAAACATGTGCCGTGTTGGCTCAATAAAGATTGGGAAACTAAAACCATTCTGCACCCAGTTGATAGCAAGAGATTGTGTGTCCAAATTTAAAACACTCCTGACATCTGCTGGTTGTATGTGAAAATGCACCCTGTCAACTGTGTACACAACAGCAATAAAACAACGTATGCTACTGTACTTGGTTTGGATTAGTGAGAAATTGAGAATATTGAACAAACTAAATGATAACGACGATGTAACATTAAGTGTGAGAGTGGTGTGTGATTAGTAAAATGAATAAGAAACATATGTTCACAAGCTATGCTAGGCTAGTAAAAGTTCCATTAACCGCCACCATTTTTTCAGTTCATACAATTTAGTTCACCCTTCTAGTGTAGATATATAAAGTTAACATAAATTTATTTTCTTACCAGTAGTTGTCTGCTGCTGTCATCTCAAGGAAATATCAGGTGAAGTCGACACACTAGTACACTATCTAAACTGGCAACACAGATGATTACAAAAAAAATAGAAAGAAGAAGTTGAGGTAATTGGACTATACCAAGTGCTAGCAGTGTCACGGGGGTATTCGTTTTATCTGTTGTATATTTCATTTGCAGTGATTCCCAATCACTGTTATTAGAGGTGGGAGGGAAAATAAAACTAATTTTCATGAAAATTATTATTGAGTTATTATCATACAAATGATTTATCTTTGTTCATGACAGAGACGTATAGTACGGTGACAGGCAGAACAATTCAATGTTCTTCCACTGGATGGCAGAAGTTACAATTAACCTGTGAATTCACTTGTTGCCATTGATTAAAGAGAGTAGTAATTTTGTGTTCAGATAAACATGCCCAGATTTTATAGTATCTTTTTCGATGGTGAGTGTGGTATGATTTTTGTAATGTTTTGGCTAAATAAATGTTGGGGAAAACTGTTGTATAACATGTTTGCTTTTCTTTTCTCACTGTTATGTTTATTCTGTTGTTAGTGGTTTATGTTGTGCCCTTTTGTTTAAAAAATGTGACTTCTCAAAATGTCCCCTTAGTTCCCCTAGTGGTGTGTGGGCTTCCTCCAAGGGTTTTTCGAAATAATCACTGATTTAAATAAAATAGAAAACAGGCAATAAAAAATAGAATCAAAGGTGTAGCTATGCTTACAACCTGCTAACGATTAAAAATATTTTTTTACTTTTAAACTACAGTACTTTTTTAATTACAGTTGAGTTATACTGAACTTTAAAGTAGAGTACAGTACATTTACACGTTTGTTTTGAATGTATTTATTTTTGTGTGCAATACATTTTAAATTGAGTCATTATTTAAATAAATGCACAAATATATTTCCAAAAAACAAAGTTGCTGATCAAAGACTGCATAATGTTACATTGGCTTGCAATAATTGTATTGGTTTGGAGGGGTGTAAAAACCCCTTATTAGTTTTTAGGAAACATTTAGACCTTCTATGTTTCTGTATGTTAATGTTGGCCAGTATTGTGGTACTTTGAGAACTTACTATTTCTGAGGTTGTGCTGACAAAATGAGTACGACAAACGTTTGCTTCCAAACTTTATTTTGTTGTTTCAGTAATAAACAGGTCAATAGCTGATATACAGGGAGAACTTCTAAAGGCAGGGACATCATCTGAGAGCAAACCAGAGCCTCTTAGCTGAGTATTATTAGCGTGCAGCGATGGAGAATGACTTAGTTAAGTCTGCAGACTGCAGATTCTGATCAAGAACGTGGGTCCAAACCCACGAGATGGTCCTTTCTGGATGTTCCCTATTCTCCCTGTAGCCCATCACAACATCCTGACCCAGTACATATTAAATTGTATTGCTTGCAATATAATCACAGTGACTCAGAGGATCATTGTTATTTTCCAGTTGTTGTTTTTTTTTACAGTCAGAGCATGCGCTTGTTTTTTTCATTTGCATAGAACTGGTGATCGACGATCGTTCTACTTTCCTCGCCATCAGAATATACACAACAAACTTCAATAAATACAATTTAACAACAACAACAAAAATCTTCACCCAAATGTATCTTAACTCATTCACTGCCATTGACGGCTATAGACGTCAAAAATTCTATTTCTATTTAAAAAAAAATCCACTTTTGTTAACAAGAGTATGAAAACCTAGATTTTTTTTTATTCTACATTTAGAACAGAGTGAAGCCAGGCAATTAATTAAGATTACAATTTTTAATCACCTGACGCCCCTAATTTTTATGAATTACTTTTTTTTATCGCATCAGGCGGTTACATTTTTCTATTGTAATTAATTGCATGACTTCAATAGTTAACTCACGATTAATCACAAATTTTATACGTGTTCTAAAAAAAAATTCTAGGTTTTCATAACTCTTGTTAACAAAAGTAGAAAAAAATGTTAAATAGAAATACTTCAAATTAATTTTTGACGTCTATAGCCGCCAATGAATGGCATGAGTTAATTTATCTTCCAAAATGATCTCCTTGAGTTTCCAAGGAGGAAAACATTAATTCAGTTTACTCTAAAGAGTAAAGAATTCAGAGGTGCATCACCACATGAGTCATATAATTGGGAATCAGTAATCTGGGATAATTTCCATGAAATTAAATTATTTCAGTTTGTCAATTTTAAACCTCAAAGAGTATTGTGTATCTCGACCCATTGAACTGAATTTTGGTGTACCTGCAGCTCTCTCAAAACCTGAGCGGTGATTATCAAGTCATTGTATACCTTTTTGCGATATCAATCCAGCCTCTTTCAAGTGTTCAAATGAAAACCTAACAGGTTTTTCATTTGAATCAATATGATGGCTAACCTGCAAGGACACCCATCCTTTATTATAGTATTGCTTATGGAGGCACAGTACAATTAGTATTAACAGAAGAAATCACACTACAGCACATTGATGCAACACCTGTTGCAGGTGTGGTCATTCACTTGAGCATTTCACACGCCACACGCCAGAGGTAAACTTTTCAAGGTGCAATTTTATACATACAAAACATACCGTAACAGGTGTACATTCATTTCCTGATGTGTTGCTCATTTGATGATTTTGATGATTTGATGATTATCCTTGCTTGGCACAATCAATCTGCAGAACACTACACTACCCAGCGTGCAATGTGAGACCAAGTCACATGGTCATGGAGGTTCATCTAAATTCTCAGGACAAGGCATCTTTTTTTGCTTAATTTTTTTTTAAAATACCTCCTGAAAAAACTAACACCAGCATGGAATAATACAGCAGGTAGGACACAATGCATGGCCATATGGAATATGATTTTGCTGTATATTAGCTTTTATGACTTTACCTCCCAAAGCTTAAGCTATTATTACTTTCGTTGTAATAGAATATATAACCCCTCATATACTTTTGTTGTTGTTGTTGTTTTTTGAGGCGTTCTAAATGCTGACTCATGTCACATGCATGAATTGCATTAGTTATTTTTCATAAAAGCAGCAACACTGGTAAGACATTCACAAGGGTACTTGGGAGGATTGTCTAGTTCAAGAGAAGCGTATGATATAATCCCTATTTTTGTAATATTTGCAAGTAGTGTGTCCGCACTTTCAGATAAACTTAAATGTAATTATATCAAACATAGAAACAAGCAGAGGGGGGCCTACTATTTTTTTTACAAGGTACATTTTGAATGTCACATTCAAGTAAAATTACTGTGCAAAACTGCAATTACCAAAGCAATTGTTATGTGTTAGTATGCAAACCATTACGAGAGAAAGATTTAACTTTACATTTTTTCTCTTGCAAATAAAAAAAAATTATTTCATAGTACCACACATATTTGAATCATAATGACTTGCCGTGTAAACAAATATGACTTGACTGATGATTAGTAAAGCCATGTTTAGCATATTAAGTGCTTGGAAAAGAAAAACGAGCGCTTTTGTTTTGATGGAAAAATGCTGAGTACTAATTGAAATATAGGAGGTCTAAAAATTAAACTTCGGTGTCTTTGGTTGTATCTTATATGTGTAAAACTGTGCACGTTTGACAAAAGCATCTAAAATCTTATATTCTGTGCATTGCATGTACATTTGAAAATCAAAGCCAGGCAGGCACATTTTTTTCCCCGCCAAACATATCGTGCCTGTATAGTACAATTCTGCAATGGTGGCCTATACATAAAAGCACTCCTAAGGTTGAATTAAAATGCATGCAATTCCTCATTTCGGTTTTGTAGGTTTGGGTTTTGAATCCACTTTAGATCCTGAGAGGCCATTTTCTGTGTTGTCAATCCCTGATGACGTTACAAGGCACTCCTTACTGCCCGCGGGATTGGAGGAAGGAAAAAGGAGAAGAACATACATCAACAACATCTCAAGCTGTCAGGAAAAAAAAAGGGACTGCCACGCAACAACAACAAAAACAAACAACTCACTTTTTCTCCTCAAGCTTGGAAAGAACAAAGAGAGTGAAGTTCTTCAGCAGCATGAAGCCCATGAGCAGCCCAATAGCTCCGCCCACGGCAGAAGCTATGATGATCGTCAGCGTTTTGTCCACCACGGTCACTGCAAAAAAGAGAAAAAGAGTCACTGGCCCTATACACAACATTTATAATGACTTTGATAACAAGTCATAATGCATCCTAGTACAGATTGATCTTCATTACCAGAAAAGAGTGACACACTCACACTCGCTCACTACAATGAGTTCGTAGATGGCGCTGTGGTTCTTGTCATATTCTTTGCGGTTGCGACCAAAGCAAGTGTACTGGCCTGCATCCTCAAAAGTAATGTTCCACAACAAGATGGAAATGTTGTTGTCCTGGTTCATCCCCACAAAATCGAACCGATCTTTATACATCTTCACCTTTGGCACCACCCCGTCCGACGGTATCATTGCGTCACACACCTGACGGCAAAGACGAACACCGTCAAAACCGACACAGGCAAAAAAATAATAATAATTAAAAAAAAGAGGGCTTACCATCTGCATGGTGCCGTTGTCATTGAACTGCCATCTAAAATAAAGGTTCTCAATGCCGATGCAGCTGGAATATTTGCAGGGCAACAAGACTGTGCTGCCATTGACGGCCTCCAGGAACGGAATCTTGCCTACAGACATCTCCAAGGTCTGAGCAGACTTCACAACTGTAAAGCAACACATTAGGATTAGACCTGTGTTTCCTATGGAGAGAAATGTGTGTCTTTATTTTCAACCAAACTGGAAAAGTGATTTAAACTCCTCCCCCCAAATCCGTTTTTTTCTTTGCAAATCATTGTTGTTGTTGTTTTGCATTCATTTTTTTTTAAATTTCGAATCCTTTTTTGTTTGATTGAAGATAAAGACACACATTTCTCTCCATAGTGGTCTGCAACCATACTCTGAGTGAGTAATTATAAATAAATCAATAACTTTTTTTTAACAACAAAAAAATTATTCAAAAAAAAAAAAAAAACGCCGATAAGGATTCAATATACGTTATCCATGAAAAAACGAGCGGAATTTGAGGAGAAAAGGGTAAATCGCAAAAACCATGACAAAAAAAGAAAGAAAATAAACAAGAAAAAGAAGAACATCCACGAATATGCAGGGTTTGACTGTAGTTTTAAGTTGTATTAGCTTTTTATTTATTTATTTATTTTTTCCCGAGAGAGCTCAATATTGTTAATTTGGTGAATTTTACCGATTTGACATCATCATCATTGCTCTCTCTCTCTCTTTTTTTTTTTTTAATAAACATACATTAAGTTGTACTATCATCATTCGCCCCTAGATGGCATATGTTTTAGTTACACTTATACTGGGGCCTTTTCCAGCCCTATACTCCAACGTGAGTAACCTATTTTTTTATTTTTTTTTGCGGATTTAGAATAATATGCAGGACAAAGAGTACCTTTATAAAATAAACATTTTGAGTGTGTTTATTTTTGTGGGGGGAAAAAAGGACAAATGAGTTCTTGCACTTAATGTTAGTTTCTTGTTCAGCAGTTTTCTGCTATACTTGAATGGACATTTGCACTGGGAAAAAAAATATTTTTATTGTTTCCTTCAAGTATTTTGTTGTTTGGTTAGGTTACTGGATCTTTTATACATACATTAAAAAAATATATATTAAGAGCACATATTTTGCATGTATTTTGTCCATATTTGAAATCGCATTTTTGTCATACATTTGGTTAGGAAGTGCGCAGTCCTATGTAGTAGCACTGATGAAAAATTGTGGCCCTCCTCCAGCCAAGTGCCTGATATAAACACTACATTAATGATAACCTCTCAATTTACTCACAAATGTACTTATACTGGACACAAAATCATTTTTTCACAATTGAAATCAATTTAAATTACATTGATTGCCGGTAGACCTCAATTCTGAAATGGTAACGTCAGTCCCTTCCTACCCCACTTGTGTTTAATGCTTCCATCTAGTGCGTATTGTGTAAACTACATGCTGACAAAGCTTTTGTGCAAGTCTCAGGTGCAATGACGCAGAGAAAACAAAGCCACACACATGCTGAAACCAAAATAGCCGGGGCATGCGTTTGCTAATAAACTTTCGATGCCGTTTGCGGTGTACGTTTCTCAATTTGCTCATTTCAACGCCAAGGTCAAAATGAGGTCAAGCATCATTGCGGCAAACAGGGAGAGTGAAGGAGGTCATATGTTGAGAGACTCTTATTGATTCCTTCACATCGCGCCCTCGCTATATCAATTCCTCTTCTGCTTTGGTGCATGGTGAGTTTGCAAAAATAGTAACAGTAAGGGTAGCGCTACTAACACCTCTCCTGTGTTCATATTCCTGCGTGCTGACAATTACATATCCAATACACAATCCGTTAGCGCAGTATCATAAGATGATGTCAACTGTAGACATTTCAAAGTTATCAAATGTTTACTGAACTTCAATCTCTGTGTTTTAGCAAGTGTAGTGCACCCAGAGGTACCATCGCATTAACTGCCTCTATGCATAATGCAAATCTAATTGACAACAAATCATGGCATCATGTGCATTAACGCTTAAGGATTTTTGATGCTCTCTAAATGCCGTAGTCAGTCCTGGCCACATCCTTCCCTAAAAACTTGATTCATTCAATTTAATCTGGCAGTTAATGTCAAATTTAAGTTCAGTCACCAAAGCAAATCGAATCATAATAGAAAGTTTGTTAACGTTAATGTGCAAAGGTCAGTTGAGAAATTTTGAGATGGACATTACCAAGCAGTAGTGTGACGATCAGGTTAAAGGTTGCGTGTGGAAGGCCCAGCCTCAGGGCATCAATCCAGATCCCATGGACCTCCATGCCCATGCAAGATCCAACCAAGCCTGACTTGTGAAAATTTCCTTTACCCCTGCTCAGCCTCAGCAGCTGAATCTGGAACCAAGACAAGGTAAACTACTTTAAAGTAGTAAATATTCTAATGAAACATTAGGTATGAGTAAAAGTTGCAAAGTGTCCTGCAAACCTGCAAAAAAAGAGGCATGACTGACCGGTAAGCTCAAGTTCAAGCGATAACAATGCCTACCTGCTTGTGCCGGGCAGTGTTCCCTCTCAGGCCCACAGCGCGGCGTCTCGGCGGCCAACTCTCACCGTGCTGCACCGTCAGGGTTCATTCAAGGAGAATCTGCCAGTCCGCACTCTCACTGCAGCGGCTGCCACGTTGCAGGAGCAGCCGGCTAGAGAGACAATTAGAGACGGGAGGAAACGCCGCCACTGGAGACCCCCAAAGCAGCTGACTCCTCCTCCTACTCACCCCTCAGGCTATCGAACAACTTTTGCCTGTCCTCTACGCTGGCACCTTGCCACTTCTCTCCCTCATCACCCCCCCGCCCCCCCTTCCATCCTGCGCTCACTCCCAGCCTCCCTCCCCCGGCCCCTCTGCTGACTCGCGGTGTGTATGCAGGCACTTTTGTCAGAGTGTTTGTGATGAGCAGGGAAAAGTTCTGCAGTGCAGATTGGGCTTGTGTAATGCAGCCCCAGGGTCGATCCACACCACATGGCGAGCATTCATAAGGCTGCATTATTTCCTTCATATGCCTCTAGTGGACCCGTTCATAAACATGTAGCTATTATGTATCGATGATGCATGCGCGTCCCATGCTATGCTCAAAAGGTCAAACTCACATACCGCATGCCACACAGTAGGCTACCGGCTGTGATCTGGCAGTTGTAAGTGTATTGTGACATGAGTGGCGCAATCATGTTTTCACGTGACAGCTCCTTTAGATTAAACACGTTCAGTCATCAGCGAGGAAGACTGATGCAATATTCACTGCAGGACATTACAGATGAACATCTTAGCTCACAATATTAGTCATTGTCAGTTGACTTGTGTTGTATTTTTAACCATTAGGAGCCAACATTCTGATTCTTTTTAATTATTTCAAACAGTAGGTAACTATTTATCCGCCCTAATTCATCCCAAAGCTGTATCAGGTTGAGATCATCTCTCTGTCATCCATGTTTTCATGGACCTTGCTTTGTGTATTGGTGCATGTTGGAAGAGGAAAGGGCCAGCGCCAAACTGTTCCCACAAAATTGGATGTTTGGAGTTGTCCAAATTTGCTTGGCGAATGTGTCAGCGAGTTGTATTGTGTAAGTTCTGAAATCATATGCAAAAACCGAGAACAGCATTGAATTTTTGACGAATAGTATTACCAAAAAAAGGACCAAAAAACACAGCAGAAATGGACCCGCAGTAGTGAGGGTTTTATAGCGTTAAACTCCATTTCAAATGTCCGTATTTTTCGAGAGTGGCTAAAACCAAACCCAAATACACACTTAAACTTTCTGCCATTAGTCAGCCTTCTCTCACTACATATGTAGCCTACTAAGCACCGTCATTCCGGACAACATATCTGCCTGCTAGCCCATTAGCTGCTAGGTTATGTGGTTTTGCTGTAAACGTTAGATGCAGAAGCAGGTAAACAGGCTAGCGGGCTAGCGGGCTAGGGTGCTAGAACTGGTAAAGTTGACTCTCTCTCTCTCTCTCTCTCTCTCTCTCTCTCTCTCTCTCTCTCTCTCTCTTCTCTCTCTCTCTCTCTCTCTCTCTCTCTCTCCTCCAGGCTAATATAGATAAGAGAGTTGGGTGGGCGGGGGCCGTGGCGAATTTATTATTCTTTCCCTGTAAAAATGCAGTTGCGCATAGAGCTCAAGGAAGCAACTTGTTTTTAGTCCGTTTCTTTTCTGAGAACAGTTGTGGTTCAGGTAGGAAACGGGCAGCGTTATCCGGCAGGAGGTGGAGTAATGGGTGCTTTGCAGGATGTGCGGTTCTAAATGAGAGCTAATTGTGGCAAGTCTGCAGGCTAACCACACTCATCCTCCTACTAGGCTCGGTGAACACAGAAGCGAGTGGGAACTCTTTCAAACCCATCAACAAGAAAGAAAAGCTTTCTTGCTTTTTGAGTGACAGCCTGCTGCACATAGTGAGTGTCTGTCAGGTGTACTGCACATGTATTTCTAAATTCCTTAAGTAGCCTTTCAGGTATAACACAAAACTCACACACCCACTTCCATAGCGACAGCATTAAATACACACACTTAGCTTGACATTTCCTTAGCTTCCACATCTTTTTTTTTTTTCTCAGGAGAGCTCAGTATTGTTCATTCGATTTGACATCATCATTGCTCTCCTTTTTTTTAAAAAAAAACAAATAAATTAAAAAAATTTAATAAATGTTTTTTTTTATTTAAATATATATACATATATATACATATACACACACACACATATATATATATATATTTTTTTTTTTTGTATGTGGGTGAGTATGTGTATGTGCGTGTGTGTGCGTGCGTGTGTAGCTTGACATTTCCTTAGCTTCCACATCTTTAAGACTTGTCAGCTCAAAACTCATTCACAAACACACCACACGCAGGTGATGCGTCAAGAAAATTTAATAACATTCAGCACAAATGCTGTAGTCATTTCCTCTATAACGTTCAGATCAAAACACATTCCATGACATGCTTTCAAATAGTTTATTCCAGTTACAAATAACATTTTAGACTATTAGACAAAAACTGTACAAAATCCAAACACAAAATCGTAAGTGCAAAGTTTGTACAGACAAACTAAAAATTTTGAACTGTGAAAATGAAAAATGGTGCTTGGTAGTAGGTTTAAGTAGCGGGGTGTTCAATTAACAGATAATCTTAGTGACTGCAAACACATTGTGTGCATTATTAAGAGGGTGTAAATTGCCTCTGCTTGTTTGTTCAAACACATACAAAAAAAAAAATCATGACATCACTTGTCCATCAGCAGCAGAATAAATGCAGCCAAAAGAAGCTACAGCACAATGACAATCACCTTGTACAAAAAAGCACTGACGTGACTAGCACTCAGTAGAGCGCAGATGCTACACCAAGGCTGAACAATCTTCACGTCCATCTCACATTCAGGGTCATATACCGCCATTTTCTGTCCCCTGGTTGGTCAATGTTGTTCACCAATAACTGCTTACAGGAAAATTGTTTAGTTATGGTGTAATCCCGATAGCAAACGGATCAAATTCATACCGCTCGTCTTTGTGCTTGTCAAAGGTAAGGCCAAACAGGACTCAAAAATGACTGACTTAATCATCATCGTCACCATCATCATCATCATCGTCATCGTCGTCGTCGTCGTCGTCATCATCATCTTCTCCTTCAACGTCATCCTCCTCGTCATCATCTCCACTGCTCGGCTCAGACTCTTCATCATCTGAGCTATCAACTTCCAGTAGCTTCTTCGCAAGAGTCAGATGAACCGCTTCCTCTGGTTTACTGATGCAGCCCGGCATTAACAAAACAAACAACATGTGAGATGGCCTGCTAATAGGAAAGCGTAGCAAATAAGCAAAACGCCCAAAGTTTATTGTGCAGTAATACCCAGAATGCTCAGCTTGACCTAGTCGGCCTACCACAGAGGAAGAAAAACTACTGAAAGCCACATGAGCATTCATACACTCAAAAACCCCAATTCATTGTTGTCTGGGGTTTGGCCTCTGGAGTTGTTAGTTTCTTTACCTGTATTCACAAAGTAGAAAAAGGCAAACGAGCAAATTCACAGCTGCTGATCAACAGGAAACATTTGATAAGCCAGACATGTTAATGTGCTCATATCATGATTTCAACCTTTAGGAACAGCAGAAAAGACAGGATGTGACTAAATTCGCAGCAACAGTTTTGTATTGTAAGGCCTCATTGGAGTAGTGGTTGTGGACTATTTCATGTTACATGGCAAAGGTGATCAAAACTGCTGCTGTGAACTGAGATTAATTATTTCCAGAACAGTAGAAAGATTCCTCCATATTCACATCTCTTACTTGGCAGCGTCATCAAAACAACATAGCAAAATGGCAGCTTTTTGTGAAACACAGCAATTTGTGATACGTAATATCTAACACTGTCATACATTTAAATAAATTTCGAAAGGTTCACATTGGAGGAGCAAACATGGAAGAAAACACTCCCAACCCATCATTAGTCTCTTTTCCCCAAAATAGCCACACCAGTCCCGAGAGGAAGAGCAGGAGAGGAGCGGCGGCCCCCGTGGCCCCTCACCACACTGTCGGGTCCTTGCGCTTGGGCTTGGGCTTGGGTTTGGGTTTGGGTTTCGGTTCCTTGCTCTTGGGCTCCTCCTGTGTGTTCATCTCCATGTCCTCGCCCCTGTGCTTCCTCTTGTAGAACTTCACGGCCAAGAAGATACCGAGGAGGATCATGATAAGCACACAGCCGACGACGATTGCGATGACCAGGATGGTGATCTCGGAGAGGGAAACTGGAAGCAAAAAAAAAAAAAAAAACCTGATAAGGGAGAAGGCTAAAGATATTCATTGACGAGATGCGTCAACTGCAGCTGCAGAGAACAGCGATAACGTTTATAAAAATAAACACAAGAAGGTTTTAGCAGTTCCTCTGGCAGAATTTTTTACTAAGCAAGTTCATTTAATAACCCTCCTCCACTAAACAACACCTCCGAGAGCACAGACTTTCGCCAAAGGCCAAGCTCTCGACATGCTTGTAAGTGTGTGTCTGTTCAATTGTGAGTAGAAGTACAGATACTTGTGTATTAAAAAAAAAACAAAAAAAAACGACTTGGGTAAAAGTAGAAGTACTGATTCAATTCTGGTACTTAAAGCTGCTCTCTCGATTTCGCAACTCGGATCTCCAAGTTCAGGGGCGTTTTCGTGCACACTTCCTGGTTTGAAGTAAAAATAAAAATAAAAATAAAAATAAAAATAAAAATAAAAATAAAAATAAAAATAAAAATAAAAATAAAAATAAAAATAAAAATAAAAATAAAAATAAAAATAAAAATAAAAATAAAAATAAAAATAAATAAAGTCAGACTTCCCACCTTCTTCTTGTCTTCGAATGCAGCACTAGACCGCCATTTTGACTTGTGACCTCGGAATTGTCAATTCTGATTAATATTGCGTTTGTGGAATACGCGTTAAGCAGCAAAATCCATCTCAGGGAGCGGCCATTTTGCTGTTGACTTAAAATGACATCACAGTTGCTCAGGGCTCGGGTAATGACCAATCATGGCTCGCCTGTTTTGTGAGTTTGGTCATGTGATGTTGGGTCACGTGATGGAAGTTTAGCCGTGATAGGTGGACTTTGCTTCTTTAGTCATATTCCACAAACACACTATTAATCAGAATGCGAACATATTCTAGTAAAGAAAATGTTGGGGTTGATTTCCCCTTTAAATACTTGTATGATACTTTTTTTTTTTTTCCACCACTGATGAAATGTTATGAGGGATTGAGGCTGGCTATCTATGTATCCATCCATCTTTCCATCTGTAGTGTGGATCAAGAAAAGAGAGAATATCCTATGGAAAGTTTCCAACATTAGTTTGGAAACCAACGCAATTAACGCTTACCTTTGTTGACGACTCTGAGCGCGGTCTCTCTGTTATTGCCGTGCACATCTGGGCGGTTTCGCACGTTGCAGATGTACGTGCCGTTAAACGTTGGGGGCACCTCTTGCAGGGTGATGGAGGCGTCATTACTTGTGACATCTCCTGACCACACCACGTGGTTTTTAAAGCGTCCGCTCTGAGGAGGGTACGCTATCTCCTGGTAGTAGAACACCTGACAAACATGCACAAATACATTGTATATATACACACACTTCATATTTTTGGGACTATAAATTGCAGTTCAACCAAAATAGTCTGTGCCTTTTCAAATGATGTCTTTTTATGACAGGTGGACTCAAACATGTCGGGTGATCAGTGGAAACTGAATGCAACTCAGCTCATTTTAGATCATTTTAGTACTGTTTAATTCCACTGGGCTGGGTTCAAGTTTCGACTTACGCAAGATGAAAATGACACACCTGTCTACCGCCACTGCCTAACAGTTGTTCAATGAAAAGAGCGTAACGCATGTGTTGACTTGTTAAAGACCGTACATGCAAAGTCATCATTCTCCTTGTGTAACAGGATTTACCTACCGATTCTTCTGTTTTAGAATTCAGTGGTCGGAAATTCCAGGATACGATAACGGACTGAGCCGACACAGCGTGACTGGAGCGGAAGGTGCACTTGAGTTTAACTGTCGTCCCGTTCACCACCTCCAACTCACTCGGAGCATAGATCTCAATTCCTGAGACGTGTGTCACTCCTAAAAAAAAAAGAGGGCAAAAAGTAAAGAGTTAGGCTCATTCCTAAACTGTTAATGATTGCTGCAGAGTCTGAAGGTCACATGTAGCCAAGCTGATGATGGACAACAAATATTCTTTCTGATAAGGCAACGAAGAAACCGATAATGTCCAGTGATACACACAACAATAAAATTAAAATCTATTTTGCAGCTGTAAAAATCGGGGGTGGGGGCGCAAAAATGCCAAACAACTGCTAGCAACATGATAAGGGGAAGGATGCTGTTATAGTTGTATGGTTGGATGTTACTGCCTTTAGCAAATACACCGGATATCTAAACTGAAATCCATACAGGAAGCTTATGAGAACACATTATGAATAAATGAATTTTAAATCCAAGTTGTATAAGTACAGTTGTGCCTTGAGATACTTGTGGCCTGACATTTGAATACGATAATATTTTTTGACTTCGAAATGATACAAGCCCTAGATGGTGGAATCAAACAACTCAATTTACGTGACCGCAAGCAGCAGTTTGATAGTGAACAATACTTAAAAAAGAAAAGAAAAAGAGGCTTCTATCGATTTATTGGGACTCCCAGTTAACTCTTTGACTGCCAGACGTTTTCAGAAAAGGGATGCCGTGGGTGCCAGCCGATTTTAAGCATTTTGACTGATATTTCAAGGTCCATAGAAAATTATGTGTTTGGACTATGGAAACACACATACTACCAAAAAAAGATTGGACTCTCATCTTTCATCAGAAAAAAAAAGTTTGTTTCTACCTTATTCCGTTTTTCAGTAATCCACAATAGAAAATGGTTAGTTTCACCTCTGTTTTGAAACAAACGTCTTTCAACGTCTTTGGCACTCCTCCATAGGATTTTACTAAACGTTATTTAACGTTTTTGGCAGTCAAAGAGTTAATATTTTCTATCAAAATAAACAAAACAAACACAATTACACATGTCTGCTAGCTTAATGCTAAAAGATAAATGGTAAACACTATGGTCAGGGTAACAATATAGCATTGATATACAGTAGTAGTTTAACTAAAAACAAAACAGTAGCGCTGCGTATAAGTTTTTGACTGGCTGTATTACACCGCCCCCAGGTGGCCAAAACACAAATACCAGAAGGAACAGCACACTGTCTATTGAAATGAAGCAAGAGAAGATGTGTACCAAAAACAATTTTATTACTTTACTTTCTATTAAATGGTGTCATGACTTTTTATACATTACAATATTATAGAAAACTATTTTCGAGTATTAAAAAAAAAACATTCTAAACATTTTTGTTGTTCTTGTTCCATTCATTTCAATGGGGCAAGATGATTTAAGATAATAATCTTTTGAGTTACAAGTGTGGTCACAGAGAAAATTAATATATAAAAATACTAATTACAGATAGGGCTATAAATTTTCTGATAAAGGGTGGGGAAACCTGAGCCACTGCACAAACATTGGCTAATGCCATTACAGCCAGTTGGAATGCCCTGAAGAAGAAAGAGAAAGTAAAAAATAAAAATAAAAAAACTAGTCAGCTGCAATCAATTACATGAAATTATAACAAGGAAACAATGCGATGGAAACAATGAGACACGTCCACAGTAATCATAAAACTGATTTAAATCACTGAAGGTGTTTCCCAATTTGCTTGCTCAAACACATTGTGTGTTTATCTTTGTCACTAAAGAAAATCTAATACCAATGCTAATAACATTGTGTCCAGTCAGCAAGGTGTGCCTCAGCGACACACCTTCCGATATCACACATACACATACCTCGTGTACTAATTAACATAAAAGGCCATTTGGTGGTCAAAAAAACCCAAAAAGGCTACATTAAGAGGTTGATCGTGGCATGTTATTGGGCCCCTTCTGACAAGAAAATATTCCCTCTGGAATTCGTTGTGACTGTCACAGTTGTTGTTTTAATGAAGTGAAAGGAAGTGGCAAATGTTTTGTCAAACTGAATGACCACTCAAAATAACATACATCAGATTCAATACAAATGCTGTATCAAGACATTTGAAGTTAAGTTGACCATATTCCCATTTCCAC
Organism: Vanacampus margaritifer; assembly: GCF_051991255.1. Lineage (NCBI taxonomy): Eukaryota > Metazoa > Chordata > Actinopteri > Syngnathiformes > Syngnathidae > Vanacampus > Vanacampus margaritifer. The sequence continues at coordinate 8,185,112 of NC_135447.1, read as the reverse complement.
AAAAAAAAAAAAAAAAAACAGGACACTTGCCCCAGCCTTGAAATGGTGGTACCAGTCGCAATTACACAGCGTACTTCACCTCCTCTTAGTCACGCAATGCCAACCGGACATTTTCATGAATTTATATAAAAAAAAATAAAATAAAAAAAAACGGACACCTCAACAGGATGTAAGAAAATGGTCTGTCCTCCCAAAATAGGTATTCATTGATAATCTGTGCGTATGCATGTCAGGGGCCTCTTTTTGAAAGAAATTTAAATCTCAAAATTACTTTTTTTTTTCAATGAGGGCTTGCAGTGCTTCCTCAGTAGCATAACTTTTGTGAGACAGTTGTTGCTGGAATACAAAATGTCTGAAATCAACAACTCGGTTTAAAGGTTGCATAAGCAGCAGGCCAGTGAGCCTGAACAGCAAACACATTACCAAACCGTGTATGCGTGATATTTGAAGGTGCTAAACAACAATACAATACTAATTTAAAAACAGGGGGGGGGGGCGCTTTAAGCGAAACGTAACGTGTTAAAAATACAAACAATGCGTGGATGTCTCACGGAAGTTTCTTTGGCTCTCACCTGACAGGACGACGAACCCTCCCAGGAGAAGCAGATGCCATGTCGGACACGTAAGACTGGCAAACATCGATGCCGTCTTAACTCGGACAGTCCCTTCGTGAAAGTAGAAATGGGGCAGACATGTATGTCCCCACGGGTGGCAAAAAACAACAGTCAAACCAAAAAAAAAAAAGAATGCTTGAGTTGAAACTCCGGTCACGCCCACCGTCTTGAGTCGGAACGAGAACAAAACACACCTGATGGGCGGTGTTTGGCCACTTCTTGCTTAACCTGTTGCTCTGCCTCCTCAAATTGTCTTCACGTACCTCTGGTTTGAGATCACTTATAGTTTTTTCCCTCCTATTTTTTAAACCCAAGATTTTAAGTGTGCAGGTTAGTTCCTGTGACACAAATTAAATACTAGCAATCTTTGGCTCCACCTGGTGGCCGATTATGAGTAGTTTAGTTTAGTTTAGTTTAGTTTAGTTTAGTTTAGTTTAGTTTAGTTTAGTTTAGTTTAGTTTAGTTCAGTTTAGTTTAGTTGGGCGTGGTACACTCTAGACCAGTGTTCCCCAACCTTTTCTGTACCACGGACCGGTTTAATGTCTGACAATATTTTCACGGCCCAATCTAAAGGTTTAGCTGATAAAAACAAAATAAAATGACAAGAAACAAACTGTGGTATTTTCTCTATAATAATAATGAACGTAAATCTACTGTGTAATCATGTGCAACTTTATTAACGGTGTCCGTAACGTCGCACCAACAACAGAGTTGTCAAGTGAAATGGATGTAACAGACAGAATCCGGCTACTTTTCAAAATAAAACGTCATTTTCGAAAAAAATTAAAAAGAATGCAATTTTTTTTCTTTCGGTACCAAATGACCCACGGCCTGGTACCGGGCCGCGGCCCGGTGGTTGGGGGCCACTGCTCTAGACAACACATTTGCATACAATACTGTGTTTAGTACAGTTTACCGGTACAGGTACATTGAAATAAGAGACCCCAAAAAGTAGGCGGAAGCAGATCTTATAAATGCCAACTCCACTTCACAGTCCAAACTATTTCCATTGAGAATCACTTACAGCATTAACATGAAAAACAAAATGATCAACAGGCAGTGGAAATAATTAAAATACCATTTTAACATCCCTGCAGTACAGCTGTTCTATTATATTTAGTTAGCACTTCTATTATAAATACTTGTAATGTGCATTAAAAAAAAGTTGATGTATATATTGGCAGCACTCTTTAAATGCACAACAATTAAAGAAACATAAATTTAAGCACAGGAATTGAACATTTTTGTTTGAATGGTCAAATATCAAGGCAAAATAATACAAACAAATTTAAGTTTTTTGTTATTGTTTTTGTTAATAAATGATCTCCCATAATTCATTGCGAGCTAGCGCGCGGCTTTCGTGATACGACTTTGAGAATAACAGCAACATATTTATAATAATATATAAATATAGATATAAAATAATATAGATATATTTATAATGGCTTATGAATACCTGCATACCACACGATTAACCCTCGCCGACCTTAGTTAAGGGAAATTGTGGCACCGAAACACTCTCTCCTCAACAGGATCTCTGGTAGTTCCCTTCATGACACGCCTTTTGTTGTCTCGCCTAGCTTAGAGCCCTTTTGATGCTACTATAGCGAGCATCCCCCGTATCAAACTGCGAGACAGCTGTCAAGTCTTCAACACAGCAAACGTCTGCCTCGGGTTGAGAAGTGACGCTCTGCAGTCTGCCAGGTAGACCGATTTGTAAAATACAATAACGCGTGATATTATTGCGCGTTTTGGGTGAAACGCGGGATACGGTAGTGTCAGATGCAGCTGCAGTAATAGAGGTATGCAGCGTTTAGCTAGCTAACAAGCTATCGACAAATAAACCTCCGTGGCCGCAATAGCGGCCCCCTTTAATCCTAGAGTTGATTCTGGGATTTTGTAAGCAGTCGCCTTGAAAGCGAAAGTAGTCTGGGTGCATATTAGGCCACGCTGTCTGCTCCCAAAACGTTAATCTGCTGCTCTGCAGCTAATGTCTCGGCTAGCTGGTGCTGATGCTTTGCTCCTCAAACAAATGGCGTACATCCTTGCAGCTTTCACTTTGCATCTAGATTTTTTATATTTCGTCTCTGCATGTCTGTTTTTAATTTGGTAGTTAGTAAATGCTCTTGTTTGTTCTGCAGGATGAGCGGCGATGGTGATGGTTTCAACCCTGCTGCAGTGGCTCAGCCAGTAGAGGATGTGCAAGGAGATGGGCGGTGGATGTCACAGGTATGTTAGCTTCCCATAAGAATTTACATACACCAGTGATTGATTAGCAACCACTATTGTGCCATGAGAAATTATGCAATTTAACTTAATTCATTTGAATGTTTTTTTCTTTTACCAGAATATTTATTCATCAGTTACAAAATGGCAGATGGTTCAATCGACTATCTCGCAGCAGTCATTCATCTGAATCGGTCATGACTTCATGTGTTTAACCAAACAGTCCCAGATTTTTTTAAATACAATATAAGTCAGTTTGTGACTAAATTTAGACAAGATCATTGTGTGTGTGTGTGTGTGTGTGTGTGTGTGTGTGTGTGTGTGTGTGTGTGTGTGTGTGTGTGTGTGTGTGTGTGTGTGTAATTTCTTCTGGCCCATGGTGTTGTTTGAATTAGAGACAATTGTTGTGGTTGCCTATTTTGGATCCAATGTACTCCGAGCACTACTTTATCCAACTTTAGTAGCGCCACATGGTAGGTGTTTGCAAGGTTAATCCATTGATGCTAATAGGACTGAGACAGTCTCCTACAGTCCAAACTCTGCATCAGATGGAACCTTTCACACCAGCACAGCAGGATTTTGCATGTATTTGGACACATAATGAAGCACTATTCGTGCTGTTTGCGGACAAAACGGGCAGGATTGTGCTATGAATAATGGAGAAAAAAGGCAGTAATTGATGCGCCCCTCTAAAAATGCCTGCAGCAATAGTGTTATAGTTTAAATGGTTAACTGACTGAACTTGCAGCCCTTAGAAAAAAATGGTTCGTGTATAGCAAACCGCAAACATACGTGTCATTACTGTAACACAAATAAGCAAGCTTAGACTCATGTGGTTAGATTCCTATTAATCTGTATACTATTGATTTTCGTAACATGAATCACATCCCAAACTCTTTTTCTGACAAGGTTATGTTTGTTATTTTGCAGCACACCCGATTTGTGCAGGAATGCAAGGATGGGGAACCAGATGTGCTTTTTGTCGGGGACTCTATGGTACAACTAATGCAGCAGTATGAGGTGAGATGGGAAAGTTTCTTTTTCTTTTTTTTTCTGGCTTTTAGCGCAACTGTATACGCTTTTAACGGCAATACGGCATGCCATGGTCAGATACTTGAATGTGTGCGTAATCTTTGGAACTTAGAAATATAACCACCTGATTTACTTGCACAGGTCTGGAGGGAGTTGTTCTCGCCACTTCACGCTCTCAACTTTGGCATCGGCGGCGACACCACCTGCAACGTGTTGTGGCGGCTGCAGAACGGAGAGCTGGAGAATATCCGTCCCAAGGTTGGTCTGGCTCTGCTTCTCTGCTGTGCACGTCTATGAACACTGTGTGTGCTTGTGTCCTTATCAACATTCAACACTCAAACGTGAATTGACTGTTCCTGACCATGCCATCTTGGCTGTTTCAGAACCGGGTGTTATTAATGGAGTAGTAGTAGTACCAAAATATAACTGAAGACGTATGCCCAAACAGAGCATTAACTATGCAGATGTTTATTCCTTTTTTACTTTGGCTGTTTGTGACATTTGAGGGCAACAGTTTTAAGAAATTAAGATAATACACAAAAAGTTACCATGAAGTGTTTTAGCACCGTAGCGTTGTTACCGGTTTTATTTTGGTAGGTTTCTTCTCCCGTTGGCTTGATTGGATTATTTATCCAGTATCAGGCAGCTTTTTATCGACTTGAATTTAGATTTATTTTTTTTTGTGCGACTTGTCTGCCACATTTAAGTCACAACTATTTGTGTGGTTTGGCATTAAAAAAAAAAAAAGTGCTGTACTTGTTACCAGTAGTGTTCTGTGTGTGATATGTTTTAGCAGTTTACAACTCTGGTTAATTTGATAGACATAGGTATAACCCCTTCTCATTTGTCATTTAAAGTTGCAATCTGCCCTAAAATATCTTTACTTTATTTAACCATTTATGACTGCAACATCAACAAATTAGTAGATTAACACCTTAACTGTTGGGAAATGGGTACGATAAACAGTACAATGGTTACTCCTGCAAGCCTATGGTCAATAGTTTTCAGACTGTATTCGGGTTCGAATTTCCCCGCCCTCTGTCTGCAGATGGGACGTCATATATGCATTGTGTACATGAAGAAAGGGGGTGTGTAGTTTCATTTTCCGGCCACAAGTGGCAGTAGTAATTTGAAATTCAATTTTCTGCGTTCAGCAGCTTTAAAAAAAAAAAATCTATGTTGTTATTAATGTGATCCTATTAAAGGTGTTCATTTCTTCTTATACTTTGGCAAATTGGAAAGGACTTATGTTGCCTCTATAGTTTTCAAAATCAAAGTTCTACTTTGAGGTACGACTGTAATAAAAAGAGACAACGCAAGCTGTAGGGTGTGGGGGGTGGGGCGTTTTTGTGTGTGGTGGCAATAAGGGTTAAAAAAACAAACAGAATATGAAGTAGAAAAGCTTTGATAAACTGAACAAGAATGTCGTTGAGTTATGTAAACAAAGTAGCAGCAACATTCATTTGAAATCAGGCGCACACAACACTGAAGCCTGGAAGAGAAGAGTGAAAATGAGCCTAACATCTGCTTTTGGTTTTGTTCAGATTGTAGTGGTGTGGGTAGGAACCAACAATCACGAGCATACGGCAGAACAAGTTGCTGGAGGAATTCTTTCGATCGCAAAGCTGCTCACCTCGCGTCTACCCAAAGCAAAAGTCGTCGTGCTGGTAAGTTCACATTTGTTTGCTCTTGGTTCTATCAACGGTATGAGCAGTTTTTTCTTTCTTCACTGAGCAAAGATCGTACTTAACAATAATAATAATAATAATAAAAATCTCACGGTACACAAATATGTTAAAAAAAATTGTTGAACACATGACCCAGTTATGATTGTAATCTTTTCAAGTATTTATCCATCACTATCACAGCTGGTTAATTTTACTTTCTGCTATCTTGTGGGAGTGCATTTAAAGGGGAAGTCACCCCCCACACTCTCCAAAAAAAAAAAAATGTAACAATAATATGTTCTATGCATAAATCCGGTATTTTGGTTAATATTGCGTTAGTGGAATATGAGTTAAGCAGCAAAATCCAGCAGTTTTTCCTCAATATCAGAAGGCGGCCATTTTATCACTTGCTCTCGAGTTGAAAATGACATCACAGTTGTTTAGGTCTCAGGTCCAATCACACCTCAGCTTCAGAAAACAGGTGAGCTGCGATTGGTCGTTGCCTGAGCCATGAGCAACTGTGATGTCATCTTCTGTCGACAGCAAGTGGCAAAATGGCCGCCTCTTCACATGGATAAAAACGCTCATAAAGATTTTGCTGCATAACTCATATTCCACAAATGTAATATTAATCAGAATGTCATGTTTAAGCTAGTGAGGGTCACATATAACATATTATTGTCAAAAAATGTTTAAGGTTGACTTACTCTATATATACGCGTCACCGGCATAGATAGATGAATAAAGCAACATATATTCACATCAAAGTGGGGTTTTATAGTTTTCCCTGTCAGTGTCTCTTGGCTGAAATGAACAAGTGAGACATTTTAAGACTGGTGCTTCACTTTATCGCCAGCTTGGCACCGTCAAGATGCCAATTGCAATCATAAAACACCATGAAACATACACAAGAATGAACACAATAACATTTCAAAGATCACAGCGTTATTTATACGGTCTTGACATAGCACGGAGGTAAATGTTTTATTAGTGCTGACATGTTGCTCAAAATCTGTTTGCGCACCTAAAGCCAAGTGAAGCCCAATCTGACATTTAAGATGCCTATGTTGCGTTTGCATTGATTTCAAACCAAACCGGTCCTCAGGGATTATTACCGCGGGGCGAGCGTCCAAACCCCGTGAGGGAGAAGAACGCCGCCGTCAATGACTTTCTGCGCTCCTGGCTGCCTCGCCTGGGCCAGGCTCAGTTCCTGGACGTGAGCGGGGAGTTCGTCCACTCCGGCGGCACCATCAGCCCGCAGGACATGTTCGACTTTCTCCACCTGACGTCGACGGGTTACCGCACCGTGGCCAAGCCCCTCAGCGACCTGCTGCTTCAGATACTCGAGGAGACACCAGAGGAACGAAGGGCGTCGTTGGTTTGAGCCGCCGAGACGCAGCAGCGCCCGAGTCCCGCCTCTGCAGTCCGGAGGAGGAACGGCACCCTGAGATGGGCGTGTCTTGGTGGTGCGAAGTGGAGCGATTGCGTAGAGGGAGAGAGACATCACTACACTCTTGAAATGACTTACTGCCTGAGACTGTCAGATCAAATGAAGTATATCCCTTGATTTCCGAGCTCCATTACACACTCATATGAACAGCCTCATTTTTCCTTTTCTATTATCTCATCTTGGTTAAATGTTGCTTAAAGTGCTTAAATGTCTTGATCATTATTTTTTTTTAAAGATTCATCAAGCAGTATCAGAAAACAAACAGCACAGCAAACAAAATAGCACAAATTTACTTAGTAGTTGATTACCTGAAGTCTTCATGTGCTCCATTTCAGTGACTATCGAAGAGTAAGAGATTAATCCAGTTGAAATAGTTTGTTTGCGGAACTCACAAAAACTAATTGAGCGACTTGTGTAAGCCAACATCACGTTGCATGAGATCGTCAAAGTGTATTGTTTGCAACAGAACTTCAAGTGGAAGTTGACCCGAACGTTTTCTTTACAATATGTTCTTTGCAGCCCCACCAGTCAAAATAGTTCATAATAATAATTAATATTGCATTTGTGGAACATTTATTCAGCAGCTAAATCCATCCGTTCTTATCCATCGCGGCCATTTTGTCACTTGCCGTCGCCTAAAAATGACATCACAGTTGCTCAGCTTCAGAAAACAGGTGAGCCGTGATTGGTCGTTAACCTGAGCCCTGAGCAGCTGTGATGTCATTTTCAGTTGAGAGCAAGTGGCAAAATGGCAGCCCCCTGAGACGGATGGATTTTGTGACTTGGCTCATATTTCACAAACGCAATACTGAGTTTAGACTGTTGGGACTGCATGGAACATACAGTATCATTGTGAAGATTTTTTTTTTTTAGTTGACTTCCTCTTAAGACTTTTAAACAAAGTCACTCATCATGCATGGCATGGACGGACAATGACACTCTCTCCCTCCAGTTCCCTATCTTGATGGTTATACAGTATTTTCTTTCTTACGCACCTTTTCATTCTGTTAACTTTGCGTGTGTAATTTTATCCACCTGTTGTTTCGTTTTCTCACTGACATTTCACACAACCCAGCCCCTTTTAGCTTCTCTACTTGATTACCCAATACTTTTAGGAATAACAAGTTGCAGAAGCGACTGAATATTCTCACGCTACCAAGCAAAAAAGTAAATCATTTGTCAGCGAGCTTATGCCGGAGCTACTTTATAGCTCAAAAAGTCGCATACTGAGCTTCAAATTATCTCAAGTTACTGCTGTCTTAAGCTCTACACGATGCGTGTTGTGTTCAAGTGTGTATGATTGTCTGTGTGCCTCGAATGTCTACGGGAGCAGTTGTGTACAGTGCGTCTGGAAGTTGGAGTGGTGCGAGTGGTTAGAACTGACCCCGGCTGTATATAAGAGATGTAGAAAGGATGTCTGAAAGGGGGTGGTTAGATTGTGGGAGTCTATCGGTGTGATCATTATGTGCACTTGTTTGGCTTGTCTCGTCATTGAGTTGAAGTAAAGCATTCCAATAAAAAAACATGGATGGAATTGATTTGTGTCTGAGCGGCCATGTTTAGTCTTCTTTGCGTTTTGCTTCTTCCTTGATAGATTACTCATAAAAAGTTAAGGCTGTTATAGCACTAACTAAATTACTCAACAGGAGCAGCTTTGCCCAATAAATAAATGGTACCCAAAACGTAAATGAAGTTGGTACGTGTTTTCATATGTACAGCACGATGGTGGTAATACATATCCTCTACACTCACATTAGTAGTGCGAGTCGGCCCTGTAGAACATAATATAGCGTTAAACCAATTTAATTTTTAATCGTGTTAACATTACCTGTATGACGAGCTATTGCTGCAGTTTGAGATGCTCACCAACAGAGGGCGCTGTTTGATTAAAAGGAGGAAAGACTGCCGCATACTACAGCCTTATAATCTGCATACCGATACTTTTGCCATTCATCTGCCATTCTCCCACTTTTGACTTTACTAGTCAATTCAATTCAAATTTTTATTTTACTCTTAAAATGAAAGGGGACAGGAAGAAGTAAAACTTGTCCTGAATGTTTGACTTACACAAAGTTTATGTTCCAGTTTATTTGACTCCTTATCGTGTGTCAAGGACCTGCCATGTGTTATAATGTCTGAATGAAAAGAATGACAATAGATTTTGCACATCTTAAAACAATACCACTGCCACATGCTTGGGGCTGGAAGTAATGTAGTAATGATTGAGTAATCCAGAGTTAGAATGTCAGCCTCTTGACATATTCATCTCTCTGCTGTGTTTACGTTGTAATTGATCCACATCTCCAGGAATTTTACGTTCATGTAAATAGTGTGAACGCCTGGCTGTGCATACTTCAATTTTTCTGCTTCATCTCAACCAAACTCTGCTCGTAAAGTTCAAACTTTCTGTTCCCAGCAGGCATTTGAAGTTGACTGATAAAATCTACATGGCAGCCATGTTTGCTCTTCAGGCACTGTTAACCGGTTACGTTTGGCTTCAGTTCAGTTGTTTTTATCACTCTGGATTCGAAAAGAGTGGCTTTTTTTCTTCTTCATCTGCTGCCAAGTGTAAGCAATGGGTCAGTGGTTATTGGATCCTTATGTTGTCGGCTTCACATAGCTTTATTAAATTGTATCCAGTTATAGCTCGACACCACAGTAGGAGTAAACACCAGGAAAGTCAAAATGCAGTGCATTAGGTCTTTCAACAATATTTTTTGGGATTGTGTAAAAATGTTTTTTCAAAAAAGTTCTTCCACATTAACATCAGACTCACCTATCATTTTTCTTATAGGCCTTGCACTGTGCAGCAGGAGAATAAATCAATAATTTTTACCTTAACGCAACAATCACAGCTTTAGTAAACCTAGGAAAGCACATACTGTATACTATAAACATTTACATAATCAAGTTATATTTGCTCTATTGATTTAGGCATTTCTCTCTATAAGTTGCTTCATTAAAATGTATTTGTATTAAAAACTTTTTTTTTTTTTATATATTTGTGTAATTGTTTTATTGTATGTAATAAAATAGAGAGAGAAAATACTCACATAAATAGGTTAGCAAGTGTATTTTTATTCTACTAAATAATTGGTTAATTAATTATAATTAAACCAATGAATAAAAATGAAAAATGTTAGGTAGTTTGACTTTTTTTCCTTCTTCACATCTGAATGACCTGAGCCATCTAATGTAGCCCTTGGGCACAAGTTGTACCCAACACAGCACTGGATAAACAAACAGGGCTGTTAGTACGCACATTAATAAATGGAACACCATTTTCAAGCAGCACAAAGTCTACTCCAGCAGCATCAGAATTCATTAACTGCCATTGATTTGCGCACTGCACCTCTCAATAATTGTCTCGGCGCTTGAGCTAATTCAGCAGGTCTTAGGTCAGGTCATGCGAATCATATTTCAGCCTTCATGTGCTACCCTGCCAAAACTCCCAGGGCCTTCCATGTGTCTTAAACTGTTGACAGTGGAACTGTTTCTTAAATTTGCCTCACAGGGCCAACTAGCTTGCCCACAACGACAGCATTTTTCTGTGCTCTGATTGGTTGGTCTGAGCAAAACTTCTTTTTGACTAGCAAAACACATCTGTGGATATCTGTATACATATTTTGGTCATGTTATTAGATAAATATGGATTATGAGATGCTTTACTTGCTAATTTCTGAAAATATGTCTGTGAGTGAGCCTAATTTACTCAACAACTGCCCCCACGGCGAGTATTTCCCCACCCATGATTTGAACAGCTAGGCTTGGTGAAGATCAAGAGCCACTGGTAAGATGCACTGTATGAAACACAATCATGTAAAGGCACCCACCATGACACAGAATAGTCAATAGGTTTTGCCTGATTTCCTCCACTGGCCCACAAGAATGAGCCTGTGGGAGTCCAAACAGGCCACCAGTGACCATAATGTTCCTTACTGACTTCCCAACCTACAAACTTGGCTCATGGTGCTCCACCTGGGACTGTGGCCAAAGTCTTTGCTGACTTTTTCCACTGCGTCACTCAAATAATCTGTATCACGAATTCTAACCTGATGACCACAATGAATGTGATTCAGGTCTTTTTAATTAAAAAGTCCCTACCACTTCAACTGACTGTAAGCCTACTAATGAGGGTAGTAGTAAAAAACATGGTAGTTGAATTTTTAAGTGACACTTGGACATTATTTGGAAAAGATGATAACGCTGCAGTTTTATGTATCATGGTGACAGCAGCTTTCAGGTTCAGATTTACATGTTAAATTTATTATAATTTTAATCCCTTAAGGGAGACATTTACTATTCACTTATGCAAGCATTCCCGGTGAGATGTAGAAGTGACGTACAAAGGTGTTGCTTCGTGTAGTGTTTTGTGGCATCTATAGACAATAATACATTTTTTTTTAGGTTGTGACATACTGTAAATTGTTTGCTATTTGGGGTAGGGCTTGGTCTATGTCCGCCATGAATAGTGGTCACTTATAATTAGTCAAGTCACCGGAATTTTAATTTTATAGCGCAAATTCATAATACCTCAACTCAAGGTAACATCTGCGTAACACGTCCTGTCAAAATAAAATCAGTTGTAGAATATTATATAATTCTCATGCCTCATAGTGGCCTATATAGCAGCCACACTCTATAAACAACAAAGCGCTTGAGTTCAGCGGCTAAATAAGTGACCATGGAGGCCAAAGAAAGTTTAATGAGACTGCTATTACAGTGGTGAGCTTTTATTTTGAAGGCCTGATATTCGTAGGATAGAGAGAAGAGAAGATGCATCATTGGTGATATACAGGTTTGTTTGTTTGTTTGTTTAATGCCTGGAGATAAGCTCGTACTGGTTCAAAATCCCAAGTCTTGATCTATAAATAATGCGAAATTTAAAAAATAAAATAAATATATATGTATAACTATCTTATGGGCTCAGACAAGCATCCACAGTCAAAAGATCGTATCTCTAACCTCGAGGCTATTGTTACCCAGCTATGCCCCTGTATGGCATCAAAGTACATTCCACTGAGGTGAAGCAAGCAAAATGTTGCGCTTTGTCACTTTTAATATGAAATAAAAAGAAAATATCCCCTGCAAAAAAAAAAAAAAAAAAAAAAGCTAGGCTCCACTGATCAGCTTGGGTAGAGTTGATGAAATGTGTTTTTTCTCTCTCATTCTTCGCTATTGTCATCATGTGTGTCTCCCCTATGTGCAGCCAGTTTCTCATAAATCCCCAATATCCTCTTTGTGCTACATTTGGAGCAGACGAAGATAAGAATGAGGAGGAAGGGGGAAAAGGAAGTCTTTTTGTTTGGCCTTCCTCTGTAACTATTATTCCTTCTTTGAAAAAAATGCTTACAAAATTCCATCCTTGCTCTGTCTTGACTTCACCTTCTTTCTGACCTCAAGATGTCATAATCTCCAATGCTAGATGTTGTCCTTTCAAAACAGCAGAATGTTCTAGATGCTTTATCTCTGTCTCCTTCTATAACTCACTTATCTGTTTTGACGTACTTTCCTGACTTTGACATTTGTCCAAGTCTCTCCATGCTGGGCATGTGTGCATGTGACACATGAGCACAATGGCTACTCCTAACAATAGTCATCGTCCCTGAAACCCCATGATGTGTATTTCACCACTGCAATCACTCCCAGACTATATTGTCGCCTTCCATTTTTGGGCAGATTTTTTTCTTTCTTTCTGTAGCTGTAGATGTTATCACGTAGCAGTGTTTTGCTGCACTCTAAAATCATCAGATAGTGTTATAGTTCAAGATATGATGTTATATAACGCATGCAAGTCCTGTTTTAAGCACAAATATTTGTTGAAGAGAATCTTTAGTTCCTGACCGTGTCTTTTCCACTTAGCTTCAGATAAAAGTTTAATTAATGGCAAGTTATATAAAATGTTAAGGATGGTGCACTCGGTTCTGAGTGAAAATAATTTGAACCATCATGATGGACTTAACACGCACAGCATGAAAATTTCAGTAATTCTTTTTTGTATCACTAGAGGGAGCCCACGTACCACACTAGCGCAGAAGACACCAGCTTTTTTTGTTTGTTTTTAAACTGAGCGCTAATTATTGGGTAATGCTAATGGCAGGGCTACCAGTTTTATGTACAGGTAAGCTCCTGAAATAACAAATTTGCTGCAATTATTTGTGGGTAAATCTTCTCGTCGTTGTTAGCTAGCTAGCTTGTCTCCATGAACGCTATGGTTTGGTTGTGCACTACAGTACTGACCTATTAGGTATACAGTACTAAAAATTAAAATAATGTATTGTTTACAAATTGACATCATTGTAAATATGTTTTCGACAAAAAAAGATCACAACAAACATAAGTTAGATGCAGCTCAGATTTAAGTAGCATTATTATTTAGTTTTTTCAGCATAGCAATAGTCAGTCAGTCCAGGGTGCGAATTTCAGCACATTCGACTTCGGAGGTTCCACTGTATTGTACGTATATTCAAGGCAAGCTTAATGTCGTGATCACCTTCTAGAGCAACATGCGGCGGTGCCATTATCGTTCATCACACAGCAGGCTTCTCAACAGTTAAAAGGAACTTTATTTTCAAATCATTTTCAAACAGAATGTATTACATCAAAAGAAGGCCATCATCTTGATTTAAAAAAGTAAAATATTCTCAACACAAATGTAGCAATAGAATTTTAATGCATCCCACTATCTTGTTGTATTTTCTCTAATTTCCTCTTTATCTTTGCGTTATTCCATCAAATCTGTCTTGAACTTCTGCTACGAATGTTTGCTGGAGTTGCCTTGAAAGCACCGTAAGTAAAGCCCATATAGTTGAATCAGATGGATTTGATCTCAAACGTCCAAATTGAATCAACTTAAATGCAATTCAGCTGTAGGATACCATTTTTTTTTTATGTGAAACTTGCATAATATGTACTTTAGCAGATACATTCTAAAGGGATTGATTGATCTGTTTTGTTGTCGATGAAACACATCTTTATTGGCAAGTGTTGACGTTATGTGCACATGGTTGCTTTGGTCCAGTTTGGTCTGAAAAACAGACGGGTCACATTTGTCCTCCTAGCCTGAAGATTCACTGAAAGTCAAAGAGTTTCTACGTTTTGCGCTGGCTGGCCTGTCACTGAGCAGAGGGAATGTGAAAAAAACGTTTTGGCCTCAGTTGTTGTTGTTGATGATCTGTCTGTGTATCCCGTAGCCCGTCATGCCAGCTTGAGTCGCCATTTTGTTTGTGCCCATTTGCAGGCCGATGATGTTCCTGCCTTCGCTCAATTGCTCCTCCGAAAAATCCCTCCTGTTCTCTTGTGCCTTCCTGTAGACAAATGACATTTCGTTTTTTTTTAACAATTTCTTTCTTACACTACCTTACTTTGACATAGCATGATTTTAGAGAGAAAATAACAGGGGGGGGGTGGGGGGGGGCGTACTTATGGAACCAGCTGGCGTCTCCTTTGTAATTCCCATCATTCTTTGTGACAGCCAAGCTACCCAGAGCCGTCAAGGTCCTCTGGACCCCTGCCATATCCTTGCCTGGAGATGAATAATCAAATCAATAAAACGCGCCGCAAACACTAGTGTTGCAACACATTATTTGAAAGCCGTCTTACTTTCATAGAGGTCAACAGTTTGGAACATGTCCGTTTTCGTCACTCCGTATTTTTCTGCCGCATTGAGGAACAAGGAAATTTGCTCCATTTGAGCAAAAGCCATTCCGGAGCTCTTGGCCTTTATTGGCTTGTTGGGCGCATTCAAGCTGTTCATCAGCTCACACAACAACTAAAGACACAGAAAGTAGTTGCTTCTTAAAGATGATGTGGCAGTGGCACTAAATAATAGGGATGACAAATCTGCATCCAACTTACACATCCATTCTTTAGCCATTCCTGGAAGCCGGTTTTGCCTGGCTCTGGCCGGCCCGTATTAGGTCCACACTGGGCCACGATCCACTCCACCAGTGTTTCCTCAAGCTCCGGGTCGTATTTTTTGTCCATCTTAGCCTGCAACTCGCGGGTGAGACCGTAAGACGGGCCCCTGTTTGCCATGTTGAGCCTGTTAGAAGGGAAAGTTAGGTTTTATAAACAGCAAGAGGATTTCCGGGCTCTTGGCAGGTTATTTTGTACTTTCCGGAATGCCTGTTTAATGGAACATTTAGTGATGAGCCCACTAGCACTGGGAGATCAGGAGGGGAAAAAAAACAGTTAGACCATTCCATCAATTCGGATTTTTTGACTTTTCAAATCGTTACTGATATAAGACAAACCACAGTAACATACCTTAGTATTGCAGCCAGACCCGATAGTGACTGTAAAATGTTATGTTAGCTTGTGTCATCACAGCTTGAGTCAGGCTTTGTAGTCTGGTTTTCATGTGCGACAGAAAAGGCTCTTTAATTTTTGTGTCCTTTCATGTCTATGATTTAATGCAATCTCGCTCGTGTGAATGAGATTTTCTTAAGCATATTTTTTTTCCACATTGTTTGAACTGACATTTTAATAAATTAACGCGGAACATTTAAAGTTCTGAAATTGTACTGTTGCAACTTCATGCTTGTCAATGTCACACACACACACACACACACACACACACACAAAATGCTGTCATGCTTGACTTCATGGGAGACTCCAGCGCATCATAAGCTACTTTTCCTTTTTGTTTAGCTTTATTTTTCGATTTATTTGATTTAGATCTCCCATTGGATTGTCCCAGAAATTTGTGCTAGATTTATTTATTGTATAAACTATAGCAGCTCTTCAGTCCTTCTTACTTAACACAGACCAAGAAGGCCGGAAAAGATAGATTTAATTTGTGAAACAATCATGACAGCAGAAGTTAAGTCTCCTTACACAAATCGCTATCCATTCCAGTAACACCCACTCCCACCACTTCTATTTACTAACACATGATTGCCATCTCAAATTCGTATGTGTGTGCTGACATGTCATGAGGAAAAAAGGACGGAGGAACTCATGTCATGACATTGTCAGAGGAGGAGTTGGACATGTTTTTGTTTTTTTTCTGAGAGCAGACCACTCCTATCCTGGTGTATCCCGTGAGAAGATCGTACAGATCCGAGACAATACACCACTAAGAATTAGCGTCTCATGAGATGGCTGTGGAAACAATGCTCTTCATTTATGATAGTGTCTGAAATAATGGAAATAGGATTCAGTTGTTCCTTGGTCACACAGTTTCCCGAAAAGTAATTAGGTAGCTGGCTATGCTAGGCTCATTTCCCGCTACAGTGTGCTTCTAGCTAGCTAGCTATGCTTGGCCCATCGACTACTACGGTGTGAAGTTAGCTAGCTAGCTAAGCCTTCACACTGAAGATAATGTACATCTTCCCATAATTTACAGAACAGCTTGTTTTTATTATTTAGATTCCCAACTGAGGAAGTGACTCCATTGCAATTGATTAAGGGTATGTTTTGTTTACAGCAGTTTAAACCAAAACTGTATTGCATTTATCTATCGTATCGTGTGATTAGCGTTGGCCACGTGGCATCCATTGTAGCCTGGTCCTCCTGGAAAGGGGATCCCTTCATCCATGATCCCCTCTCAAGGTTTTTTTTATTGCATTTTTCCAAATGGGCTTTCTGTTAGTTTTTCCTTGCCCAAGTGGGAGGTTTAGACCAGGGGATTTTGTTGATCTATGCGAACTGTCGGCTTCTGAAGCCCTTTGAGGTACTTTTGTGATTAAGGGCTATAAAAATACATTTGACTTTACTATCATTTTTTTTGTTTGTTTTTTACTTAGCATAAAAAAAATCTTTCAAGCACAACTCCCTGTTCATGAGGACAAAAAAAAAGACTCACTATTATTATTTTTTTAGATTCATAAATACACATTAAAATAATGTTAAAGTTTTTTTCTCTGAATCATGGCTGACTTCTACCTCTTATTGATGCCGTATGAGCTTCCTGGCCTTCTACAGAATAGTCCTTCCTGCATCCTGTTTGCTCATTCAGCTGTCACTTCCTTCCTCCCTGGCTAACAAAGAACGTTATGTGTATACAAGACTCTAAACAAAATGCCAAACAAAGACTGACTGCTGTTCACTGCCTGCAAAAAACTGCCCTAATAGCTAACCCTCCATAAAGCATGTCTAGTCGGGAAAGTGTAGCTGTAATGGCTTTGAAACATCTAAATCCCTTATTTAAATCATTTTGTGGCATATTTTACTGAAGTAGATGCCATATGGAAGTGTTTAGCCCTGGTAGGAAAAAAATTCCCACACTTCCTTTTTCTCGCCTGCACGTCTATGGTATGTATGCCTACTGCAAATATTAGGAATGAGATTTTTATTTTATCGCTGCAGTCACAGTGCTTATGTGTTGTGCAGCACCTTTGTTCCCCCCCGGGGCAAAAAGGCACACCTATTACATCCCTTGCAAAACAGAGGCCCGTCTTGCGCAATCCGAGCTGGCGGTTTGACAAATGATAGTTTCGTCTAATGGCTCCACACTGCTTTGGATGAGACTTGTGTCTGTTTATCGTCTGAGGTTGCAGCGGTTATATGGGCGGTAAGAGCATATGCCTGTTCGCTAAATGATTCCAAACCAGCTCACTTGATGAAAAACATCTGCTCAGACACTACCTCTTGCCTATCTCAAGATCTGTGCTGTCAGGGCATATCCAAACTACTCCAGACGTACTTATCGGTGGAACGAAATGACAGCAGAAAAAGTCTGTCCATTTTGACCTTAACGTGCACTTTTGAGTCCTCAACCATGTAAACAGCTGATTGGAGGTCACAAGGTCCAAAAATCACAGGTTATTTTTCGGGGTGTTTGTAAACACATGATGCCATTTAAGAGCACGAGTTGAATCATATGTTTTTGATATTTAGCTTATACAGTAGCACATTTTCATTGAATGGATGATTTAACACTAAGGGAGAAATGATGCATTGTTGCTATTCAATTAGTATTTCCATGGTGAGGAATTTTCATTCTTGTCCTTTTTAGGGTCACGGGTTAGTTGAGTCTATCTGTGTGTCACTTAAATCACTTCCACACACTAGACAATAATTCACATAATAATTCCTGAACTATGGGACTGGATCATAAGTTGAAACTGTAGTGTGGGGTAAAGTTTACATTAGCTTTTCTTTACTGTGTTAAATGTGCTAAAAAAAAATACATATATTTGAATGCTGTCATGCTTAATTTCACTGCCCAAATTAGGACAAACGTCTCCATGCTGAAACCGCCATCATTTGTTCTTTTTACACGTGTGACAAATGAAATGTGGACGTGCAACTCGAACCGCACCTTCAGTCTTTGCTGAGTGTTATCGTTTATATGTCATTAAGACTGTTTAGACCATTTCACTGTGCTTGTGTACAGTTAATAAAGGTTCCGTGTTTGACCTGGAGCAGATTACGGCGACCAGAATTCCAAAAACAGATTGCGGTCAACAAAGCAGTAGAGCAAAGTGTGTCACTTATTCAGGATGGCTTTTTTTTTTTTAACACTTATACGACATACTACTTCCAAAATCAGGTACTTTTTAGTCACAGACATAAGAGTGGGTATTTTAATTGTATGTGGGGATTGCTAAAACATGCTGTTTATCACTGGCCTTCATAGTCCCTTGAAGCTGTGTAACTCATTTATGACCCTGGGTGTTGCTGATATCTCTCTTTGTAGGTGTTTTGCAACTTCCTTGTTGCATCATGATGAGTTATGCGGCGTAATACTTGTAACACATTACCTTCCGATTTTAGGCACAAGTCCCTTACCAATTTGAACCGGAAGAATTGAATGAAAGCTACCTAGTGTTGACCCTGACTGGGAATTCAACGGCGCATAACTATCGAAAGGCCCTTGAGTTCGGAACAGCTATTATTCAAAACAAATGGCTACTTTTGTGCAGTCAGTTGAAAATCCCATCTTAGTCCCAGCAGTACTTGAAATGCTAAAGTTTTGCAATTCATCACAAGTGTAAGAAGAGAGGAATGCTAAAAACAAACAGACAAAAAAAAATCTGTCCAAGGAAGAAGGAACTTTCACCAGCTGATTCCCAATATGAGTGAGCCAGATAGGAGACTTTCAAAACTTTTTGCGCAGCTAGCCTTGAACAATTATGAGATTGAAAAGTGAAAGTAGGGTGAAAAAGGAGCATTTACTTACTTTTGTGTAGTAGCGTTCAGGTAAGTAATGGTACACTTGTCTTGTCTTTTGCTGCTCTCCTCCCCCTCTTATCTAATCCCTTTTAGCGCAGTACACGGTGCACTGCGCAGGTTGCCAAGGTAAATACTGCAAACAACCTCGGCTGAAATATATGACTTCTCCGCATTCAAGAGGAAAGAGGGAGTCCAAAAAAAGAGATACGCCTCCACGTCCTCTAGTTTCACTCTGTGACCCGCCCCTTTGTTCTTTCTCCCTTTCTTTGCTCAAATTGTAATTCCTTATTTAGGAGAAGGGAGTGAAGGAAAAAGAGGCCATGTGACAGGGGGGGGGGGTTTGGTGTGGTCACTGAGAAGCATTTTCCAAATATCTCCCCCCGCCCCATTACTGTGGAACGGCACTGGATTAGGGGGGGGGTGTTGGAGGGGAGGAATGATAGAGGCATCAAGAACAGTTTGTGGGAGGACAGGAAGGAGTCTGACTTATGGGAGAGCGGGGAAGCAGACGGACGGTCTCATCTCACGCCTGCGTGTTTGTCTTGTCTAAAATCAACACCGCGCTCCTCCGTGCTCACATTCATTTTAATCTCATGTGAAAAGAACAGGCCACGACACGACCCACACCATGCTGGCTGCAAGTGTTGGAACTGAAACTTGTCCTTGCTCAGAGTTTGTTTCCATGCCAACAAGGGGTGTGGGGGGGCACTCCCCGCGCCAAACATGCCAGACAGAGACAAGAGCAAGTCCGCACATGGTGAGACTTTTTACGACAAACAATGACTTCAGATGAGTGGAGTCATCAGTTGACGCCTTACAAGTCGTGAGCAAACATTTGTTCAGAAATGTTGGGAGTTGAGTTTGTGACGACTCACTATGACTGCTTTTACAACTACTTCCTGTAATCAGTGTGATATGAAACTTTCAACTGTAGGGACAGCTACAGTGTTTTTCATTACCACACTTGTATTGTACCTAAAGTTGTGCGGTGGAATTGTTTCACTGCACAAAAACATCACATAAAAAAAATACCAGTGTGAATATTCAGTCTGCAATACACATCAACTGCATTTTAGCTTTTATTTGCATGTGGCTCTGATCCACAGTTTGGAAGATCATTTATCGGAACACACCCAGTTTTGGAACATGTGTCTCACTTATGTGTTTTTATGTCTGTC
The DNA here is from genome assembly GCF_051991255.1 of Vanacampus margaritifer. Lineage (NCBI taxonomy): Eukaryota > Metazoa > Chordata > Actinopteri > Syngnathiformes > Syngnathidae > Vanacampus > Vanacampus margaritifer. The sequence goes on along the minus strand of NC_135447.1, from coordinate 8,164,825 downwards.
TCAGTACATTGATGACATTCATTATTCAAACAAATAACACTCAGTTCCAGATTTGGGGTTGCCTGTGAAGATGACATTTAGCCTCACAGTGAAACTCCACTATTTGCATAGTCCTGATGCAAATAGTGAAAATCCACAAGTAACTGACTATACCGGTACAGCAAATATACCACCAACTATTATCCCAAAACACTTTAATATCATTTCAAATCAATCTTACGACATTACCCTTAAAAATAGATAACATACTTCAACTACAATTTTACGTGCCGTCAAGCTAGCCAGCTATAAGCTGGTGGCCAATGCTAACTAGCTACTCCTCTGCATGCTAACATTGCGCCTTAGAGGAAGCAGGACATTTGACTGGCATCTTAGGGTATTAGAAAATCTCACTGTTGGTTAGAGAGTCCCGAAGAAATTGTGAGTAGGTGAGTTTTCTCTGTACTAGTTAGAAGTGTAAGAAGCTGAGACTGAGAGATTTAAAACAAAAACATCAATCAGCACCGTTGTCTTTGTCTTTGCTGTAACAGTACTGTATAGTACTGAGAGACCCACTGTGTTTTTCATTGTTTTAATATGAACACATGCACAGGACATACAGCTAGCTTCTCCCATTCCAATTCAAAGTTGTGACCTGAAATGTTCCTAGCTAGAAAATGTGTCAGCCAACTCCTACCTAACAACATAATTGCTGTAATTATTACGTTTCAAAACAAAAAATAACAAAACAAAATACTGTATGTTGACACACTTGTCTAGCTTGGTAAAAAAGCACATACATAAGAAAATAATAATCTTTTAAATTTTAGAGGTGCTGAGATTAAATTGTACCCCACAAAAATAGGCTAGAAACACCCAAATGTACCTAATCCTGTGTACACTATTGTGTACGTATTGTCCCCATTGAGTCTCCTCAGGCTTCCTCTTCACACTACCAAACATCTGGTGGCTCAGACTCAAGCTCTTCCTGTGAACAGACCTAACAGGTTTAATTTGGTTTTGGGGTGTGACACTCCGCTGCGTGTTAACGATCCTGCTGGGAGCCGCTAATTGAAAAACAGTCGCCTGGAGGACAGACATAAGTGTGAGTTCATGAGGGTGTCAAAAAAAAATGACACGCTAGACAGAATTAGAATTTAAACGAATGCAGGTGAATAATTCAGAAAGTACAACAACGCTGTTGTTTTAATGATAAGTCAGTCATGTTGGATCTTGAAGGAAATAATTACCCCCCCCCCCCCCAAAAAAAAAAGTTATGTTTTCTGACTCTTAAAATCTATAGAGTACACAAACAAACCAAACATTTACTTCACCATATGTATAATCCAATGCGGTTCTTGATTCCTTATGACTACACTATGGATGTCTTCTGCATATTTAGGCCTGTTTTTATTCATTCATTGACAATGTCTGCAGTATTGCCTTGAGTTGTGGGAGATAAAAAGCTGCAGCGTGTGCCGAATCTTTGATCTTAACATTTCATGTGCCCAACCTTACACCATTAGTGGCTATGTGAGCCGTGAGAGGTGTGCTCATAATGAGGTAGTGGACGTGCATGAATAAAAAAGACCACAGGCACTGCATGATACCACAGGACCAAAATTATAGTTGGACACAGCAGGGAACACATTTATATTCCTTATCTATTCCAAGCCTTCTTTCATACTTGCTGTGATGTAGCGCAATAGTTTTTGTGAGACTGCGGCTTTTTGGTCTCCACATGGTTTCCTTTTTCTTATGATATGCATCTGTGCCACTCTTTGATGGCCAGTACACTGCTGTTTTAAACCTATTTTCCCTTGGGGATCAATTGTCTCCTTCTTTTCTTCTTTTGAGGATTAGCAGTCAGGATGGGTGCTGTAGTGTGGAGGAAAATCCGCTTGAGGGCGCTGTGTTTCATTCCACACACTGCAGCCACTGAGCTTCTAAACTGTGACCCCTAAACGTCCATATAAATCTTATGCTTGCAATCTCCCCCCTCTTGTAAGGCTATAGGATGCTCACCAGCTGCGCAATGGATATGTTCAAGGTGGATGTGAGGTTTGGCGTAGTCACTAACAGCACTAAACCTTACACAGGCCACATTTGTGTGATTACACCAGAGTGTAAAAAGCCATCATAAACAGGCCACATGCCGTCTATGAGACAGTAATTTAAGAAATAAGATTAGGCTTGTGCTTAATTCATGTCGCTTGTGTTTATTGATCCAGTGTGGGGGATGTGTGCTGAGAGATTGAACGACTGAGAGCCGCGGGGTCCACGGACAACCTACACTTGTGTCTTCGTGAAGGGTATATACATCATTAGCGGCTAATGGGAGGCCACCTCCGTTTGCATTTGAAAAACACAATTTGGCCGCCGGTTTCACACTTCTTTTTAACATTCAGCAACTAACAGAGGCGTGTCGGGATGACAAATGTGGCGTCCACACGCCGACTGGATTTATTGCTGCCGAGGCTAATTTAGGCTTCCACTGGAGGATTAGGTGTTCTTAAAGCCAATCCGTAGAGATATGTGGGTGCAGTGGTGTGATCACATGTCCGTGTTCACACCCCATTGAAGTCCTGAAATATATTTTTAGTCCTCAGCTACGTGAGTAAAATTCATGTTAACAGCTGTAGAGCATCTCCATATGTACAGTATGTATTCTTAAACCACGCTGTGAAAAGGCCACTTTGTTGTCATTTTGACATTGTAATGCAGTAAATAGTAGGACTGGCGCAGGAAGACATTTTAGGTGAGTCTTGATGAAGGAGCAGGTAGAACAGTTCGACCTTCATTTTGTCTATGCACTTAAGGACACGGTGTCCCAAAAGTCACTATACACTGCTCCAGGGGTCGGCAACGTTTACTGTCAAAAGAGCTATTTTAGGCCAAATAAATAACCAAAAATCTGTCTGTAACCACAAAACATTTGAAGATTGTGATGAAGGAAACAGTGTGTTAGTGTTAGTCTAATATACTGAGAGCCCAAGACAGCGCTAATTTCACCTGCGCAATAACAGAAAATTATGCAGCATCCAATGCTTTGAGATTCATTTTCTTCTGCTTTTAATCTTCCTTTTTTTCAGACTTTTGTTTTTCATACATTTTTAGATTTTTCTGCCTTTCTGTCAAATTTCTTACATTTTTGACAATTTTATGGATACGGTAATTTTCTGCCTCTTCTTTCTTTTTTGTGGACACTTTCAGGTTTTTTTGGGACATTTTTTCTGCCTTTTTAATTTATTTTTTGGGCCATTTTATGATAATTCTGGGGATTCCTTCTTGTTTTTGAACATTTTCTTTCCTGCCTTTTTTGGGGACATTTTACAGTTACTTTTTACACTTTATTTTCAGCCTTTAAAAAAAAAGAAAAAATCCTGACTGTTCACTGTTTGGCAATTTCATGGACATTTTATGGTCATTTTCTGCTTTTCTTCTTCCTTTTTGGAGATTTTTAGGTAATTAAAAAACAAACATTTTTCATCTATCTTTCGTCTCTTTTTCTGGCAACTTAAAAATGTGGACTCTGACATTTTAACAAATATTTAATTGTTATTATTATTATTATATCTCAATCATTAATTAATTTAAAGAATATTTTATCTAAAAATAAAGATGATTATGTATTAAATTTTTTTTTATTTCTATTAATTTTTTTTTTATTTCTACTACTTTTTCTTTTTTTTTAAGAGATCCACAGCGTTTTTCCCCACACTGTCTTCAGGTTATTCAAAGGCTTCAAGGGGAAATGATGATGACGATTCTCAGAGTGATGTTGAAATGTCGAACTGCGCTGACAGAAAAACGTCTTTCCAAGGGGCAATTTTGCAAAGCAGTTCCAATGTCAATTAACTAGCCATGGGCAAGGGAATGATAAGCTTACAAAAACTGCAATGCCAAAGCTGTCAATTGCTGATGGCCTCACGTCAGTTCGAATTATAGCTGAAATGAAATAGAAAAAAAGAAATGAATAGTGACTTTTGGGATACCTTTTACATTAGTCATTGTAGTATTGCTAAAACTACAAATATAATGGTGCCATTGGGTGAAAAAGACTACGTACCCACGCAGCAGTGTTTTAACAAATATTTTTGTCCAGATTATAACGCATTCACCGGCTGCAAATTCTTGTTGGCCAATCAGAAGGCTCAAAATTTGCATTGGTTGAGCATTCTGATGCTACTGTTACTCAAGCGAGAGATAAAGTGCATTCAAAGCATTTTCACCCTTGTACTAGAAAAGGCCAAATGCACCAAATTCCTTTTGGACGAAGGATCAAAAACACAAAAATTCATGAACTTGACTTTTGTGAACCATGCTAAGAGTTAAAGTTTTAAAGATTTTTTTTAACTACCTAAATATGCCAAGTGCCAGTCCAGTGACCATTGAATGCTAAATTTGAATAGTGTTCCTTTACATATTTCATTTATGTGTTATGCGAGGCTATTTACCCAGGCTAGAAACAATGAAAACAAAATGCTGTGGATTCAGAGAAGACTCATAGGCTATTCATAGCCCTAAATATGTCTTTTTTCCAGATAATTTCAGCACATGGCAGTTTACCGTGTTGACGCTCCTCGTTGATGTATTCTCTGGCGGGTTGCATCATTTCTTGCCAGCATGATGTCACGTTATTTATGTCGCTGACGCACATATCGCCATCCCGCCTCCACGCGTCGCCAGATCAGGATTTACCATTCCAAATGACATGCTCGGCGGAAGTACTTGGCGGAAAAAACGGAATGTTCATTAATCATATAATCACCTTATCTAATTAGATTAGATAACTTACTCTACATTTCAGTTTTATTTGTCCATTTTTAACAACAATATGAATTTGAAATCAGAAGTCATGGAAAATCATGAATAGTGTTCTGATGCATATTCGTGATTTGCCTCTTTTCATGTTGTGGATTTTTTTTAATATATATTTTTTGGAACCCTTCCTCCACCATACTGTGGCATCCTGGTGGAACAAGATAGAAGTTGAGGAGCTTCATTTTTATAAAATAAGTGTTTTGCTACCATTTTGTGGCATCATGGTGCTAAGGAATTTTATTGAAGGGGCTTGAGGAACCTCCATTTGCTGCTATCTTGTGGCATCTGTGGGCAATTTTAAACCTTTTTGTGGGGGGCAATGATTCTTCGCTATTTGCGGCAGAGCTCAGTCTAAATCATGTTTTTTTGGGCTGCTTGTCTTCAGCTGGAACTGAGGCCTGTCAAGGTGGGGGGAATTATTAACAGTTCCGAGAGACAGTTAGCACAAAACATTTAGCCTTTTTGCTAGGAAAAATAAAAAAATATTTTTAGCTGAGTTTATAGGTCACATAAATAATAAAAAAACAAAAAAAAAATCTTCTTCTTTTTTTTTTAAACAGCTTATCTTGGTCTATTTTTTTTGTTTCACAAAAAAACTGGCATTTGATGAGAGGGGTGTGTAGACTTTTTATATCCACTTTACAGTATTGTCCAATTGATATCAAGAATGGAGTTAATTATGTTTTTTTGTGTGTATTTTTCATAAAGAGTGCAGAAAATTGCAATTTTGGTGTATTTTTTGGAAACAATAAAACAAAACATGCATCTAACAAGAACGTTAAAGAAGTAGCATTTTATTTGCTTTAGTGGGGCAAAAAAAAAAAGAAAAAGTGGTGGGCTGGATAATGTCGCCTGGAGGTTGACACATGAGATATAATGCAACCTAATTCTTTAACTGATTTTAAGAGTACGTACACAAAGAGAGATGGAGATAAACACGGTGGATAGAAACACTTATAGAAAGAAAAGAGGGACTATTGAGAGACAACAGGCGTATATAATGGTTATCTAGATGGACAGATGAGGGGGAGTCATTGTATTTTAATGTTACCCAGGTGGTAAAGAAAAAAAAAAAACAGGTCAATTTGCGAGAGGACAAGCAAGGTCAGAAGTAGCAAAATGAAGTCAGGTAGAGAAGGAGAGGGGCAGATGGAGACGGAAAGAGAGAGAGGGGCGAGCGAGAGGAAGGACTGAGAGCGGGTGCCAAGCGTGGGGGGGGGCTGAGAGCAAAATGGAGACTGACACAAAATGATGGCACAAAACATTAAGAGGCTGCAAGAGGAGGAGCACAATCCAGAGGGACACGCCAACTCCACTTTCATCTTTATGAATGAGCCGAGAGGCGCGGAGGCAAATATCCAAGGAACAATAGCCGACTAATGAAATGATCTTTCTTCATGCCGAATAATAATGAACAAGCCGTGGTGATATGTAGGTCACACAGGGGATGAAAATTTGATGAACGAGGCAACCCTGTGAATAGCCAGTTAATGGAAATCGATGTGTTATGTTAACTCTGATTTATCCTTACTGACAGAAGAAGAAAAATCAAAAAGGAGGTCGATTGTGAAGATTCAATGGATGCATTCAGCGTCGGTTTGAGGTCGGCAAGTGACTGAGCTTTTGCTCTCTCTACAAGTGAAGGCACAAAAATAGAAGCAGCATACTCATAACATGCTACGATAGACAGCACTCATCATGTACATGTACATTTTTTAATTGACAGCCAGTCAGTGGTTAGAAAACTAGTAGTAGGCTTCTATATGAGTGCTTTTGTGTCCCTCAAGGTACATATAATGTGCATTAATGTACCATAAAACCATTTCCTCTACCTCTTGTTCGCAATAGCGTGAGCAAGGAATCCCAGCTCATTTTGGGCGAAAGGCAGCTTAGACCTTACCGCAAGTGTTTTAAGTCAGAAAATGTCTCATTTGAACCAGCTAGCTTACCTATGCACATTCTTACAACCTCTTAAAGCACACCCCAACCTCTCATACACACACACACACACCTCTTTTAAAATGGCCTCTCCAGCGTGTTCGAAGGAGTTTATGTTGCGTTTCAGGGTTCACCCTTCTCTTAAAAAAAAAAAAAAAGAAGAAAAAAAGGGTTCACCCTTACTCATTCATCACTCTTATTACTCGCATGGTTCCTGCATTTAAAAAAAAAATATATATATATATATATATAATCTGTGATGTAATTACACGCTGCAATGAACTATCTGCACATTTGCATGTGTTGAAGAATAAATGAGCGCACACCACTGATAGATGGCATGAACTATGGGGATTTTTAGTGGCAGTTTCTTAGGTGAAACACCTGCATAAAGTCCAAGGCCAAGAAATAGACAAAAAGACCTCTGATTGATTGATTGATTGATAGATAGATAGATAGATAGATAGATAGATAGATAGATAGATAGATAGATAGATAGATAGATAGATAGATACTGTAGATAGATAGTGAAAGAGGAATAAATTATTATGTCCTCTTTGCGTGTTCCAAAAATGAAGATAGATTTAATGTAAGAAAAATACACCTTTGCAAAAATGATTTAATAAAAAACAGAGAATCTCTGGACAAATAACTGCCTCTAATCATCACTTAAACAGGTGGGATTCAGAGCATCAAATGTAGCTCTCTGGTACTTTTCCGTGAGCGATGGCGAAAACAGAGTCAGGTGTGGGTGTTCAAAACAGATTCTCTTCTCAAGGACCAAATGTGTTTTCGCACAAAGCGCTGAGAAGGAACTTTTTTAGACTAAATAGTATGTCCCAGCTTAAGGTCAGCCTATACGAAGTCAACACCATCTGCTCTGCACAGGACACAAAACATTTCGACAAAGTTAATATAAAGAATTAAAATGTTAATAATGTGTAACAATGGTTAATGAAATAAAATGAAGTATTAAAAATGTTATAATATCTATCAATAGATAGATGAATAGATAGCTAGATAGATGGATAGATGATAGATAGATGGATAGATAGATGGATAGCTAGCGACTAGCTAGCTAGCTAGCTTATAATATATACCTTTTTTTGTCTTATTTTCTGCTTTTAATATATACCTAATAACACAGCAGCATACAAAAAGCGTTTCGCCACTTGGACATCGGTCGGACTAGAGATGACAGGTTAGCTTAGCGCTAGCTAGCTTGTACGCCACAATTTTGGACCAAGGCAAGAAAAAAAAAAACACCCAGGATTTGACTGTTGGCCAGGGTACAACGAGGGATCCCGGAAATTGAAGTAAGATATTTTAAACCTTTTTGTAGGAAGAGGCTGCCGCTCCAACACACCTGTGTACACTCCGGTTCAATAGATATACAGAACGAGGCTTTGTAAAGTGCTTTGGACACTGTATGGTGGAGATCAAGCGTGATACAAGTGCACTCCATTTAGCATTTTGATCAAATTGGATTTTTTCATTTTTGGACTATGATAATTCTCTATATCTCCCTTTTAATTATCATATAAGTCAAATGATAACGGCAGCTACCTGATATTTAGCTGATATTGTACTAGCGACTGTATTGTGGAGCTTACGGCAGGGGAGATGGCGCATTGACGTTTGTGCTCCTCATTACTGTCTTGTGTGTACTGCTTTTGATTACCACCCTCCTGTCACCACAGCAACCAGACTGGCCACATCCTCACTAATGCTTTTGTCTGGCCACTTATTGACTCTTTGCGTGCGTGTCTGTGTGCGGTTGTTGGATGCTTGTTGATGTGAGCGTACGCCACACGCTGCAGTGTCAATCGCATGTCAATGAGAACCCAGCATGGACTTGAAGTGAATGAATATGCACGCAATTCATTAGCCTACATCCCATCAGACAATCAACTTTATTAACACGCCACTTCATCACCCTGGTTCCTCTTCCTTTGCTCCCACTAAGCCTGCCCGTGCTCCCGAGGCTGCACTGACTGAAGTTTTAATAACGCTAAAAGGTTCATTGTCCACCCACGCCTCGCTCTGGCATTTTCTCCCGTAACCTTGCTACTTCCTCAAGTCATTAGTATTGCTCTGATAACATACCTGCCTTTTCATGCAGGCATAGTCTACAGCAACGAAATCATTTTAAAAGGGGTCAAATAAAAACATCGATATTGAATGTTGTTTTACGACACCTTCTCTTTAGAGCTTTTGAGGTTTTTACCACGAAAAAGGATGAACATCTATAATTCATTAGTAAAAACTCACAATATGTATCTACCCTTGCCCTAGAGATGTATCGTTTGTCAAGGTTGAATAATACATTTTAAAGCACGTTTCTAACTCTGAACAGCTGAAAGCTTGCGGTGTGTATTCCATATGACCCCACACACAATTTAGTCTTATTCTAGTTTATGTGAAATGGTTAAAGAATAGAATGTTTTCATTGTTTTAATAGCTACCACAAACTATGTTTTTTGACCAGGCATGTTTCTACTTTTATTTGTGTATTTATTACAGCAAAGCTACTTTCAGACACTTTTGGGGGGTTCTGAAGCACCTGCCATTAATCAATAAAAAAAATCTCTAAAAAAATTTCTCTACTCCACTATAAGGATTTTTTTTAATATACAATAGCCTTTTTTTTTGTTATAATTTTTTTTTTATTAATATAAATCTTTCAAAACTTTTTTCCCTTAATGTGACTTATAAACATGTACAACTCAAATTATGTAAAAAAAAAAATAAAAATAAAAATCTTTCAAGGGAGAAAGTAAAAATGACTGAAATTGCGATTTCCAACTGGAATGTTGCTTTTTTTCAGAATTAACCAATCACATTAGAACAAACATTAACTGGGAGTCAGCACACACCTGCCACCATTTAAAGGGCCTTTAACCCCAAATAAAGTTCAGATGTTCTAGTTGGCTTTTATTTTTAATAACAATAATGTCTCCCTAAAACATGTAGAAAATGTATTGCTCACTATGTTTATATTTAGGAGTGGGCGAGAACCGATTTCAGGCATCGTATAGGGCTGATACAGTGTTACAGCAATGTTTGATTTACTTTTACTATGTAGACCTACAACAAGATACTACACTATTACGTGGCTGTCCAAATTTCGTCAGAAGGAATTAACATACTACTATGTAATTAGCATATGTAAATGCTAAAATAAACAAAAGCCTCTGCATGCTGACAATCTTCTTGAATTTTCATTGACGGACGGATGTGTAAGCCGACAGTCGGTTCATCCTCACGTTTGAACCTAATTAGCCTTTTCACCTTAGATTACGTTCCGCTCATACATCATTTTGCCCATTTTTGCATTTTCCGCAGTACTAATCAGTCACGTATTTAATTGAACACCAGCTGACTGTGACCCTGTGAAGGATAAGCAATAAGAATGATGGACGGACGGACAAGGAAGCCAAAACTGTTTGCATAATAATTTATTGACTTATTTTCTTTTCACATATTATATATTAATATTATTGCTGCAGTTCGGGAGCCTTTCAAATATTCACTTTCAATGTTCCCATGATGGGAGGCTATGTATCTCTTAATATCGTAACGCATGCTGAGTACATTTCACAGGAGCGGGATGCAAATAAATAAAAGTCTTCTTAAGTTAAATGTCATAACCTATCCATTCTATTTATGCTTCTTTAACATGCCTTTTTCAGTCCATGGGGAGGGGGAGGAACACTTGTCGGAAACATTTCTATTGGAAGGATGAAGGCTGAACAGAGCACATTGATAATAAATATTGTTAAAGCTAGAATTCATCTTGTTTACCACCTTAAATCGTGTTTCCAAATCCAAGTGATAATGATTCATTCCTAGATGTCAAATATGTACAGTACCTTTCAAAAACGGCACTAAAAAGCTTAAAATGTATGACAACCATATACAGTACTGTATATTTTACTGTTGAATTGTTGTACACAGTGCAAACACTTCTTTTTTTTTCTTCTTTTTTCGTTTTTACCAGGTTGCTCTTGAAAGTAAACGCCCAGCATTGCGGACATCATGAGCACTGAGGTGTGTAACACAGTGCTTGGAGGTAAGTGCGCGACTGATCATCAGTGCACGTGTGTTTTTACTGACTCGGCGTGTTGCGCTAGCACAGCACCAAAATGTTGCCAATTGACTGGCAGAAGCAGGAAGGCGACGTCAGTGTGGTTGAAACATGAAGTATTGATCAGGAAAGGTTTGCACATTGATAGTCGGTGCTCTTATAATTAGCGTGGGAGTTGTGTTTAAAAAGTGGAGTGCTTGTCCGTTGAGTGGCAATGAGATGTATGAGTCTCTCTCGGCATCTTCAAATTCAATTTTTCCACTCAAGTGAGCGATTGGCTTTTTTCCTCTACACTCATGCGTATGCGTCTTTTTGCATATGTGCACATCTTGGGAAAACAAGATTACAGTATTTATGAGCTACAACAAAGGCAAGTAACGAGGGGCATTCCTCAATGCAATTTCAACCTACCTTTACATTATTTTAACGTTATGAAATTGCTCATTTGTGTCTGTTGGGTTCTTTAAAGGCACCTAGTGTCACCTAGGCTGAGTAGACGCTCCATCAGTTTTAGGGAGGAGCTTAAAGCAGCACCAAAGTCTGTGGCGGGAAGCGGATTCTTCTTCTCTGTGCTCCTTCAAAGTCATAATACAGTGGTGACCTTTTGTACCCTAAAGGTCGTCGGGGGTCCAGGGCCAAAGGGAAAAGCTCTTCTCCAAAATGTCACATGTCCTCGAGCCCCCAGGCGGGGAAGCCTCTGTCAGACGTAGGCCGACTCGCTGGACTGGGTCCTGCCCAGGTTGGGGGTCTGAGACAGGTGGGAGACGTCCTTCTTGCGCACTTCGCAGATGGACTTCCGTCGGGCCTGAACGCCGCGAATGGCCGTCTTTATCTTGCGCCAGCCGAGGTGGTTGAGCTCGGCCAGGTTGAGCACCACGCAAATGCCGCTGACCGCAAACATGAAGACCAGAAACACGGTCTTTTCCGTGGGGCGAGACACGTAACACTCCACCTCCTTCACGCACGGGTAGCGGTCGCACTCGAACATTCCCGGCACGTTGAAGCCGTACAGGAAGTACTGGCCCGCCAGGAAACCGATCTCCAGGGCGTTGCGGAAAACCACCTGGATGACGTAGAAACGGGAGATTCCTTCTTGCCGCCGCACTTTGGCGCTCTTGTGCGTCTGCGGTAGCCCTCGAGGTCCGTTGGGGATCTCCTTGACCTCCAGGCAGTCGTGATCCTCCTTACTGCTGTCGGGGTGCACCAGGATGCCGTTGATGTTGCGGGAGTGAAGCTTGCGAGCGTGATGGTCGTGATGGCGGCCGTGGTGACCGTGACCGTGGTGGTCCATGTAAGGGTGGAGCAGGGAGTAGCTGCGGTCCCGAGCTTTGGCCGACTGGTGGACGGAGTAGGTGATGAAGCACAGGCTCGGCGTGCACACCAAGATGATCTGGAAGACCCAGTACCGGATGTGCGAGATGGGAAAGGCTTTGTCGTAACAAGCCTGATTGCAGCCGGGCTGCATCGTGTTGCAGATGAACATGATCTGCTCGTCCTCGTACACCTTCTCGCCCACTATGCCAACTATCAGGATGCGGAAAATCACCACCACGGTTAGCAGGATCCTGCAGAGGAAACACAACAGGAAGGGGAAGGTCAATGTTAATGCGCACCTGAGTGTTTGGATACAGAGGAACCCCTAAAGCTGATTGACGTTTAGAATGGATTTAGGACCCAAATGCGCAAGAGCAATGCACAATTGTATATGATAGAATAAAGGCCTATATGATAAAAAAAAAAAGACGTGACTCGATAAACTAAGAGTGAATTATATAGGCACATAGCAACTGACCACATTATCATCAGAGACGGAAGGTCCGTCAATCCGTCAATGACAGACGCCTATTTTGTTGACAATTAATGGGAAACTTTGAAAAATTGACAAACGAAGCATTGATGGAAGGGGGGTCACTGTCAATGATACTTCATTTATATAGCGCTTTTCCACCCTCAAAGCATTTTACATTCAACTACTTATTCACCTACTGATGACACAGCATCAGGAGCAACTGGGGTTCAGTATCTTGCTCAAGGGCACTTTGATGTGGCCACAATGGCATGGGATTGAACCCACAACCTCTGGATTGTGAAACGACCACTCTACTCTCCACAGAGCCACGCCACCCCAATGCAATCGTCAATCCGTCAATAAATTTGGCAATCCGCCTATGACGGACGCCCGTTTTTTTGACGATTGACGGGAAACTTTGAAAAATTGACAAGCTAAGCATTGACGGAAGGGGTTTTTCGTCCATCAAGGACAGACGTCCCATTTTGCTGGGATTGACGAATGACGGTTGATGGAACATTTGACGGATGCCCACTTCGAATGACGGGAACATTGACGGACGCTCATTTTGCTGAGCAATCGATGAATGACTGATTGACGGTTCGGCTTGAAATATTGATGGATTGATGATGGCTGTTGAAAATTCATTGATGCGCCCACCTCCTGATGATCACATTATCATCATAAGGAACATAGCAACTACTAAAGACGAGACAAACTAAGAGTGAATAATACATCGTCATCATAACGGAAAGAGTAGCTGCATAAGCAACTAACAACATTAACATCATAACAAGCATTTTTCCATCCTCTGATATGTATACGTACGTACAAGTTTATTGCTCAGCGGCTCGGTTGAAAATGATCGCATTTAATTTATCATAGCATGCAAGCTCACAAGTTCACTAATCATGAGAGGATGCCAGTAAGTAGAGTGACTCACACTCCACATTGACATTAGCGTGTATGCCTACACATATGCTTAAACCGCTTGCTGTTTGTCATCCTAAACACTAAATATTATCCACTGGTGCTGATCCAACTTGGCCACTGCAGAGGAGGGAACGGGGCCTTTAGGATTGCACCGTCAGCGCTTTGTAATGAGCAGCGAGCGCCCGCGCTTCACGGGGTGCCCGCTGCCAAAATGCAGTGGATGCGCATACTTCCTGTGTGGAGGAGCCAATTACTTAGAACGCGCTTGTCTCTGGGCAGCGAAAGGGATTGGAAGTGAGATCAATGAGAGCTTGGCTGGCTACAGGCTGCATGGACCAACTATTGTAAATACAATGACACACTTTATGTGTGTGTACGGTCGCATTATTAGCTGATATATTCAACGACCACAATAATAGGCACGCCGGCTCAATTTTAATGGCATCCGATACAAGAGCTGCAACGAAAATTTAGGAACTTTTATGTTTAAAGTTCTGGTTACATTTTTCAATGGGGTTGAACTGCTCTCATATTCAGAACTGTTTCTAATGTTTTGACCCTCTCATTCTGCACACTACAACTGCAGTAACGAACGTGTGTGGAATATGAACAAGGTGGCAAAATCCACCCATTTTTATCCATTTTGCCACCTGCTGTCGACTAAAAATAACATCACGCTCAGGGCTTAGATAACGACCAATCACGGCTCACCTGTGTTCTGAGTTTGATCATGTGACATTCACAAGCTGAAACGGTGATTGGTTGTTACCTGGCACCTGAGCAACCGTTGTCATTTTCAGTTGCACGCAAAATGGCTGCCACGGGTGGATTTTGCTGCTTTATTCATATTCCACAAACACAATATTAGTCTGAATACAGTGTTTACATGAGTGGGGCTACTATAGAACATATTAAAGACTCACGTTGACTTCCTCTTTAAATTGTGCCGGCATGACGAATGATTTCTCAAATGAGTGTCTATTTATGAGGCTAGCCTTGCATTGGAAGGCCTGTTGCCAAAGCAACTGCTAAAATGTGAGCTGTTTGAGCAGGGTGAGAAAAAAAAGGTTTATATAAGCTAAACATGCTGTATTCCTCAACTATAAATATTGTTGTTAGAGACGTAGATGGAATTTTGGGCTAAATGTAATACAATAATATTGGACGAAAACTGTTAGACGTTAGAACAATCAGCATCGCTGTATGATGTATTTCATTTACATTTGTAATGTTTTTAGTCTTGTAACTGGATAAACACTGATTCTGAATAACTTCAGATGATGAAAGTGGCAACAGTTTTTATAGTGTTGATGGTGGCGGCATGGAAAACCCCACTTGAAGGCCCTCGTACCAAATACACGGCGTAAGAAAAACTTCTCAAAGTGTCTTTAAGTTAACTCTTTGACTGCCAAAAACGTTAAATAACGTTTAGTAAAATCCTATGGAGGAGTGCCAAAGACGTTAAAAGACGTTTGTTTCAAAACAGAGGTGAAACTAACCATTTTCTATTGTTGATTACTGAAAAACGGAATAAGGTAGAAACAAACTTTTTTTTCTGATGAAAGATGAGAGTCCAATCTTTCATTTGGTAGTATGTGTGTTTCCATAGTCCAAACACATAATTTTCTGTGGACCTTGAAAGATCAGTCAAAATGCTTAAATCAGCTGGCACCCACGGCATCCCTTTTCTGAAAACGTCTGGCAGTCAAAGAGTTAAAAGAAACATGTCTTCCTTTGAATAGCGGAAGCAGCTGAAAGAAACAAAGAACTCGTGTCGTTAGCGTGAAAGTGGTTTAAAGTAGTCGTGCTCCACCTGCGAGCGCATGCCAAGAACGTTTCCTTCTGTGCGAGACGAAGAGACACGGGGACCGAGACAATGCGGGGGAGAGTTAGCCATGTGTGCGGCTCGTGCAAAACGGCAAACGTGCCCGCTCGTCTGTGATGGAGCAGCTGTGAGTGCGTACGCTACACTGACTTTCACTCCGTGAGCGCCTAGAACACAATAAAGCTCAGCTGCACCTTTGGACCTCCATAAATTCAATTTAAAGTTGTCGTAATGCAGGCTTCGGTTCAAGTCAAAAGGTAGACATTTCTCATCATCATAAGGAGGTAAATCATATACTGTGTGCTCATGTATATGACTTATTTTATTACGTAGATGTAGGAAAGTAGCACTTATTCACTGCAAGTTTAACACTGTTGAATCTGCAATGTGTAAAAGGCAGATTTCCTTCTATGCACTAGCATTCCCTTTCTAGTTATGGCCTTCTTCATGTAAAACCAATTTTTATTATTATTACTTTAGTTTATTTACTTTACTTTTGTTCTTTCATAGGGATGGTGTGGTCTATTCATTTATTGTTATGTTTTGCTGACAGTTCATCATGAATATATATCAGATTCAAATCTATTATTAGATTACAAATTACAATTTTTTTATATTTAGTCTAAGATAATTGACAATTGGCATTTAGCTTCAATGTTGTTTTTAGTTCCATGTTTTTCCCCAAGCAAAATCTTTTCAAAATCAAAATCTCTTTTTTTTTCAAAAATGAACTCCCCCCTATCCATCTCAGTGGGCGGCCATTTTGCCACTTGCTGTAGACTAAAAATGGCATCACAGTTGCTCAGGGCTCAGGTAACGACCAATCACGGCTGAGTTTGGTCATGTGACATTTGCCAACTGAGCTGTGATTGGTTGTTAGCTGAGCCCTGAGCAATTGTGATGCGATGTCATTTTCAGTGGCAAAATGGCCGCCTCCTGAAATGAATTTAAAGGGATACGTGGCTCATTTCGCAATTTTCAGCAGTTAGAAGTTAATATTTTGCCTGTAATTAATTTGATAACTTCATTGTTTTTCAACATATTTTGCCACCTGCTGTCCACTAA
Source organism: Vanacampus margaritifer (assembly GCF_051991255.1). Classification (NCBI taxonomy): domain Eukaryota; kingdom Metazoa; phylum Chordata; class Actinopteri; order Syngnathiformes; family Syngnathidae; genus Vanacampus; species Vanacampus margaritifer. Next base: position 8,148,385 of record NC_135447.1, on the reverse strand, counting down.
AAATGACATCACGTGGTTATCAAATTAATGCTATACAAAATATTATACAATAATGGCTAAATGTTGGGCTGTGTTTGTTTGTCTTGTGAGCGATTGTGTGTGTGTGTGTGTGTGTGTGTGTGTGTGTGTGTGTGTGTGTGTGTGTGTGTGTGTCAATATGTGCACTCCTCTGCTGGCTAACAGGATAATCAGCACATGGCAGATTGCTGCATGAGCAGAAAGCAATGAAGGAAGGTTATCTGCAAACATCAGTGTTTTAGTGCCGCACAGCGCCAATAGTGTACTTTGGAGCACATTGGGCCAGAACCGCCTTGAGCCATGAACCTGCAGAAGGTTCTAAAATCACCACTCCTCGCCCTCAAATAGATTTCTAGCCCAGCACACAAAATATAATTATGTAAAGGAGAAATGTGAAGATGTGGGTTCTACATTGTTACACCTCATGGCATGCGGCGCGTACGCCGAGTGCTTTTTTTCTCTTTTCAGTCAGTGCTCATCGCATCAGTAACAGCAGCTGCCCACTTCCCCCCGAGGGCGTCTTTTCAGCTACGAGTAATCATTACTTTTTGGGCGACCGGGTGCCACAGCTTCAATTTGAAAGAGGATTGGGTTTTCGATGACCCGCATGGATGCTATTTACCATTTGTAGCCATGTATCACTGCCGGCTGATGTCAACCGTACGTCAGCGTGGGCAACAAATTGTATCGTTTGATATGATGAATATGAGAGCACGAGGGCACGCTGTAGTGAAAATGAAGTATACTGATTAATGAGTAGCAGACTATCCTGTGTGACATTAGATGATCCGCCACTGGTGTGTTGGCTGGACTTTTACTGGCTTGGTAGATATCCCACAGGCTTCAAAACACACTCACGCACATTCATTCATAAGGCAGCTGCTGCCGCCGAGCCTCTAGGGACGACATGAGCCCCGCAGCATGACAGCAGATGCATATTTCAAACAAAAAATGCAAACATTTTTTCTCTTTCTCACACACACAGACACACTGAATATACAATCAAATTCCCCTGAGATGGCCCATCCATTTTTTTGTATCCTGTTCAGGGTCATGACAGGCTAAAGTCTGTCCTGGGCTGACTACACCCTGAACACAGAGCAGATGAATGAAATGTGAGTCAATCACATGCAAAAAGTAAACCACTACTTATCCATCAAACAAGTGTTTAAAAAAATAGAGAGGGAGAGAGAGAGGGGTTTAAAAATATGTACATAATACAATTAAATTGAATTAAATCACTTTAGATTATACATGTTGTAACTTAATCGCTGGGTAGCTAGTTGTGGATTTTGAGCAGATTGGGTTACTTTTACCCAAGGTTGGGTTATTTACATACTAGAAACAGTTGGGTCAATAACCCAGTTTGGGTCAAGAATTGACCAACCCACTATTTTTGGTGAATTTGACCCAACTTTGTTAGTCATCTTTTTTTTTCTCCTTTTTTCTTTTTTTTTTTACAAAAGGAACCAATTTGTGAGATTTTTGTTGTTGTTTTTAAAAATGTTTTTTTGTTGTGCAAAATAACCCAGGAAGTTGGGTGAAGTAGTGAATCGGTCCCTTTTTTTTTTTTTTCCCAAATTGTGTTATTTTTGACCTACCGGTAACTGTTTTTAGAGAGTATTTTGACCCATCTGATTGGATTTGGGCTGGCTGAAGAGTTGAAGCCGGTGAGATGATGTTCTGGTGTACTGAAGATGAAGTAAATTTAAGCCTGGATAAAAATTTGTGGATTACGCCAGTTAGAGAATCCGGTGTAAATATTTGTCCTAAAACATATAATGCGAGTGACTCACTATGCACTCAAAAAAACAATAGAGCCAAAAATAACCCAACTTAGGTTGAAAATTTGACATATGCACTAATTGTGTCAATTTGACACCACACTCACAAAACAACACATTAAAATAACCTTGGGTTGGGTTGGGTTGGATTGCTTTATGGGTAACTTATCAATTTAAACTTTTTTGGCAAATAACTCTAAAATTTGGGTAAGTCCATTATTGACCCAGTTTAGGTTATTTTTGATCCAACTTTTTGGGGGGTTAATTGAATAACCCAATTGAATTGGGTCAAAAAAGAACTGACTGACTCTGAGTTATATAATGAGAGTAAAAAATTTTATTTAAACCCAAAGGTTGGGTCTTCATAACATTACTCCTAAACCCCTAGGCGGTATTGTGACCCGTTTTGTGATTTTTGATGCTTCTGACCCAGCCATTTCAAAATAAAATACTGCCCACAGGTTAAAGCACTGAGTGTTTTGTTTGTGTGACAGTTAAAAAAAAAATGCTACCTTAAAATTGCCTGAACAGTCAAAAAGGGTTTTAGGATAGTGCCAGATTATTTCTGCATTCTTTCCATTATTTCTTGTGGGACAAGTTGATTCTAAACAAACCCGTGGGGATAGATTGTGTTTGATCTTCAAGGTTCCACTAGATACTGTACGGCATACTGAATGTCCAGAGGCAGGGGTGCAGCCAGCCTTATCTGCAGGGTCAGGAATCATCTCTGCAGTAAGGCCTTGAGTAAAAAGATTTATCCCACCCATACGCTCTCAATAATAAGCTCCACCGATTGCTGTAATGAATAAAGACTTCAGCGGGCAGAGAAATTAGGCCGCTTAATGATGACTGTGCAGACATTTCTATCCTGCTGCCACTCATTCCCCCACAAGTCTGCTTTGGAAGCTCTTTAATAGTTTGGAATTTATGGCGGACAGGCCGCCTGAGGGTCCACTAAACAGCGCCGTGAATGATGTTTTGAAGTGTGCGCTCACGAAAGCAGGTTAACCGAGTTCAATCAGCATATTTTTACCGAGCGATTAAAAGCTAAATGGTTTATCAGTACGATGGACTGTGGAGAATTGCGATAATCACTCTTCGTGCTCATCAAGGAAACAACTTATTTCTGTCATTGAGAAACTGACCCCCATTCGTTTAAAGGGAGTTGAGGAAAAACAAGACCAGATTATTTTGAGGATGATGCCGCCTTCCTCTTTTCCCATCAGCCTTTCATCTATAATGCTCTTTCCATCGTCCTTCCTTTACTGGCAAAAAGAAATATAAATTCTCTCTGAAGGTTTCCAATGAATGAACCGGAGCATTTTTGCTGACTGCATCGAAACGCAGTTCCTGAAACCACCATGAATCTTATTGCTTTCCAGTGTTTGCAGTTACGACAGCTTCCCCGTCGTGAAAAATATGATCACCGCCGAGGTTTTGCATGGTCTCAAGTGCAGTGTGCTAAGTTCAGCATAACTATAGAACTTTCATTAATATCCAAGCAATGATAGATTGTACTTTAATGCATTCTTCACTGTCACGTAATAGGCAATGCAATACTAACACCTCATGCATGTAATAGCATATCATAGTTTTGATTAGGGCTATAACTCAGTGTAAGTGAAAATGCATTTTGCACATTCGAAAACTGCTATAGCAAATTATTATACCGTTATGCTATCTCATTGCTAAAATTGACAGTGTCTTACCAAACAAAATGATCATTTTTCTTATTCTGATTTTTGAATAAACATTTTTTATTTTTTTTTGAAAAAGTCATTTAATTATTCAATTTCATGTATTTGGAATTTTTCATAATTCCATCCACATTGTCTCAGGACAGAGTTCCAGCTGGAGTAAAGCATGTTGCTGCCACCGCAGTATTTCACTGTGGATGTTGTGTTCTTTTAGTGATGAGCAGGTTTATGTTTGTCCCAAACGTATCTTTTGATGTTACGGCCAAAGTGATTTCACTGGAACACTGCAAGGTCTCCCACACGTAGAACTATGTGTTACAGCAAAACAGTCAGGCTTCTGCTAGAGAGCAAAAAAACAATACCTTATAAAGCTGACGAGATCATCTGAAGTTTATTTTTGGGTTAATCTGAGTGACTCGCATTTAAAATGAATTTGAATTTAATTGTTAATTTTGAACACAGCCACATACTAAGTTATAAGAGGGTGTGCAGACTTGTGCAACCTCATTATTTACCTTTTTTTTATTTTGACTTCCCCTCTTGAAAAGAAAAAAAAAATCACGAGTTGTACAATTTATTGGTGGAAAAAGGTTTTAAATGATTTATCTTGGTCTAATTGTTTTAATATCAGAAAAAGTTAGCATTTGAACAGGGTTGTGTCGACTTTTTATTTTTTATATCCACCTTATATTGATTTTATAGCTCGTTTCGAACTCAAGTGATTTTTTTTTAATTATTTATTTATTGCTCAAAACGATAATTTGGAAAACTTTGTATTTTTGTTATTTTTACCTGTGGTAATTATTTAAAAAAATATTAATATTAATATTAATTTATATATTAATATATAAATACGTATGTATAAATATGTACTATATATATATATATATATATATATATATATATTAATATATAAATACGTATGTATAAATATGTACTATATGTATGTATATATATATATATATATATATATATATATATATATAATATTTATTATATGTTGATTTCATATTTATTATTATTAATGAAATCTGCAAAATGCATCGAGTGTAAGGGTTAAGGACTAAATTAAATTGATTGCACCCATCCTGTCTTGGTGGAGAGACTTGATTGATGGCTTTCCTTGGCCTACGGCCTTCTGTGTTGTCTTTGCTGATATATGATGATAAAACCGAGTGTATGACACAATAAGTGGCAGGATGGCCCATTGAGCCTGTCTGTCCTCTCTCTGCTCTCGTGCAGCCTCCTCTGCAGACCCATGTCATCATTCATGAGCTGAACCTCAACTCACACTCTTTCCCCTGAAGTGCTTCGTGCTTCTCACAATGGGACGCAGTGCAGTCATTCTGCTCGGCATTTTACCAGGAAAGAACGATACGAGTGTGGCTTTAAATGCTTTGCTCAGCGTATGCGTTAGCCCGGGTCAACAGTTTATCAACATTGATCAACAATATCCGTACAAAACACTGTTCTGGCTTTATGTGATGTTCATGAGAGCTGACTGGAGGAATAATTGCTACTAAAGAGAAATCTGCAAAGATGAAGAAGCACTTTATTGTCCTGGTTCAAGTTCAACCATCCAATAAATTGATCTTGATTGAGAATTTAAATGTAAAACAGGCCTAGGGGCTTATAAATAGTTCATGAAACATATCTTCAGAAAGTGTCAAACTCATTTTTGTCACAGGCCACATTATGGTTTCCCTTAGAGGGCCGTTATCACTGTGAAGACATACATTTATAATCAGCTCTTCATAATTATACATTCAATTGATGAATAACTCGTTTTAAAATCCAATGTTAGGGAAAACAAACATGAAGTAGACACACATGATTTGCTTCATGATGTGGTGGGCCGTATCTCTCCCTCGGACCTTGAGTCTGACACCTGTTTTCTAAACTAAAAAAGGGACTGAAAGTTCTGCATAGCGCACAGTGACGCAGAACAGTGACACATTGCACGTGCTCTGGGAACTTACGGCGCCCATCAATATGTTACTGGGATGACTAATATCCCTCAGCAAGCCAACGCTGAGCTCAGCTTTACCAGGAAAAGCCGCCATTTAACAGCAAAATCAATTGCAGTCAACGCCGCGGATTGCTGCACAAATAATCTAATGACAACCCCTCCGATGTGCAGACAAATAGTTTAATCTAAAAGACCGATGAGCTTCGAGTCGTCATAGAATGATGGATCACTAATCAAATGTTGACTTCAGGATTTCTAGCATGGAAGCTGATGAGAAATGATACTCAGCTGCGCCCACGAATGAGAGTGGTCCTGTGTCTGATTATTTTGGGGAGAATATGGGAGCTCTTGTCAAAGTAGGGTACCTCCCCCTGCTGGATATCTTGACCTATTTAGGCTAAAGCGGCAGCTAGAATACAAATAACTACTGCAGCAGGCAACTATTTAAAGAGGCCAATCTTTGCTCTCCCTTTAAAACCAACACAAAAAAGGCATGGAAATGTTTGGAAGAAAGGTTTTGTCATATTGTGTTTAATCGGGAAAACAGTGGAAGGAAATTGTGTTTTGTTCAGCTTTTGTCATAAAATCACTATTACTACATCCTACTGGTGTATGAGTGTGTGTATGGGTGAATGTGAGGCTTAAAACTCTTGTGGTGTAGTTAAAGCGCTACATAAAAAGCAGTCCATTTACCATTTGTAAAGTTGACTCGTCAACTAAGTTTCAAATGCCTAGTCGGTAGGTAGTGAAGACATTTAACATTTTCAATTTGGTGTTTTGAAAATGTTAAATGTCTTCAGTAGGTAGGAGTTGTTAGTAGCAGAATAGCATAATTGCCAAAGTCAGTTTTAGCTTACTGTTTCCCAATCAATAAAAAGATGCACTGAAACTAAAACGGCTTTTCCCCTTTGTTTTCCATAAAATTCAAATGCAACTTTAAAACTTTGACAACTATGCTATTGGGCTAACGATATGGTGGTTACTGCATGGTACGTACAGTGTGTAGGTAGCTAGGTATCATTAGCCTAATAGCTAATAACTGTTACCAAAAAAAAAACACCAAAAAAAACATGCTTGTTAAAAATTATATGCTTTTTCCTGTTTCCTGAAAATGTTCAAATGTGACTTTGGCAACTATGCTATTAAGCTAACGATACGGTATAGATATGGGAGGTAGCCTACAGTATGAAGGAAGCTAAGTATCATTAGCATAATAGCATAATTGCCCAAGTCATTTTAAACTGTTAGCAAATACACCCATGCTTGTTAAAATTGTGTTCTTGTTCTTGTTTTCTGAAAATGTTCCAACATGACGTGGAGACATCTAGGCTATTAGGCTAATGATACCTAGCTAGTACTGTATCTATTTTAAATTGTTTTGACTATAGGATTTCCACTGTATTTATTTTTAGCGCCGATTGTATATGTCAGTGTAAGGAGTAGAGAAACAGGGTGCTCGAAATGCAGCGCAGTACAAGGCTGGTCAAGTCTATATGCATTTTTTATAAAGCATGACATCTGTTGCAGCTTATAACAAGTGCCACATAATGTTCCTGTAGTTTTTAAATGACATTTTTTATATTCCATTTTTCAGTTGGCGAGGGTGTGTAATGTTAAAGAAATTGTACTCAACGCGAAGAAAAGCAAATGTAGAAATGTACACGCCGTTGTGTGAATTTTTCATTAGAATTATTTCAAACAGCTGCGGCTTTGGAAATGTATGAAGACGTGCTTTAAAAAGCTACATGGTTCATTTGAAGATGCATCCTCGGCTGCTTATTAAAGGTGCTGTTTATTCAGCCAAAGCTGCATTGCTGTGTCTTCGTAGATGGTGAATATTGCATGTCATTTCTCTCTAAATAGCACTGCAGTGCTAAATTCCGTGCAGAGGAATATGAAAATTAAAACACTTAATGTTGTAATACATAGAGCGCATGCTGACTTTGTTAGTTGTTTTGAAACTTTTTTTTTTTTTTTTTATGCCCTCACATCCTTTCCTTTCCTCTCCTTCCATCCAGCAATATTTAGGATTTTATCTTCCCGGGATCACTCTCCTCCTCCATTATCTTTGCCTTTTTTCTCGCTCCACTTGTCTTTGGCTCCGGCCCCGCAGCATTGCAGTGGAGAGCAAAATGCATCAAATTCCTTCCTTCCACTCTACCTGCAAGGTGTTTCACCTCTGATTTGTTTGGTGCAGCCCCAAGGCTTCGTGCTTTCACGCTAGACAGTGACACACGCACACACACACACACCTGTGGTCTCAAGAAAATCTGAGCACATCATGTCAAGGAGGAAATATGCTTATGCATATGTCTTGATCGTTTCTTTTAAAATAAATAAAGCTATAAGTGAGTCAAGGACCTTTACAGTATCTGCGTGAGTGTGAGTTGCGTGAGTTCAGCTTGTGGCCTTACAAGCTGGATGTCCTTCACATTTAATTATTTTGTTAGCACGTATCGCTTTTGGAGAGAACATTTATTTGTCCTTTTGTGCAGTTAACCGTACGACTTCCATTATGATTTTTATTTTATTTTTTAATACGCAGTTTCTGTCCATTTCCTCACAGATGTATTTGCAAAATAAACTATTTATAACTCAAGCTAATATAAATTGCTGATGCCTTCAGGATGACAAAGCGTGAATTTTATAAACAGCTGTAGTACAATGATTCCGCCATAAAACGAAATGTTCCGTTTCCCTCCCACTTTTTCATCTTTTGCTCCTGGCCGTAATTTCACTCACTGCTGCTCTGAGAGGAAAATGGTATCAAAGAACAATATGTTTTTAAGATCCTGGAAACCTCAATTCAGATTCATTAAAAAGGTTTAGTAATTATTTTCTTACTAGAAACAAATATTTTTTTATTAATATGTGCCTTAAAGTCCTCTGATAAAAATGATGATGTCTACAGTATAAGACTGAATCCAAAGGGGATGTCAACCCTTTTTTTTTTTTTTTTTTTTTAACAATATGTTCTATGCAGCCCCACTAGTCTAAACATGCCATTCTGATTAACATTACACCTGTGGAATATGAATCCCATTTTTATCCATCTCACGGGGCGGCCATTTTACCACACACATCTCAGCTTGCAAATGTCACATGACCCAATTCAGAAAACGGATGAGCCGTGATATGTCATTACGCGAGCCCGACAGCGAGTTAGCAAAATGGCCGCCCCCTGAGATGGATAAAAATGAGTGGATTTTGCTGCTTGATCAATACTCCACAATATTAATCGAATGGGGGAGCATATATATATAACATATTGTAAAGAATTTTTGGGGGTTGACTTTCTCAAAAGATGATTGCAACAACAGTACAATAAATCGTTTTAGCCACTGAATAACGAGACACTCTACAATGCGTCTTCATTGCAATGCAATTATGATTGCATTCATTGGTTTATTATGTACAAATTGTACAAGATGCGACCGGCCTTTGAAAGGGCAATACACAAAACGCTTGTAATGAGTCATAGTGTGGAAGCCACCTGCAGTTAGTCTGAGGTATAGAAGCAAATCTCACTCAATCCGTTCCCAAGACTATGATTAAGCCAACCTATGCTAGTTTCTATTTCTAGTTTAATTACCGACCTAAAGCCATATCTTAAAAGTCTGCAATTACGAAGAAACAAAATGGCAAGCTAGAGGGCACAGTGTCTGATGGTGGAATGTCATCGTCATATTGCAAGAGAACACCCAAACAGATGACTGACATGCAAAAGGACAATTATCAGCCAATGGGAGAGGCGACGTTGTCATGTACTTTGGAGCATCATTTCAACTACAAGTGCAGACATGCAATGTATTTATAGTTTAAAATGCTACACAGGCTCAACATTCTATTTGTGCTGCCATCAAGCAGTTGCCGCATGCTGTGTGACGGTAACGCTTAACGATGCGCAACTGTGAATGGCTGCGTCACAGTTGATCGTGTTGGCACGTGCAGCGACAGATCACTCCTGACCACACCCAACTCGGGAGGGTTGGCTGTGGTCAGTGGTGCAACAGACTTGAACCTTTCAACCCGCAGAGGTCAGTGCAACAATTTGGACTCCGTACACTGTTTATGGTGTTGGAGTGGGTTCAATTTTGGAGGCACCTGTACAGCTTAAGACTGTGCCAGAGGGTGAGCAGCATTCTCCAACTTGCTGAGAAATCCCAAAAATTGAATTCGGATGGATTTCCTGACCATGCAAACACATGCTTAGTGTTGGGGATTCAAATATTAACGGGTTTTGTCATCTAGCCTCAGATGGTGTATACAGTAATCTGTGAATACTAACACAAAAATTACTTCAATGCAGTGGAACCTCCTAGAAAAGAGTGAACCCTCTATTTCATTATTTTATTTTTATTGTTCACGTATCACTGTAGCGATGTTATCTAAATACACAAAGAAGACATAATTGCAAGACTTTTGGAAATGATCGTACTATTCATTGACTGCACTTGTAATTTCTGTGACAGAGACTCTCCGCGCTTTGCTTCGCTTTTCAGTCACAGGTACATGTGGTAGACAGTTGTCACATGACATCTCGTGTGATACGCTGTCATCTCGGGAGACTAAGCTTACTGTAACTCACAACATTTAACTTAATGTAGTCCGTTTTTTTCTTTTTTTGACAGTTATTTATGTTAATATTGAATTTAACTAGTGCTGTCAAGCGATTACATTTTTTTGGACTACCGGTAATTAATCACAGTATTTTCCTTAATTAATCACGATTAATCGTGATTAATCATATTTTTCTACTTCTGCTTTTTTTCTTTTTCAAAACATGATACTGATACAGATGCTGATACTGATAACGATTATTAGTCGTCAAGGACGCCGATAACCGATATTTGGAGCCGATATTCATTTCGCTAAAAGGGAAAATATTGGCATCAAAAATTTAAAAAGTACAAACTCCAGTTCTTTTTTTTAAGTATACAGTATGTTTATTGAACAATGTTCGTAAAATACTGAAGTTTAAAAAAAAGTATTAGTCAATAGACATCTTTGTTTTGCAAATCTAACAAAAAGTAGCAGTAGCATGTCTTCAAAAGTTAAAATAAGTAAATAACTCCCTATTGTTTGCTACAGTAAATAGAGTTGTTTAAAATTTTCAAAATAGCAGAAGTATTCAAATTTTTATTTCAAAAAAAGACGGACGGTGCAGAGAGTTCCCAGGTTCAGAAGCATCTAAGAACATTTAAATAATTAGTTCCCTGATTTTTTTCCCTGAACACTTTTTTTAAATGGATCTATTATCGGCCGATATTTGTCAAAAAATGCGCCGATAATCGGCCCAGCCGATAATCAGTCTATCCTTACATGGGAAGTTTAAGGTTCCACTGCATTGCTAAAACTAGGGCCTTTCAGCCCATTATATTAGCAGTATCTAGGTTCGATGTAAACACTTGGATTACAAGGGCAAACAGAAAAGACATGTTTAAGGAACTACATCCGACTAGCGTGAGTACAAAGTGGTAGCAAGACAATAGTCGGAGGTTGAACTGCACGAACAAGCAGGAACGATGCGGGGACCTCATCGGAAAACTCTAATGTTACAGCTAAATGCCCCAGGGCCGACTTGAGAGACAAATACGATCCGAGTGAAACCAAAACACATTTACCTCGTGTATCACTTTATTTGGGACTGTCTGGATGTTCAAATCCTGAGGGTGTCAACCACCTTCTGGATTGTTTTATCCATTTAACATTAACACTTAACCCTGTTTGTGTAATTTTGGGTTATTAAGCTAATGGCCTATCATAAAAAATAAAAAAAACACAACCAAAACAAGTGCTTAAAGGACCATTCTAAATTAAGCCAGAAAAGCTTCTAGGCTGATTATAATGGTGACTCAGGGAACCATTTTAATGTTCTTCCAGTGAAGTGCATGATCAACAAATAGCTTAATTAAGCACAGGAGAGGGAGCCATTACATTGTTAGAGTATTCATTATTACTTTTGAAAGCGGGAGCAGACAAATTGAGAGTTGCCTCCATGCCTCTGAAAAACTACAGGTGGCTTTCTGCGTATTGCATACGGTTAACTTATTATGTTGTGACCACTAGGGGGGCGGAAAGACTCATTTTAAAAAAAAAAAAAAACAACAGTTAGCAATTAGCTTAGCAAGTAGCCATGGCTAACATGTTAGCAAACAGTTTCCTACTTACAAATCCAGTAGAAACAGAGCAACACGGACATCCCTTTGGTCTCCTTTTTCCGGCCACCTGTTGAACGCAATTCCAATATTCACTGTCGTTTTAGCCCTTAGCGCTCTCTTTTCGCGCTAGCTAAATATTCAGCATTCTTCAGCAGTTACTCGGACAAGAAAAAAAATGAGCTTGCAAATGGCTCCACAGAATTTGAAAGTGGGAGCTTAATTCCTAGTGGTAGCCCCATAAGCTGCGGTCATATAATCACATGTCTATAAAACCTCGCTCAGTGCATCTTTATTAAACCCAGTCAGCATCCTTGCAGGTTTTCCTTCCATCTGTCTGTACCCCAGAAGATTTAGTCGCTTAATAATGTGCTTTCAACCACAAGCAAACCTCTATAAAATGACTTAGTTGGAAGGAAAATCTCCAGAAAACCAATCATGATTCCGGGCCAACAACAGGTCTGGTGTCATATAATGCCGCTCACATCCTCTCTGTCATTGTGTTGCAGTGACAGTGACCCACATGCTGAAGGATATATAAAATATAAAAACTGTGATTTCTCACACTTTTATCCAGCTCACTATGGTGTTATGTGAGGATTATGTGTATTTAGTGTACAATTTTAATGTAAGCATCAGCTTCCCCCCCCCCCCCCCCCCCCATTTAGTCAGTCACACTGAGATGATGCAGAGTGCATTGTTTTTCAAAATAAAAGCTTATCTTCGACATCTGTCTGAGATAAGACTTTCAATGTGGAGTGTTTGCAGATAAGAAAAGCCGCTCAGGTGTTTTTTTTTTTGATTCTCTTCATTCACACTCTTGCTTTTCTACTACTTTCCGGCCTATTGGAATAAACCTTATCCTATCAATAGCTAGGCTATCAGGTAATATCAACACATGGACCTCTTCTGAATTAACAACCGTAAAAACCCAGTAAAGCTTCCTATTGATTATGTGTGATTTGTTTATCCCTTAACTAATGGTTAACTGGGGGGGGGGGTTGAGGAGGCATGGAGAGTTTTGAGGACAACATGGGGCCAATCGGAAATCATGGGAGGAGATGTCCTCAGCAAGTACACACAAAAACCGTGAAAAAAAAAAATCAACCCGTTTCTTACCTGCCAATCATGGTAGAGTGCTGCTGGACAGCCGCCTCCAGCAGCCTCTCCAAAATGGTCCATTCTCCCATGGTGAAGCGTCAGGGCGATCGAACCAAGCAGCGGACTCGGAGGTGACCTTTCTTCCTCGGAGGGGGCACGGCCACTATGACCCCTCCCCTCCTCCCCGTGCTCTCTCTGTCAGCTCGATTTTGACCTCTACACCTGGCCTTGGATGATGTCTTTACGATTCCTCCAGGCTAGCCGTGCTGTGATTCTCTTGCCAGTGGTGGTGAAGTGCTGATCTGATTGCTCCCCCGCTACCCCCCCCCCCCCACCCCCACCCCCTCCCTTGCGCAGCGATGCTTGTCCTCCCCTGCCGCACCACTCTGTTCTGCACTACAGCATATGCTATAGCTCACTGTTTGACAGGCATGATCACCCTCTTTTTCCGCCCTGTCGTCGTTCTCCACTCCACCTCCAGGACGCTCCTCCCGGTACCTCAGCTGGCCTCCCTGCCACCACCTCTGCTCTCTCCTCGTCCTTGCATCGTCTTAAGATCTTCTGCTTACACTTACCTCAGCGCACAGCAGCGTAAACAAAAGCCACCCCCCCCCCCCCACCTCCCCAATCCCGCTCTCTTACTTCCTACTGAGGACTGCAGAGCCGCACCAGCACACACAGCTCCTGCCTGCTGAATGTCATTTTATGACTGGAGGAATGGTCTCTCCCAAAAGCTCCGAGCTCTACAAGGACCCATAAAAAAAGAACCTGCACACACACACACATGCACGCGTTCATAGACACGCACGCACAAGCACGTTGCCACCCAGCCCCTTTGTAATAAATCAGCTGCCTTGCTGCATGCGTCCAGCCAGGCTGAACCAAAAGGCTCTGCGGACCTCCCGTCCTGCTAATTTGAGCACACTCCAGTGCTCAGAGTCACGTCTGCCGGCGAAACGCTCGTCCTGTATAGCCTATTTCTGGGCTCCATCATCTTAACGCCCTGCAAACCTCCACCTCTCCCGCTAACCTCCGCTCTCCTTCTCCCTCCACCTTCTTTACTCACGTTTCTGTGCGGATCTTTCCCAACTAGCCTCTGCTCTCAGCGCTCAGTCCCCGTCTCTGCGTTCCCTCTCCACCTCTGGCTCGTTTCTCGTGCATGGAATCGCTCTATCTCTGTCACATTGTGAGCGTGCACTCCCCCAACTCCCCCCACACACTCTCTCTCTCTCTCTCTCTCCTCCCTCTCTCCCACCCTCCCCTGGTAAATGTGCTTACTCCCCTTATGCTTGCAAGAATGCCTCCTTCTGGACACAAATGAGGGATTCTACATCTCACGCTGCATTATGTCTCATCATCACCGCAATCCTTTGTTCCGTGGTCTTTCCCACACTCTTCCGCTACTCTCATCCGGGGAAACGGATTTCAGGAGAATTATGCGCCTGCTCTCAGGAGCTTATAGCTAGAACATTTTCATTGGGGTGGTCAGGGTGATTTTATAATAAATAAATATAATATAATAATATAATATATCTCCAGAAAATAAAAATTCAAAAAAAAAAATAAATAAATATAATATAATAAATACAAATAAAATATTTTTTTATTATTATTTCACAAAAATAATAATAATAATATGAAGAAAAATCACAACATTTTCCCTTAAGTATGAGGGAGGCCAAAGAGTGGCCACCATTTAGCTCTGCCACCGCCTGCTCCTCCACCACCCCCTCAGTGATTCCCTCCTTCGCTTCTTACTGTCACACTTGACTTTACCCTGACCCAACCCTGATGCCATCCCCATATTCCCTCGCCTAATCGGCCCCTATGTTCTTCATTCCGTTCACTCCTACTCCCCCCTCCTCCTCCTCCTCCTCCTCCTTCATTACGTCCCGAGTGCTCCCCACCCCTCTCAAGAGACGTGAGTGCTGTATTGCACTTTGCTGTGACATTGAAAGCTGCATTCATTAGATTTATATTAAGGTGATGCGGGGATGGGAAGGTCTCCCTCCATCGTGTGCACACATGTAGGCAGAGAGGTACGTCATTGGTACGCTCACATATAAGCAGCCAGCTCAAGAAATCCATATTTCTGCATGTACAGTAAGATGGTAGAAGGGGAAATGTGCCACATTTGTGAGTCATAGCAGGGCTTCCCCATCCACATAGAGGAATCGGGTGCAGCAGTTTAGCACAGGCCAATAATGCAGTGGAATGACGAGCCACTTGCACATCAGAATGAAGTCAGCGCTTGAGGTGACATTTTCATTTGTGCTATCTTACCTCTTACGCTTCTTTGGATTTTGGATGACATGCTTAAGCAGCTCTTGTGTTATCTAATTTCCTTTGCAACCAAGACAGCAAATCTGCTCTTATGAAGAGAACAACAAACTCCATCCTTCATTTTACAATTGCACGCTGAAGCTTCCAAATAATGCACGGGTGGAAATGTTACCAAGGACATATGGCGGAGTTGAGGAGAGCAGCAACGGGGAGGCGGGCGGTGAAGGGGGGTGGCGAGGTTTAGGTCTCAAAAACCGAAGCACTGGTATCAGCCAGATGGAGACTTACGAGAGTCGCAGGTGTGTCTTCAATGACCTACAGCTCAAGAATGCATAAAAATACACACTGTATTCAACAGAAAGTAAATTAGAAAGAGCAATGTTCTGTTTAGTCTCTTTTGTGATGTGTGCAAGGGACTCATTATAAAACTGGCTCATGCTTTTATGCATTCATGTAGGAATTCATTTATGTACTGTATACCATTCAGCTGAAGGTCACGTTTCATTTCACGCGTGTAAACAAACACTGTATGTTGCTTCTATCAATGTATTCGCGCAGGTTTTGTTGGAAACTATCTCATTACGCTACCAATAAAATAAATGTGACTGTAATTATTATGATTGGTAACTTCCACATCTCAGTTCTCTGCGATAAGCGTTAGCATAATGGATTCGTTCCGTTTTGATTTGATAAGACATCACAGTCAAGCAAAAAGGTTCATAAATGACTATAAAAATTCCTCTCAGTCAGTGTATGTCAGTTCCGTTTCACAGCAGCACAAATTACACCCTTCAAAATGGCTATTAATCAGCACCTCTCTTGAATAAATTCAATAAAAACCGGATCTTATAATGGACTTGACAAGAGATTTTATCGCTGGGCTTTTGTGTAAAACTGCATTTATTTTATCTTGGTGAGTGTCTGTCATGTAAAATACAATTACATTTTTAAATACATCCTGTTACCTCTCATCTATTCATGTTTTTATTTTATTTTTACCAGACATCAAATGATAAAAATGTTTGCATGAACTTGATCATAGGTTTGTTATTAGTGAAATAATCGATCTAATTGTTCTTTGCAATTAACTGTTTTTTTTTTTATTATCATTATCTGCTTATTTCTGTAATTCTAAATTGTCTTTGCTGTGGATGTACTCATATTAGTTTATAATTCACGACCAGGCGGGACCACCATTGCACATTGAGCTTTGAGATGGATGGACTGATAGATGGGTGGGTGTCTGTGTATGCACTGTGATTGTCTGCCGACCAGCCAAAGTCACCTGGGATAGGCTCCATTCAGCTCACCTGAGACCCTAATGAGGGCAAGGGTGTGTGTAACAATAAACTTAAGAAGTCCAGACTTCTACTTTTAGGCATGCAGGGAATTTGATTGATTATTCACACTGCAGCTGAGCTTTAGAATGGATTGCAATATTACAGTGAACATTAGAAAAACTCATTTAAACTAACATATTAGCCTATTTATTATATAAAATCCTAAAACAAATTCGATCTGAGTGTTGGTGTATATTATTACATGATCTCATGTGGAGCTCAGCTTTACATTACACATATTCTCCTCAAAAGTGAGGGCTTGTCACAATTCGCCCTCCTGTGGACAAATGGTGGTATAACGTGCACTGCACAATCCGGTGATTTAATTAAAGACTGCAATGTAAAAATAATAATAATAATAATTTTGTGGGTATTTTGTTTCTCTTCCGCAATTTATTATGAATTCCCAAATTGTATTGACAGTTATTCCCAACCACTGTGCCACAACAGCACATTAGTGGAAAAAAAATCACCTGTATGTAACACGAATATATCCAGTTTTATTTATTTATTTACTACAATAAAAGTTAAAAGTTATCATTCACATGACTTTGCTTTTCCTTCTACATTTGAATACATATACTTAGTCATTATTGTCAAAATTAGGCTTGTTATAGTTTTCAATCTCTACCGCAGATGACACGACAAAAACAGAATTCAACTGCTGTTTAACCTCTTACTTTTGTACTGGAAGACATTTCAGAGTTTTTTTTTTTTTTAATTACTTAGGCGTTTGATCAGCACTTACAGTACAGTACAGTACAATATACTTTTACTGAGTTGTGAAATTGTGCTGCACGCTATGTTTACCACCGTTAGGGGGCAGCACACTAATTTAGGGCTGGCGTTTTACATACGTAGAAGAAAAATAGTCCAAAGTGGCAACCATAATGGCAACTTGCCAGTAGACATGTCACACAAGTAATGTACTGTAATGCTAACTTGTCTGCAGCTCGGCGGTGAGTTGTCAAAAAAGTGTCTAGAAATCCGAAGGGGACATTTTCGTAACAGAAACCACACACAAGTGGCTTCTGTCGCGAGTTGGACTAATCGGCTCGACGTTCCAGATCTTTTATTTTCGAAAACAAGTGGTTAGCTCGCTTTAGCTGGCTAGCTGGGAAGCTCCAGAGAAGTCACGTCAGAGCCCAATTGAGCCCGTTTCACAGCCATGTCTACGGCCGGAGACTTTGGAAACCCACTAAGGAAATTTAAATTGGTCTTCCTCGGGGAGCAGAGTGGTAAGTTTTGTTCTTTAGTGGGCACAATGGGCATTTGTTCTAAATCACTGTTTACTGTGTCCCATTTAAATATGATGCTAAGGACTTAGGGTGTGTTTTGGCTTTGGCTGATTTAATCGGTTGTGGCTAGCAGCTCATAATAGCCACGATACATACTCTTTAAACGTATTCCTATTATTGTTTTCACCCTTAAAACGTAATGTTATTATAATCCAACAATAACTGATTACGTTAAAGTGCATGTTTGTTTCAAGAGATAATGGTGGTGAATTAGCAACTTTACAGAACAAATGGCTAGTAAATCGATTTAAGTCGTCTATGTCTGACGCGTGTTGCCTATTTATTAAAACTTTTACTACCAACGCTACTGCCTTATGTTATGTTACAAACCTGGCCAGTAGCATTCCTGCATTCCTCTTCCCACATTATTCTCCCACTTTCCAGTCAAACAGAGCACAGAATTCCCACGTAAAGGAAAAAAATGGCTTCACAAACAATCTTTAAACCTTATTTATCACTGTTAAGATAAAGGCCTGTCAACACAAAACGTTTTGAGAGCACTCTCCCAAGAGGGGTCTCGTACCTCAAGCCAATACAGTATTAAGTATTAATGCTGTACTAGAAGTCTGCATGACTCATCTTTGTGCCTGGTAACATGAGGCAAGAAGTTACTTGCGTCACTGTCACTCACTAGCGTGCACTGCTTGCTTGAATCCTTATCTATTTTATTGTGTCAATGTTAATTTGACTGTACACCCCCTAAACAAACAGGCTGGTCTTAATTCATTAATTGTGCTTAATTCTTCATCCAACAGAGACATTTTTGACATCCTTATTGGTCTATATGGTCTTTCTGTAGCACAGATTTGTGCCTGTTGCAGTCAGCTTTTGTTACCACCCAGCCTGTGTGCCAGTTGTGGTGTCTTGCAGTTTTGTAAACAGACATGTTGACTTTGTCCCTGTCGTCATCAAGTCAATGTGTCTTGTAAATTGATAGTCAGTCCAGCTTCGTGTCACAGTCCACGCTGGCAATTTCTCAAAAGCCATTGCGTGGCTCCCCCCCCTTGTGCATGTCTTCATAACAGGATGGAAATTACATCATTATGACAGCAGAACTACGACCCGTTAGTTTTAAGCATGACGTGATGTGGCATTTGATGTGTGTCTTGCTTTCAGTGGGGAAGACCTCGCTGATCACCAGGTTCATGTATGACAGTTTCGACAACACTTACCAAGTGAGGCCAAAGGTCACAATCACATGACTGACTTACCACTTAATATGCCTAATGATCGCCATGTGCCATGTTTCAGGCCACAATAGGAATCGATTTCCTGTCGAAAACCATGTACCTCGAGGACAGAACAGTAAGTTTTATATTTTGTGTTAGTTTGATCTTCTTGTCATTTTTGAGACATAATGTGAATTTGTTGGGTTTCTGTCATCATATATAAAATTAAACATCATTTTGTTCTGCCCTTTAAGCGTGGGCTGACTGCCACTCCTTTCTGACTGCATAATCCTTTTTTTTCCCCCTCAAATCAAAGCCAATACGTCATCTAGAAAGGAAAATGCATGTCATTTGAAAGCTCATGTTATGATTCATTTCCCTTAGCCAGCGTAACCCTAAATTATAAGATTCAAACATAATAATAAATCTGAAAATTATTTATTTTTATAGATTATTTCTTTGCTTGTATTTGTTAAATACATGGGAATTGGACCTTGAAAAAAATCATCATATATTAAATCGTAATTGCAATCAAATGTTTTCAAAATTGTTGCCCTAATTTATGACTATTTTCCATTTTAGCAGAATAACTGATTAAATGTCTGATTGTGTTTGTTCTCATCCCCCCCCCCTTTCCCCACCCTGCCTTTTAGATCAGATTGCAGTTGTGGGACACGGCAGGCCAGGAGCGATTTCGTAGCCTCATCCCAAGTTACATCAGAGACTCAGCCGCCGCTGTCGTCGTGTACGACATCACAAGTAGGCGGTGATTCTTTCCCCCCCCCCAAAATTTGAAATGTTATACTTTACACCTTTAAACCATATGTGTCCAAATCAACCAGTCAAATGACATTCTACTCCATGTACCGGTTCTTTTTTCATCTCATTGGCAGACGTAAATTCCTTCCAGCAAACCACCAAATGGATTGATGACGTGCGAACGGAGCGAGGAAGTGATGTCATCATCATGTTGGTGGGAAACAAGACAGACCTTGCAGACAAAAGGTAATCATCTTCCTCCTTCCTCGCTCCCTGGCAGCAGGCATGCAAATGAAGGCATGGATTGTCGCTGCTGGAAATGTCGATGTTCAGAGTGGTTGCGAGTTTCCTGATGGAGCAAATTATTTCGATGTCAGTGCTATGATTGGTGTTTTGCCACCACTGTTTTTTTTTTCACTTTCAAAAGTAGTGAGTAAATATAAAGCTATAATATATCAGTTTATTTTCCATATACATTTAATGTACATGCAATGTTTAAAGTAACATTAGAATTGTTGATTTACCCATAAAGCTCATTTTTAACATTTGCTGCCAGACAAGTAGCAGTATACTGTATGTGTGTGTTTGTATTTTTGGGTGTGCAAGCACAATAAGAGCACTGCAATGCAGAGGGAGGGGTGGAATCAAGGTGGAAATACAAACAACTTAGCATTGCTCACAACCGTATACCGATAGTTCAACGTTTTATCATATTGCTTTTAAATTACTGAACAGATGGGAAAAATTTAATACAACGGTTTTGAAATTTAACCACACATACATTTGATTTGATTTGATTAACTCAGCACTTTACTAAGGAGTGCCAACTGTGGCTGCTGCTTTTTGGCTTCTTTTAAGGTTACTTGTCACCCCACGTATGTGTGTGTGTGACAACGAACTTTAACCTTTTGAACACTGATGAAAGGTAACGGAGAGGATTGTTTTATTTTTGTTGCCTTCTTTCCTTGAATATAACAGGCTGTAATAGAAGCAACTTGTTTGTTTTTTAATGCTTGGTCAGCTTTGTAACATTTGGCCAGGAAGCTCGGGAACGTTCTAGCTACTTGGCCTTCAAAATAAAAGGCCAACCGTGGCTGAAATTAAATTTAGTGATATGTCATGCAATATGGTGACATCACACGTTATGATGGTTTTTGTATGGTCTATTTATCCTTGGATTTTTGGTCAAATATAAGCCGTAAACTGTCTGTCCTTCAAGATTAAGTGTTAAAACTGTCACTATTTTTTTTCTTTTTATCATGAGAGGATCTTCAAGTGAGATAAACGGTGAATCTTAACCTTTTTAAAAAAAATGTGCGCACGTGATAAGGACGCTCATGTTGACGCAGTATTTTGGTATCTAAGATGTTACAGAAAGAGACCACAAATATACAGCGAGCTGCTTTAAAAAAATATTTTCTTAGCTGCTCTCTTTTATGGTCATTTGTGGGTTTCTTTTAGTTCATGTCATTGTCGTGCGATGTCCAAGTTTAACCCCTTTATCTACCGCAGGCAAGTATCTATTGAGGAGGGAGAGCGGAAAGCCAAAGAACTAAATGTAATGTTTATTGAGACTAGTGCGAAAGCTGGCTACAACGTAAAACAGGTAAGCTGGAGAGCGAGCGTCGTGCTCAGTCACCTCGCCACCGACGCTGCCACCTTGGCGACGTCTCCAAAAGTGCCCCCTCCCCATCAAAGTCACTCATCAGAGGGTGTCGTTGACAAGAAACCACCAATAAATATTGTGGTTATTGCAGTCAAGGCCTACATTTACACCGACGTTACCTCCTCTTTGTGGTGCAGATGGTGAACTTTTGGTCTTGAGAAAAGGTGGCAGCAGGAGCAGGGATGAGCACGACTCTTTCATTCATTTGAAAATATTGAACCTGTACTTTTCCCTCCCCCCCTTTGTCTGTCCGTCTGTCTGTGGGCGTGTTTGTGTGTTTGGCTGTGCGCGTCCCGTACGCTGTGACTCATCACAGACAGATTACCACAGAGGAGGGAGAACAGAGGGCAAAAGAGATGAATGTTCTGTTTATTGAAACAAGTGCAAAGACAGGCTACAATGTCAAACAGGTAGAGCGTGCGTGCGTGCGCGTACGTGTGTGTGTGTTCGTGCTGTCCTTTCGATTGGCTTCGGCTTTACACACGCATGCGCGCTTTAAAGCGTCTTTGACCTTTGGCCCAGGGTGGACGTAAATGGGTTTGGCCATTCTTGGATCTGTATATATTACTGGATAGCCGATAGCCCATACACGCCCGTGCAAGCCGTTGAAGCCACAGGGCGGCCATCTTACTCCTCTCATCTCGCGAGCAGACTACTGTATAAACTCTACGTATACGTACATATTAAACATATACAGCTTGTAGGCTTGAGTGGTCACTATTTTTTTTAACAAGTGTATGGTATGTGCTGTTTTGAACACCCCCTTTTTCTTTTATCGCTCAGTTCTTTAGAACCCAATATTAGATTAGGTAGAAGCATCTTTTGTTAAATTACAGGTATAATTCTTTCATAAAAAATAAAGTTTCCTCCTGTAAACATCATTAAGCATATCATTTATACATGTATTGAAGGCAAGTTGTAAAATGTCTGAAGTCCTCTTGTCTACATTTAACAAATTTAAAACATCATAAATCATGTGGTTTCTACTAAGTACTGTCTCAAATGTTCTCCAATTTCGATATCGTTTACCGAGAAATTTGTCTTGGGAGTAGTAATATGGCGGTCTCGCGGCTTCAAAATAAATCTGTTATCCAGTAATACATACAGATCAGTTGGCCATTCGTACTGGCTGTCTTTTGATGCTAACTGACTGATTGGAATCACATTCATAATCTACACAGTGCAACATTTAAAAGCTTGTTGTGTTGGCATGGGGTGGAAAAAAAATGATAACGGTAACTGAAATATACACACTCCTTGATAAAGATCAAAAGACGTGTCAGAGTTTACAATCAAAGCAGTATTAGGGGAATGCCAAAAAGTACAAAAGTGATACTATGAGATTTGAGTGACTGAATTACAAAAATGTAATTGAAACGCTAGAGACAAGTAATTATTTTAGCAAACCTGAATGTGAATTGTGAAACATTGCATGACTTTATTTTATTACCCAGCATCAAGATTTTATTCTTGCAATATTATGACTTCTCTCTCTAACTTGAAAATGCACCACTTTATTCTCACAATATTTACAATACAGTATACACTTTTTTTTACTCTTGCAACTAGACTTTTGAGCATGCCTCTAGTACTCTTTAGTAACATTCCATTTCACGGGATAGTTGTGCCCAGCCTATTTGTCGCATGTCGAGAATCATAATAAATACATGCTCACTTTTTTTTTTTTTTTTTTATCTCATCATTCACTTGACACCCTCTTAGCTCCCTCAGTGGAAAACCAATTTTTTTTTTAAAGGTGAATTGGTGTTCATTTTCCTCTGTAAGAGCTTCAAGTGGACCACATGATCATGCCAATACACATATGTCACTATAATGAGTTTCACAGAATGTAATTTCCTCATGTGGGAAAATAAATAAAATAAAAACATGCGTGCTTCATTCCCTCCTGCAGCTCTTCCGTCGCGTGGCAGCCGCCCTCCCTGGTATGGACACCACACAGGACAAAAATAGAGAAGACAGTATCCTTTTGTGTAGTACATTTGCCGTCTTGCCTTGTTATAAGATGGTATGTCACTCCATACGTCAACAGGGAAAACTCCTTAAGTACAGCTTGGCATTCATGGCAGGGTTAGGACTCTCACTTCTGTTTGGGGTTTGAATCTCAGCTAATGCCTAACTAACTAAAGGTTCCTTAATTCATGCATCCTTCAGTGATCGACATCAAGCTGGAGAAGCCGACAGAGCAGCCTGCCAGCGAAAGCGGTTGCGCCTGCTAGTTTGCTCCATGTCACTGGGAAACGTTTCTCTTTCTGGGCTTGTTTGTCTGTATCTGTACCCTTCACTACATCCGCCTCACTTCCCCCAACCCACGGAGAAGGGAGACCTTCGCTCTCGTCCGGCAGCCATTAAAAGTCTCGGATCGATATTTGCACTGCTGCGCACAAACACGGAAACAGTATTCACAGCTTGAGCTCGGACGTCTTCCCACGAGCTGCGGTGTCCGTCCGTCCGTTCGGGTGGAGATGATGTCAGAAGCGGAATGAGATACGACGCGGTGGCAGTAGTTTGTGTAAACGTTACTTTTTGAACCAAACGGCGAATGTGTTATAAAAGCACCAAATGGAGTTAGCATGTTAAATAAATAAAGAGCATTGCGTTAACAGTATCGAGTGCAATGTGGATCTGTTAACATCACCATGTGAGAATTCTTACGTAATTTGTGTTATTGACAAATTACCCCCTGTGTTGCACTTAAAAGCAAATAGGCATCATGGAGAGCTCGCCTTCGACACGGACTGAAACTCACTAACAAGCGTGACATGTCACAACAACCTTTTAGCAGCAAGGTCACCCATCTCCTGATATTTCCCAGCATGTCATGAAAACCACCAAATGGACGAAAACATGACGCCCACATGGGCCGACACTACACCTTCCCTCGCTACACTTTTCCCTTCCACCGTCCTCACGCTTACTTTCTCTTTTAATTTGTTTTCTTGGCTTTCATTTTCTACCCTTTTTATTTGGATAGTTTATTTTTTATCTTCAAGAGTACCATATAGCAATTTGTTTGATAGTTTTAGAGATGTTCTCATATATATACAGAGTTATTATAAAAACCCACTGTAAAAATTACAAATGGAGATGCAGTGTATTGTAAAACGAGGGCTTCCTTTCTAGTTTGGTTGGTTAAAAACGTTTTGCTTGTTTTTCTATTTTGGTGTTGGTCTTTTTGTTAGTGATTTATCTATAATGATTTGTTATATTTATTTCTACAGGATTATTTTTTCTTTTCTTTTTTATGGTTCTTAATTTCTTCTATCTTGATATGACTCCTGAATTGCTAATATATATCTAGCGCATCGTTATCAGATGAACACATCTGTCAATCACGTTCCGTCTACTTTGGTAAATCATGCAATTTTCACTGTGCAATTTTAGCTTGTGTCAATATCTTGAGGAAGTTATACAGTAGTTTCTGTCTGAAATTGATTTTGAAGGAAAAATCGAATAAACTTGTTACTGCTGCTGCAATTCATTCACGCATTCAGCCCACTTTGTTTAGGATGTTTGGATATGGGTATTACAAAGCATTTTTTTCTCCTAGTAGTTAGGCATGAATTGGTCTTGTGA
The DNA here is from genome assembly GCF_051991255.1 of Vanacampus margaritifer. NCBI lineage: Eukaryota > Metazoa > Chordata > Actinopteri > Syngnathiformes > Syngnathidae > Vanacampus > Vanacampus margaritifer. The sequence goes on along the minus strand of NC_135447.1, from coordinate 8,123,549 downwards.
AAATAATTTGCCTATGTATTTTTTTTTCCCATATTGTCTTTGTTCGCTTCAACTCTTTATTGACGGTCCTTAATTTGACTTGCCGGTGTTGCCCCTAGCGACCAATGTAAACAATTCCTACTCAATGGACTGTTTGCTTGAAACCGAGGCTCTACTTAGTTATTTTGCATTACTATGTTTTTTGTTGTTGTTTATTTGTTTGTTTGTTTTAAATAGCTGCTTTTCGCGTAGCTTTTTGACCCCGGAAATGGATTTCTTACTAACTTTTCAGCGCTGAATGAAACGTCAGGTGGCTGCTGTCATCATTAGCGTAACTTGCTTTAAACCCATTAACGTGTAGCATTCACGCGTGTAATTCCGTTATTAATGTCATTGTTATGGAAATTATTTCGATGACCGCGCTGTTTTGACAACCCTGACCTCAAAATATATTTTTTCATCTCTTTTGATGAATACGACTTTTATCACAGGGACTGAAGAGGACGTCGTGGCGTGGTCTTAAAAAACGATTAATCTTTGAGTACTTTTGTAGTTTATTTTACATTCTTATTCCTGAAGGGGGGGAAATCAAGCCCAAGCATCCGACGTTGCAATGTGCAGCGAATACTACGACAAGCTTGAAATAAACAGAAATGCGACAGACGCAGAAATCAAAAGGGCGTAAGTCTACCTAGCAACAGTTGTCGTAATGAGCCAATCGCGGTAAGATACACATCGTCGTCATTTTATTTTCTGTCTTTGCAGGTATCGACGTCTGTCACTCAAGTTTCATCCGAGCAGCAACAAAGAACCTGAAAGTGCTGAGAAATTTTACCAACTGGGTGAAGCCTATGATGTTTTGAGTGACCGTAAGCATTATTAGTTATTATATACATATTTGCTGCATGATGACATTTTTTTTTTACCCCTTTTTGTGCCATTATGCACTATCATACATTCAATTGACAGAATCTATTGAACATTATGGAAAACGTAATTTAGTTAAATCCAAAAAGTGACATAACCTTGTAGAAAATTTCTCCTTTGCCAAAATAATCCCTCGTCATATGCTCACGTGTGCCTTACATTGCCATTTTGTGTATTTGTGATTTTGCATGATTAGTGTTTGTTCATAACATGCATCTGATGTTGTGACAGCTCGAAAAAAGGCAACATATGACAAGTTTGGAGTGGAAGGCCTGAAAGGTGGAATCCCATACGAGTTTGGCAGCGGCGGCGCTTGGTCAACCAAATATGTCTACCACGGCAATCCAGACAAAACTTTCCGGCAATTTTTTGGCAGTGACAACCCATTCGCAGGTACCATAAATGTTTGATAAGAAATATCACGTGCTTCGTCTAATGTATCATTCATTTGTCTCTTACCAGACTTCTACACAAGTGACATCCCTCTGCTGTTGGGCGGCCTGCTACCAGAAGAGGTCAAGACGCAAGATCCACCCATCGAGAGGGATCTTCATTTATCCCTGGATGACCTCTTCCATGGCTGCACTAAAAAAATCAAGATATCTCGAAGGGTCAGTTTGGATGCGAGTTCCTACCTTGAAATACAAGTGCATGTAATTCAAAACATTTGTCTGGCCACAAGGGGGCAGTATAGAAGCTCACAGCTTCTCACAGGATCTTTTAAGTTCTTTTCCTTTCCGTTTTTCGTTAAGATATTTATTGCATTGTTTGTTAGCAACTTAGCATTAAGCTAAACTGACTTTAGGAGAGTAAAGCAGTGGTTGTTTTATATAATTTTCTTTGTTTCATGTTTAGTTTGTCAGTAAACTTCAAACAAAGACCAAGCACTAACAACAAAAGAAACACACAAATGCATTTCTTGCCATTCAACTTCCAGGTTATGAATGACGATGGCTACACGTCTGGTATTAAAGATAAGATTCTGTCAATTGATGTCAAACCTGGATGGAAAGAAGGCACAAAGGTCATTTTCTCCAAAGAGGGGGATCAGGTAATAGATCAATTAAATAGTCACGAATTGTTCCGTATGTAAGAAAAGTAAACAGAACCTGTATGTTTTATAAATCTAGTGTGAAGATGTAGTACCTAGAGAAAATTCTCATTCTTTTGATTTTGTGACTTACAGGGCCCGAACAAGATCCCTGCAGATATTGTGTTCATCGTGCGGCAGAAGACTCACCCTCAGTTCAAAAGACAAAACAACGACTTGATCTACAAGGCCCAAATCTCACTGGCAATGGTGAGTCGTGCTCAGAGCCACAGAAACATTTATGGACATTTATGTGGAGGGGCGGACTCAAGTAGCAAGTATTCTCTTCCCCATTTACAGGCCTTGACGGGTTGTTCTGTCAATGTGGAAACACTAGATGGCAGGCTACTCAACATTCCCATCAACGATATTGTGCAGTAAGTGTTTTCCTCTTTGATATGTAGTATTTCTTTACTTTTATGAAGCCAAGGCACATCTTTTTTATATATCACAAAAAGTATATGCTGTGAACTTAATGAAAAACAAAAAGGGGCATCCATGGCACATACACCGTACTGTACTAAATCAAAATCAAAACAGGAAGTGCTGATCTTCGAGGATTTGTGTTCCACCAGAAACAAGCCCAAGGATTTATACATCCGTATCCCCTTTCTTCTCCCTAATTTGTGTGTCGTCACCGCACTGCAGCTTCACATATCAAAAAGTGGTGACAGGAGAGGGGATGCCGCTTTCCCAGAATCCGGCCCAGAGAGGAAACCTCATCCTCATTTTCGGCATCCAGTTTCCTGAGAGGCTTTCCCCGGACAGGAAGGATCTCATCAAACAAGCTCTGCTTTTTAAAAATTGATTACATTCGGCAAAGAAGAGAAATGTAAGTCCATCACGCTCAGACAATGCAGACTGCTGAGTCATGCTGGAAACACAAGAACGCTTTGTACTGAACAGAAAACGAGATCCATACGTTGAGGCTATTTATATTTCTGTTCTTTCAGACAATAATAAGACAATAATTTGAAAAATAAATAAAACGTTTTTTATCAACTTCAGACTTTTGTAACATGTTTATAATTTATTGACCAGCAATAAATCAATGTATTTAAGTGCATGTCCCATAATTAATCCTAACCACATGGCTCACAAACATAAACAATCACTGTTACTCAAAAACAAAACAAAAATTTTTATCATATGGCTTAGTCTTCAGTACTTCTTGTCTGTAATCTCAATAACAAATACAGTACAACTTAAGCAACAATTCCACATGATCTGCCAGTTTGCTGTAAACATAAACATCCTGTTTTGACACTTGGCAATGGAATTGCAACAATTCCCACAGCAGGAATTAGTGGACCTCGGATCGACCTGAGCTGTGACCACATGGGCCCCCAAAACCATTTCATGTACTCTGTGACCGGGGTTCAACTAACCCCTCGTAAACAACTGAGCACTTTCATGAAGCTTCGGTCTGTGTGGAGTCCTGCTGGAAGAGGTTTCAAAATGGTGACTCCCAATACTGCGTCACGCCTCGTTTGATTTGCTCATATGTGACAAACATGACGATGTTCCAGGAGCCCAGTCGCAGGAAAGAAGGCATAAACCTGACGGAAGAAAATCCAATATTAGACACAAGTGTATATATATTATTATTCTTATTATTATTATTATACACATACACTTACCCTTTATAGAAGGCCGTGGTTCCTTCATTCTTAATCATTGTGAGAGCACAGTTGATGGCGCTGCTGTACTGGTTGGCGCCCGAATTCATGAAGCGCGTTTTAACGACGTCCACAGGGGACGCCACAACGGTGGTACAGAAGCCTGCACCGAAGGCGGCTGTGAAATGACACGGCAGGTTGTCTGGAAGGGACCAAAAGGCAATTAGCGTTCATCAAATTTTGATAGTAAAGTTGGTTTGTTTTCAAAGCACAAAATGTCATTTACAGGAATATTTGTGTATATATATATATATATATATATATATATATATGTGTGTGTATTATTCAGTATTATTTTATAATATGGCATATAGTTCAAAGTCTTTTGCTGAATGTCATTTATTATGTGTTATATGAATATTAACTCATTCACTGCCATTGACGGCCATAGACGTCAAACATTCATTTGAACTATTTCTATTAGTTTCACATTTTTTCCACTTTTGCTAACAAGAGTATGAAAATATAAAAATATATATATATATATTGTACATTTAGAACAGATGTAAAATTTGTGATTAATCGTGAGTTAACTATTGAAGTCATGCGATTAATTACAATTAAAAAAAATAATTGTCTGACGTCCCTAATTTTTAATAATCTTTCCTTTTTTTTTAAATTAGGAGCATCAGGTGATAATTTTTTTTATTGTAATTAATCACGACAACTAGTTAACTCAAGATTAATCACAAATTTTATATCATTTCTAAATGTACAATAAAAACAAATCTAGGTTTTCATACTCTTGTTAACAAAAGTGGAAAAAAAATAGTGAAACTAATAGAAATAGTTCTAATGAATTTTTGACGTCTATAGCCGTCAATGGCAGTGAATGAAATCATCAGAAATGAAGTTTGTGGAAGGTGAATAAAGCATATATATATATATATATATATATATATAGAGATATAGATATAGATATAGATATAGATATATAGATATATAGATATAGATATATATATAGATATATATAGATATATATGAAAAGATAAATATGCAGAAATGTGAGGGGTGTACTCACTTTTGTAATTGCAATATCTCACCTGTCATTAAGTTATACTTCAGGATGACCTCCTTAATGATGTCATAGGTCACCAGCTCTGCACAGTTGACGATGGCGTTACGGGTGATGTTGGGCATGCACCCTGCAAGTACGCAAAGCTCGTTTTATTTCATTGGATGGTCTGACAGTGGTGTGATAAATGCTAGACGTACCTTTCCAAAGCCCTCGTACCCCCTCGTTCCGGGCGATGGTCTTATAAGCATCCAGAGTACCGTTGTATCTCCTCCCGCCGTCAGACAGGCGTGTCTGAGCTTGGAAGCGC